>NC_067223.1:3305000-3916875 GCF_019924925.1 Ctenopharyngodon idella | reverse complement strand
GTAGTGCAACAATATCTTTGTGTGAGGAAAAGATTGAAATTTAAGTTATTTACTGAGAAAGATACTTTAGGGCTGTCATGATATCAGATTTTCACTACATGATTACCGTGGCCAAAAGAATTCAACATTTCGTGATATCTATAGAATTGTTGAAAGAAAATAAAGCTATCAAATTCATTACCTTATTTTATTTTGTCTTTGTCTTTTTTGGCCAATGAATCACACTCAAATTACGAGTGTAGGGAGGCAGAGAGAGAGAGTTCGTAACCGCAACTATACAAAAGCATACAAAAAAAATGTACTGTCTTTTTACGGAATACAAAAATCTTGGCATTTGTTTGGCATTTTGTGCATGGCAGTAGTAGATACAAACCGCATGCTTGTCGTCGTCTTCATTTTTTTCATTTTATGATGGGTAGCAATCAGCGTTAAGCTGCAATACTTCCACTTACTGTTTGGAAAGTCAACCACTGGATTATTTACAATGTTATTGTACATTTACTATTTAGTATTAAAACAATATCAATATTTTTTTTTTTTTTTTTTATCAAATCTTTCATAATATCAATTTTGCATCACAGTAATCGTCAATGCCGATATATAATCCGATGCCCCTAGTCTGTTTACTGATAATCTTCCCTAAAGTCAGCTTTCAAATCTCATTTGCACATGCACATCAAGACAAGTTGCACCAGGTTTGGTGTTAATAGTTATTGTGTGTCTCATAACTGATTGTGACGTGTCAAATATGCCATTGGAATATGCGAAAAAGAGCAATCTGCTAAACAAGAGTTCAAGAGTTATAAGTTTCTGCTGAACTTTAATGAGTAGAATAGAATGAATATTACTTAGTGAGCAACCAAGAACTTCGAGAAATTAGCAAGTCTGTGACTAATTTGCCCCCCGTGCTTCTCTGACAAACCCAAAGATTCAAACAGCAGGTCTTCCGTTAATGTTCATTAACGCAGTCACAACTGATCCCAGAAACCACATGGATAACTGCTCTACTTTTAATAAACATGAGCGCAACCTACAAACATTTGATTGCTTTCAGAAACCATCACTGGAAGCCTCACAGCTATGGTTTCCCTTAATGACGTCCCCTTGTTCACAGCACAAAAGCCCCATGCATTACAAAGCTGCACCTGAGTCATCCTCTACTCGTCTATGACTCATTTAAAAGTGACAAAAGACTCTTGAGATGGAGGAGTCCTCTTTTTTCATGCGCTAACAATGGGTGCATTTTCAAAAAGGGTGAAAAACACTTGAGCTTCATGCTCACTCCTCTCATAGGGCAGCTGAGGTCAGCTCTCTCTATTTAACCTAAACCTGCTGGAAGGAGATAATAATCAGACCTGTGTTCAGCATCCAGCGTCCTCTAGGGACGTTCTGTCCTTACCAACAATCCATCTTTCCTCTCAATCAGGTCCAGGTGCTATTTTTTCTATTGCTATAGCTGGTGCAGGATGTGTGGACACTGTCAAACAAGTCTATTACTGAAGATGGCAGATGGCAGAGTGGCAGACACCACGGTGGGACTGTTACAGAGCAGTTCGCCCTGATGGCAGAAGACTTTATATCGTCATGGTTGCTCTATTATCCGATTAATGCCGTTGGGGTGTTCAATGGTAATTGCTCAGGCAGAGGTAACTGACTACTTCCAGGTTTCCCCTGACACAAAACATCGAGAAATATGGCAGGTCTGGAGTGTTGTCTTTGGAAGGGGATATCCCAAGAGAAGGAGATATCCCAAGAGAACAAACCTTGGTCTCATTTGAGTTGGGTACTGACTGAAAATTTGGGGGGAAATATAACAGAGAAAAATGGATGAAGAAGCTCTGAAAAATGTAATATAATCTAGTGTAGTTTGCCTGCAATTTGCTGATGTTAGTCGTCCCCTGTGCCCTGTTATGCAGCTTTTTAGCGGATGCTAGTCCTCTCCACTCCTCATGTATTTTCACCAGTGACCTAGAGTGCTTCTTATCTAACAATTTCAGCAACAAACCACAGATAACAGCCAGCTGAATCCATCAGTACTACAAGAAAATGACCCTATGCAGTATGCATAGCCTTTTCTTTCATTGCATCAATAGTCAGTTAAAGCGCAGTGCTTTCCTAACCAGACATGAACATGCAACACACAATAAAAAGCATCTTTTCTATGTTAATCAGAGTTTTTTGTCCTAACAAGCAGTGACGGTGAGACGCGACATTTCTATTTTAGAAAAGGTTTTCCATTTTTTCTGCGATGTCACAGTTGGAACATGAACACAAAGTATGACAATGACAATGACAATGTGTTTATCTTACAAGCATCTAATGTGAGTTTGAATATCATTTTGAGTGGCCTTTATATTCATACTGAAAGCGACAATGGATAATTCACATCAGATCTTGAAAATAAATGAAAGGACACAATTAACTTTCAAACTGTCAATGTGAATTGAAAAAAACTCAATGTGAACAAACAAGTGTATTCTATGACAAAGTTGGTTTCAGTCACTTATGTATTTTTAATAATGTTAAAATGGTGTAATATTTATGAATTTGATTATGTACTTACTGTATCCATTAATTGTTGCAACTGCATATGCCCACACGCTCTTCTGATTGGCTGTGATTTTTAATTGATTTTGTCTTATCTCCTAGTCGCGTTATTTGGTGTAGACAGACAAACAGCTTGTCACGGGAATCTTTTCACATCGCGTCTAGTTAGGACACGGTGTAAGGCTCCAGATTCATTTGTCACATGGGTCAAGGATATGATCCTTATTTTTTGTCCAGATCTATTAATTTACTCAAAAACATAAAAAACAATTAATACAATTACCTCTTCTTTTATAAACATTTGTAAATAAATAATACCTTTGGTATAGTTTGGCATATTTAAAACAAATACATTTAAAATAAATAAATATTGTTTATATGTCTATGTGATGTTTTTAATATGCTTTAAGACAAACCATGTGCAAATTCATAAGTCAACACCATTGCTGAGTATTTTGTCTTTAAAACTGCAGTGATCTAAAGACAGTCTCAAATCCATGGTTTGAAATCGCTGGTGTTTGAGACGTCACAAACTACCTTGTAACCAATCAAGTCAACGTGCCGGCGGGCTTTAGCTTATCATTAACTATGGCCGCTCTGAAGCAAGGGAGTGTGTAACATTAGCAACACATTACAGGGTTTTTCCTGGGTCAGAAATGGTCTTCGCTAGTGGCTGACAGACATGGTCATCCACACAAACAGTAAAAAGTACCCTACCCATGTGATCTGCGAGCCCAATACTGACAATAAATTACCTGCCACTCTCACCTCTTTGCAAAAAATCTGTGATTTGTAAGAGAAGATGCTTCTTTGCTAGACCTGATAATTATTTTGGTACATATATTAATAATAATTAATAATCAATATTAAAAAGTTTATTTTAACTAGTAGTCTAATTTTCTACCATATACAATTGAATGCACCTAGATAACTTGTTTTGTTCTGGTTTCACCTCACTCCAGTCTAAACTAACCGATTTTTATAGGTAGGCCTAATTAACTGCACATTGTCATATAAATAACCTGAAAATACTGTGGATTATTAAGGCTAAATCTTACTAACCATTCTTGCTAAATGGGGTAAGCACACTTACGTTCTCATTTCAGAGTGTTCTGAGTAAATGATTTGTTATCGATTCAGACAGTGACGTCTCATGAGTTCAGTGTTGGGCAGGGTAGAATTTCCCAAAAGCATCGTAAGCCTAAGTTGATCGTAGCTCCATTGGTGGCTATGGTTCTACGATCAACTTAGGCTTACTTTGCTTTTGGGAAACGCTACCCTGATCAGTTGTTTTAAGTATTCATTAAAATGAATCAGTTGAGTCATTAGGTTGCGAATCGGATATTAGCGGACGTGGACACGTTGTGTGCCAATCCCGGCTGTTAGGACATCTCAAAAGATTTGTCAAAACAGAACACATCACATCACTGGATAGGATTTTTATTTTTTCGTTTATTGAAAGTGTGGTTTGTGTCAGCTGTATGTTCAGAACGCCTGTCAGAGAAGATGAGGTGACATTCTCTAGAGCACTATTCACACCCAGTGGTAATTCAGGAAAAAAATTTGCTAATGCGTCACGTGAAACATGGATTCAGTCTTCCGAACTTTTAACATTGTGCCAGTTGATTTAGATTAATATGTGCGAGAGAGAGCAAAGACAGTGCTTAGTTTGAAGAGACAGAGAGAGTGCGCGCACGCACGAGGGAGGAGCTCTCTGCTCATTCTCTCCGTTCTCTTGACATGCACCCTACCACAAGCGCAGCAGTTAATAAGCTTCACTCATAAATCACAATAACGGATAAAATAAGGCTATGGTAAAATAAAACCCTGCATTATTAGCTGTTTGATAACATAGTCAAGCAAAATGCTAATCATATTAATTACCGTTACGTGTCCAATGTTGTAAAGATTGATACCATTGTGCAGCGTTTACCTCAGTAAGTTGACCGAGTGGATCTCTGAGCTCGTGCATGGAGGCGGGGCTAATTAGCATATTCATAGGTACGCATATACTAAATGAAGCAAGGGTGTATAGTTACATTCAAGCTATTTTAAGACATGAGGAAAAAAATTTTCACAGGAAAAAAAAACACGTTTAAATATATAATTTTGGTGAGTTTTAAGGGATAAAACTATTGACTACAGGGGGACTTTAACATTAGTTTAATCATGACAGCTCTCGGAATAGTTTTAGCATGATATCGAATATGGCAATATTAGTGTATTTGGTCTTAGCAGTCTAGATCTGCTAAGCTGCTGCTTTGTTAAGCTAAGTATAATAATAATAATAATAATAATAATAAAAATATTTCTATTATTTAAAAAAAAAAAGCAACTTTTATCAGTCATTTGGTATAAACATGCAGGGGAAAAAAATATATGTCAATATATTTTATATAGATATTATAGCGAGGACCCCTGACTGTGTGTCAAGGTCAATTACAAACAATGCATGGGAAATGTGCTCCAGCCAAGCTACTGCCATTGAGATGAGCGGGAATGCTAACAGATTGCTCCAGCTATTATAGATCTCCCTGAATACCAGCATCCCACACTGGGAAAAAGAATTCAAAACAGAACATATACAACAAGTGAGCAGGAGCTGGCATTTTCAGAAAGAATAAGTGAAATTCACACAGACCTGAGCAGACAAGGTAAAATAAATGTCATCCAGTTCAGCCTGAGCTAATTCAGATTTTTAAATTGTCTGATCGAGGTCAGTCTGGCTGTAGTCATCCATATTGGGCTGGGGCAATATCAGCGGGAGCTCAGCACGAGAGTGATGAAATGTGCTGGGAGCACCATGGGCATTTAAAATGTCTTCAGCACAGAAGTTTATTGATTTCTGTGGAATCGTTTGGCTGAATGTCAGGCCATCCTGAGGCAATGCCATTAACCGCGAGCTGCCACAGGGAAGCAACAGCCTTCAATTTGCATCCTAATCTCCCACACCCTGTGTGTTCAGATGAAATCTCTGGAAGTGTTTGGGTGGATGTAAAGTCGGTGTTGCTAGGAAAAATTATTTAGGGAAAAGGTATGTCGGTGTTAACATATCAATCAAATTTGTCTCGGTCGGAATGGTGATTTTAAAGAAAAGAATGAGTTGGAAACATAATTGAATTCAACAACTCAAACCCAAATATTACCCAGCTGCAAAAGTTTAGCAGCCAAATCTATCCATTTAGAGCACACCGCCTGGGCTCAGCTGAATCTGGAGGGGTCAAAGTTCAGCTCTGCTGCCCTGATGCCTTGTTCAGTGCTATGGATTCTTTACTCACAAGCTAAAAAGATCCAGTCCAACAGCAAAGCTAATTATCACCCCAGACAGCAAATATGTTTCTATTTTATATTTTAACAGCTTCTTTTCTGCATCGCACTGCTTTAATGAACAAATAAAGATGAAATATTTCCTGTATCAGCACAGCTTTACAAGACTGCTTGGACCTTACGGACATCCTATAAATGAAGAAATGGCCTGAGCTCACTTAATTAAACATGGCAAGGTTTTAGTGCACTTCACTATTTACAAATATGAAAGTCCATGGCACAGTAATGAATAAATGCTTTAGACAAGAACTGGAGTGTTATGATGGTGTTTTATGCAGCATAGTTACTCCCGCTTTAATGGTGCGCATCTTTTCATCTCAAAACGCTGATGGTGTATGAAATCATCCATATGTAGCCTTCATTGCCTGCAGATTGCTGATGCAAGTTGTCCCCATGCGCTGTTATTCAGCTTTTTAGCCGACATTGGCCTTGTATACTCACACCACTGACCTAAAGAGCTTCTTATCACTTGGGTATAGGCACACCCTCACAACCCCATCCTATGCGGGACCCCTTCATATTGCGGTTAAATTTGTTTTAAACATGGCACAGAAGTGTATAAACTGCAAATACACCATGTGTTTACACAGAGTCAGCATAAATGTTCACGGATTACACAGACTCACAATCGTAGGAATCATTAAGTCACATAAGCTGACGTAACTTAGCAGTGTAAAGACATTTGACAGGGTCAGCTTCTTTTACCTGTGATGCAAAGTTAAGGTTTAAGAACATGGAATTAAAAAAGAAACAGTCAGAATGGTGGTAAAGGTACACATGTAAATGCACACATTTAGGCCACAGGCAAATATGTACTGACTGGTTCAAAACTTAAAATTTCTAGTGCCAACTAGAGCTGCAAGTTTCTGGAGAAATTGAGTTTTTTTTTAAATAGTGAACATGATTCTCCCATGATTCTGAATAGACATCTAAACAAAAAAAAATGTGTAATTCCCTAGAGGTTCTGACAAAATGTTAATTGCTGCAGTCTGTTTAAAAATACAGTATCTCACAAAAGTGAGTACACCCCTCACATTTCAGCAACCATTTTAGTATATCTTCTCAAGGGACAATACTATAGAAATGAAACTTGGATATATTTTAGAGAAGTCAATGTGCTGCTTGTATAGCAGTACAGATTTACTGTCCTCTGAAAATAACTTAACATACAGCCATTATTGTCAAAATAGCTGGCAACAAAAGTGAGTACACCCTAAGTGATAACAGCTGTATGTTGTTTAACCATGCAAAGCCACATGTCCTATTCATCACGTTCATGTTTTTGTCTGCTTGACAGGACCATACAAATGTGTGGATCTTGTATACAGCAGTTAAAATTTGGTGCTTTGAGTACAATTCTCTCATACTGATCACTTGATGTTCAACATGGCACCTCATGGCAAAGAACTCTCTGAGGATTTGAGAATTAGAATTGTTGCTCTCCACATCCAGCAGCTCCGTGATGTCATTATGGAGAAGTGGAAGAGGATCCCAGCAACAACCTGTGCAGCTCTGGTGAATTCCATGCCCAGGAGGATTAAGGCAGTGCTAAACAACAACTGTGCTCACACAAAATATTGACACTTTGGACACAGTTTTGACATGTTCACTTAGGGTTTACTCACTTTTGTTGCCAGTTATTTAGACAATAATGACTGTATATTGAGTTATTTTCAGAGGACAGTAAATCTGTACTGCTATACAAGCAGCACATTGTCTACTCTAAAGTATATCCAATTTTCATTTCTATAGTATTGTCCCTTGAGAATATATAATAAAATGGTTGCTGAAATGTGAGGGGTATACTCACTTTTGTGAGATACTGTATATATATATATTTAATTTATTTGAATTATTTATTTTAAAAAAATTGGTTTAATGGATGATTCAATGACTCACTCATAAAGACTTCACTTGTTTCATTACTGGATGAATCATGAATCAGCGTTTTTGAAAGAATCTCTTGAATTAATGATTCGATGACATAATTAATACAATCTTTATTTGAAGCATCAAATTACTTTTAAAAGGTGATTTGCTCTATTTTGATTGCTACCGTAGACATATGTTTATATCTGAACTATAAACTTTTATCCCAGTACTTCTGTGATAATTTGAATTATTTTGAGACAGAAATAATGATACTGTGTGTTTGAAAAGACTGTTTGTGAAGCTGTTTCCTATAGATGACAACTGCTCTCTCTGGATCAGCAGCAGTATGAACACAGATTTGAATGTTCAAATCTTGTCAAAGTTTTAATAGACACAGCTGAATCGTTGTCATTTAGGAGTAAATTTGCGTAGGTCTTAGAATCGAGACTGCGATCTTTTAACAATTAATTTGTGCAGCTCTTGTGCTAACCTGCCTGAAACTTCTTGTAGCTCATCAAATGTGCACTTTCTAAATGACAGAAATCTGGAAACATTTCAGTACAGAAAAATAAAATGTCTATGTCTACACCCATGGTATTTCAACACTTGTCTATGATGCCACTAAATGAAGATTGGGCCCTATCCATTGTTATTTTAGTATTATTTATACTCTATACTATTGTAGTTTATTAATTAGCTTTTTTATATATTTTCAGTTTTCATTTTCATTTTAGATTCCTTTTATGTGCTTTAGTTTTTATATATATATATATATATATATATATAAATACTATGTAGGTTTTAATGCAATTTTAGTTTTAGTTTTTATTTATTTCCAGTTATTAATCTTATGTTGCTTCAACAATTTTAGTGCTTTAACATTTCTAATTTTCACTTACTTTACATTTTTCTATCTAATGTTTATATTTTTATTTATTTCAGCATTATTTCCATTAACAAAATGTTTTTAATAGTTTTAGTTTAATAGTTTTAGCCCCATGGTTCACAGGGGTCCCCAAAATTGCGGTGCGCCATTGAATCTTATCTAACAATTGCAGAAACACAACATTTCAGATCACATTCACATTCAGATTTGTATAATTTAATAATGAATGGTCAATTAATATGCAGTACTTCAATAAATACCACTTGTTGGTTATTAAATACAGACATGCTGAAAAGACACACTGGTAGGAAATACTTGGCTAAGAATGAAAATGGTATCACAATGCACAAGATTCAAAGAAATGTCTTGACTTGACTAGAAAACCCACTGCTAATTTATGAGACATACTTAGATGCGTTTAGCTTCTTCTTTTTTTTTTTTTTTTGGAAGTAATTGCTTCCATTTCTGCCTGTCCCACCCTGAGCAACAATTCCGAGAATTAAAGGCCAACAGAGAAGTTTATGAGACGTGATCTAGCTCTTCGACTTATAGCACATTCATTCAAAGAAAGAAAGCTGATCTAAAGTGTTCATGTTCATCACGCTTGGTCTGGCAAGGATGCTTCTCTGCATGGCAGTAAAGGTGTTAAATCTAACCAACAGCTTGCGTCCGAAAGAAAGCTCCAGTCACAATGACAAATGTGCTGACACCACAGTCTCGCCACTGCAGCTGCATCATGGGTAAAACAGGGAGGTAATAAAGAGTGAAAACTAAGGACATTGAAAAGAGAGCAAAGATTATTCTCACTCTCCCAGTCTCTCACCCAAATGAGCTCATTTAACCCCTTAAAAAGGCCACATATCATTTTATTACAGCATTTTAAATAACGAAGGCCATTTGTCAGCTTGTATATTGATTTTGTAAAGGACAAATCTACATGGTGTCCGAACTACTAATGGTTCCCTTCAGAGCTGTGCTGATTCTCATATGCCCTACATATGAGCCCATTCTCTGCTGTGAGAGGGGGATAGGTATAATATTACACAACATTGTATAACATTATATGTTATACTAATTAGGTACAGTATGATGGGACAGTTTCAAAGTGTTAACTATTTTTTTTGTATCCCCATTAGACACTGAAAGCCAAATGTTGCACAGAATTTTGCGTGATTTGAGTCATTTATAATGTTACACATAAACCACATGTTCAGCCAGTCATGATTCTATTATTACAATTTACATTTATTTTAAGGTCTATGCTGTTAAAAACAAAAATCATTTTTCGAAGTTAATAGAACCAAGATTATTGGAGTACATTTTACAAAAAAATTCTATTTTAGTCTTTCTACTTCAAAACTTTGTGTTTAATTCAATGTTACTTTGTAATTAGTTGTGCAATTTACTAGCAATTTTTGAGTGAAAATTGTATCTACACCTACTTTTTTTTTTTCACTGTACTAGTGTCAGTTGCGTCGCTCCACCTCCATTCATAAATCCCCTCTCGTGGCCTCATGGGATAGTAAAGTGTCCATCGAATTCACACTTCGGAATCTTGCCGGAAGTAGTAGGACATCCAGGGACTTTTCGCCTACTGTTTTTCGAATACTATGTATTCAGACATACTACTCTGTTGGTGTACTGTGTTTTGCATACTATATAGTAGGGAAGTATTCGATTTTGGACACAGCAGCTGTCTGAAAGTTGCGGTTGGTGGTCAGTTTCTGTGTAAATGTAAATTTTTGACCAGTGGTTTCCACTTTTGATGTTATTTTAGCAAGAATTTACTATTATAGTAATTAAATATTTGCTTGGTTTTCACCAAAGCTCCCTCTATTTTGTTGTAGATCATTAAACCGTTACGCTGCCTCAGAAGTCTGTCTGAAATCAGTTTAGTGAGTTGCCTTCGTGTGCAATCACTGCCTGCAAAGTTAACAAGTCTGCTGCCTAAGCTTTCGGATGCATAGTGTGTGATATTAGCATGTTGCTAAGCTAACAACTCAAAACAACTTTCGGTAACACTATTTTAGGGTCTTTTAACTAGTTGCTTATTAGCATGCATATTACTAGAATATTGGCTATTTATTAGTACTTATTAAGCACATATCAATGCTTTATTCTGCATGACCTTATTCTACATTCTTAATCTTACCCAATACCTAAACTTAACAACAAACTTACTAATTATTAATAAGCAGTAAAGTAGGAGTTTACTGAGGGAAAAAAGTCGCAGTCAATAGTTTATATGTGTTCCCTATACTAAAGTGCTACCCAACTTACTAATATATAGCACACAAATATTGAGTGAACCAGTTCATTTATAAGTAGATGGAACTGTTTCCTTCTGATTCTGATTTTTCATTTATCGCAATGCATTCTTGTCTTATTGATAAGGTATACAAGCAACGCTGCATTAAAATTTGGCTAAAACACTGTAGTGTACACTGTCGTAAGGCAGCATAATTTTGCTGCATACTGCCAGAAGAGTATTTGCATTGTGAATGCTTCTGCATGTCCAAAAATGTTGTCTAGCTAGGCAGCTCACTGCAGTTTGGAACAGAGCCAAGATGAGCAAGAAAAAAAAAGAAGGCAAAACTATATATATAATATATACATATATATATATACATATACATATATATATGTACACACACAGTCAAACCAAAAATTATTCAGACATTTTTGATATTTTTTACTAGTGGGTGCAGTTCATTTATTTAAGTGAGGATAGCAAAATAAAGTAAACTGTGACATATTATACCCAAAAATTCTTCATACAGTGGACTACCAGTAAAACTGATAAAAATTTGGAACCAAAAATTATTCAGACACTTTGACCTGACCATGTTTTGCTTAAATGTTATCTGACATTAAGATTCATATTTTCTGACACAGTTTAACTCTGAGATCTTGTCATATTTTATTACCATTTTTTTTAACTACAGTGAATAAACTGTATTAATGAATGAAATGTTCAAGGTGTCTGAATAAGTTTGACTGTATATATATATATATATATATATATATATAAGAATAACAATAAGAATATATATATATATATATATATATATATATATATATATATATATATATATATATATATATATATCTATAAAAGACCGCATAAGAAACACATCTGATCAGAGCATTGAGGACATGACCCTAAATTACTCTAATTATACAGGTGTTCCTTAAGACCAACTTGTTGTTCGGACAAGCCACTGAGTATGATTATGACAATATGTAAATCTGCGCATCCCACACAGGGACACAGAGGGTCCCCGTGCTTTCGAAAGCTCACTCATCCTTTTAATCGGTGTGGAATCCATCAAAGTGGGTCAAACTCCCTCCCATCTGCCCCACTGAGATTTTAATGCACAAGGCCTGATTAAAACATACATACACACAGAGGAAAATAGGCCACACTTTGCTGCTGGATTCAGGAAACTCCTGCATGGATTTTAATGAAGGATGTTTGCGAGCAATTACACTGGGTGCCACGCCGGTGAATGGAAGTTCAAGCGGTACAATTCCCAAAAGGCTGATTGCTTGATCACTGTAAACAACATGCCTTTGTTCTGTTCTTGACCGGTAATGCTTCGATACTGCAATCAGCACAGCTGTGTGCACGTTAGTGTGTTTTTGTGTGTGCGTGTACAAACACCCAGGATATGACCTTGTAGACAGTACAAGGAGGAGGAGACGAAGATTGGATTTATCAATGATAATTATATAAGTATTGTTATTGTGTGTTTTAAAACACATTCAGTTACAGAAATATTACCTGTTTCTTACATGTTTTATTTATGTATGACTGACAAATATGCATCACATTAAATGTATTAGTTTATGTTAAAACTGCTATCCAAATGGATGGAAATTTTATATGCAATTTAAATACATAAATCTTAAATTTAGGCATAAATATATTTTTGAGGTTACTATTGATGTCACATTTTATTTTTGATTTGATATAAGACAATGTTTGCAGATTTCAGTCCATTCATATTGATAAAGAGGAGCTGTGACTGTACTGTCACAATTATTACAATTGCATTTTCTATCAAATACACCTGTAAGATTGTCATTTCAGTTTGTTTTGTAAGCTGGCAAACAACAAATACAAAGCAGCTAAGCACAAATTAGCTATTTTGGGTGGTGTCGCAGCACTATAGACATAATAATGCTTCTTGGTTCAAAGAACACCACCATCGCGTCAAAGTCATGAGTCGTGCCCTGCTGGTCTAATCCATGTGCACATCTGCTGTGGGGAATCGCCGGCGTAATCCCATATGGGCGTAAATGGGAGAGAAAGAGAGAGGGTGTGTCTTTAAGGCGGTGCTCCTGTGCTCCTGTGGATATGGCACTGAAAGACTATGGCCCTGATCCAACACCTAGTGAACTACCTAAATGAAATGGAACCTTAAAAGTGACTAATCTGAAGCGCATTTTTCGAGGACCAATTCCATTCATGGTCGTTCACGAGCGTCACACAAATAGTGTTCCTCACTAGCACATGACAGACTTGACTGACGTCTATAGCTGATTCCAATACAGTGTGCTATTAGCATGTTGCTAAGCTAGAGAACACAATAAAAAACATGCATTATACACAAAAATATTGAGTGAAATTGTTTATTTTTAATTAGATGGTGCTATTTTAATATTAAAACTTGCAGCCCTGGTTTCACAGACAAGGCTAAAGCTAGTCCTAGACTAAAATGCATGTTTGAGCTGTTTTAACTGAAAGCAACTTGTACTAAGTTAAATAAAATAAAATTTTCTGCTTGCCCACTTAGGTCAGTGATTTTAACTGTTTACTGGACATAAATAAATATTTCTAATTGTATATATTTATTATTTAATTTCTTATTATTATTTTATTTAAACATTATTTAAAAAAATATTATTTTATTTAGAAATATTATTTTATTTATATATTGTATTATTGAAATATTATTTACATATTACAAAATATTAATTAGTTAATTAATTAATTATTAATAATTAGTATTATTAGTTATAATAAGTAGATATTAAATTAAATAATTGTATATATTTATTATTCAATTTCTTAAATATCATTGAAATATTAAATATTATTTTATTTAAACACTATTTTTTAAAAATATATATACATATATATTTTTTACTTAGAAATATTATATTATTTATATTATATTATTGAAATATTATTGGAATATTTATTATAAAATATTAATTAGTTAATTAATTATTAATAATTAGTATTATTAGTTATAATAATACACACAAGTTAAATTTATCAAATTGTAAGAAAATTGAAATAATAGTTATTATTATAGTTAATAGTTATTATAGTTATTATTATTATTATTATTATTATAAATAAATAAAATCCTTTAGCCAAGTGTGCACACACCGGTCAGCTACGTAACAGGTTTCATTGAGATCTGGTACAAACAATCTCACCAACTTAAAGGCAAGAGTGTTGTAGTTTTCACTTGGCTTTAGGCAGCATAATTTAGCAGACAATCCTTTGGGACAGCCTTCGTGTCATTAACAGGCCTAAAAATGTTGTCTAAGTAGGCAGCTCAATAGGGTTTGGAACATGTCTCAGTAAACCTGAGGCATCTCAAATGAGCTTTTAAACTAGCAAACCTATTCGACCTCCTCATTCTGCCAGTGGGCACAATGCATGTGACAGCACTAATATAAATAGCTGACTAATTACTGTAACCACACTTGTACAATCAGCCCATAAATGCACTGATGACAGCATTACATTTGAAGTCAGAACTGCTACACATGTGCTTATCGGCCTCTTCACACTGCATGCGATGACGAGCTGAGTGTGATTTGAAATCGCACTGCTAAAGCAGCACTGTGCTGACGTACAGTTATACCCCAATCCACTTCCCCCTCAACTCCCCCACGCTAATCGTTGCAGTGCCCAAAACTGCTGGCCGAAACAAAACGAAAAGTTGCGCTTTTAATGAAGAGGTGCGGCCCCATCATCTGGTTTTCCTGACACTTGGATGGAGCGGCATTGGAGCGTGTCTGCTGAAAGATACAGAGGAAAGTGAGAGAGAAAGTTTTAAATTGCTTTTACCAAATGCTCAAGAGAGGAAAGAAGAGGGGGAAATTTAGTAAGAGTGACAAAAAGTCTGTATTTGTATGTGCTACTGTTTTTTACTGATTACTAGTGATAGGCAGAGACCAGTCGATAAAAAAATTAAGGAAAAAAAATATATATACGACCATTTAAATGTTTGGAATCAGTATTTCATTTGTTTAGCAAAGAAATTATTACTTTAATCAAGCAAGGATACATTAAATTGATTAATGTTATGATCAATCAATGTTACAAAAGTTTATATTTAAAGGTGCAATGAGTAAATTTTAGGAGGAACTGTTGACAGAAATGCAATAATATACATAACTATGTTTTCAGTGGTGTATAAAGACCTTACATAATGAACCGTTATGTTTTTATTACCTTAGAATGAGCCATTTCTATCTACATACACCGCGGGTCCCCTTACATATTAAGTCACCATTTTGCGCCAGCATGTTTCTACAGTAGCCCAAAACGGACAACTGCTCTATAGAGCGCGTTTTCTTGTCTGGCTTCTCTCTCAGACGAGGACATTTTTGTCCTATGTTGGCCACCGTAGCTTCTCTATATAACTGTTTCTTGAGCAACAAATCAGTATTAGAATGATTTCTGATCATGTGACACTAAAGATAATAATGATGCTGAAAATTCTGCTTTGCCATCACAGGAATGAATTACATTTGAAATATATTACAATAGAAAACAAGGTTAATATACAAATGTTTTAAATTGTAATACTATTTCACAATTTTTTATTCAAATATAAGTACTATATTTTCGATCAAATAAATGCAGTCTTGGTGAGTATAAAATACTTCTTTCAAAATCATTACCAACACCAAATTTTGGGTATGTCTGGTATTTAGACAATATGCAATGGGTGATGTTTTAAAGATCATACAGATTTTTGCATTTTACAGTTTCATTCAAAGTACAGATCTTGAAAGTAGAAAGTAAATACTATATTTCACTGGTATCATTAAAAAAAAATTGTCTTTCTCACTGAGCTAATAATAAATCAAATCACCCATGAATGTTATTTATTTATTTATTTATTTATTTTAACTGCCAATAAATTCCTTTTCAATGTAAAATATAATAGGCCACAACTATGGTCATTCATTCATGTGAAGAGACATCCATTCAGTCACCACAATGTAGAGTCTTTGACATAAAGTTGTGCACTTTAGTTGTGCTTTAATTATGTTTAGCATGTATTGTAGAGCATATATTTTGCACAACCCACAATCATTGCACAAACATCTAATCATTAATATCTTTTTAATATCATCCTGATATTCTGTTTGTTGCATCCGGCACAATCAAACCCAAGCCAGTGAATCTCCATATTTACCTCTCTGTTATGATGCAACAAAAGCATTTTGTCTTTGCCTTGACCTTTGCTTGAATAGAGCGTTTAATTGAATACATCATTGTACTGAATGGAACAGCAGTAGTAGGTGGGCTGAATCAGGCCTTTGCTTTGTGGCAGGATGTCATTTGTATTTACCAAAGTGCCACCTGTGGTCCAGAACAAAGATCTACCTTGGTGTCAAGTTCTGATCTGACACCAACGTCAGAGGTTACAGCTACAGCGCAAACATTTATGGCATTTATATCTCAGGTAAGCAGGATTAATGATTATATTATAATTCAATACTATTATGTCTAAATAAATTAAAATAACAAAAAGTAAAAAAGTAATTTTAAATGCTACAAATGAATTTAGGCATCAATTATGAGATTTGTTAAAGATTACATTACTATTTATCTAAATGTGAAAATAAGACAAAAAGAGCATATACAATAAAATATCCATATTAAACAATAAATATACAATCAAACATCAATTATTTGTCATCAACTTTGATGTCATTCTAAAACTGTATGACTCTCTTTGTTCTGTGGATCTCAAAAGAAGATATTTTGAAGAAGCCAAAAAGTTTTGGTGACCTTTGACTTCCTTTGTATGGACAAACTATGGAAGTGTTTCCACCACTGAATAAAAAATAAAAAAGGTAATTTTTTATCTCACAATTCAGACTTTTTTCTCAGAATTGCATGATATAAACTCGCAATTGCGAGATATAAAGTCAGAATTGAAGTCTGATTTTAATTCAAATTTAGTTCTGACTTTAATTCAAAACAGAATTAAAGTCAGAATTAAAGTCAGAATTGTGTGAAATAAACTTGCAATTGCGAAATCAGAATTGAGAGATATAAAGTCAGAATTGTGTGTTGAAGTCAGAATTGCTTGAAATAAAGTTGCAATTGCGTGTTATAAAGCCAGAATTGTGAGTTATAAAGTAAGAAATGTGAGAAATAAACTCGCAATTCTGAGAAAATAGTCTTTTTTTCCTCAGAATTGGACTTTATAACTCGTAATTGCAAGTTTATATCACACAATTCTGACATTATTTCTCACAATTGCAAGTTTATATCCCGCAATTTTGAGTTTATATCTTGCAATTCTGACTTTATAACTCACAATTGCGTGTTATAAGTCAGAATTGCGAGATATAAACTCACAATTGTGAGAAAAAAAGTCTGAATTCTGAGATAAAAAGTTGCAATTATTTTATTTAGTGAAGGAAACAAGCTTCCATAACAAACAACCCCAAAACACTCAGACATTTCTCAATATATCTTCTTTTTTTCACAGAAGAAAGAAAGTCATGCAGATTTGGATTGACATGAGGGTGAGTATATGATGACAGAATGTTTAATTTGGTGAACTATCCCTTTAAATGGTGAATCTAGACTGCCATCGACAATGAACCAATTGAACTGACACTTTCTCCAATAGGTAACAGCCGTTATCTAATATTTGTCATTTAAATCGTTTAATTAATATAATATGGATGTCATCCTCATTGCAGCCTTCTCAGGAAATACATGATTGAAAGGTCTTTTCCACACTAATCAGGTTTGATTGAACAAGGTTACATCACCACGAACCCTGGCAGCGAGAGCCCTGCAGACAAAAGGACAGAGCACTGAATCATGGCTAATCAAAGTCCGTGTGCTGTAAAATGATGAGATAAATGTGCGTGGAAGGTGAACGCTTCAAACAAGTTGAGTAAGTCAGGACAATGCAATGCATTAGAACTCTTTGAAATGTCTCATCGAGACAATGGAAGTCATACTTGAGATGGATGCGATTGCCATCAAAAGCATCATAGAGCCGTATGTGGATCGCCGTCCTTTTGTAACCAAGCAACAAAAAGCACTATTTCTCCTTTACATATGCTACGTATTAAAACAATTAGCCTAACTAAAGTCTAATTTATTAATGTCTGAATTTAAAAGGAAAATTCTGTCATTATTTACTCATCCTCAAATGTCCTTTTAGGCTCATTCATTCTCGAGCGTTATTCACTTAAATAATAAAGTTTCTTATGAAGAAGTGAAGCCTCTCACAACATTCACTGATGCTAGGCACCAGTACAAAGCGTCTAGTCTGACTGGTTTAGTATTCTGGGCTGGACTGAGCCCTATGTGAATGGCTAAGAAGGGTCAAGCCATTAGTGCGATTAAAACTACACGCTCTCTCTCCATCCATCTCTCCAATAATGTTCTGACATGTATCTCACCCACATCATTTCTCATCACCTTCTCATTACTTAGCCTTCAGCAGGACAATTACAATACACTCCTTAAACAGACAGTCCTCCTGGGGCAACCTGCTGTCGAGTGCCTCGGTCAAGTGCATAATTGTGATCGGACAGAGAAAGGATCAGTTCGTGGGTCACATGTACGTCGACTCAAATTATACAACCTAGTTGCTAAAAGGGGACATATTCTACATATTTGGAATTATAATTTTAGCATGACTATTTTCACCCTCTCTGATCCATAATCCATGTCCCAACCAGATGGGACACAATAAGCAACAGAGACCAATCAGTCATTTCATGGATCTTGGGTATCCCCCACATTTCATTCACTCTAAAGCAGAAATATACTTTGTTTTTTTACGCATACGTTAGGGGTTGCACCGACTAGTCGGCTAGTCGACTTTAATGCTCTGCCGTGATGCTTTAAGCATGACGTCGACTAGTCGCTGGTCATAGCCTATAGAGGGTGCAGCAGGATAAAGTCCACATTTACGCTCCATATCCAATAGTTACTAACAAATAAATGCATACTCCAATAGCGCTCCACAAGATATGTTTGATTATACCATCTGGATTCTCAATATTGATCAGATGAATGCTTGTTTTAAACAGCTTATTGTACACATAAGTTAATCGCCATTCTAAACTGCGCTGTTACATTACGCACACACACAGACAGTAGAGCGCAGATCGCGCACGCTCACAGAATCATTCAGTAGCCCAGAAATGTATTGTCAACACTGTTCTGTGATTTCTCAATAAAATAGCTTAGAAACTGAAAAGTTCTAGCATATATTTCTTATTAACTAAAACCCACAGCTTCACTAGAGAGAAGCTGCCAGGTAGAATTAATTCACACACTCGCTCTCTCACTATGCATTCATATAAGTGTAATCTTTACTGTGCTACATTATCTCTATCTGATTTAGAACGAGCAGAAATCTGTGAGAAATATAACGACCCAAAGACAAAAGAACTGATAAAAATAAGCTCTTATGTAGGAGAAATATTTGTGGGCAGCATCATATCATATGCCATAGCTGTGCACAAGGCAACCTCAGCTCGCCTCAAGGTTCAGACTTAGGGCTAGTTCACACATTTTTGCTTTCACAGACGCAAGATGCGGGCAGTGGAATCGGGGGGAAAACGCAAGATCTCGAGACGCGTTTAAAAAAAAAAAAACGTCTATGTTGGCCTCCATTGTCGCTGTAGCTTGCATGCGTTCCGGTCTGTTCTGTTTATGCAGTTTTTCTTCAACTACCTTGTGATTTGACGCCACTAGGGCACGGTTGCTACCTTGTGGATAAATTACTGCAAAAAAAATGAAATGCGCATGTGTGACCTGCGTGTACAAAGTACAAAATGTACAAATTTGGCGGTGCGCGTTCAATACGCGTTTACTATTCTGATGGCAAAATTCACATCACGCGAACTGTACGCTGACCCTCGCATGCGTGTAAAAAGTGAAGTACACTTTGTCCTTTAGCTACATAACTGTGTAAATTGTTAATTTTACTCCTGTTAAATGAACTCTTAATTATTATATTAATATTTTTTTATGCTGCTCACATTTCTCACATTAGACAACAGTGATCGCCCCTGATTAACAAAACCAAAGACCCCCACAACCTCTCATTTTCCCACTAATCCCAAAGGATAAGCCAGGAAGCCACCCTTCACTGGCTTTTATTATCTGTGCCTGGGTAAAAGCTGCACTGGCTACGAGGGGAGAGGACAAGGTGAATGAAATTATTCTCATCACACTTTACGACACAGTACCAGATGCAAAGGGCTATACGTTTTGTATATTTTTTCCTTTTTCTTTTTTTTTTTTTAATGGTAAGAGCTGTCTTACCTAAAGAATTCAATCTGTAATCCATTTATACCTTGAATTTAATGCAGGATCAGTGAGCTAAACCACTATTAGTTTAGACTCAAATTTCACATATTACAGTAGACAGGTGTGCGCTAATACAGAGTCTTTCGCTGATGCTATATTTGTTCCTTACTTCATGCAAACGCTATTAACAAATCAAGCTTTGTGCTCAACTAACCCTACACACACACACAAACCCACAGACATACACACAGCTTTGGAGAATGCACACACTGCAGCCAACAGCACTGAAGATGTGCTTCGCTACGCCAACACTAATATTGACTCTGCACAGTGTTTGGTCTGGAGAGGAATGCAGAAAAAATAAGAAATATCATCTGTACAACAAAACAGAGTGCTAGAAACACACACCAGCCTGATAAGGAAGCATTCAATTATATGTGTGAAAAATACAGAGGAAGAAAAAGCAAGTGACAATGGGAAACGGTCGAAAAGCAGGAGAAAACAAATCTAATGCAAATAATAACATTCATAATAACCATATAACTGTGTGTAGTTAGAATAGCAATCACTCCCCATGTCATGTGTTACTAACGTCAAAGGCTGTCCAATCATACTCAAAATCAATCATCAATCACTTGGTTGAAGATAGTCAAAATAAACAAAAAGCACGTGAAAAAATTAAAAGTACAGGACTACATTAATACGACCACACCTGATGAGAGCATCAAAAATCAAGAGGCAATGGCAACATTTTAAGAGTTTGGTTCCAAAATACGATAAACAAAAAAAAAAAAAAAATTAGTTTCGGCCAAAATCAGTATTGTATCTCTTCGGTATTGAAAAGTCATTTATTAATTGTTATTCTGTCATGTTTTCTCCCTTTCTTTCCAAAACGCCAGCCTCCTTTCACTGCAGAATGCGATATATCCGCTCAACCAATCACAGCGCACCATTCCACGCATTGTAAACAGTAATGGCGGCGCTATGAATACACCCGGCATCCTAGTTTTCCTTATCTACTTTGTACTTTGTGATCAACAAAAACAGAAAAATGAATAATTTTGACAGCATTGACAAACCTGTGGTGGTTTCTGCAGTGGGGAAGAAACGTAAGCCATCGAAATATAATCATTTACGTGAGGTGAATAAGAAGATGAGGCACTCGAGTCGGGAGGAGGAAAAATGCCGGCTGTTGCTTGTTCCACGACAGCATCAAACTTCCCCAAAACTGAATCATGAACAGTTTTTAAAAGCCAAGAATGATTAATTCTCGAATCTGGCATTGCTAGTTTTGATTTTAAACATCTGAAAACAACAACAACATGATTGTCAAAATCTGCACTGTCAGACAAGGATTTATCAGCTATATTTTACTTTGTCACACCAGTATTGCGACACCCCTGGGTAGTTGTAGTAAATTCCAATGTACTCTGCAAATGTGTTTATTTTAGCCGTGCGGTGGCGCCAGATACTCTTTAATCGGTAATGACAAATGGAGACATAATTAATTTATAACATTAACAAGATGACTCGTTGAATTCATTTTGGGAGCGACGACTGAATGTATTTTTAGTCAAATGCCTGTATATAAGATTAGTATTGACAAAGTTCAGAGGCTGTCATATATGTGAATCAACTTACTTGTGTGTATTTTCAATATGAAAAATAAATTTTATATTGATGGATTAATTGCATTTTGAAAAAAAAAAAATAACGTGTCATGGATTTATTGCATTTTGGGGAAAAAATAATCAGTTTTTATAATAAACCTTTGAAAATCAAAATCTAGATTTGAATTTTTTATGTTTTTTATAAGGAAAAAGATGCTATGTGAAAGTTTGAAACAGAAAATAGTGGTTTTCATCTTGCCACTTTCTTGATAAAGAAAACAAATTTTTACTCAAATTAATAAAAATGGATTTATAGCGTTTTGGAACCAAACTCTTCATTTGTTGTGATGAATTTAGAAAATGTGTCAATTCAAACCCCCAGCTCATTGGAAATACCAATACCTATATGCACATTTCACTGCAGTTTCCAGCTGAAATGAACACTACAGGCAGTAAAACACCAAAAACTTTTTCATTCTTTTTCACACAAATTATGATTACAGGGGCAGATTATCAATCAGTAAAGAATTATTTTTGCATGGTATCATGCACAATACTGTCATGAACTAAAAGCACTTTTACCATAGTGCATGACTTGTAAAATAATACACATTTGCATAAACTGCTCCATATTAGGGCTGCACGATTTATCACACAATACTTTATTGATTGTACTTAACCGATCTTCTATCGCCCTACAATCCTTCACGCTCTTTAAGATCACAAAACTCTGGACTTCTGGTTGTACCTAGGATATCTAAGTCCACTAAAAGAGGAAGAGTTTTTTCACAATTGGCTCCTAAACTCTGGAATAGCCTTCCTGATAATGTTTGGGGCTCAGACTTGCTCACCCAGTTTAAATCTAGATTAAAGACGCGTCTCTTTAGCCAAGCATTCACATAATGCATCTCATATCAGATCAATTGCACATGACTATCTTTGCTTAATGTTATGAACAGCAGCTACACTAATTATTCTCCATTTGCTTTTCTGTTTTATCTCGGGACGCCCGTCCCGAGGTGACTAGAGTACATCAGCTTCAGTTTGGATCCAGCCTCTTAAGAAGACCTCAGATGACCAACACCTTTGAAGAGACGGCTCCAACTCCTGCGAGGACTTCAGATGACGCAATATCTGGATCAACATGCACATTCCCAAATTTCTATATATCCTAATTAGTGTTAATATGTAATTCATTATTTCCAGGAGCTCATTGCTTCTACCTTCAATTAAACTGCTAACAGTGATTGTAAATTAAATTGCCTAAATTATTTTTAGTGTGATTATGAAATCGCAAAGGCTGCAATTATTTTTTTATGCACAGCTTTTCAATGAAGTATGGCTCCAAATGCTAATCCATCTGAAAGCACTGCGAGTTTGAGTCACTTATAATGTGCATTTGAAAAAGCAACACGCGTCAAACATCTTTCCAGACATGAGAAGCATTTGTTAACATCTTGTCTAACAAAAGACAACATTTAATAACATGTTTTCACTCCAAACTCACTTCATAACTAAAGTTGAGCATCCTTCTGTGAGATGATGTGGCTTCTTACACAGAATAAGGCAGTCGTGTGTTTATTAGTCATGTTTAATCAATCAAAGCGTTTCAGTCTTCTGTTTATTCAGCTACAGCGATATGACACATTATCTACTTCTGCGGCAGGGCATATTTAGAGTTTCTGCGCAAGAGCGCCCTCTGGCTTTCAGATGGAGAAGCATTTACTACCGATCATAGAGCCGTACAGCTCTGACAAGTTAACTGTGTTAAATATTTTTTAATCACATCTGTTAATTTTGACAGCCCTAATATGTATATATATATAAATAATTTTAAGTTATCCTGCAGCCCCCTTGGAAGTTTGCTGAAGACCCCTGTTTGAGAACCACTGGTTTAAGGTACATTTTTGTTTACAACTTTAAAATGAACAATTCTGGACTGGTACTGTGTTTGTGGGTGTCCAAATTTAAATTCAGGGTCCAGAAGCAAAACCAATCAAGACCTATACTGCGGTAAACAAGCGTGTTGCTTTCAAAGCACTAGCTCATCTTCGTGTTGCGTGCTTAGATTGTTCAGATTGTTCATGCTGTGGCTGTACCTGGGAAATAGACTGTCAGGACAGAACACGATAGTTCGTGCCGTTTGAAATCAGGGGGAAAATCTCTCAGGCTGTTTTCCATGGGGAGCAACTCTCTGCTAATGATGAGACAAGCTGATACTACACACACAAACACACAGAAACATGGCATAATGAAAACATGCTCACTCAAAAGAAGCAAACCTATAAACAACAGGAGGTAAACCATGCCACA
Organism: Ctenopharyngodon idella; assembly: GCF_019924925.1. NCBI lineage: Eukaryota > Metazoa > Chordata > Actinopteri > Cypriniformes > Xenocyprididae > Ctenopharyngodon > Ctenopharyngodon idella. Next base: position 3,892,766 of record NC_067223.1, on the reverse strand, counting down.
GTATTTTTAGTACACAGGGTAACCAAAAATAAACCTCTATAATCCACAAACAAATATCAATACAGATGGTTAAACAAGCATCTGCGGCACCTGTTGAAAAGCACTCAGATGAAATCATCATCTCTAAAGCCACTGATATCATGACTGCCTTGGTTACCATGGCCTCCCATTACAGGAATCAATATCTAAAGACACTGTCCTCATTCCAATGCATGAGATTTGGGTCACAGCTGAGCAGTGCATGCAATTCAGCACATCAAGATTATATACCACTGGTGCATAACGATCAAAGATTAAACCGGGGCAAGTTGTCACATTAAGAAGTTGACATTATTAGTGTTATTATTAAACAAATTAACAGTTTGTTAATAATAATAATAACATGCAACACAACGATTTATTGTAAAAAAAATAAATAAATAAATAAAAAAAATGATTTGATGTTACCTTTTCCATTTTGGGTGTTTTTATTAATTATTTTATCATTTAAGTTTTGCTGAAAAGTCTATATCATGCTGCTTAATGGCACGTTCAACATGTACTGCTATTGGGGCATGTTGTCACAAAAGGTCAACGGGTGCTCAATTAACTATATATTTATTCCTAGGCAAAAACGCTGGAAATGTTCATGGGATTTTTTTGGAGCCAAGACATTAAACTATGCGACTGTACAGAAAATTACTTTCAACAATAACACTACCCTGAGAAATATTTACTGGAGTAAAAATGTGTGACTAGCCTCGGTTCTCATATCCATTACCCTTTTAATCGTAAACACAATAAAGATGATCATTTTAGCTACACAGGATTAAAATTACATGACTTCCAGATTGTTTAGCCTCTTAATGGACTATAGAATGAAGTGAAAACCACACTTAATCAAAATACTATCAATATAAGCCACTGTCCTAGCAGCATGGTGTATTTATAAAGCGCTCGCGCCTCCAGAGGAATGCGCGCGCTCAATCCTACTGCTGGTTAACGCCTTTAAACCTTCAGTTCAGACTTAACTAACATCAATATGGTGACAGTTTAGTGCTGAACTCAATCCTAAATGCGATTAAAACTGTCAACCGAGCCTATTCTGTGTAAAACTATACCGCCAAACTCTGAGTGCGCAATTTTGCGCGAGCTCCTTGCGATTAAAAACAACGTAACGTTACTGCATCATGGACATGTCAAACAAAAGCGACCCTTAACTGCAAACAATAATCATAAGGAGCATAAAGAAACATACCAAGCAGTTTGCATTAGTTTTTGGCCATTAAACACTTTAAATACTCGCCTGGTACGTGTAAAATCTCGTCCCGTTCGGCGGGTGGACCTTTGGGGAGTTAGTCCCCGTGTTCATGTCTGAGAAAATCATATTTCCCCCAATGCAACGCAGAAGTGATCAGCAGTATGTCTCCAGCTGCACAGTATGAATTAAATCCTTGTCGTCAAGTTCAACTGATCACAGATCAGTGTTTCCCCAACTGACGCTGGACTCCTCGCATCCACATAGAATGACAGAAATTATAACTGCGCCCCTTTTTATGCACGTTGTATGAATAATAAGTCAGTAAAACGCTGACATAATCAATCAGGGATGTGAAATGTCACTGATATATACAGCAGCAGGCTCCATGATCACAGCACGGATGCTGTGTACCCGTGTGCTGGACCAGCCCATCTGTTCGATAAGCTGCTGCCTCCTCACATCATTATGCAGCATCACTGCCGGTAAACCAATCGGATATTAGAATCCGACGTGGGCGTGGCTACATGGGTACTCTCCCTGTTTATGCTCAGAGATAGTGAGTTGCATATTTATGAGCTGCGTGCGATTGTATGTTTTAGGGTCCCATAAACAAATATATAAATGCCCTCTAGGGAAACAACGCTCCTTATTTTAAAGTATTCAATGATAACACCAGGTGCCAAGTACTTTAGGAGTATTTTGTAGGGAAAACCAGGGTTAGTACATGAAAAAATACTATAGTAATTTATAGTAAATACTATAGTGTTTTTGAATCATACTATAGTAAATTGTAGTATTTTATTATAGTATTTGCAACAATTTGTTAGTGAATGCTACAGCATACTGTAGTATTAACTATAGTGAACTGATAAACTGTAATAAATACTGTAGTATACATTAGTTTTTACTACAGTAAACTGTATTGTAGTATAATATAGTCTACCCTATAGTTGTAGAAAACTTAGTACAGTATTAGGTAAAGTAATTTGTTTATATTACTATAGTTGTTATATTACCACAGCAACTATAGAATTACCACAACAAATTAATTCAAGTACTTTACTATAGTATAAGTAAAAAAATACTATGGTAATTTATAGTAAATACTATAGTGTTTTTGAACCATATTTACTTTAAATTACTATAGTATTTTTTCATGTGGGGTTGACACTTTTTACTCCAGTAAATATTTCTCAGAGTTATTTTTGTCGATTTTTATTTAAATTAAATTCATACATTTATACACACACACACACACACACACACAAACACACACACACATATATATATATATATACACACACACACACACACATATATATACACACACACACATATATATATATATATATATATATATATATATATATATATAACTAACAACATGTATATAACAACATGTTATATATACCCTGTTGCTCATCATCCTTCAGAGTGATCTTGTGCTTTCGATTGCAAAGTCACAGGGAATTTTGTCAGAAGTATTAACTCTGACATAAATGACAAACAAAATATGGACTGTGTATAAGTACAGAACATGTATGTTTATACTGTTTTGCAATTATTTAAGATTGTTCCAAATACAACTGCATTCATTGCATTTTCAAGGTCTCCAGTCCCAGACCTGCTTTTAAAAACAAGAGTGTTTAGGATCAATATAATTCGCCAATTCACCTCTTTAAAAAAAAAAAAAAAAATGCAAACCAACCATTTAGAATGGCTTTAGCATTGACCAGAATAAGCTTTCTTTCAGTTAATAAGGAGCTCTTTTAATTTAGTGTTTCTATTGACATGGGCACACTGGAGGGACTCGCTCAATTTGGCTCCATTTCTTGGCTTTTCTGAAAATACATGTAGCCATTGTTGAGGAAGATAATCAAATCTGCAAAGGCTGGCTTAGCAGAAGTCCATTTACCAGACTTTATTCAATCAATTTCATACATGCCTCTCAACATGTATGGGCCATGATGGTGAGCACGCTCCTTGAATTGTACAAGTCTCCATAAGTGCATAGATTATAAACCAGTAAGTAATCTCATGGGATAACCATGCCATGCAATACCTGTAGTTGACAATACAATCACAATTTGTGGTTACTAAGGATTCTAAATGGTTTTAGCATGAGGATATGCAAGACTCTAGACATGCAGTATCTCCTTTAAAGAGGACCTATAATGCCCCTTTTACAAGATGTAATATAAGTCTCTGGCGTCCCCAGAATGTGTCTGTGAAGTTTCAGCTCAAAATACCCCATAGATCATTTATTATAGCTTGTCAAATTTGCCCCTATTTGGGTGTGAGCAAAAACACGTTTTTGTGCGTGTCCCTTTAAATGCAAATGAGCTGCTGCTCCCGGCCCACTTTCCAAAAAAGGGCGGAGTTTTAACAGCTCGTGCTTTGGTTGCTCAACAATAACAAAGCTGGAGAATCTCACGCAGCCAAAATGATGATTGTCAGTAGTGGTGTTCAGGCTTACATTGTTCAAACCGGAGTCAGAAACTGATGGAGAGACTCAGGAAGAAGTTACAATTTATAGAATGCAACTGGATGTTTCTGAATGGTTAGTGGATAAATGTATGTAGTTGCTGTGGAGTTGATTCAACTCATCGACTAGCATGTGCCGTCATGTTGATCTTTTGTGTAAATCCAGCATTGAATTGACCCTCGTTTGTAAAGCAGTCTGGCGTAAAATGACGACATGACAATAACACTCTACTAATAACAACTCTTCCTCTTCTCTAAAGCAGCCCAACATGGCCTCACCCCCTTTGTTGCGTGTTCTCAGGGGCGGTGTTTATGTAAATTTTAGGGTTAGTGATGTCACAAACCCGGAAAGAAGCTGGTTGTAGTCTCTACCAGTCGTTTGTTGTAGTATTTAAACAGCAAATTCTTTAAAAGAAAATCTCAAACAGCAACATTACACACTAACTAAAGTTAAAAAAGTAAAATCATAATCAACCACCCCTTTAATATGGGATTTTTCCTCCTGTTTAAGTGAAACTGGAAGCAAACATTACTGAAATTCACATCCAAAAGGGCATCTGAGGTATTTTTTCCATACTAATACATATTTTGTCCTTGTCTACAGACTAGCAATCATCTTTAGATGAGTTTCAGTTCCAGTGGATGACTAAAATAAAGAATAATGGTGCTATTTTTATTATTTTTGCTGTGATTCTAGTATAAAGGTTTTAAACCCTTGTGAAATATGCTATAATCGAAACACTGACTCGTAACACTGTTTCCACTAATGGGCATCAGCAATAGTCTTATGAGACAATACTATGAAGGCAGCAGAAAGATATGAACATGCTACAATGGATAATTTTGAGCATCTCTCAAAAATCTTTCCTCCCTAAAGGGGGGGGGACTGATCTCTGCTTCCAAATGTCCTGCCAGGGTACAAAGGCATAGAGATGCACCAGATGGGGCTTCTGAGCAACCTGAGAGGACACACAGAGAGAGAGAGAGAGAGAGAGAGAGAGAGAGAGAGAGAGAGAGAGAGAGAGAGAGAGAGCATGCGTGGGCTCTCCCCTTGGGGGTGGGGGGGGTACGCCAGGCCAGGAGGCTTGGATTGTGGCCGCAAAACATGCCAAGCCTTGTCACTCTCCCTACTATAAAAACAGCAGCAGCCTCTGCTAGCACAGATGTGTCTCCTTCACTACTGCCTGAAAAACAATTCCAGTCTAGCCAGAGGATATTCTCCCCCAAATATTTCTAAGCACGTCTAATATGTCTAAACATCTTTTTTATGACTTCAAAAAATGTGAACATGCGTATAAGATGTGTGTCGACGGTAATGAGACGTGTGTGAAAGGACTTGGACCCGAAAGCTTATTGGTTGAAAACGGCCAATGAAATCTCTCTGTTCTGTTCTAATGACGTCACTGATGATATCACAAAGGAACTCCATCCAAGACTTCCCTGGTTCTTTCCAATGCAATCATTCAGCTTCTCCGATTAAAAAAAAAAGAAAGAGATATGACGAGTCATGTAAATCAATCTGTAACTGCTCACAATTTCATATTTCTTTAACCTGGTGATTTAAGAAATAATGATGCGTCTGCAAGTGTGCAATTTTTTCAGTGTTAAAATATTTTCTCCTGTCCCATATCCAATGCAGAGACAACTGTAAGTTAAGTGAACAATTATTATTTTTTGTACAAAAGATTTTATTATATTAAGAAATGTTATACTGTTAATCAATCAGATTTGTACATAATATTAAAATGCCATTCAGTACTCAAATATTTTCTTCCAGAATTTTGCACTGTACAGTATTTCATCAACTATCATATTGTTTATATGTGCAACTATAGAATTTCCATATCCTGCTTAATTTTTTTTTTTTTTTGTGCTTTAAAGTATTTTTTCCTCATCAAAACATTTTTCACCCATAAAGTTCACCCAATTTTTTTTTTTTCATCATTTAATTTAGGCTTTTATTCACATTTATACAACAGTTTATTCTGGTTCTCAAATCTGATTGGCTGAGAGGTCTTTCCAGCCATGCGATATTCTACCAGTATCGCCACGGGAACCGTTTCACCATTTGAATCACTCCACTGTCAGCATTCTCACAGCGAGTGTCATGGTGGACGACCAAACCCACCATATTTTTATAGATACTGTTATTTTGTAACGGAATGTAGTTTTGATAGTTTTTTTTAGAAGAGAATTTAGTTGTTTATACCTAAGATATGTGATTTATATGTAAACATAGTGCGTCTATTTAAAAATTTGTTTAGGTGCTTTCGGAGAAGTGAGCTCTAGGCCGTCAGCGACCGTTCAGCGCTCATGTACCCTCAGAGAACAGCTTCATCTCGGCCAGTCCTTCGGGAATTTGCCACTGGCTCTTATGTAGATAGTGTTTAAACATAAAGGAATAATTTGTTTTGGGTATATCAAACGGGCAATCTTTGATCTTTTTAATCTATTACTTGTTCCAGAGCTATAGATTTGGCTTAAGGGCTATATTAAGTTTCATAACTTTAAATTGAAATTAAATCCTGTACTAACTAGAGTGCTGATTTTGAACTGTTTGCTGTGTTTATTTCCTATTTTAATTCTTATACTGTCATAATGGCTATTGTTGTTAATTTAAATATTATTGTTCAATAAATAATATTTTATATAAATAACATGCCATATTTTTTGGCATTGAGAGAGTCCATTAGTGATTTTGACTTCAGTGAAAGTTACATTAATACGCCATTAGATGGCGGCAAAGACTGTCTTTATGAGTGAGTCGGTCAGTCAGACTTTTATATTGAAATGGACTGAAACAAGGAAGTTGTTTTTACTTTAAAGAACATCTTACGAGACACAACTGACAAATGCATTGACTAGAGCTGTCATGGGAGTAATGACAGCCTGATGTTAAAAGGACAAAGACAAAGATCGCTTTCCTCAGCAGACATTCAAACTGATTTTGTGATTATGAATACAAGATGAAGAATATCGGCTAGATGCAGGTAATACTCTTGCTCAGGCGATCTCTCTAATAATACTCTTTATAAAACGGATAGTTCCGGCCCTTGATTCTGATTGGTTGCGCCACGTTCGAAGCTGTTGTAAAACTCCGTTCTGCATTGTGCCTAACAACGCCCCTTACCTGTCATAAATATATTTACTGTAAACCAAGGCTTCTTGGGGCTTATTGCTTTAACATATTACAATGAGTTTCAATGAAGTGACTCAACGTTTCTTTCTTTACTAGTCACATTTTAGAATTAGTAACAGAGGTTTGGGCTCAACTGTTAAACTGTCAACTTGAGATTTGAATCCATGGTGGAAGGAAGTAGTTCCTCTCAAAAGAGGATTTTTATAGACAATCCGTTGTGGTTTCTTATTTATTTACACACTTGTGCCGTCGAACTGTTGTATAAGTGCAATATCACACTCGTAGCCGTGCGATATGGCTGTATATCAGCACGCTGTGATTACTTATGACCGAATCATAGCCATGCTGATATACAGCCATATCGCACGGCTACTCATATGATATTGCTCATATAAACATTAGTCAACGCACATATTAGATATAGTAAAACTCAACCATTCTTGCGTGACACTCAAGAACAAACCTCATCGGTTCTTGCTTGTTAAGACAGCACATCTGAGCTTCTGTTTACCATATTTAATGTGCTCTGCATGCGTTGATCAGTATTTATATATGAATGAAAGCCTTATGTGTTTGGAAGTAAATGGTGACAATTTTCATTTTTGGGTGAACTATTTAAAAAAAATATGATGTATTTATACAATGACATTAAAATTATTATTCCCTACTACACACAGTCATACAGTACTGTATATAAATTGCACAACAATGTCAGTGCAGTACAGAGAAATTTAGCAGCATTCATTCATTCATTCATTCCTTCAAATTAGTTTGATTATCACCTACTCACACTCCAATTTGAGCCTTAACAGGATGTGCAAAACATGAGCTCTCACAACAATCAAATGGGCAAAACAAATCAATTTCCAGTTTCTAGGTGGCCTCTCATCCGTCTGATTCCATAAGGACTAACAAGCATCTGTGCCTGAAAACACTACACCACAATTAGAGCCGTTATTCAATAGCGTGTCAGTGTGTGTGCATCTGTGCTATGGAGCAAAGCTGATGTCTAATTAAAAGGAAACATGTAACCTTTCTTTTACGAGAGCTTGTTACAAGCAGGTAAACTGTCCTTATTAGAGTCACTGCCTACAGAGAACACAACATCCCATTCCACAGATGTAATATTAACACATATTGATTGTAGCAGCTACTATAATGAGCCGGCATTCTGACGCAGAACCTGAAAGCACTGAACGTAAACAACGTACCAGAATGACACAGAACAGAAGATATTTTTGTTTTGTTTTTGCCAACAAAAAGCATTCTCGTCACTTCATAAAACTAAGGTTGAATCACTGCAGTCATGTCGACTATTTTAATGTTGTCTTTAGTACCTTTCTGGACCTTGAAAGATTTTAGTTTTTAGTGTTTAATTTTTTTTATTTATTTTGATAAAATAATATAGAATTTTAATATCAGCCAATTACCAGTTATCAGCCATAACATGAATATAATTATCCAGCTTATTAGTATCAGCTAGAATTTTAGTATAAATTGGTACAGACAGATATTCTGGGTGGAATGGGGCAAAAAGTTAGAAGTTTTTGCATTCCGTTCCACCTGTGATGAGCAAACCATAAAAACTGACAGCTGCTTGACTGTGACAAGTAATGTAATGTTGCTAGGGATCCAGTGTCAGCATAGCATTCAAATAGGCAGGATATTACAGAGGGGAATAGCGTTAGCTTTATATTATGAGTGCAATATACAACAGTGCAAAGCAGCAATACATCCCATCCCATTCCAAACCAAACAAACTATACGTGCTCTGAAATGTATGTGGATTTATGTATGAATTTTGATATTGGGGGTTTAGTGAATTGTTGTTTATTTTATACTATGGCTCTGATTATGCAAACATCATCTTTTGCAACTTTAGACAGATCCATGATTCTGTAATTGGGTCAATGACATGACGGGTCATTTTTTTTGTCCAAAAGGCCTTAATAATAATAAAAAAAGGAAGATATGACATCCAAAGTGTGTAAGGTAGTACAACTAGATCTGTTTTATTGAATTTATAAGGTTTTAATTACATTTTGCTACTTATAAAGGTATTTTAAAGATTCTGACGTGTCAAAAGGTCATTCGGTTTAACCTTCCAAAGGACAATACAGCCATTTCATTAGTGATTAAAATATCTTAAATGTAATAAATGTATATATTTTTATTCTGGCATGATTTTATATCATATATCAACATAGTGCAAAATGGTAAATTACGTGTAGAAGTCGTTGCTTTGTTATGAGAAAGAATGTCCGGAAAAATTAATTTCATTGATGTCATTCGGAGTAACCAATATAAAGGGACCATTTTGAATCAAGTCATGCGGTCAATATCATGTGACAGGATGTGACATCATTCAGACACCTGCAAAGGACCACGTGGTCATGAAGCAAAGGTGCTAACTCTCTCTTAACTATTTGAAAAATTCATGTTTTCACTTGCTCATACACATGTCCCGAAACATCAGGTCATTCAGTTCAACTGCTATAAAACATGGAAAATGTTGTAATATTAAAAAATTTTAAAAACTAAATATAAAATGTTTGATTGTCCTTTTATTAGCTAGCTAGCAAGCTAACTAGCTAGCTAGCTAGATATCAGCCTGTTAGCATTGTTTGAAAATATCGTCATTCGGTATAACCAGAGGTGTCATTCGGTAAAACCGAAATTTTGGTTAAACTGAATGACTTTTTTGGTGATAAATTTTGTCCATCTTGTAAAAAATGACAAAAGCAGTGTTAATGGATTATAAAAACCACATAATCTCATTGGTAACACTTAATAAAACTTCAAAATTAATTAATATCTCCATTATGGTTTTTTTTTTTACACTTTTAAAAACCTTATTCGTCAATGACCCATTTATAAATATAATATGCAGCATAAAAAAGTATTTACTGAACAAGGTAAATACATGCTGCAATGTGCTACATTCTCAGTTTTTTAATGATGCATTTTGTGTTTAAAGTTGTAGAACTGAATGAGACATTGCTTCTTTTGTATTATAGAACAAAACAATCTGCAATTATAGTTACATACTCTTGCACACATACCCAGGGAAATATTGAGATCATACTCAAAACCCCAAACATAATTTAGTGCATGCTATCTGGTCCCCCTAAAGTAAAGTAAAGTAAAGTAAAGTAAAGTAAAGTAAAGTAAAGTAAAGTAAAGTAAAGCAATATAAAATAGGTTGGTGACCTCAGCCAGATTGATTACTGTCACCCAAACAAATCTAATATTATTTTTTGTGTTTGTCTCAGTACATGTGTCTATAATGTATTTATTTTATATTGTTGAGTGATTCTGTTGAGTAAGCGCAAAAGAGTTATGTTTATGGTTGACAATAGCAGTTGTTATTGGATAAAGATTTTTAAATTCACTTTGTAGAGGTTGCTGGGGTGGATTTCCATTTGTACTAGTCTTTATTTAGAATAGGGGTCTTTTTTCATGCCAAGCACCCTTGGAAAATAGAGAAATGGTGCATTATTTATAAAAGTGAGTGTTACATTTTAAAGGGTTAATTCACCCAGAAATGAAATTTCTGTCATTAATTACTCACCCTTATGTTGTTCCAAACCCGTAAGACCTTCGTTCATCTTCAGGACACAAAATAAGATATTTTTGATGAAATCCGAGAGGTATATGACTCGTCCATAGACAGCAATTTAACTACCACTTTCAAGGTCCAGAAAGGTACTAAAGACATTGTTAAAACAGTCGATATGACTGCAGTGGTTCAACCTTAATTTAGCCTGGTCTATAGTACCATGCATGTAGTACCATTTTAAAATTATCTTTTTTTTTTAATCATTATTGATGTATATCAATGACCACTTTGTGCCCCACAGTAAATGGTTATTAGCTAGTAAAACAGCATTTAGTAAGATATGTGCTATATAAATTATGACTTAAGATCTTGACTACTTTCCATTACTTTCGCAGGAAATTCCAATTTTAGAATTCTCTCATGTTTTCCCAGGTTGCCTCGATAATGAGGTGATGTTTTGAATCTGCATGTTAATGAATGCTACTGCACATTAATGCATATACATCATACTAATCAGAGCTGAACAGCAGGGCTCTCAGAAGAGTAACCATCAAACATTTCTGTCCTCACACACATCATTTGTAGCCTCTCATATATTTGAACCAATTCTGATTTGCTTAGTCACATTCAGTCTTGACCTCACTGTCTGCTCTTGCATTTTAGATCTAATGAAATCTGATCCATCTGTTCAGACAGTTTGGACAATATTAGAGAAAGCCACATTCACTTTATGGGGAAAGAATGAGTGAAAATGAATGGACACATGACATTGCATACACATCCCAAATGATGAAAACTACTTAAGGTGCAAATTTTAGGAGGATCTATCGACAGAAATGCAATTTAATATACATAACTATGTTTTCAGTGGTCTATAAAGACCTTACATAATGAACTGTCATGTTTTTATTACCTTAGAATGAGCCATTTCTATCTACATACACCACCATTTTGCGCCGCCATGTTTCTACAGTAGCCCTAAACAGACAAACTGCTCTACAGAGCGTGTTTGTGACACCTTTAACAACATTTTTGTCCTGTGTTGGCCACCATAACTTCTCTATATTGCAATTCGCAACCTCACCGCTAGCTGCCGCTAAAATTTACACACTGCACCTTTAAAACCAAAAGTTTCCATCTGATTTTGATCTGATTTCAAACCTCATACCAATGTGTTTTGATTCCCCCCCCCCCAAAGAACATTTTAAAAAATTAAATTCCGGCTAAGTGTTCTTACACATACACATGCCAAATCTTCCTTTGGCGATGATCAGCCTCAATCCTCCTTTTCTGCTCATTGTGTTTGGGCAAAATCGGCTCTACATAGAGATTTCATAGCACGCGTATAGCAAAGTTCCAGAGTAACGAGAGGTTTAACAAGTCCCCAAAAGTATGAGTCACCCTCAAGTCTGCCAAAATACATCACCACACATGCATTAGAATGCAGAGACAGAGAGCAGTCTGCCACAATCTGGAGAGACAGAGAGAGAAAGAGAATATGCCTTATGTCTTCCAAGCTATGTAAGAGTGACCTGGTTATTTTTCAAAAACCGAGACATATCGTTGAGCAAATGTTGACAGAATTTTCATTTATGGATGAATTATGTTTTAAAAACGTACAATTCAAATGTGCACTTATCTTGCATTCTTTTATAGACACAAACACTAAACATGCACACATCTGAATAACAAATACTTCATACAGGCCTTGTGGGTAATCAGGACGGTGTATATTGATTGGACATGTGCAGCTATCAAGCACTATTTAATCATCGCTGATTGGTAGAGGACATGTTGCACAAGCAGGAGATTCTTATTAAATTCTTGGTGTAAAGTCAAAAGGGCACAGCTGTAGTGACGAGGTTGTGACTATTATATATATAATTTTTGCTGTGATGGCAAAGCTGAAATTTCAGCATCATTACACTAGTATTCAGTGTCACATGATCCTTCAGAAATCATTCTAATATGCTGGTTTGTTGCTCAAGAAACATTTCTTATTACCATCAGTGTAGAAAATGAGTGTGCTGCTTATTATTTATTATTTATGTAATGACATTCATACATTTTAGTGTACTTTCAATACTTTGGGGGCTGCTGTAAGTAATAAATATGATTTCAAAGCATTATCTCTTATTATGATACTTCATCGTATACTAAATTTTACAAAACAAGACCAGCTCAACTGAATAATTTCTCAGGACAATCTGTGCTGATGTAAGCAATCAACCTGCCAATCAGAATAACGCTCTCCAAAATCAGAGTGATTGCCTAAATCTTGTATTAAGCGGAATAAAATGCAGTGCAAACCTGTGATTGCACATCTGGATACTGGCTAACCTCTGTCCCTTTAACCATGTTTAAAAAATTAAGATTCTGCATCATTTACTTATCTTAATGTTGTAACTCGTATGACTTCATTTCTTTCGTGGAACATAAAAGGAGAAGTTTAAGAGAATGTTCACACTGCTCTTTTCCATTCAGTGAAAGTGGATGGGGACCTGTGGCCATCAAGCTCCAAAATGAACAAAAGATCAAAATAAAATCATTGTAAAAGTAGTTTATAAAAATTGTGCACTATATTCCAAGCCATAAGATACCTTTGTGTTATAAACAGAGTGAAAATTTAGATATTTTAAGCTTTTTAGGTGTAAATTTTAGATTTTAATGATTTAAAACGCATGGTCTAAAGCGCACGGCGCAAGTGCACTTAGAGCGTGTCCGAATCCACTTTTGCTAGTTTAATGATGGGAAAAATGGTCTGCATGGCCTAAAAAGGGTTGTTCCTATTCTCTTAATGAGTAACGAGTGTGTTTTGGGCGTAATGTGCAATAAACCAATCAGAGTCTCATCTCCCATTCCCTTTAAAAGCCAGTTGCGCTCGCACCATGGTGGATTCGCTATTTACATGGTGGAATTTGAAACGAATTTGGAAACGGATCTGCTCGTGCGCGAGGTGAAAATGCGCGAGCAGACCGTCTACAGGACAAGCCGGATTCCACCAAAGCATTTTTATCTTTATGCACACAATAATAATCTTTTACATTGTAATCCTTTTATTTTTAATATTTGGCATGTTTGTGTGCTGTTGCGCGTCCATGTATGTGCAATAAGCAGAGTGTACGCGTGTTGTGCACCCGCATATAGGCGCATATTGCTAACGCTCCCTTTAATTAACAAAAAATAAATAAATATTGCACCATTGACTTTAGACCAGGTTTCAGTTGGTCAGTGGCGCAGTTTATTTCAGTTGCCTCAAAATAGCAACACGCCAACAATGCGCCTGAACACACCTCATTTTCAGACCAGCACGCCCATGGGCGCACAAATGGGTGCAAATGCATTTGCTATTTAAACAACTTGGTGCAGGATGTGAAAATGATAACTGCGTTGGGTTGAAACTAGCAAAAAACGATTGTATCGCGCCTGGAGTATGATAGGGCCCTTGGCCATCATTCACTATATATGAAAGAGCTTCTTGCACAATTTTCTACAAAGAACTTTTGTCATTCATTTGGGTTTCAAAATACATGATGGTTTATTTGGTAAAAAGACATGAGGGTGAGTCCCTTTAAAGAGAATCTCAAGAGCAGTATTTCTCATTACACTGGAGAAAGCTTTAGAGTGATAATTGGTTTTTCTTCTAACTGTGCCTTTATAATATTCTGAACAAAGTTTGGTTATTATTTTGAGTTTTGAAATTGGTTACTGCGCAAGTGAAATCACGATTTAGAACATGCTCTGGGGGGGCTTGTGTTTGTGTTGTATATTTGTTCTTATACAAATGCTGTGTGGGTGGACCAGCATACAAAACATTCAAACAAGCTCACATAAGAGAAGTTTTTGCACACGGTCAGTGACTCTCATAAAATCCCTGCCAGTACTATTTATATGAACTCATTTGAACAGCATGCCTACGCTCAATTAAAGCTACTTCACGCTTTTATTCATTTAAGCTTAAATTTAGACCTATAATCATTTAAGAATACTATAAAGTGAATGGGCAAAATTAGTATTCAGAGCTAATGCCAAGTTGACAGAATCAAACATATGGTTAGATTCTGTTATTCAAACATAATGCAGAACTGAAAGACCATTACTGAGGCCTGGATTAGTGTGTCTATGTTTTCTTACATGTTTTTAATAAAAATCGATAGTGAATTGAATCAAATCAAGATCTGAACTGAAGCTTGTGAATCAGAATTTAATCAAATCATGAAATCTGTGTCAAAACCCAGCCTTAATTTTTCGTCTATACAATGAAAGTCAATGTTGTTTGGATCCCAAAGTCCTTCAAAATATGTAAAGAAATTCATACAGGTTTGGAACGGCTTGAGTGTGAGTAAATAGGACACAATTTTTGGGTGAACTATCCCTTTAAATGCTATAGACCAGCTTAACAATGTATGTTCTTGGACCAACATCCTTGTTATTGGTACTGGAACAACATTCCTATCAACCAATCTGGATTCTAGGGTTAGGCTTAGGACTCCATAGTGCTAGTCTGACCTAAATTGCACTTAAAAACAACCCAAACTGTGGTTGATATCTTCCTGTTCAAGTGGTTCTTGGTCTGAACAAGCTGTGGATGTGGTTATGCAGGACTAGGGCTTGAACAACAGCAACAACAGAATTAGAGGGGCGTTTCCACTGCCATTTCTCCAGCCAGAGCAGTTTAACACTGCTGGATTATTTATGTGCGCCTGGAGACTCTAATGGCCTGAGAGGAGACGCTTCTGCTATAATGCCTGGCCCTGATCTCCATGTTCCTCTTGAGTTAGTGATCCTCATCAGCAAGAGTGATGGTGATTTAATGGAGGGAGGCGGGGGGGGAGGGATGCACAGACAGTGATGTCATTTAGACAGGTATAAAATAGCCCACGGGCTGATGGGCCACATTAGATGTTCTAAAACCTATGAACTACCTACATAGAGAGCATTTTGAGGCATCAAATGGCAATATTGCATATTTATGCTACCTTGTAAGACATCTTGTTTGGGCAAATTGTAAGGCTGTATCACATGAATCTTTTAGGGTGAAGGTAATCCCAGAATGCATTGGTGAATGGATTTTAAGAGCGATGTAGACTAGAAACATTTCATTTAGTACTGGAAAGCTAGGTTGACATGTCTCTGACAATTTTAGAATTTTTTAAGATTGATCATTTGGCAGTAACCCTATTTTACGAGGTGGTGATTTCGTACTAATTCATACAATCTGAATCATATATAAATGTATGATTTTTAGAAAAAGTAAACATGAAGGTCTACCCCTAACCCCATCCATAAACTTAACTGTCACTGGGACGTAAACAGATTATACAAAAATGTACGAATAAGATTGAATGAATTCATTAGCCACCAATTCACCAAAATGTAAAATAGTTACGAATTGCCATTAGATTATGTTGACAATAATCATTATATTTAAAAAGTTTTGATTGGCAGTCACGGGAAACAGCAGCTTTCAGATTAGAAGCACAATCCAATGAACAATCAATCAAACAAATGAATGAAAGCACAATCAATAAGCAGCAATCCTAATATAGGCAAACATTCTACCACCTAATTAATATTCATGAAAATAGGCTGCTGATAGGCTTTTTAAAAGTCCCTCTAACTTTTTAGACCAATCCTACCAGTGTTGTAATTGTTAACTAAAACTGAAACTATAAAAATATAAGCTGCTGTCTATTTTCATGCTTATTTGAATATGTATATTGTCAGCAGAGCAAAATGCTAACATCTAGCTTCATTGGAATCAATTTAGACTTAAGTCTCCCCCAGTTTCAAATGAGGAACCCTACTTACAGTATGTTGTGCAAAGCTGCTACTGTCCTGTATGTATGACATTTGAAATTGTTCACTTCAGAAGTTCAGATGCTGCCTTAGAAGGTGGATAAACTACAGTAAGGGAGCTCATTAGGTTTTAGAACAGAGCTACTGTCATTTAGAGGCCTTATAAAAGAAGTACATTGGAAGCACAAACAGTAAGTGACAAATGACCAAACTGTTTTCACACAAATTAACTCACCAAAAGCCCCACCTCTGCACTAGCACAAAGCTAAGTTGCTGGCAAAGCCTCCGAATTGCCTGCTTGCTTGTTTTGATTTCTTTTATTATGTTTTAAAGCACGAGATATTGTTAACTCATGGCTTTATAAAACAATAGAAAAGCTGATTTTAGAGGAGGGGCAAAGTTGTTCTAAATTAGTGTGATCAATCTTCAGCAGTGTAAAAACACATCTCGGTCTTGCCTCATGCTGGTCTGTGGGCGTCTCCATGGCAGCGGCTTTTGATTGCTTTTACTTTATTTGCAAGTTGAAAGTCATCACTCTTCGGTGGGTGCTGGGAGATCATCTCATAACTTTCACATTAATGCCCTCAAAACGATGATAAATGCATCTGCGCTCCCATTTTCAGACCGCTTTTGGGAGAACAGCAGTCTTCTGCACTGTTTTTTGTGTCTGTTTTCTACAAGATGGAATTAAAAACTCATAACTTGTTACCAAAAGAGGGATAAATGTGTGCTTTGGAGCTGTGTAAGCAGGTGGTGTCCACACAGCGGGCGAAAATAGAAATCTGAAGGGCACTCAATTAGATGCTGCTGGGGTCAAACCCATGATTCAACGGCGCAAACAACTTGCTCATCATAATTAGTAGCCTACACAGCTCACAAGTTTCTAAGGCTACGTCCTAATTTGAATACTAATGCAGTACACTAAAAGTGCTTATTTCGCTAATCTCTAAGTTTGTGCTAAATTGCTTTGCCATTAAATTAATATTCCAGATTTAGGACTAGTTAAGCTCAATCAGCAAATAATGTTAATTATAACAAAATTTAATTACCACTTGTAAATGCAAAAATATGGGTTAAAGCGAGGCACTTACAATAAAAGCTGTGTAAACATTAAAATACTCACTGTTTCAATAGTATAGCCTCAAAACTAGATTCAATAAAGACAAACTTTGATGTTGGCTTGAGAAAGCCTAGCCAGAAAGTTTGAAAAAGTTTAAAAAGCTTGAAGACTGAAGCAGTTTTAAACTTGAAGTTTGTTTCAGCACGTTGCTAGCATGCTAACATTTTGTTAGCATTTTGCTAACATGTTTTAGCACATTGCTTACATTTTAAACATATCTAGCTCCACTGGAATCAATTTAGACTTGAGTCTCCCATGAGTTTCAAATGTTGTGTAAAGCTGCTACTGTACTGTATGTATGACATTTGAAATTCACTTAAGAAGTTCCATTTCAGTCAGGATGCTGCCTTAGAAGGTATAGATAAACTATAGTAAGGAGGCTCATTAGCACGCTGTGTTAGCATGTTGATAGCATGGTTCTTGCCTGTTTTAATATGTTGCTAGAATATTTTGTTAGACATTGGTAGCATTTTGCTAACATGTTTTAGCACATTGTTTACATTTTAAACATTGTTAGCATGTTTTAGCTTCTTAGTATGTTTTATTGGTAGTGAATGCTTTAACATGATTTAGCTACCAATTTAACATGTTGCTGGCTGACCGCAAGTTGCTAGCAGTCGCTAAATGTTGCTAGCATGTTTTAATACATGGCTGACGCAAACATCCCACCCTTCAAAAGCTAATTTCTGGGATGGCACAACATCCCCCAATAATATAAAAAAATTATATTATAGGCTTCTATTATATTCATTCACGTAAGCTGCCTAACAAGGGTTTTTTCATTAGTTCAATAGTATTTGTGCACCGAAATTGATGTAGTTGAGTGTGACGAATAAAGAGCAGACAGTCTCCACAAAATCGGAACGCAAGTGGTCACAGAAGACGCATTTGAAACGCGTAATAATTCCAGGTGTAACAGTAATGCGTCTTGGTTGAACGCTTGTGATTGGTTCACTGAAAACGCATCTCAATACCAGATGGAAACAGGCTTTCTCTCTTGCTCTCTCAATTTCCAGGATATTGTATACAATTTGTGTCAATGAGTCGCTATCAATATGAGGGAGACTCCCAGACCTTCCGGGATGTCTTCAGGCGTTGATTGCTGTCGATTGAGCTTAACTTCCACTACGCCCAGTTTATTCCTTTAAATCAGTACTACAGGAAAGAAGTCATCACACAGGGCTGAATGGACACAATAAATAAAATATAGTCCACCTTGTTTGATTAGGGACTCTAAGATTGTGTCCTGACAGAACCGTTCATTCTACTAATGTGGACAAAAAGTAGCCAGTCAGCTGAAAAAGAACAGACAGCTTCTTGATTGTTTTCACAGTGGCAACGCACCTATCTTACGTTACCCGACATCATTCAGGCTCAAGACAGAGGCTGTGTTCGAAATGACCCCCGATACCCTTATTCGAACTAAGTGCACCAGAAGTGTACAGGGGACATGGAGTGTAGTCAATAGCGATGAAAGAAACGAAGGGAAAAACGAACTATTATGACAGTGTTGACGATAAGCATCTCTTTTAACCTGATAGAGAGGTCTGTTGAGTTCGGGGCAGCTCTCTCACAGTAATGACCTGTGATTTATTGCTTTGATTTAGCCCTGCTAACATGGAGTAATTCACATTATGGTCTGGTAATACAGAGATATAAGAAAAAAAAGAGGAGCACAATGGCTCCACCAGATGAATCAATTAATTCTGGCTTTACAAAAACATGAGCTTCATTACATAATGCATTGCTAAAGGCTTACAGGAGATGTATATGGTGCTGCTGAGGCAAAAGTGCAAATGAATGTTAAGTACATGCAAGGAATCTGTTGTTTGCATGACTGATGTTGGACTGTAACAGGCTAGCAGTACTGAAAAAACTAATTTCATAAATCATGGCGCCCTCTGCTGGTCAGTTGGGGAGACATTCTAAGAGAAATCTAGCCTGATGTACTCTATTATTATAAATAGAATGATTGAGCCTGAATTGATTTTTCACAGGTGTTTCACCTGTATTTTGAATAACACTTTGCATGGTGTTTTAGGGTTATAGGGAAATGTCTGTAAACTTAATGGAAAACGTCCTGACAGAAAATGACCAGTACCTCCTCCCCCCCAAACTACACGTATACGGTGCTGAGGCAACTAACTACATGTACTTACTATAGAGTTACGGTTAGGGTTTGGTTTAATGTTAGTTACTTGTACTTATGCATAATTTACTGTTATTACTATAGTAAGAACATGTAGTTATGTGTAACTACGTCAACTTAAAACAAAGTGTTACCTATTTTTTTCTCTCTCCAGACTGTAGAATGTATATACAATGTCTATACAATGAAAGTCAATGGGGTCCAAAACAACACTGCACATCACTGACTTTCACTGTATGAACTAATAAATAAATAAATGGTCAAGACTGGAGATGCTGCATTATACTATCACAATCAATGACTCACATAAAAACATTAAATATAAAATATACTATTACAAAATTATAAATCTGTTCACTGTAACTGATGAACTAAAAATAAATACAATTTAAAATACAATTGCATTTCTCTATATGAGCTCAAGAGGGCAGAGTAACACCACCAGCGAGAGTCCCTTTCCAGAATGCAGTTGCCCCCATATAACTGAGTGTCAGTGCTTTAAAAAAAAAATAAAAAAAATAAAGCAATTTTAATGTTTTTCATTTCTAATGCTCTAGTGCAATTTGATTTGTGTCTACTAATATCTACAGATAAGGCACACATTACAAGAGTATCCTTGTTACAGTCGATGTTCTGTACCTCTTTAAGACAATGCTATATGTTTTTACATCTAAATTAACTTGCATGCTTAAATTGCTTTACAGAAATGGATTTTCTGTAGCTTGACAGAAAATCCACATGAAAATTCCATGAGGTAAACTCATTTAGCGGTTGTACTTTGGATGACCCATTCTCGGAGATCTATAATGGGAGTTCAGGGTTCAGAAGCTAATGAAACTGCTGATGTAAAAGGTACAGTACTTGTCTATGCGCGTGTGTGTGTGTGTGTGTGTGTGTGTGTGTCTGTGTGTGTGTCTGTGTGTGTGTGGCAGGCAGGCGTGTCTAAGAGTGTGTATAGACCAGTGCTGATTAGTCTGCAAAACCACAGCACATACTGTACTTCCTTTTGTGGGAGTTTATGGGGGAGAAAACTATTCAGTGAAGCAGACATATCACTTTGAAAACAACATGCTACTGGATATGTTTCTTTTCAATCAGCAATAAGTCCCACTGTGTGGTGTAAATCTTTATCCCTAAAAGACAATCTGACAAAGAATACTGATACTGTGTCCACTGCACTGAGCACATTCGCCAAAACTTTCGCATACTGTAAGCATACTAGAAAAAGTCATTTCTACAATATCCTCCACCTGTGGACATCATTGTCGTGTGCAAGCAAGTATTTTCCACAGCATTTGAGTCTCTCAGAGCACTTCATTATCACATGTCCTGAGTCAAAGGCAAAACTTCTTGATGGCAATAATGATCACCCCCTTCCTAAAATATAAAGGCCGCTATAGGCCTATAATTTCAAACGCATTTATACTGAATTGGAAATGTGTGTGTGTGTGTGTGTGTGTGTGTTTCAATCCAAGACAAAGAGAGTAGGGACAAAGAGGATGGTCTCTTACCTTTTCCCAGGAGGTGTGGGATGATCAATGAAGGTGAGCCATCATGGAGAGAAAGAGACAAAATCAGAAGAAGAAAAAAAATGCTTAGTTTAATGTGCAATGCCATCAAATGAATATCATTATGATAAGTGTCAGTATTTTCTACAAATGCTATTTTGCCCCCTCATTTAGAGTCAGTCATAACTCAAAGAAATGATCAGCAGTTCACTGAGTCAGATGAATTCAGTAACCCCTCTGATGGAGTTCGTTCAGTGAAGGATTCGACAACGTGTAACCGATAACATGTGAGTCTTTATTAACCAATAGATTAAAAGACCTAGCTCATAAGAGCCAATCATAGTCCTGTTCTTTTTGAGCGCAGGCAGACAATAGAAAGACTTGTTTTCTTGCTTCACTCTGATTTGTCTTTTTATCTCCTCACATTTAAATGTAATTTGAAATATAAACTATATTATACAAAATATTATGTCTTTATTCTGTGCAAACTATTCCAGGGGGTAAAAGTTTTAAAAGATTTATTAAACATTTCTTGTTGTTTCAGCAGTTATAAGAGCTTTACTAAATCTTCTTTAAAACTTTACAAGGCCCGCAGGAAGTTCCTGCAGCAGGCTGTCCTAATCCACTCATCTCACGAACAAGCATGTCTGTGACTTGCCACAATGCCTCTGAAGTCTGCAGGTCACATGACTTCATGATAAGAAAAAAATATGCACCGTGACCTTTCCTCCAGCCAGACCATCAAGCATAAAGGCAAGTTGATCCACGCAAAAACACTTCATTCATTGTATGTCACTGTTATGATTTGGCTATTTTAGCTATATGGACATTGCTTTCATTTGGGCCATTGACTGACTGGGTCGAGAGGTCGAAACAAAGAAATTGCAGAATCAGTGAGCATGAAGAAATTTGAACTGAATCTCTTCTTAGACAAATTGACTGCTGGAGATTCAATTGCTGCAAATAACGCAAACCTATGACAAACACTCTATAAGATATAGCTTGTCTGTGTCCATTTTTCCTGTAAGCTGCTGGTAAGAAAGTGTTTGCCAAGAACACAAATCTATCACTGTCAGAAGAATATGGAACAAGATTAAGTGTGAGAGACAGGAAAAAGGACGGGAACAGATGTTCTACATTTGGCCACAAGAGGGAGCTAATCACAACTGTCAGGTGCCTGGCCTGTGTAGAATCTCAAACATAAGCTCAGTATAATCAAATTGGCTGTACAAGTCCTTTCAACTAATTTTTTTTTTTTTTTTTTTTCATTTTGCCTAGATGACTCTTTAAAAATGAAGCTGAAATTGGTTAAATTATTTCGATGAGTTAAAGTAATGTAAAAACATTGCCGTGACTTATTTATCATATCATTTCTTACAGTATATGCACATAGTACACATATACACATACACACTCTCCCTCTTTCTATGTACATTTAAACTACACCACTCAAAATTTGTCAGACCTTCTCATTCTTTATTTTTACTATTTCCATATCTTAGAAAAATAGTGGAGTCATCAAACTATGAAATAACACAAATTGAAGTGTGGGAATTACATAGTGACCAAAAAACATAACAAAGCAAAGATTTTATATTTCAGCTTCTTTGTCTAGATTTCAGCTCTTCACAACCTAAACATTCTTTTAACCAGCTTGCTTCCTGGGATTCCTTTAAAACACTGCTGGAGGAGTTTCCATGCATGCTGGACATTTGTTGGCCACAATTCCTTCTCTAAAATTAAGACATTTACCCCCGGTTTCACAGACAAGGCTTAATACTAGACTAAAATGCATGTTTGAGCTGTTTCAACTGAAAGCAACTTGCACTGACATATCTTAAAATATGTCAGTGTCATTGTTTTGTCTCAAGATGCACACCAGTAATGTTTTTTCTAGAGTACCTTTACAAAAGCTACTTAAATATCCTAATTGAGCTAAGGCTTAATCCTGGCTTAGTCTAAGCCCTGTCTGTGAAACCGGGCCTTAATGTGTATCACATGTTCTAAAAAACAAAAGAGTATTGTGTTCATAAAAATACAAATATTGTGAAAAAGAACAAAAGAATGACAGCTTGAAAGAATGCACCATCCAAAAATGTGTGAAAGAACAAATGAATGCATAAACAAAAGAACAAGAGTAAGAACTGTGTTAAGAATGGTGTTAAAAACTTCAAAAAAGCTTGATAAAAACTACAAATGTAAGAACTAGAAATGTGAGTGTGAAGCACAAACAAATGAACCTAATGAGCCTAAACAAAAAAATAAACATAAGAACTAAAAAGAACTAAACATAAGAACAAAACAAAAGAACAAATGTAAGAACTAGAAATTACAAGAACTAGACACACAAATGTAAGAACCAGAACTGTTAAAAGCACAAACAAAAGCTTGAACAACAGAAAAAAACGCAAGAACCAAAAATGTTTGACAGATCAAAGCAAACAAATAACAAACAAACATGTAAGAACCAGAACTGTGCTAAAAAAAAAAAAGAACAAAGGAATAAACATAAGACCAAAAAAGTGCTAGAACCAGAACTTTGTTAAAGTGTTAGTTCACCCCAAAATGAAAATTCTGTCATTAATTACTCACCCTAATGTTGTTCCCAGACTGTCCTCCAAAAAAAACGACCCTATAGGTCGTTTTTTCAAGCACCTTATTACGACCTATATTTACGTTTTAAAGTCATGCGCCCTCTAGCTGGCGTAAAAATAATGACAGTGTCGTGTTACATCTGTTGTCATGATATGATGTATGACCGTGAAAGTGAAATGAAAGTGTCCTGTTGTCGATAGGGGCGCAACTTTAGTAAACGCTCCTATGGGTCATATTTCAGGGAAGTGACAAACGACCTATATGGGCGTATTGGTTGGAGAACATGTTGGTCGTTCCACACCCATAAGACCTTCATTCGTCTTCGGAACACAAATTGAGCTATTTTTGATGAAATCCGAGAGCTCTCTAACACCTCAATAGACGGCAATTTAACCACCACTTTCAAGGTCCAGAAAGGTACTAAAGACATTGTTAAAATAGTCCACATGACTGCAGAGGTTCAACCTTAACGTTATGAAGCGACGAGAATACTTTTTGTGCGCAAAAACAAAACAAAAATAACGACTTTATTCAGCAATATCCTCTCTTCTGTGTCATTCTCATACACTGTTTACGTCCAGCGCTTCCAGGTTCTACGTTTAAATGCCGGCTCAGTATTTCGTTTTTGCGCACAAAAAGTATTCTCGTCACTTCATAAAATTAAGGTTGAACCACTGCAGTCATGCCGATTGTTTTAATGATGTCTTTAGTACCTTTCTGGAACTTGAAAATGGTGGTTAAATTGCTGTCTATTGATGAGTCAGAAAGCTCTTGGATTTGATCAAATATATCTTAATTTGTGTTCCGAAGATGAACGAAGGTCTTACGGGTGTGGAACGACATGAGGGTGAGTAATTAATGACAATTTTCATTTTTGGGTGAACTAACCCTTTAAATGGACGTGTGAAAGCTCAAACAAAAGAATAAAACTAAAAAACTAAAAGAACTAAAAAAAAAAGTGACAAGAACAAAGAACAAAAAAAAGAACACAACATGTGTGAAAAAGCAAACAAATACACAAAAGAATGGCCGGAAAAACACAAAAACTAAAAACATTCAAACACAAGAAACAAACATGTGAGAACATACACAACGCAAGAAAGCAAGGACAAACACACGCACACACACACACAAAACAACGTACGCATACACAAAAAATATGCCTGAAAGAATAAATGCATCACTTGCATCCTCATTTGTAAGTCGCTTTGGATAAAAGCATCTGCTAAATGAAGAAATGTAAATGTAGAGAGAAGGGATGAAAGAAAGAGGACAAGGACTACAGAAGATGACTACAGAATCTTCTACAGAAGCTGGGACAAGCTGAGCTTATGTAATTTGCAGGTCAGCCTTGTGCAGCGCCGTTCCACTGATTAGACGCTCCAGTGTGTGTGTGTGTGTGTGTGTGTGTGTGTGTGTGTGTGTTAGATTCAGGCTTCTGGGGCAGACTTGAGGTTCAGGACCTCCACTGAGAGCTCCCAAACATCCATCCACCCACTGTCCTCCTCTGATAAGAAATAAAGCCGTATCCGCAGAGAGAGCCGCCAAATGAACTCGCTAATCAGCTAATGCACACAGGAAGAACAGGTAAAAATGCAGAACTACTTCAAGAATGTGTGTGTGTGTGTGTGTGTGTGTGTGTGTGTGTGCGCTGAGGGACTCTGACTCATAGGACAGCGCAACGTCATCTCAAACACAATTCAATATAGTGTCTCAGAATTAGAGCTGTCATTTAGCTTGTTAGCAGCGGTGATGTAAGACAGTGCCGCAGGTTATTTGAGCAAAAACCATCTTGTCATTTGAGATTGTAAAATTTTGCATTACAATCTGCTTTCCAAAAAATGTCAGCGCTAGTAGGAGCACATGCCATATGCCAAATGTAAAAATGTGAGTGTGTACGTGTGTTTGTTCAGCAGGTTTACTTAGGCGCTCCAGTGGCAGCACTGAAGGTCAAGGACACCCTCTCACTGTCTGATGTGTGCCCTCAATTACCCACAAGCCATCTGTGCACTCTCTCCCCCTCTTTCTCTCTCTCACCTTCAAAGTGAATGTCTTGAAGATCTAGTATCATTTGACGGGGAGGCTTTGGTTGATGGTGAAAAGGACAATTCCTATTTTAGGAGTGTACCGACACCAGTGTAGTCTGATTCCTGAACGAATGACTCTGAGTTGAGATATTAACAATTAATCGTGCAGCTCTGTGATCTAATGAGTTGGTTCTGATTCTCGAATTAATGTTCTTTTTAGTGAATTAAAAACATACCACACAACCAGGTTAGTCTGATTCTCAAACTAATGTCTCTATTTAGTTGGTTTAGTAGTAATGAATCAAAAACATAAAGTGCAACCAGTGTAGTCTGACTCCTGAATAAATGACTCTAATGAGTTGGTTCTTTTTAGTGGATCAAAAGCATAAAGTGCAACCAGCATAGATTTTTGAATGAATGACTTGAATGTAGTGTTGTCAAAAGTACCAACCGCGATACCAAGTCAGTACTGAAATTTATAAGCACTGTTGAGCAGATTCGTAAACACCTCTGATTGGCCATTATGTTCATGCGTTCATCAGATATGTCTGTGATTGGCTACAATGATCAACGCTTCAAAAACCTGTTGTAAATAGACATCTTTGATGCTCTTCACCGAGCGCTTACACAGATACACATGGGAGTGTTTGAAAGCAGCCGTCTATCGGTGGACCAGTCCGCTGATAGATGCCTGCTTTCATACGCTCCCGCTTTCAAAATGCTTTCAAATTCAAACACTTCTGTGTGCTTTCAAACGCTCCCGCGCGTTGATCATTGTAGCCAATCACAGAGATATCTGATGAGGCGTGAACACAATGGCCAATCAGAGGTGTTTACGAATCCACTCAATAGCACTAAAAACGTCACATTTTTAAAATTTCAGTATCGACTTGGTATTGCGGTCGGCACTTTTGACAACACCACTTGAATTAGTTGGTTATTTTTAGTGAATTAAACATATACAGCTTACAACTGCAAGACTTAAATGAGGAATCGTTCAGAGGAATTGAAATCAGAACCATTTAATTCTTTATGATTCCCATCCCTAATTTTCAGCATGTAAATATTTTCTATTTATATAGGTGAACCTGTATCAAAATATCAGATCTGTACAATAGGCCTTAAGCCCAGAACACATCAAGCCGTTGGTCGGCCGTCGGGCAGTTTTTGTGCATTGGCCGACTAAGTTTTCTCAGTGCGTTGGCTGAGAATATAAGCAAAAGTTATGAAAGCAAGCAAATAAGTCATGACGGCACAGACAGAAGTTTGTTCTAATTTTACGTCATCTTACCTGAGCACTCGAATGCACGAATATTTTCATAATAACATGAGCGGAGTGGAATAAAGAACGTGATCAGCATGATTGATATTCAAAATGGTAAGCAAGCGCTGCTTTGTTTATGGTTTGTATACATGCAGTCTTAGTTTCGCTTTCCCTTTTTGAATGACGAATATAGACAAATATATCTGCTTAAATAGACAGTTATCTACTATATACGCTGGCGCTGTGCTAGTTGACAGTCGGCTGAAGTTCTTTCAGTGTGTTCAAGCATACTGTATATTTTTTCCCCGACGCAGCCGACGTGAGGCAACAACACCGCTGGCTTTCGTTGCTGCTAGTTCTTTGACGTCGGGTTGGTGTGTCCTGGCTTTTATATTGTAATATATGTTCAGTCTTAAGCCCAGAACACACCAAGCCGACAGTCAGCCGTTTGGGCAGTTTTTGTTTGGTCCTCGTTGGCATTTTTCGGCCGATTTGACACCTTGAATCGCCGCCGGAGCTCGTCGGTCAGTTGGGCCATCTGATCATTCTGATTGGCTGTTCAGCTACTGCCACCTGCTGGTACGGAAAGGCATTTCTTACGCAGGCGCAGAATGGACGTGCTACTTGGCCGTTGGGTGTCGAGTGTCGGTTTGGTGTGTCAGGGCAACTTTGGACCCAGACGCTGCTGACGTGAGACAACCCCGCAATCTGCTTTCGTCGCCACTAGTTCACATAGTTTGACCTGTGGTGAGGTCACGGCACACACACAGCTGATCCAATCAGCAGTCATATGAATATCACAGGCACACAATGCAAGAACGACTAATGCCCTGCTGATACCAGTTACATTCATCCTTTACACACCCCTTTTCTGTTTTCCACTCTTTCACATGCAGAGTATTTCTTCCTATCTGTCATTCCTTTCCCCCTCCAACACTCTTCTACCCTCCGGATGGGTGATTTGCTTCTCTCTTTCTCTTGCTCTCTTACTGTTGCTCTTATCTGAGGTGATGAGACGGTTCAAATCACACAGAAGCTGCTGTAAAGATGAGAGAGCTTTTAAAACTTAAAGAGGCCATATTCTTCTGAAGAATTTTATTTCCCCCCTGAGGTCCACTTATAATGTTAGTCAAGGTTTCTTGCACAAGAAAAGTTCTAATTTAGTTTTTCAAGACCTTTTCCACCCTCTCGCTGACCCTTAAAGTGCGGTTACATTAGCGAATTTTGACAAATTTTAAGGGGCAAAAAGGTCCATTGTCTATTGTCAACAGTGTAGTGATGTACGAAGCACAACTCACATACATGTAGAAGTCACTTTCAAACCAAGGTCAACGCTTCCAAGAGAACTCAAGAGAAATTTTGCACCCTCACACAGAATTCTTGATTGCATGGATTCCTATTGAAATGACTGGATTTTGCCAGTGAAAATTTGCAGAACAGTGGTAAATGTGAATGCATCTTTAGAATTGGTTAAACGTTTTTTTTTTTTTTTTCTACTGTTCCTTTAAGATGTCTATATGTAAATGACCTCTTTGATGATTGGCTAACCTCTATACATGTGAAATAAGTAATAACAATTCACAAAGTTGAATCAACGGTTCACCAGTTTTCAATCATATAATCCCTTTAAGTTACAATTCATGTCCTCATTAACTACGTGCGTTCACTTCTGTATACCAGGTCTACCAAAGGCATGTTTATTTTTGAGTTTAGTAGTTAGCTTGCACGGGTCCTTGCTCTGAAATGTTTTACCAACGTGGCCTGAATATTATTCAGCAATAATGAGCCCCATTTAAAGCGCATTAGCATCTGCTCTGCCAGAGCGCTACGCTTTGATCAAACGGAAACACCAGCGCTGATTATTTCATAACGGAATAGGAAACTCCCTTTTGAGTCGTTCCAGCACAAGCCACGTCAGAATAAGCTGCAGCTCTGTGACGTCAAATGATGCTTTGAAAGTTGCCCAAGAATCAAAATTGGTTTGTGGCTTTTAGTCCATGTGTGTTAGCTTTGAGGCTAATGTATACAGCATGCTACAGTACTCCTAAGGCCTGTTTATTAAGCGAGTTGAACAAACTCTGAGTTTCAGAGTACGTTTAGAGTTTAGACAAAACCATACAAATCCAACCTGGTTTAGATCAGGTTCTTTGTTTGCTCCTGAGTTTGTGATTAACTATGGAGCGTATGCACCTCAAAATCTGACATGTGCTGCAAACAGCCATGAAACACGGAGAGCATCAGTTTGATTCACTTCTCGCGCGAGAGACAGCGCAATCCACTTTTCTGCTGAAGACTGTGCTACATTAAGTTATGAAAATATCATGAATTTAAGCGCATTTACAAGGCAGGAATAAACACTGCTGCTGCAGCGAGAGTTTGAGAAGGCAGCTGAATGAAAATATCTGACTATTTCAATGCTTGTGTATCAATTGAATTTAAATAAAAATGTATACAGGTTCACAAAGAGCTCAAAAGAACTCACATTAGCTTAATATGTTTGAAAGCTTTATATATAAAGCTTGTCTTTATATATATATTTACATTAATTAAAATGCAAAGTTTAATAAAAGTTTAATATATAACAATTTCATTAGAGTAAGAGATTCAGGGAGAGTGGCTTTATTGCATCAGAAATGTCACTTTGCTCACAGCTGATTGGTCCAGTTTTGGTTTGCGATCTCTAACCCAGAATAAAACCTGCTCCGGAGCAGGTTAGCCGTGTAGCGCAAGTTATCATGACGATTAACACCACTTAAAAAAAAAACAATCCACCTTCTTGAGCCTGAAAAACCAGAGTTTGCTCAAACTAATCTCAGACTTACCTAAGTAGGACCTGAAACAGGCTTCATGCAACAAAAAAAACTTAAGCACAAACACACATTTACAGTCTCTCTTTCTTAGGGAAATGTGCAAAATATTGATGACTTATCTTGCATACAGGGGCGTACACAATTTTTTGTCCAATCAAATTTTCTCTAGAACAAGAATGTGCTTCTCGCTAATACCAGGTAGCTATAACAGTAGCAACTAGATTTTTACATTTTCTCAGAAAATCGCTGTTCACCACTAGCATGTTGTGGGTGGTTGCCAGGGTGTTGCCTTGTGTTGCCACGAGGGAAAGATTTCACAACTCGTTGCATTGACCAACAGAAAGCTGCTTGAAAGTGACTTCTGTGTGAGCTGTGCTTCATACATCACTACACTATTGACAATAGACAATGAACCTTTTATACAAGCAAATTTCAGCAGAATCACTAGTGACTGCACTCTAAGTCTATGTCCCACCCAGACTTCTTGTTTCTATTAGAAAATAGTGTTTGTCAAACCATTTCATGGGCACTCTTGTGCCACAGTGACAGAGACTGACTGGGTCTGCTGATAGCAGTGGACATACTCTTGGTCTCTTGTGCTTGATGACGCTTTCTCTCTTCTGCAACCCTATCTCTCTCATTCCAGGCTCACTCCTTCTCAGTCCTTCTCTCTCTCTCACTCTCTCTCTCTCTCTCTCTGTCTTGACCTAGTTAGCAGGGGCTTGTCAGTCATACAGCTGTGTCATTCCTTTTTAAATGCTTTAGGCTCTCTGTTCTGACCATCACACACGCAGCAGTGCCTGTCTTCTAGAACTAACTCTTCATATTCACATTTTCTGCTGGATGACTTCATAATATGTATTTTTATTCAGAGAATATGTGCATGCATTTGTCACTCCTGAAGACTTATGCGATAACATTGGAATGTTCTAGACCATGTCTTCATGTGCAGTTACATTTTATTAATTTGGCAAACAATTTGACTTTTTTCCACACTTGACAATCTCCAATGTTTTTATTGCCTAAAAAAACTGTAATTCACATTATTTTCTTAAAAGGTAATTTTTGTCCACATTATTTATTTAGCTGATTTTCCCTTGAATATGTGCAGAAAACAACGCAGGCCATAGTGTCAGTATTGTAATGAGATGTCACTAATAAAAATATCATTTGGTTATTTTTGTGCTTCATATTCTCTATTTGATGACAATGGCAGAAATGCATGGCCACATAAAGTTCTAGTGACATGGAACAATTAAAGAAAAAAAGTACTTCATTACAGCTTGCACAACAGTTACTAAGCTTAGTAGATCATTTGATTTGATTCACTCATGTCTGAAAAAAAAGGGACCATCATTACTAAATTGATAATTCAATCAAGGTGGCCAAGACAAAGTAAATCTTTATTCACTCACCAAAGCCAAATATTCATGGTTCAGACTAATTGCATTTTATTAATATCTAAGTGCACTACAGTTCAAACGTTTCTGAAAGAAGTCTCTTGAGTTCACCAATGTTGCATTTATTTTATCAAAAATACAGTAAAAACAGTAAGATTGTGAAATATTACATTTTTTTTTAAATGTAATTTACAGATTCTAAAGCCCAAAATATAGTTCACTTTTTACGTGTACGCGAAGGATGCAAATTTCGTCATCAGAAGCGTATGCTCGTACTGTACGCGCACCACCGGATTTTTGTAACCGCGCATACTTGTACGCACAGGTCGCATATGCGCATTTTTTTTTTTTTGCAGTAATCCACAAGGTGGCAACCGTGCCCTGGGGGCGTCAATTCACAAGGTAGTCAAAGAAAAACTGTATAAATAGAACAGACCAGAACGCATGCAAGCTACAGCGACAATGGAGGCCTACATAGACAACAGATTGTGCGAAGAGGTTAGAAAGTACCCTCATTTGTAAAACTCTAGCATGAAAGAATACAAAGATGTTTACATGGGTTGTAACTCATGGCGAGAGATTGCTCAAAACTGCGCATACGTCGAACGTCTGTGTATGTGTATGTCAAATAAAGTATACTTTCCAAGGCTGTGCACTTGACTGTGTGCGTACATTATCGTATGTGTAAAAAACGAAGTATACCCAGGACTTAATGCTGATTTAGTGCTCAAGAAACATTTAATGAAAAAAAATTGTGCTGCTTATTATTTTTGTGTAAATTATTTTATGCATAGTTCAAAACAACAGGATTTATTTGAAACATCAATCTTTTGTAACATTATAAAAGGTCTTTACTGCCACTTTTGATCAATTTAATGCATCCTTGCTAAAAGTATTAATTTCTTTCTCCCACCCTAATCACAAAGATCTTTGGATGCTTTCTGACTTGCTAAGCAGAGGGTGGGCTACATCCATGCAGACAGCACCAACTCCATCAAAGCACAGACATACCTATGCAAAACACAAACATATAAGAAATAGACATGCATAAAATGTCCAAATAAGAACCTACAGAGACAAACAGTAATTAACCTCCAGAATTAGAAACTGCTCTGAGCTCATCGCTGTGGGTGTGACCCTTGAGATGTCCCTGCTGCCGTCATTACAGCCCACCCTTGCTAAATGACTGCAGAGCTGCCTCATGCACACACATCTTGTACTTCTGTCCCCTCTCTACCAAATGGCTTTTAATTAAATCTTAAGGCAAAATTATTACCATTAATGATACATCTCATAACGCCCACCACAGGAGACTTCAGAGAAACGTAGGAGTCGATGATGCCTCGATGTTTTGTGCTGCTTTTCCAACTTTCTGAGGTTTTAGTTACACTAATTTCTTGGAATGTTGCATTATTATTTCATGGAAATCTGCTATGGAAAAAAATAGCATCTGTTATCATGGTCCATGGGTCAGCAGACAACCACACGCTCCCTAATGTGCTGCTAAAGTGATTTTTAGGGTGTTGTTATGCGGTTGCTAGGATGTTATGGATACCATAGTACTTTTTTTTTGTAAGTGTTCTCTAGATAACAAGATTGCTTCCCCTACAGGATGCAAGAAATGGGTCGGATTCACAAAAATCTTCTTAAGAAAGAAGTTAAGAAATGTTCTTAAGATAAATTCTAAGAGGTTTGTAAGAATGTAAGAATTGTTCTTTAATGCATTTCTTAAAAAATTATTTAGAAGTTATCAATTATTTTCTTAAGAAGAAAACGACTGCATGGTGTTTCTTGCTAAAACTCGCTGATCAACTCAATGAAAACACCTCAAAAGCCGTCTTTTTGCTTTGCCTGCAGATTACCGTAATAATCATAATAGTCATGCACACTACTTTTGTCACAACATGGCTTGACAGGACTTGGCACTTGATAATTTAATATGATTTTTAAGAACATTATTTTCAGGAATGAATTTAAATTCTTCTTAAGTTTTGTCTTTAGAGCAATATTGAGAAAAATAAGACTTAAGAAATGTTTTTTGTCACAATAGACCCTTTTCACAGACTGATAACATGTTTTAATGGTCATCAGCATCATAAATCCTGAAAAGTTTTTTTTTTTTTGTACATTTAAATGTTTTTGTACATGTACATTTTTAACACTATACTTTGTATTGTATTACCTAAATTACAAAAAACAAACAAACAAACAAAAAAAAAACAGTTAATGCTGCTGTGAGGGTGTTTCTAAGGGGCTGTTTACACAACACCATTTTTTACTAAAAATGGAAACCTTTTTATGCGTTTTGGCCATTCATTTACACGACAACAGCATTTTGGTGTGAACCGTGTGTGAACCTTATGGTAGATCCGTGTGAACAGGGATAGGTTTGAAAACGTTGTCATCTGTACAAAGAAAATATTTTTCCGTTTTTAGTACATTGTTGTCGTGTAAACGTACCCTAATACTGCGGCTTGCGGCTGTGGGAGTGACGGTAAAATCGACATCCTTTTCTCTTCTGACTGCCGTTATCAATCTCTCTCTATTTTTTATCCTCTTTTTGAAAGTTGTGAAAACACTATTGTGAAGTTTTTCTTTTGCTATTTGAACAAATGGGAACACAAAAAATTCACCGCTATATTAGTTTACCCAACTATGACTACTTCCACTTCTTAAAACCCGGATATGTGAAAAGGGTATACTGGCTTGAGTGGAGTTCAGCACTCAGTGTCACTTTTAAGGTGAAGAGGGTTTATCTTTAGGGGTTTAAGGCAAGTTGGAGGTTTTATTCTTAAGAATGTTTCGTGAATCTGGCCCTGCAGACTCCTTCCCAGACTGAATCTTGCCCTTAGCTGTGGCACTGAGTGTGTCAGATTCACGACAATGGTGTGTGAAGAGATGTGCTGTCAATAGAAGAGCCAAGCACAGGGAAGATGGGTCTCCATCTTGAGTAACTCCATTACTGTGACACGTTTGTGTGGAAACACTGAAGGGGAAGAGAGGTCTACAACATGACAGGCCCCTAAGAATAATCTGCAAGAATCCCTGAGTATTGTGTGGGAATGTTCTAGGACTTCATTTCCATTTTTAGTGAGATGTTGCTGCATATTTATTGAATCAAAAGGAATCCCCCTGCTGTATCTCCACCCCACGTGAACAGAGTGAGAGAGCTGAATAAAAAAGAATCCACTGTCTCTCTTCCTGTCTCTCTCCTCTTCCGCACTTCCAGCATACATCTGTGAAAACAGCTGCAGGCACATTCACAAAATCATTGGCTGCTTCCAAATTCCCATACTTAGCATGTACTGAATATGATTTGGATGTATTTTTTAAAATGTACGATTTGAGGAACAAGGAACGCAGGAACTCTATCTAATATGCACAATCAAACATGGTTAACCAACAGCCGTCTGTATGCTGCTGACCTGTCAATGAGAAAATGAGAGTTTCAGCACAGGGAAGACTATGATGTCCTATGAGATCTGTCTACAGCCACGGGCACATTCAACCAGAAACAGAATCAGAGGCCTGACAGCCAAATATCAGACATGTTTATTTATATCCTCCTCCTGTGTTAAGGTATCGACTTTGTATCTGCTTTTCCTGAGGCTTGGTTTCTGTTATATCAGTCTCATTCACTGACAATTTTCTGTTGATACAAAGCAGAGTCTTCTGATATTATTGGATGATGACAATGAGATAAATACTGTGATAGTGAGAATATGAGTGCAGGTGTTTGTCAAAAGCATAGGGAGTATACTGAGAGAGAACTTGATTGCATACTATATACATATACACTCATAAAACGGTTAGTTCCTGTCCTTGATTCTGATTGTTCAATAGGTGTTTTATTCACGATAAAACACGGCTATGACCGCTTCACCCAATGGTTCTGTGTATCACTACACAACACCCTTAGCAACCACTCTTAGCAACGTAAACTGTTTGTTCTCCATTGATATTATTCATTGAAGCTTACTGTATTATGAAGAAGAGTACTGTGAGAAAGAGATTGAGTGAGCGAGTTTATTACCTGCATTCAGATTTAGCATTTTCCTTCAGGTCAGTCCTATGTTCATAATAAAAAATCAGTTTAAATGTCCGATGTATTATCTTGTCCTTTTAAGAGTTAAGGGGTTTTCCCGTGACTGACAGTGCTAGTCAAAACATTTGTCAGTTGCGTCTTGTTCCGTGTTCACAACAATTCAGTCTTTTCAATGTAAAAGTCTTCGCTACTGACTGACAAACTCACAAAGACAGTCTTTGCTGCCATCTAATGGTGTAATATTGTAACTTCTGTTGCTGCTCAGGGTCAGGGACTATTTTTTTCAGCGGAAGGAAGGCTTTTAGTGAAAGCTTACTTCATGAAAGTTGCATTGATACATATTTTTGGCTTTAATATTTGTATTGTGTAGTAACCATGTTAGGCTTTGCATCATGCCTAACAACGCCCTTCAGCTGTGACTTTTTCACAATACAACACAGACTCTCGTACCTTATTGCTTACGTATATGAAAACATTTCTTCATTTATTAAAAAAAATAAAAAAATATGCAAGTTTGAAATTGTGTATCTTTTACATGTCATATGGATTTATTATTTTACTGTTATTTTTAAAAATGAATGTCTATTTATTTGGTAATTTGAAAAGTGATTTAAATGTTTATTTTTGAATTAATTAATTATTAACAAATTCCTTCATTTTAAATTGGCACATCAACTAACGTTAAAGAACTAGCAGCAACAAAAGCAGACTGTGTTGTCACCTTGTTCCAGCTGCGTTTGGGCCAAAAAGCTGCACTTTTGTTCTGCACCTGCGAATTAAAGCAATAAGCCCCAAGAACCTGTGGTTTCACGGGGATTGTTGCTTTTATAAAACAGTAATTCCATATATACAAAAATTAAAGCAAATATATGTATATATATTGATGCAACTTTCATGAAGTGAAATCACTAAAAGCCTTGCTTCCGCTGGAAAAAATAGTCCCTGACTGTGAACAGCAACAGAATCCATCATCTCATGGAGATCAACTAAAAACAGACTAGGAAAAGTCAGATGGTGGCAAAGACTGCTTGAGTGAGTTAGTCAGTAGCAAAGACTTTTATTTTGAAAGGACTGATACTGTTGTGAACACTAGCGCTGTCAGTCATGGGAAAACCCCTTAACTGTTAAAAGGACAAGATATCGCAGCTGACATTCAAACTGATTTTTTTTTTAATATGAACATAGGACTGACCTGAAGGAAAATGATGCAGGTAATACAAGCTTCAGTGAACAGCATCAAAGACTTTATATATAGAAACACGGTGCACTCGTATTATTATGAATGTGAGAATGTGCAACGTGCAATATGGCGGAATAAGTCTCGTCTTCTAAATAAGAGCCAATCGCAGATTGGTAAAGTCATTGCGTCACTGCAGAGGTCGTTAGAAGCCCCAGTTCCTATAGAAACAGTCAGACACGCTTCCTATTGAGATGCACACTTAGAGGACTGCGCATGCGCATTAGCTTGATCCAGCCTGAAAAATGCAGGATTCGAGCGTTTAGAAACAAAATTTATGAGACATTTGTTGTCAGATTTTATTGGTGATTTCAAATGTGAAATTTAATTGAAAACTTGGCGAACAGCTTTGGAGAATTTGATGTTTCCCCATTCAAAGTGATAGGAGCTGCACTTGCATGCCCGAGAGGTGTTTCAAAGATGGCCGCCGAATGAAATGACTTGTCTTAAAGGGATTTTGACAGTATCAATGAGAACAAACATATGTTTACGTTGCTAAGGGTGGTTGCTAAGGTTGTTGTGCAGTGATACATAAAACCGTTGGGTGAAGCGGTCATAGCTGTGTTTTATTGTGAATAAAACAGCTATTGACCAATCAGAATCAAGGACTGGAACTAACCGTTTTATAAAAGGAAATAGCTGTCTACAACAGCAGGTATCAATAGTCTATATTGGTCATTCAAAAAGGGAAACTGAAACTAGGACTGCAGATATACAAACCATTTTAAATATCAATCATGTTGATCACTTTCTTCATTCCATAAATTAGAACAGCCTTCTGTCTGTGCCACCTTGACCTCTTTGCTCACTTTCATCACTTTTCGCTTTAATTCTTGTGTACTGACTTGTTCAGAACACACTGCAAAAACTAGACAGACGCTCTCCGATGGCCGACAGGCTTGGTATCTCAAGAGCAGATTAACATTACAACCGTCTCAGTTACAGTGATATTTCCAAGACACCCCCTAGGAATGCCATCTTTCCAAAGAGCAATCAATATTTACACATCTCACTGAAAAATTTATTCATTTCTTGAAGACGGCAGATGAAGCAGCAAACGACTCCCTTATCTGAAGTAATACATTTGAATAAATCAATAACTATTGTCTGGACCACTGACACAATGAAAATAAACCTAATCCTGCTTAAACCTTTTAACCTGTACGCCACCTGTGCACCAGCAGGGGAATTACAATCAGTTCCTCGTAGAGGTCGTTTTTAAAGGTTACAGGTTGTAATGATTATGCGGGGGTCTGTAGCTAGAGGCGCGGTAGCAGCCGACTAGAGCGGTGGAGTACCTGTGCACTGATTACCCTGACGGCAGCTGTGGTGGGCTGCAGGCGGTTGGCGTTGGATGTACGAGTCTAACAGCTGTGCCCGCTGTGGGTGGGCAGAAGTCCTGGCGATGAAGAGAGCCAGGCTGTAATTATCACAACACAGGGGCTCAGGGAGAAAGAAAGAGAGAGAGAGGGGAAAAAACAAAGAGAGACAGACAAGCACAGTAACCAAAGACATTAATGCTAACTTTACATCCTGAGTATTCATCACAACTATCTGGAGTCAAGCCCCTTGCTGTGATCAGGGACAGACCATGTATGAATTATTCAGGCAAAATCAATAATTATTCAATAAAAAGTATTAAAGGGTCATGAAACCCTAAAACACTTTTTTTTTTAGATTTTCTTCAACAAACGAGGCCTTGTTCAGACTGGATTGTTTTGCCTATCCGATCCAAATGAGTTTAGTTTTTTGTAGTTCCAAAAGGAAAAAACACTATTTTGTCAAGCCTGATATGAACCATTGTCGTAGGTGGGATTTTGCTGATGTATTAGTCTGGATGTTTTTAGTCATTCGTCATACGTTAGGTGTTGAAGCAAGAAGCACAACACATGAGCCTCTCAACATCTATCAAATGTCTTAAAGGGATAGTTCATCCAAAATTTTTTTTTTTTTTTTCCCCAGAGACATTAAGTATGTGGCAATGATGACAGTAGAAGCTGTTGAAAGCTTCACATTGGTGCATTTGCATGTCTGAAATACAGTATGTGGCCTTCAAAGCGGCTGCAGGGACAAAGTATTCCAAAAATTCTTTTCTTATAAAGGTGTTCATGTTTACAGACTAAATTCAATCCATTTCCACTGGTTTTATGGCTTTCATAACACTCTTGATGTTAGTTTTTGCAGTGCCAAATAATAAGCAAAGGCAACTGTATTGAACCGCAGATGGTTGGTCGACTGAAAACCGTCTCCATTTGAATCTCTCGTTGTTATTTAAGTATTCCAAGCAGAGTGTTTGTGACATCATCATCTATTTATGGCTCCGAAGTGAGGCAGTCAGAAGTTAAAAGGTATCCATTAACGGCCAGCTGCGCGCACAAAACATCAGCTCCCATTCTACGTCTGTGAATCAGTAATTCTATGCTATTCATAGACCGGACATGGCTGATTGGGTTAGCAGCACTTTGAGACTGATCAAATGTGTAACGCTATGGCTTCTATCGATTACATAACCATAATAACATAACCAAATTTAAAAAAAAAAAAAAAAAAATCCATAATTAGCTTAAATAGAGGGCTTTCAAGTTACTTTGTACAATCTTGTAGCATTAGCCATCAGTCCATATTTCACATAACATGTTATTACTATGCTATAAATTGGTAATATCCTATTAATAGACAATGAATTGCAAAAAAAGTGGGTCATGCTGCAATATAAAACATTCAGTTGGTTTGTAATGGTGAAACGTGTACATGGATGACGTCAAGACTTCCTATTCAGCCAAAAAGGTCAGATTTCCTAACACTTCTAAGTAGCTAAATGGATGTTAAATGTAATCTTAACACAGTATTCTACATCATTCACTGTTCGAATGGTCAAGCTGTCTGGTATACATCTTAAAGGCTTTATTAAGCCACCATAAATTAAATCTAAATCACTGCTAAACCTATGAGTCACACTCATTAAGACTTCTGATGTCACTGAGCCAATCAGTTGAAGATAATCACAGAATCTGTCCTTGTATGGTGTACAAATTAACTTTAAAGCAAATGCTTTATTAGAACGGCATGACCTAAACAATTTACAACCAATAACCTATATCAGTTTACAAGACCAAGATACAATGGACTAATGGACATACAGGGGTGTAAAGCATTTGAGTGATTGTACATCATTACTATAGGCTACTTTAGGATTAGTTCACTTTCAAATGAAAATTACCCCAAGATTTACTCACCCTCAAGCCATCCTAGGTGTATATGACTTTCTTCTTTCTGATGAACACAATCTGAGATATATTAATAAATATCCTGACGCATCCGAGCTTTATAATGGCAGTGAGCGATATCAACGAGTATGAGCTGAAGAAAGTGCCTCCATCCACATCCATCCATCATAAACATGTTCTCCACACGGCTCCGGGGAGTTAATAAAGGCCTTCTGAAGCGAAGCAATGCATTTGTTTGTAAAAAAAAAAAAAATCATATTTAACAAGTTATGAAGTAAAATATCTAGCTTTCGCCAGATCGCCTTCCGTATTCAACTTAGGAAGAAAGCGCAATGCCTCTCGCAGTTCAAAAAGCTTACGCTACATCCTACGTACATTCCATTTTTTCCGTAACTTGAATACGGAAGGCGGTCTGGCGGAAGCTAGATATTTAACTTCATAACTTGTTAAATATCGATTTTATTTTATTTTTTACAGAAGGCCTTTATTAACCCCGTGTGGAGCCGTGTGGAGTACATGTTTATGATGGATGGATGTGGATGGAGACACTTTCTTCAGCTCATACTCGTTGGTATCGCTCACTGCCATTATAAAGCTCGGATGCGTACAGGATATTTATTAATATATCTTCGATTGTGTTCATCAGAAAGAAGAAAGTCATATACACCTAGGATGGCTTGAGGGTGAGTAAATCTTGGGGTAATTTTCATTTTAAAGTGAACTAATCCTTTAAGAGATTTTTCATTTAAAAATAAAAGCTTATTCACCCTCACATCCTTACAAACTCATATGAATGTGGTCACCATCCATGTTCATTCTACAGAAAAGAGCAGCCAGGACATTCTTCAAGATAACTCATTTTGTGTTCCTCATAACAAAGTACGTTATGCAGGTTAGGAACAACATGAGGGTAAAAGATGACAAAATTTTCATATATTGGGTACAATTATCCTTTAAGTATAATTTCTTGTACCTTTACCTTGACATCAAACGATACAATGAGATTTTGTCGCCAGTATGAATGCATGATAAAAAAAAACTCTCAGGAGGACAGTGAACAGAAAGCGCTGTGGAGCGCAGCGGATGATATCTGCAGGGCTTTCTTTCTCTCCAGGCTGTCAATCACAACTTGATGAATGCCCGTGGGATGTGGCCAGCTACTTCCCATCATGCCTTGCAGTCATTCATATGAGTGGCCAACTGATAACAGAATGAAGTAGGGAATGAAGATGCCGGTGTCTATTTTGGTCCTTGCCTAAGTTTCTATTTTAATAAACGCTGTCAATATGTACACGGCGAAAGACAGAGAGCTCCTCGCTGCATTAAATATAAAACATAAAAGCAGGCGTTTCAAGAACGGATGACAAACACAAGGGACTTCATAATGTATTTTTCTCTGGAAAATAAGACTTTAAGTGGTGAGAATCATTATGTAGGAGACATTAATTTGAGCACTGAACTCGACTTGTTAATTAGATACATATTTAATTTAAGCTATTTGTGTAGGAACACAACACTATAATGAACTGTAGTTATTCCTGTAAGAATATACAGCATCCATGTGTTTAGATTGTATTAGTAATGTTTTATTGAACGTGTTCTCAGGCCAAATATATTTTTTTCGTAATTGTCAGGTTGAGGCAATCTGTGATATAAAGTTTGGGGTCAACCCAATCTTTTGAATGGTAGCATAAATAACTATCAATTGCAATTTATGCTGTCCAAACCTAGGATTTGATTTTGTTTTAAATAAAATAAAAGCTATATGTTTCTGGAAGATATATATGAAGTTGATGTTTTCTCATGGGCAATGTTAAAATGCTAAACCGTTTTTTCAGTTGCCCATTTTTTGGCCAAAAAAGTCAAGATGAGGCTTAGCATAGATTCCTCTTTCAATATAAGTCTGGATTTTTTTTACTAATTTTATTGTCTGCCAGGAAAATCACAAGTCTGATGACATAGAAAATCAATAGCACCCACCTACTACCATTACGTGGCACGATTTGAGGTTCACGCATTTAAACATTAAAAGTCATGACAAAATTTACATAGAAATGTATGACCTCAAAACAAACAACATTTAAACAAATACCAAGCATGATGTTCAACCTCTCTGGATTTTTTCTCTCTCTCACTCTCTTAGCATGAAGTGTTCATGTGGCCTACGGGTCGAGTGAAGTAGGGCACAAACAATAACTGACGATCACATCGAATCATGTGCTGCGATGGAGGAAACCAGCTGACTGCATGAGCCCAGAAGAAGGAAAGAGAAAGAGTCAGACGTAAGGAGGGAAAGAGAATGAGAGAAATGGAGATAAGAATTTATTCATGTGTTTCTTGCCTTTCACTTAATCATCTGACTTTCCATAAGCCCATCAAACATCCCCGTATCCTAATGGTACATTCCATGACAATCCCAGCGCACTGATTGGACCGTAAAAGATTGAATGATGATAAATGAAGAGGACGTGTATGATTTATGATGGGGGACTCAGTAAATTGACATGCTGTGTCTCTCTAATGAGTCAGTTGCTGATGAATGCAATAGGACCATTACACCACACCAACACCATTCTGCTAGAACAACCACTTTTCACCATCTAATCAAAGCTCAATGGATAAAGCAGAATCCTGCTCTGTTTTCTCTGATTGAATATTCAGTTACACATTTAGAAATAAGTCACATTGCAGAAGTGAAAATGGGTGGACAATGCCGTTTCACATTAAAAACAGCTTGTGAAATTGAAAAAAACTATTTAAATTTAATTTAATTTAAAGGGACTATAATGTATGTAGAATTCAGAAACCCTTGTTATTAGCGACACCGGTGGCCGTTAAGTGAACTGCAGCCAGCAAGTTATTGCTCGTGCTCGCACTATAGTCCACACATAACATACAAGAGACTGAATATGATTCAGTGCCCCAATATACTCATGGTGGAGCTCTTTTTCATTCTTTGCTTAGAAGTAAAATTTGGAAATACCTTTGCAGCGTTATACTGTTAACAAACATCCCGAAGCCATCCACGCTGATGAAATTAAATTTTAAATGAATATGTAAATGTGCGCTTTACTCTCAATAACAAAATAAACACACAACAAAAATGACAGTGTTGAGAAAACAGCAGTTAAGAAAGCCTTTGATCATAGCACTGTGGATATGTTCACACCAGCTCTAATGGTCCTTGCACACTGAGTCTGAAATTTTTGTATGCGATTTTTCATATTTGTTGTCCTAAAAATTCGTCACTCGCAGAAACCTTGCACACTGAGTCCGTGTTAATTGTTTAACGTATTAATTAATCCACTGCGAAAAAATTTGCAAAACAATACAAAATGGAGTCTTCAAGCAGTGAGGATAATTTTGTTGTCCTCTCTCTTCTTAAAAAGAGAAAAAGAAAGAGGAAATATTGGGTCCATCCAATCCTGAGATTGCGTATTGTTTAGCTAACTTGAGCACAATACTGTATAATCTTTCGTACCCCTGACAGCAACATAGTGTCGGCCCAGATCCGGCCCACATCTGGTCCAGGTGTAATCCACATGTACCAGATGTGGGCCGGATCTGGGCCACACTATGTTGCTGTCTGGGACACCCTTTGTTTTGAAATCAGTACCTACCATCCTGTTTTCAAAGCTGTTCCACAATCAATCTGTCTTTATATTCCAGCTCTTTTTATTCCGCACTTTGTTTGTCATACAGTGCTTTGTGCTGCGAGACAAAGTGGATCAACTTGTCAGGGGCTATACTGGATTTTGGCGTTCGCTTGTACGGTGGCTCTGAATTGTCAAAACACCTCTCAAAATGCTTTGTACAGATGCAAAAAACACAGAAAATTGATCCCGATCCGATTTGTAAATTTTTTTTATGACGAACGAAAGTTTCGGAGGCAGTGTGTAAAAGTGATTGACACAACTTGAGGTCGTATTTATTTTTTAATGTGTGAAAATTTTTGACAAGAATTTCTGATTTCTGTGTGCAAGGACCTTTAAATTCACCAGAATCATGTCGACAGATGAGGTAATTAAAATTACACAGTTATGATAGGTTGATTATAAGTATATTTGAGACTATAGACTATATAGGTCTGACTATGTGAGAACTATAGTTTAAATGAATCCCTTTTCTTTGCATGACACATTGATTTTATAGTACAAAATAGCTCTTTCGGTATAAACATTGTATAAACATTAGTTTTGTGTGTCCCTGAATGGAACAGAGGTTCTCGGGAGCGTGCGTAAACGTCACATCCTTTCTGCAAAAAGTCCCAAGTCATTCACATAAAAATCAGTCTACAAGC
Source organism: Ctenopharyngodon idella (assembly GCF_019924925.1). Taxonomy (NCBI): domain Eukaryota; kingdom Metazoa; phylum Chordata; class Actinopteri; order Cypriniformes; family Xenocyprididae; genus Ctenopharyngodon; species Ctenopharyngodon idella. The sequence goes on along the minus strand of NC_067223.1, from coordinate 3,848,863 downwards.
TTTCATAGACAACCTAGGATGACGGGAAGGTCTCGTTTTTAAGTTTCTTTACAAGCTGTTCACACATTGGCAATAAAATGCAATTAATACATGAAAATTCTTATATACAGCCCCTTTAAGAACTGCTCCATGAAAGGTTCTTTGGGGAATCCAAAATATTTCTTCAATAGAATTACTGTAAGAAAAAAAACCTTTATTTGGGTGTAGAACCAAGTCCTCGCCCTACATTTTTCAACAATTCAACAATTTCATCAACCAATTTCATTATGCATTCAGGCCAATATGGTAACTTCAAAGAGAGAAATCCTTCAAGGAAAACCTGCTCCCACTGACAGTTACAGAGGGATGGTGCAGCATCATAAGAGTAGCTGGAGGGTAATCTAGTGAACAATTGAACAAATTGTTTTTTTTTTTTTTACTGGACAATGAAGGGTACCAATGGGTGTTCTGAGAGTGGACTCATGGTCCTTTCTTTCTCTCTTTCTCATAAACTTGCTGACCAAGACTCAAAGGTGGCATTGGTGTGTGCATACCACTTTGGCCTGATGAGTAAGCAGAACTCAACCGCACAGACAGAGGACAGGAGTCCAACAGACAAACTGAAAAAGCAACACAGGACATGAAAACAGGGGAAACTAGACAGCTGTTCAACCCCAGCAGCAAAAACACCCTACAGGGATCGTAATTTAGTAGACTTTCTCTGACCCTTAGAATTAAATGGGCTGTGCCTATAAGACTGCCATGTGATTTAAAAATAGCACAAATTGGTGCAGTTGGTGTTTAAAAATAGCATCCATCTTACTATCTTCTTATTACTTCAAGTAACTGGTATAATCATAATCATCATCTTTATTTATCATTATTAGGGGCCAAGCACTGAAGGTGCGTAGGCTAGGCACCTATTGTAATCGTTGGCCTTCTTATTATTATTCTTCTGTTTCCACTCTGGAAGTCTATGGCAGCCCATAGAACCGTATGTTAAAAAGTTGTGAAATTTGGTACACTGATAGAGAGCAGTCTGAACTGTCACCATAGCAAATTTGGAGTCTCTAACTCAATCCCTCTAGCGTCACCAACTGTCCAAATTTGCACTCGCGTTTATGCTAATAACTTTTGAATCGTAGGGGCTAGAAACAAAATTCTTTTTTCCTCTGATTCCTTAGCTCAAATTTCCATCATGAAATTTTCCGTCATGAAATTTTTTCAGACATTTTGAATTTTCCAAAAAAACTACTTTTTCGAAATCCTCCTAGGCCAATTTTCACACAAGAGTTATGGCATTCAAGTTGATTTGTCAAACCGTTTTCGAAAAACTCACGAATCATATGTTAATTACAGACCAATAATCAATATTTTGTACTCATTTTCACATTTCTCAATCTGTCATTGTTTTTTGTTGTTTGCATAAACTATTATATATACAGAAAAATAAAAATAGAAAAAGCAGAAATACAAGGGGTTCTGATTTTTGATTGGGTTCTGATTTTTGCCAGACTGGAAGTTTAAACATTAAAGGGAGTTATCGTCCGTTTACATCGTACAATGATTTTTTTTAAAAATAAATAAAATTGAGTCAGAGGAGATAATGTGCACATTTGATTCTTCAGGTGATAAAGTCCTTTTTTGTGCGGTTTCTCCGACTTCTTGTTGCACTTTACACTGTTGATTGTTCCATAAACTGTTCCTGTTCTGCATTTTCTTTGAGTGGGTTTGTTACATATCTCAAAATCACGTCTCAAAATCTATCAAAAACATTTCCAGGTCATGTTTCACACCAAAAGAAAAAGTTATATAAATTTATAATTATATAATATATATAATTATCATTTATTTAAATATTGGAAAATCTGGTTTCTCATGATATGAGCCCTGATTCCACTTTGATTCCCAGTTCTTATGTTTTAAATACACTTACAAGTTTTTACAAACTAAAGCACAGCTAAATCAGCCAGTTATTTAGAGGGGCCAATCAATGGTAATGGTTGTGTTCTAGTATAAAACAAACTATAAATTACTTGAACTTTAGTGTTGTTGTTAAATTCGCAGTGATTAAGATGGCTCTTGTTTTTAAATTAAACAGTAAAAAGCGACCCCGCATTAAAACCTGCCTTTCAGCATAACAGTTAAAGTCTTGTTGTGAGAGCTGTTGCTGTAAAGAAGGATGTAAGACATTACTGTGCATGACATAATCATGGTCTGACCCCCAGGGCATCTTGGGGGAATACAGTTGCTATTAAGAGAGTTTTGAATGTTGAGGTGTATGTGCTAGAGAGAGAAAGAGATATCAGCTTTATATCAGATAACCAACAGTGGCTAAAACCAGGCCACTTCCTCTCCGCATCACTCCACCTTCCGTCTACATCCTCCCCCTTTCCTGTCTGTCCTCCTCTTCTTCTACAGCCGAGTTCACCCTGCAGCGATAATTCAGCCTATTTCATCTCCCTTCTCATCAGAGCCCAGATTTAATGCACAGTCTAAACCATGAGCCCTCAGATGTTGTCAAACGCTAAAGGAGGTCAAAGTGTTGTTTCAGAAACGTTCCACAAGTCTGAACACCGTGGATCAGATTCAGACAACCTGTTTACATTACCATCTACAAAACAATGACGGGTGGATGAAGCAAAGTCCCTGTTTCATTTTTTTTTTTTTTTTTAGTTCAGATGTAAATGTACATTTGCTACACATTTCCAAACTAATGTTTAAAGAGTTTCTGGTTTTAAAGGTATAGTTCACCCAAAAATGAAAATTCTGTCATCATTTACTCACCCTCACGTTGTTCCAAATCTGTATAAATTTCTTTGATCCGTTGAACACAAAGGAAGATATTTGGAAGAATGTCAGTAACCAAACAGATCTCACCCCCATTGACTAGCATAGTATTTATTTTTCCTACTATGGCGAGATCTGTTTGGTTACTGACATTCTTCCAAATATCTTCCTAAGAAGTGACTGTAAATAAAAACAAACAATCTGGAAACTGGATGTCCAACTGGGTGAGTAGTTTGTGATTAATCTGTCCATTTTTTCTCAATGTGACAAATTCAGGCTAATTTGCAAACTGTCTGTGAACATGATAGGCGGGCAAAAGGTGAACAGCCAATCATAATCCAGCATGTGTGGATCTCATGTGACTTTTCAACCATATAACATTGTTCCCTGCTTACATTCATTCCACGCTTTAGCTCAATGAGAACAAAATGAGCTTAAAGGAGGCATAAAACAAATTAACAAAAAAATAAGCTTTGTGCAAAGCTATAAATAACCTGATATTTTACTTATCGAATAAGCAAAAGCCTACATCCATCATGCAATTAGTGTAGACTGTGTAAAGTGGCCATTACAAACACCACCAAACAATCACTGTGAATAAAATCTATTTCAATGCCGTTTAAAAAACATTAGCAGACACTGTTCACGGTTTCTCAATTACAACAGCTCATAACAACATAGCTTTCCTGCTGGTACACATCTTCAGATTTATTCCGCCAAAGAGCCTCATAAAGCATTAGCGTGGAGTTGATGTGGCAAGGGCTAATAAAGCGCTGCCACACTAATTAATGGAGTCATTTGCACATGTGTAAGATCCACATCGAGAGATTTAACATCTCATTTTATAACATGATCAGTAAACAGTGTGTCTGAGAACCGGCATGTCACAAAGACAATCAATACATCATTATTGACCCACCACTCTTTTTGTAAAATGATCACGTAGCGCTGGATAGTAAAACAGCCAGAAATGAGTCACATGCTAATTTCTGTAATTCAAGTGTGTTTATCTATGTCTCTTTTGTGTTCTTCTACAGTATCATCATTTACTCACTGTCACACTGTTCCAAACCCGCATGGGATTATTTCTTTTATGGAACAGAGATGATGTTTTAAAGAATGTTCATGCTGCCATTTTCCATTTAATGAAAGCATAGTAAACAAATGCAACACACTGATTTGAATCTTAACTTTTATCTGTTCCTCACATAAAACTATAACATAAGGTTTCAAAACAGCTCATGGTCACTGAATGCCTTCATTGTATGGAAAAGAGCAGCGTGGACATTCTTCACAACTTTAGTGTTTAACAGAAGAAAAATAAAGTCATAAAGGTTTGGAACAGAAATAACAACAAACTTTTCACTGTAGGGTGAACAATCCCTTAAACATTTATCATAAAATTGCCTAAATACTATGGAAACTTTATATAAAGAGACAGAACGTTTTTGTACACTGGCATTCAAAAGTTTGGGGTCAGTATGGAGAATCACAAAAAGTTTTTTAACTTTGATAATAATATGAAATGTTTCTTGAGCTCCAAATCAGCATATTAGAATGATTTCTGAAGGACCATGTGACACTAAAAACTGGACTAATGATGCCGAAAATTCAGGTTTGCCATCACAGGAATACATCACATTGCCGAATTCGTTGTGTCTATTTACACTAAGTGTAAATAGCCTGTCTTGTTGGCAAAGGCTATTTACACTAACTCCACCCACAAATGTCTGGTTAGGACACACAAGATTAAAAAAGATACGTACCTTTCAATGTCTGCAGTGGCATTGTCCATAGGGAATGTGGCTCTAGGAAGTAACTTTGACGCGATCGACCTGACTTCGAATCCGCCTTTTGCCAAACTTGCTCTTCTCCCTTTTCCCATCACATATCAGGCATTTATTTTCAATAAAAATAAAGAAAATATTTGAAAAGTGGAAATAAAGCGCCTAACGAGTGTTTAACAATAAAGTATTTATCGGGTTAGGGGTAGGTGTAGGGAGTACTTTATTGTCCCAATAATGCAGCATCCATTTAATAATTTTAATAAATATAATCATTTACACTCTATGTTATTATTGCTTCCTGTTAATGTACTACAATACTGAGGTGCACTTATTGCAAAGAACTGCTACTTTTATATAGTGTAAATAGAATATATCGCCATTTTCTCTTATACTTCGTTTTTTTAAGTACGCGCACAGTTGAACACACAGCCTTGGAAATTATACTTCATTTGACTCGTATGCATACACAGGTGTTCGACGCATGCGCGGTTTTGAGCAATCTCTCGCCACGAGTTACAACCCATGTAAGTATATTTGTATTCTTTCATGCTAGAGTTGTACAAATGAGGGTACTTTCTAACCTCTTCGCACAATCTGTCGTCTATGTAGGCCTCTACTGTCGCTGTAGCTTGCATGCGTTCCGGTCTGTTCTGTTTATGAAGTTTTTCTTTGACTACCTTGTGAATTGACGCCCCCAGGGCATGGTTGCCACCTTGTGGATAAACTAATTACTGCAAAAAAAATGCGCATGTGCAACCTCCGTGTACAAGTACGCATGGCTACAAAAATCTGACAGTGCGTGTACAGTATGCACGTATTCTTCTGATGACGAAATTCGTATCACGCGCACTGTACGCTGACCCTCGCGTACAGGTAAAAAGTGAAGTATACTTTGGGTTTTAGTGTAAATAGCATATCGCTAAGAAAATGCTGCTATTGTCACTTAGTGTAAACAGAATATATCGCTATCAGTTTTAATTTCGTTGACAAATAATTTTCGTCATAATTTTCGTCAACAACATTTTTTCACGGACAAAAACGAGACGATGACCAAATAAAAATGTGTTTTGAATGACTAAAACTATAACTAAAATCTACTCTAATTTTCGTCAACGAATAAAAACGAGACGAAAATGAAAGAGAGGGACGATTTGGGAAGATATCCAGTCAGGACTCCTGTCCTGTGTGGAAGATGCGCACATTTGAAGTGTAATGTGCTGATCTCACCGCAGGAAATGCGACGCTGTTGCGCACTCTACAGGCTCGCGCAGCAGCACTCCAGACAATTAATGAATAGCGCACATTTATGCCAAGCGATTGCTTATAAGCTAATGTTGATGAATTATGACAATGTTTACTACACGATGTTTATATGGTAGTATGTGTTTTAGACGGTTGTAAGAATGCATATTTTATCTCCCTCATGAGCAGCCTGCTACAGTGCAGACTGCAGACATTTCAGAATAAGAGTCACGGTGTATTTCGGAATGGTTTATAATTATTATTTTTTCCTGGTCATTATTGTTATTTTGTTTACACAATAAACTGTATTTAATTTAATTTCTATTTAATTCATAGTAAAATACTGTATCTAAGAACATTATTTGACACATTATTCAATATATTTTACAAGTATAAGGGTTATTATAGTTAACTAAACCTAAAACCAAAGAAATCTTCATTACTTGAAATAAACGTTAACTGAAATAAAAAATAAATATATATATAAAAAAATGTAAACTTATTTTATTTCATCTAGTTTCTAAGCTTTAGCTTAACCTGAGGTATTAAAATATACAGAAATAAAAACTTATAGACATTTAAAAGCAAAAACTAAAAGACATAAACACACAAAATTACTAAAACTTTTAACTAAAATTACAATGAAAGCAGAAAAACTAAAAATTAAATCTAATAAAAAATTTAAACGATGACAATGATACAAACAATGATAAGTGTGTCAATCCCTGAAAAGTACTGAATTTTACTCTTTCATTTCTTTTTGGACTGTCAAAAACTGTCCGCTTTGGCGAGCAAAGTACAGTTGGGTGAACATAAGCAGTCTGGGGAATATCAGATGTACCTATATCAGTGTATAGGATCTGTGTATTGTTAGAGAAATGCTTAATGCATTACAATTTAACTAAATTAGATTTTAGTCGACTAAATCTACTGTAGATTAAGTCGACTAAAACTAAAACAATTTCAGATAAGTAAAATATGACTTAAACTAAATGGCATTTTAGTCAAAAGACTATGACTAAAACTAAATCAAAATTTGCTGTCAAAATTAACACTGATCGCTATTTTCACAGTGTAAATAGCATCTATTGCTAAGAAAATATGCTATTTTTACTTAGTGTAAATAGCATCTGTTGCTATTTGCACTTAGTGCAAACAGCCGCTGCCTTTAAAATATATCAAAATAGAAAGTTTAAAATGTAATGATATTACACAATATTACTAGTTTTTACTGTATTTTTTGATTAAATAAATGCAGCCTTGGAGAGCATAAAAAACTCTTTGCAAAAACTTAAAAAAAAAATTCCCCAAACTTTTAAAAGAGTAGTGTACATGACACTCAAATCCACAACACCCTTTTTTTCATACTCTACAACATAGACCCAATCGCCTTCAGTACCGTAAGCAAAGCTAAAACCTCCACTAGGAACAAGAATATCACTGAGGGAAAGTGAGAACTACCACACAACAAAACCTTCTTTTCTCTTCCGCCAGGACCACGGAGACTTCTGGAAGGAGAGCTGTAAGGACTTGTGACTAGAATTACTGACACACTTTTCCTTTGAGCGTCGAGCTAATCTGGGTTTAGGCATGATTACGTAAGCCATCGCATTTTCCCATGTCTCTGGGCAATAGTAGCGCAGCTGAAAACCGCGCTTGGTGATTTTTAGTCCTCTTTGTTCGGGAGGACTGACTTGGATGCAGATTTTAGTATCACCAGTTTCAGCTGCTGCAATCACACATGGCCAGCTGTGACATGCCCATGTTTTTACAGTCTCTCAGCTGTGGAAAAAAAAATGACTGAATCGCACAACATAAGAACAAGCTAACTGTATCTTATGAGTGTGAAATCAACATTTATCATTTCTTTCCACAACACCGCTGATACTCAGATATCCTTATGGGAATATGATGTCTAGCTTAAGACAGTTTTGTTTTTGTTTAATGGTGCTTTCTTGGTAGGAACAAGCTGATATGTGGACCAGACTTTATGCTGACAGTCGAAAGTCTGGTTACTTTATCAACAGCATAACGTAGGTGTAGTTGTCATACCTGTGGCAGTGCGGAGCTGAGCTGCCGCTGCAGTGAGTCCCGGTCATAGATGACGTCCTGCAGGTGCTGCTGGGCAAGGGCCAGGCTTTCTTGTGTCTCTCTCAGGGTGTCCAACAGACGGTCTCTCTCGTCCAGCATGTTCACCATCAACTGCTCGAAGTGGGAGTCAGGGTCGGAGGCGCTGCTCTGGGAGCCACGCTGGCTCAGCGCAGTGTCCTCGCTGATCGTGGGCATCACTTCGCACATCATCTTTACCTGTCGAAAGAGGACTGAAGCTTAGAATACGCATGGAGATATCCGTAAAGCTGCTTTGAGTCAACGTGTATTGTGAAAAGTGCTATACCCTGTAAACCTGAATGAGTTGGCAAAACTCAAAAAATTTGAGGTAATCGGTTACATCAAATTTAAGTTAAGAAATGTAAAGTTTAAGTAAGCAGAACTAGCAGAATTCAATTTTGTACTCATACATTTCGATTGCTCTTAACTTGAAATTTTTGAGTAACTTAGCGATCTATAACTAATTAATTCAGCAAATGCTAATTGGTAACACAATGCTTTGATAACTTTAGCATAGAATAGCAATTGCTGAAAGAGTACGGCAATATAGAACATTGATAAAATACCTATTCTCAAACTAATACCTGAAAGTATATATAAAGCATTAAACACTACTAAATCCACCACTTAACATTAATCTTGCACAAAAATCATTATATAGCACTTAATTTTAGCATTTATTCTCCCTTTCGAGTGTCATGGCAAAGCATGCTGGGAAATAGAAATCCCAGCCCAGTTTCAGGTAAATTTAAGTTTATCTAAATTAAAAGTTCATAAAACTCAAAACAATGAAACAATTCAGATTACTTAAAATGAAAAAAAAAAAAAAAAAAAAAAAAAAACTAATCATAAAAGTTAATTTGATTTAACTAATTTGTTTAATTTGAGTTTGCCCTACTCAAACCAATTAATTATTTTGAGCTTTAGGGTTTACGGTGTATTTGACAACTTTGACATGACTTGGTTCGGCAAATTGTACATTTTGAGACCAGTTTTAATAATAATGAAAATAAATAATATTTAATATTATCAATAAAATATCAAAAATATCATCACGTTTTGATAGTAATAAAACATTATTTATTTATATTTTAATTTAATTAAAAAAAACATAATAATAAGATAAGGTTTTTTATAAGATTTTTAATATTATACATTGCTGTTCAAAAGTTTGGGGTCAGTAAAACAGTAAGGAATTTATAACATTACAAAATATTTCCATTTCATTTCTATATCAATTCATTAAAAGAATCCTGGTTGGTGGTTTCCACAAAAGTATTAAGCAGCTCAACTGTTTTCAACACTGATAATTATAATAAATGTTTATTGAGCACCAAATCAGCATATTAGAATGATTTCTGAAGGATCATTTGACACTGAAGAGTGGAGTAATTCAGCTTTACCAACACAGAAAAAATTACAATTTGAAATATTTTACATGATTACTGTTTTACTGTTTTAATCAAATAAATGCAGCCTTGTTGAGAACAAGAAACTTCTTTCAAAAGCATTAACAAATCTTACCAAACACCAAAATTGTGAAGGGTAGTATCCTATATACTTTAAGTGTAAAAATCAAACGTCTATAGAAAAACATACTGCTAGTTTATGTCAACTCTTTTGTGTCTATCTGTTAAAATGCTTGGAGCATCTGTGAGTAGACAGCATGTAGACTGTATGTACATAGTGGTGATGTGTGTCTGCTCCTGTTAGACTCAAAGCTGTCAGGATTGTGACGGCTGGTAGCTGTAGGGGAGACCAGCAATAAAAACATGCGGGGCCACAGAGCTCCACGCCTGGGCTGTGATGATACAACACAGGCAGAGCGGGTGGAGGAATCTCCTGGCAAGGACGAGATGTGTTTGTGTGTGTTTACAACAGAGTGAGTGGAGAAAGAACAGATGAACACAGAAAGAAATAGTCTTGGCAAGTGTAGGGGTGTGTTTTCGATTCACCCGAGACACAAACATATGCCAGCTCAGTTCATTGACCGGTGCATCTTGGGCCCTGTTAATGTTAACTATATACAAAATGAATCTGTCTGAATATTGCTGTAGTAGAGTATATGTGAAAGGTAAAGCAGAGATGTCATGGGAGGTTGAGCTCCCTGCACTCTGGATTTCATGCTATAGGCCAGAATGCATCATTTCCTCTATTGTTTATGTAACAGGGTTTCCTGCAGCACCATGACCTGGAACAGACCACAGCCACCACCTGTGCCATTTATCTCTGGTGGCTTATATATTAAACCTTTACTGAGGATGGCAAGCATATAACCATATTTAGGATTAGGGGGGGATAAATGTAATAATTTAAAGATGTGGGTTCCATTTGCAGAGTCTTGAAAAAGGAAGTCATTTTGTCAAGGAAGTAACATGAGAAAATAATAAATAAAGCAAAAATAAATATTATTAACACACACACACACACACACACACTATATATATATATATATTATTTTAGTATTATTGATTCCCTATTACAGTATATATTAATATTTTAAATTAGCTTTTGTTTTGTTTTTTGTTCATTTATTTTTAGTCATTTAAAGTAACTTAAACTTATTTTATTGCAACATTTCTAATTTCCATTTATGTTTTTATCTAATATTTATATTAGGGATGCACGATATATCAGCAACCATATCGGTATCGGCCGATAGATGTGCTTTTTTATAATGTTATCATTATCGGCCCAATAAGAAAATTTGGCCGACATATTAAAGCCAATAAATATCGGATTATTTCCTTCAACTGAAACACTTCAGATGCGCTCTGTTCACCATGATGGTTCTGAATTGCTTGAAATATGATTGGAGTCACTTCAAAAAGGAAAATACAGTTAAGTGCAACATGTACAGCGCAAGTTTGTATAGGCTACATAAAATTATAATGAGAACATTATAATTGTGTGCTTGGGACATGGCTTTTCATGGTGAGACTTCTGTCTTTGTAATCAGGCTCTCAAAAATTATATAAAAAAAATTGCATTTAGATTTATCGGGGGGAAAAAAAATGGTTATTGGCTTTCATATAAAGAATTATCGGTTATTGGCATCGGCCAAAATTTTCATATTGTTGCATCCTTAATTTATATTTTATTTTATTTCAGCTTTAATTCAGTTAACAAAAAAATTTTATATAGTTTTTTGTCATCTTTATTTTAATTAACAGAAATGATTTTAATAATTTTAGTTTGTTAATAATAACAACAACACTGAATATAATATATTATAAAACAGTTAGTTCCTGTCCTTGATTCTGATTAGTCAATAGCTGTGTTTTATTCACGATAAAACACGGCTATGACTGCTTCACCCAACGGTTCTGTGTATCACTGCACAACACCCTTAGCAACCACTCTTAGCAACGTAAACTGTATGTTCTCAATTGATGTTGTTCATTGAAGCTTACTGTATTATGTAGAAGAGTATTGTGAGAAAGAGATCGAGTGAGCGAGTTTAATACCTGCATTCAGATTTAGCATTTTCCTTCAGGTCAGTCCTATGTTCATGATAAAAAATCTGTTTAAATGTCCGATGTATTATCTTGTCCTTTTAACAGTTAAGGGGTTTTCCCGTGACTGACAGCGCTAGTCAGAACATTTGTCAGTTGCGTCTTTTTCCGTGTTCACAACAATTCAGTCTTTTCAATATAAAAGTCTTCGCTACTGACTGACAAACTCATAAAGACAGTCTTTGCCGCCATCTAATGGCGTAATAATGTAACTTCTGTTGCTGTTCATGGTCAGGGACTATTTTTTCTGGTGGAAGGAAGGCTTTTAGTGATTTTACTTCATGAAAGTTGCATTGATACATATTTTTAATATTTGCATTGTGTGGTACCCGTTTTATAAAAGTAATAAGGTACTTGAGGCTAGTGCTGTATCGTGAATAAATCACAGCTGAAGGGGTTGCAGGCACTCCGCTTCACGTCAATAAATTATGTGATCGAGGCGAATTGTCAGTGTTGACGGTGTCGTCATAGTCATGAGATGAATGAAGATCTCTGTTCAAGTTAGCCTACTGCCATTAATCATACCTGATTAATGATTGTAAACTGTGGTTAGTGTGTTTAGATGAAGTATCTGTGAAGAACTGCACATGAATAAATCCCAACAATCCCGTGCTATGGGCACAGCCATTGATACAGGCTACAGTGGAAGTTATTTTACAATACTATTTGAAGATCTGCTTTCCGAACACGGAAGTGTGATAAAGGCCTATAATTTGCTTCACCAAATGGAACTGCAAAATTAATTACTGTTTTCAAACAGTCATTAATTTAAATTCAAACAAGATTTTCCGTCTCTATACACATATAAGCATCCAAAAATTAGTCCATTTCATTGCATTATTTACAGAAGACATATGGCCTACATTCTTACTTTTCATGTTTGCAGATAGTAGGCCTATACATGTCCATCCTAAGCGGACTCTCACTGGCAATGGGCCCTGAAGACACTATGTGAACAGGCTGTTAGCCAGAGTCCCACCATCTCCCAGCTAGCCACTAACTGCTAACTTTAGACCCACAAACGCTCTGGGCTGCGGCCAGCTCTCCTGTCTCCAACCGAGCATGCAATGGAGAGCCCTGAAGCTGCCTGGAAAAGTGGGAGTTTTTTTCCCCTCCTGCTGCTGTAGATAAAGAGACAATTCAAAAGACAAATTAATGTGCAAAGGTCTGTCACGAGTTAGACCACGTCGAAAGTTTCTCATAAACCGCCACTGGGTATCAAAACGCTTGACAAATGTCACTTAGATAACAGATGATTTTAGCAAAGCTTAAGAACTGACCTAAGTTGGCTGCTACATTAAAAATAAAACAAGATATTTTATTTTTTTTTATGTAATGTATACATTAATACAATGAGAACAACTCAAGATTGAAACAAATACAATTGTTCCACAAGCTACTTATTTAAGAATAATTAAATGATTCAATTGCACAATCACGCTTTTGAACAAAGAACACAAGCTATGTATTAAAAAAATCCAAAAAATAAAATAAAGCAAAATAAATATTGTTGCAACAAATATGATGGTAACACTTTAGTATGGGGGACAATTCTCACTTTTAACTAGTTGCTTATTAGCTAGAATATTAGCCGTTTTAATAGTACTTATAAAGCAGACATAAAATATAAAATATATACAACAGTTCTTTCTGGTTCTCGAATCTGGCTGAGAGCCGTGAGATATTCATAACAGCATTCCTACCTTTTAACTGTTTGAATTAGACGCTTTCAGTGCTCGTGTACCCGCCGAGAACAGCTTAATCTCGGCCAGTGCTTCGGGGATTTGCCGCTGGCTCTTTTAGTGGTTAAACATGAGATATAATTCATTTTGGGTACATAAATCAGACAATCTTTGGTTTTATTAATCTATTACTGGTTCCTGAGCAAATCGAATTGGGCTATGTTAAATTTAATATTAAGGCTGTATTTAACTTACATCCTGTTTTTGTACGTTTGACTGAATTGTACATTTGTGTTTATTACCTATTGTCATTTATAATGGCTATTGTTGTTCATTTAAATATTGTTGTTCTATAAATATTATTTTATATAAATAATATGTTGTATTTGGTATTGAGAAAGGGTCCATTAGTGCGTAATATGGATTGAGTGAAAGTTAGATTAATATGCCATTAGACATCAGCAAACTTTACGAGTGAATGAGTCAGTTGCAAGAGACTTTTAAATTGAAAGGAACTTTTGTAAACAAAGGACATTTTAGCGCTGTTATGGAAAATTCCTTTAACTGTAAAAAGGACAAATACAAAGATCGCTTTCCTCAGCAGACATTCAAACAGATTTTTATAATGGATATATTACGGACATCGACCTGAAGAATGGATGTTATATCAGACACAGGTAATGCTCACTCAGGCAATCTCTCTCTCTCTCTCTCTCTCTCTCTCTCTCTCTTTCTCTCTCAATAATACTGCACAAAATACAATGAGTTTCAATGGACAGAACATTTCTTTGTTATTAGTTCTAAAGTGACGTTTTAGAAATAGTAACGGAGCCTTGGTCAAACTGTCAATTTGAGATTTGAATCCCTGGCGGAAGGAAGTAGTTCTGCATAAAAGAGGATTTTAAAGACACTCCAGTTATTTCTTATTTATTTACACACTCGTACCGTCAAACTGTTGTATAAACGTAATATCACACTCGTAGCTGTGTGATATGGCTGTATATCAGCATGCTGTGATTACCTACGGCCGAATCACAGCCGTGCTGATATACAGCCATATTGCATGGCTACGAGTGTGATATTGCTCATATAATATAATATAATATAATACCAATAATAAAGTTTTTTTTTCTGAGATCCTTAAGTGCGCCGTAAATGTGAGATATATTAAAAAAAAAAAAAAAAAAAAACTCTACGTCACTGTGATTGTCTTATTATACTGTCAATTACATAATGCCCATCTATCATGTTCGCAACTGCTCAGAAAATGGTGCAGTTGGTTAAATGGTGCAGAGTGGTTAAACTGGTGGAGTTAATAACCTTATTCGGAATCTATTCAGAAATCACCACTTTCTGTCTCCTACAAATTGAAACAAACCTGAAATTACTTGAAATAATCTGTAAATAAGGCCTCATACATCTAGAAGCATCTTCTCATTTCTGTCGCAGTCTACATTGGCGACTGTTCTCAAGGTAGTTATTGGGAAACTGATAGTTGATCAATACAAAACAATCACCACCAGTCGTCCTTACCCTTGGCCCGTAGAGCTTTCTGGTCAGGAAAGTAATTTTCAAATAAGAAAAATACTGAGTGTACACCAGATGGTTGTCGAATTGAGATAAAAGTGCTCTGGAATCACTATAAGCGAGGGAAAAGTTAAAATCAAAGCAAAATCAAAGCTTTTTCCTGATGTTTCAAGAGTACTGCAGGAATATCCAGATATAACAGAGAGAGATGAGTGAGGAGAGAGACAAAGGAACTGGAATAGAAGCGACGTCTCAATGCCATATGCCAATCAATAAATTATTTATGTGGGAGAGAGTCTGGGACTCCCTCTCAATCACTGCACAAACACTCACAAACATCCCCGCACACTTATCTGGCTACAATGGGGGGAAAAGGACCTACATTTATTTTCACACAACACTGACACATTGAGTCACATTTAGAGAGTGACGTCAGAGACAGACACCTGCTGCAGCGCTCAGCACCCACTTTCACAGCAGTCTGGATGTGCCAGCTTACAAACCACCTCTTACGTCACTATTACACATGATCAGTGAGCACAACGAGCAAGTAAAGAGTTTACTGAATAGCTTAGATATAATGAAAAAGGCTCTGTGTTGTGTCGACACAGAATCATATATGACACATCCACGATTTATAGTCATAGCTATAATTAGAACAATTAATTTTTTTCTTTGATTTTTATTTTTGATGTTTGATATAATGACAACTACAGATGAAATTAAACATGTCTTGTTCTTTGTCTTTTTAGTCAGCTGGCATTTTTTTAATGAATGTTTGTGTCATGAATGTGATGAATGTGAAAATGGCAAGATACAGGCAAAAGGTCACATGAGATGAGGAGGAGCCTCTACTGTGATTGGCTATTTATCCTGTAAATTACATAATGCCCAAATATTATGTTTGCAACCTCTCATTAAATTAATCTTTCAGCCTAGAAGCTTAGCATGTCGCTAGCTGATTAGCTCGCTAGCTTAGCCTATACCTGTTTACGCACCTGTTCAATTACACACTTTAAACATTTATATGTTTTTGTTTAATCAAGGATTACAAACAATAACCTTGTGAAAACAGGCATAGCCAATTGTTTTACACAGACAGCACAAGCAACAGCGACTGCACGTGATACAACAAAATTAAGAAAAATGTAACTTTATGCAGTTGTGTAGTGATTCAATAAGGTGACTACCAATGGGTGTGAAGGCACTGGATCTTACAAGATCTATTTCCTGTGAGATACTGTAATTGAGTTTATTTTACTGTTGTATATGTCTTCATGTTTGGATTTGACGCTACAGAAAAAAAAACAAAAAAACAAACAAATCGAAAACAATGACTTCTCAAATACTTAAATTTACAAATGAAACTGAGAACTAGCATTTATACGGTGGCTGAGAGAGATCATGCAAATAGTAAAAACACCAGAAGTTAAGAAAATATCTTCATCAGTTTCACAACACGTGTGCTCCAAATGCTCACAATGCAAATAAATACAGAAACGCACTGCAAGTACTCACAACACAACCAAATACAGAAACACGCTGCAAATACTCACAGCGCAACCAAATACAGAAACGCACTTCAAATACTCACAATGCAACCAAATAAAAAAAAAAACAGTGTAAATACTCACAACACAACTACATACAGAAACACGCTCCAAATGCTCACAACGCAAGCAAATACAGAAACGCGCTGCAAATACTCACAACGCAACCAAATACAAAAACACGCTGCAAATACTCACAACGCAACCAAATACAGAAACACGCTTCAAATACTCACAATGCAACTATATACAGAAACGTGCCGAAAATACTCACAATGCAACCAAATACAAAAAACAGTGTAAATACTCACAACGCAACCAAATACAGAAACGTGCTGCAAATACTCACAACGCAACCAAATATAGAAACGCGCTGCAAATACTCACAACGCAACCAAATACAAAAACACGCTGCAAATACTCACAACGCAACCAAATACAGAAACACGCTTGAAATACTCACAACGCAACCAAATACAAAAACACACTGCAAATACTCACAACGCAACCAAATACAAAAACACGCTGCAAATACTCACAATGTAACCAAATACAGAAACACGCTGCAAATACTCACAACGCAACCAAATACAGAAACATGCTGCAAATACTCACAATGCAACCAAATACAGAAACACGCTGCAAATACTCACAACGCAACCAAATACAGAAACGCGCTGCAAATACTCACAACGCAACCAAATACAAAAACACGCTGCAAATACTCACAACGCAACCAAATACAGAAACATGCTGCAAATACTCACAACGCAACCAAACAGAAACGTGCTGCTAATACTTACAGCACAACCAAATACAGAAACACGCTCCAAATACTCACAATGCAACTATATACAGAAACGTGCCGCAAATACTCACAATGCAACCAAATACAAAAAACAGTGTAAATACTCACAACGCAACCAAATACAGAAACGCGCTGCAAATACTTGCAACACAAATACTCACAACGCAACCAAATACAGAAACGTGCTGCAAATACTCACAATGCAACCAAATACAAAAATGCACTGCAAATACTCACAACACAACCAAATACAGAAACACGTTCCAAATACTCACAACGCAACTATATACAGAAACGTGCCGCAAATACTCACAACGCAACTATATACAGAAACGCGCTGCAAATACTCACAATGCAACCAAATACAGAAACGCACTGCAAATACTCACAACACAACCAAATACAGAAACACGCTCCCAATACTCACAACGCAACTATATACAGAAATGTGCCGCAAATACTCACAACACAACTATATACAGAAACGCACTGCAAATACTCACAACACAACCAAATTCAGAAACACCCTCCAAATGCTCAACGCAACCAAATACAGAAATGCACTGCAAATACTCACAACGCAACCAAATACAGAAACGTGCTGCAAATACTCACAACACAACTATATACAGAAACGCACTGCAAATACTCACAACACAACCAAATTCAGAAACACCCTCCAAATGCTCAACGCAACCAAATACAGAAATGCACTGCAAATACTCACAACGCAACCAAATACAGAAACGTGCTGCAAATACTCACAACACAACCAAATACAGAAACACGATCCCAATACTCACAACGCAACTATATACAGAAATGTGCCGCAAATACTCACAACACAACCAAATACAGAAACACGCTGCAAATACTCACAATGCAAACAAATATAGAAACGCGCTGCAAATACTCACAACACAAATAAAGAAACGTGCTGCAAATACTCACAACACAACCAAATACAGAAACGCAAGACATGCTGTAGCATGAAAGCATGAAGCTGTAGCATGAAACGGTCTCAATTTTTGTCTATTTTTCAGAAAATTTCAGTTGCTAAAATTTATTAGCATGATCCTACATTCTACATAGAAATAGTAGTAAAACATTATGAATGAAACTTGAATAAATAAAAAAAAAAAATCAAAAGCAAACGCATCTTCACTTTGTAATCTATAGGAAGCGGGGTCACATTTTGATGGTCCCCTTTAGACATTCTGTTGACTATAAGTAATGTTGCACCTAACTTCTATTAGGGTATTAACTTAGTATTAGTAGACTGTTAGGGGTAAGGTAAGGGTTATTAGAAAAAAACTGATATGTAGTTGCAAAGTTACTTACAGTCAGTAGAATGTCTGTTGGGGGACCATTAAAATAAAGTGTTAACAGATATTAAGCAGACAGTCTAATAATACTCTAATGTAAATGAAATTGACATACATGTGCAATGTTACTTATAGTCAACAGAATGTCTAAAGGGGACCATCAAAATAAAGTGTTACCAGAAGCGGCAGGAAGAAAGGAAAGAAAGAAAGGAAGACAGAAAGAAAGAAAGAAAGAAAGAAAGAAAGAAAGAAAGAAAGAAAGAATGACGCAGCAGGATCGGAAGAGGGGAAGAGAAAAGCCATTACAGCATCTTAAGAGAAGAAGACTCCCATCTATATTTCATAACTCCAAACAGCCCCTAACATCAGACATCAGCAGTGAGGCTGGCAAGACTTCAAAACTTTAACTGTGGAATGATCCAGAGTTCAACTTCTGCCTATGAGATAGATATTGGTATTCAATGAACACAAAGAACAATGGAATCTTATGTCTCTTTAGGACATCAATTGCTTTATGATATTTTACAGTGGAAGGACAGTGGCCATTCTGTTTTTACATTGCTCAAGGGATCTATGGCCTTGTTGTAGTGGGACCTCAGAGAGGAATTACGCCACTTTTTAGCAGTAAAACAGGTTAAATAAAGGTGTTTAAATCCATTCTGCAGATTTTTTCCATAATATATTTTGCTGATCAAGCCCTTCATGATTAGTTAATGAGCAAACAGAGTCAAATAATCCAATAATGGACTGCACCAAGTTGCAAGTAGGGGATTTGTAAATAGCGGTGGTCCAAGCATGTGGGCTGGACTGAATAAATGAACAAAGGAATGTGGATTATTGACTGTTAACACATCACAGCTCACATTTAACAAAAGGTCAAGGGCATAGAATATTTCCAGGATATTTGGCATAACATCCAGCACTGAAATTTAATGCAGATGGGCACAAACCCAAAACTCCTCGATGGCATATTTGGTGCGAGAGTGCTGTGCACTGTATTTTAAACCCACATTTCAATCTGAGTATTGAGTGGAGCACAAGGCAATGCCCAGAGTAAAAGCCCCAATGATGACAACAAGAGCGATCATATTCCACACACACTGTCTGAATGAATGGATAGCTGTGGGGGGAGGGAGAGAGAAAGAGAGGTACAGAGTGAGAGGAAAGGGAGGGCTGAGGTGAGTGAGTTCAATGAAATCTGTGGATTTTTGTGGTTATTCAAGACAGGCAAAGAACCGCATATAACATATATAACCAACCACACAAATGATGATATAATGTTGTATGTGATATACAGTGTGAGTGAAAGACTAGTAAAACATTTTCTATTTTGATTTTCTTCATTTAATGCAAATGCTTTCATTAAGTATAATATCAGTATATCATTGAACTGAAATTTCAGTGCAAACTTAATTTTTTGAGAAAATGGACATTAAAATGTCTTTGGTTTGCGCTTGCAGCTTTAATGACAGCATGAACTCCACAAGTTTGTTCACATTGTCAATGTGCAAAATGTATTTTAATTTGACGTCATTTTAAACATTTATTTTTTTTATGTCATTACGTTTATTTATATATATTAAGTATAATTTAGAGATATACAGTATAATTTTTAGGGATGCACTGATATGAACATTTTGGCCGATACCGATAATTATTTATATTTGAAAGCCGATAACCGATATATTGGCCGATTTTTGAGATATTTCAAGCAATTCAAAACAATCATGGTGAACTGCAGCATCTAAAGTGTCTCAGTTGAAGGAAATAATCCATTATTTATCATCTTTAATATATCTGCCAAATTTTCTTATTGGGCCGATACGATAACATTAAAAATGAATATATATTAGCCGATACCGATATGGTGGCCGATATATCGTGCATCCCTAATAATTTTAAATAGATTTAAATATTTTTTATCTTTATATTATATTTGTTATATAAATTTAAATTAGATTTTAAATCCCAGATTTTCAACCGTGGTTTTTGACTAGTGATTTCATTTATTTTATGCCATTATATTAACTATTTTTTTTTTTTTTTTAAATATTATATTTAAATGTTTTTGTTTATTTAGAGGTGTAAATTAGATTTTATATACCTGATTTTCAACGGTAGTCTTCACTGATTTTTCACTGATATAACCTATAATAAACTCGCACACATTCAGTGGTGTGAAAAAGATCTTTTCCACCACACACCCCCTGCCAAGGTCATACAAACCAGCTGTACATTTGATAAAATACAGCAAAAATGGCTGAGGTAGACTTTACACACCAGCACAACCAACAGGGTCAGTGGGACACGGAGGCCGTCCTATTCTCAGCCTGTCTGTCTACAGTACAGACCATTAGAGGCAAGAAACACCAGTGTTTCCACCATGATTCTCCATCTATACTACCCAGTTGCTTCCATGTTTAATGTTAGTAGCAAAAATTGCTAAATTTGAGATTTGAAAGCAGACAATGCTGTACGCTTAGTTCTATATACACATCATTTTTTTGGCCTTGAACTTAAAGGAATATTTTGACAGCTACTACGGAATATTTTATACTTTTAAAAAAAAATGCATGGAACAGTCACACACTTCCTTTAATAGACATGATGTGATGGCATGACAATTTTTACACAATATGGCCAGGTGACAGTAAAAATTCATATAAGCATTTGCGTGTAATATCACAATTAAATGTGTTGATTAATCCTTCAAATTTCAATAAAAGCTTCATGCTGAAATAAATCAAACATTCTTTGCTTGACTGTACAGCTAAACATTTGTACATTAGAGCATCACGTTCACATTCACTCAGTCCAGCAGCACATGTGAATAAGGTCCATTACAGCCGGACCACAGGCAATGCAGGAACAATTCCCATGACATTCCCAGTACACCTAGCAAGCCGGCATGTTATAGTGATCTCATCTCTTTCAAAACAGCCTTTTCCGCTGCTGTGACTCTAATTGGAGAGAATCCTCAACCATTGTCTCAAGCGCATTACATCATGCCTGTCTTTGCCTCTTTCTCTCTCTCCCTCCCTCCTCTCTCTTTCCTTTCTCTCTGTCAGTGTCTTCCATTGATCTATACACCTTTTCCCTGTATGAGATATAAAAGATTATCATCAGTTCAACAGAATACACTTGCATTCATTCATTAATTCATTCATGCATTCATTCATTGATTGACTGATTGATTGATCTATCTATCTCTGTTACTACAGCAATACCTCTCACATCTGTTGGAAGTTTCCTTTCACTAAACGGACATTTCCAAATCACCTTGAGAATGGTGCACAAAGAATATGGCATTTACACATAAGTCAGACACAATGACTGTTGCATTGTATTTTGCATGCTGTCTTATACTCACTGTTCACTATGCAATATCAATGACAGCTGCAATCTAAGCGCGAGCGCACAGCTGCTCCAATCATCCGATTCACTACAAGGAAGCTTCACTGGCCAAAATCAGCACTGGTCCGGAGAAACCCGCATGAATATCCACCGCTGGCATCCTCAGAAACGCGATACTGTCCCGTATATCGATGACATTTTGATTTCCAGATATGCCCATTAGTAATAAAATGGCACGTTAAGGATTCAGCGGCGAGAGCAGCGGTGGTTGGTAGAGACCATTGTTCAAGAAAAAAGGGGGAGTTCACTTCTGTCTTAAAGTTGCAGCTTTCCAACAAATAGTAGGATCTCCTCCATTCGTTTCTCTGTTCACACATGCAAATGTTCTGTGTATTTTATTTTTAAATTAATAACATTTAGGAAACATCGTCTTAATTAGGTTACCCGAATCCACCAGAACATAACTCCATAAAAATGACTAATAAACATTAAACACTTATGTAAACACTGCAAAAGTGCATGTTTCAGTGCGTGTTTGTACTAAATACCGTCAACAATAAACGAAAACTACAGAACCAAATGTTAGGAAGATTCTCGATGGCAGGGGCGAAATTATAGACAAACAAACAAACAAACAAACAATAAATTAATAAATAAATACAGTTAGAGAGAGAGAGAGAGAGAGAGAGAGAGGGGGGGGGGGGTTAAATAGTATTGAATTAATGCAGCTGCTGTTTACACGACACCGTTTTCAACTAAAAACGGAAAACTTTTGTGTTTTGGCCGTTCATTTACAAGACAACTGCGTTTTAGGTGCCTGAAAACGCAAACTTTTGCAAGGTTTTGAAAACGGTCTCCGTGTAAACAACAAAAACGCGAATCTGTGAAAACAATGACATCATGCACATGTGTATTACATGTTCAGGCCCGTTTACACTAGCGCGTTTTTGTTTTAAAACAGCGTTTTAAAATGAAAACGATCCTCGTCTACACTGGCGTTTCCACAGCCGATCTCTGTCTACACTACATGGTGAAAACGCATGTCACATGACCATTCATGCACACTGGGCATGCGCGTACAAGTGTAAACAGTTGACTCTTGTGCATGTAGGCAGCTGCAGTATTAAAGAATGAAGAGTTTAACTGCACAATGGCTGCTAAAAATGACAACAAAGCCAGCAAAGATTGCAGTTCAGTCTCCGTGTTATTGTTTACATGGTCGTCAGGGATACACAAAGCGAACGTGGGCAGCCACGCCATCATTTTCAAAAGTCTCTGTTTTGGTCCGTTTATACTGAAACACAATCCCAATGTTTTCAAACTAAAACGGGGTCTGCAGCGTTTTCGAAAGTCTCCGTTTTTGAGGTTCTAAAACGACGGCGTAGTGTAAACGAAAGGCGTAACCATACCAAAACTTATGCATTTTATAACGAAAACGCACTAGTGTAAACGGGGCCTCAGTCTATAGTGTTTCATCGCCATCTAATGGCCTGCCAGCAGAATACAGCATTTTTAGTCGTTTTCACAGATTCGTGTGAATGGGGATTGGTTTGACAATGGTGTCGTCTGTACACAGAAAACTCAAAGGAAAAACTTCTCTGTTTTAAGCATATCGTTGTCGTGTAAACGTACCCTAAGATCCACTCAGTTTTGTTCAGTGACTCTTTCTGCAGGTGACATTGTTATGTCAGTGGTTGGTGACAAGCGAGCATTGTGTATTATGAGTCATTTTTGAATCGTTCGACTATTAACCAAACGAACGACATGCAACTCTTATTCATTCGGTATGCAGATCCTTGTTCACAACACTGATGGCTGAAGCTCAAAAGTTTAAATTGATAAACATCTATTTTTGTTGGTTTTTATAATTTTTTAAAATTCTCTAATGGCTCACAAAGATATGACTTAAAGGGTTAGTTCACCCAAAAATGAAAATTCTGTCATTAATTACTCACCCTCATGTCGTTCCACACCCGTAAGACCTTTGTTCATCTTCGGAACACAAATTAAGATATTTTTGATGAAATGAGTCGGCGTTCTGACACAGAAGAGAAGGTATTGTTGAATAGTCATTATTTTTGTTTCGTTTTTGCGCACAAAAAGTATTCTCGTTGCTTCATAAAACCACTGCAGTCACGTCGACTAGCACACAGAATTAGCACACAGTCTCTTGATAAAGTATGGCTCCAGGAAGCACTATACCATAGACCATAAAGCAGAGTAATTAACAATTAAGCAAAAATGTGTTAAGTTAGGAGTTACTAACTAAAAGACCTAGTGCAGCTAGAATGTCCCACCTTTGGACAAATGTTCATTATGGACAGATGTTCGAGCAGTAGAGACCGACTATAGAGATGCAGTGTGTGCCGTGTCACTCCTGCAGAAAAGACCTCAGGCTGACGGGCCTGTCGCTGTCCATGGTGCTGCTCCAGTGAGGAGCCAAGCACTGCTGTCCACGGTCATAACAGTGAGCTAAGGAAAATGAGCTCAGCCTCAATAACAGCCGACAGCCAAAAATAAACCTGGACATTTCAGTCATGTTTAAAATACTTTCTCCTTTCCTAGTTTAATGTGCCAAGACAACTATAAGTAAGCCAATCTCATGTAGATTTCTCAAAGAGTGTAAACACTGTTGCTCTGCAGCACTATCAAACATTGCTTTGTTTGTTTGAGCAGTCATGTCACCTTCTAATGAAATAATTTGTGAAATTGTGTTTGTGCTGCAGAAATTACACACCTTGCCAGTAAACATGAAATAATAACCCCATTTTGTTTTTTCAACCACATTCTTGGTCATATTAGGCATGATTCATCAATGCATGTAATCTAATTGAAATTGGCTAATGTAACCTAAGCCAATCAGAATCTTGGATAATGTTAACCAATAGTCTAATAGCTTTTTAATAGTGTATTAATGTTTAATAGTTTTAAATGTTAACCAATAGTCTAATAGCTTTTTAATATCCCATTGCGCAAACATGTCACATTATGGTAGTAAAATGGGTTGTGAAAGCCATTTCATGTTAACTTCAAATGTTCTCTGTAGGAACCCAGTGATCATGGATTGTGATGAGCTGAACTCCTGTGGCAAGGGATGAACTCCTCAGAGAGAAAGAGAGAGAGAGAGAGGGAGCTGAGCTGTCTCTGAGGTGCACTGCCATTCTACATCAACAACACTACTGTATGTTGTACTTCTCTCTTGAGTCACAGGAAATAAATAGTTCACATAACATCTTTACATACAGTAATTCCCTCTTGTGGGGATAATAATATCTCAGGTAGCAACTTGATGTAAATGGCTTCACATTTTTATATTATATCTGTAAATATATTTTGCATAATATCAATGATTTGTGTGACTAAAATCCACAGCTGATACAGAGAGGGGAAAAAAGATGGATGGATGGATGGATGGATGAAAAGTGACAGTAAAGACATTTATAATGTCACAAAAGATTTATATTTCAAATAAATGTCGTTCTTTTGAACTTTCCATTCATCAAAGAATCATAGTTTCCACAAAAATATTATAAAAATAAGCAGCACAACTGTTTTCAACATTAATGATAAAATGTCCTTAAGAAGAAAATGTTTCTTGAGCACCAAATCAGCATATTAAAATGATTTCTGAAGGATCATGTTACACTGAAGACTGGAGTAATGCTGAAAATTCAGCTTTGCTATCACAGGAATTTTAAAAGACATTTTTTAAACATTTTTTTTAAATAATATTTCACAATATTACTGTTTTTACTGTATTTTGATCAAATAAATGAAGCCTTGGTGGTGTACACTCACCAGCAACTTTTTTTTATTTTTATGTACACCATACTAGTACCAGGTTGGACCCCCTTTTGCCTTCAGAACATCAGAATCAGATTCAACAATGTGCTAGAAACATCCCTCATAGATTTTGATCCATATTGACGATAACATCATGCAGTTGCTACAGATTTTTGTCAGCTGCACATCCATGATGCGATTCCCCCATTCCACCACATCCCAAAAGTGCTCTATTGGATTGAGATCTGGTGAATGTGGAGGCCATTTGAGTATAGTGAACTCATTGTCATGTTCAAGAAACCAGTTTGAGATGATTTGAGCTTTGTAAGCTTCCTGTTGGAAGTAGCCATCAGAAGTCAGGTACACTGTGGTCATAATGGATGGACATGGACATGGTCAGCAACAATACTCAGGTAAACAATGCTCAGTTGGTACTAAGGGCCCAAAGTGTGCCAAGAAAATATCCCCCACATCATTACACTACCACCACAAGGCAGGATGGATCCATGCTTTCATAGATCTTGCTGGCCATTCTCCTCTGACCTCTGGCATCAACAAGGCATTTTCGTCCACAGAACTGCTACTCACTGGACATCTTCTCTTTTTGGACCATTCTCTGTAAACCCTAGAGATGGCCGTGTGTGAAAATCCCAGCAGATCAGCAGTTTCTGAAAGACCAGCCTGTCTGGCACCAACAACCGTGCCACATTTAAAGTCACTTAAATCACCTTTCTTGCCCATTCTGACGCTCAATTTGAACTTCAGCAGATCGTCTTGACCATGGCTGTATCCGAAATCGCATTCTTCCCTACTATATAGTTCACGAGTTCATGCTTACAAATGATCAGATTAGATTATGCGTATTTGGCGTGCTGTCCAGGGGAGGGCTCCGAGCTCAGAATGTCACCCGAACCCAGAGTACTCCCCTGTATCTTTGGTTAGGATAATAACCAGGCAAGTGTGAGGAGACGGGGTGGTGGAGGGATGCAGAAAAAAAACTCTCGAGGAACATAGGTGAGTCGGCTACATATTTATAGGCCATTATTTGAATGTGCTCCTCCCAAACTTTGTTAATAAAACATCATTAAGTGAAAAACAGTATGTAACAAAAGAAGTATGCCCAAATTAGGAGCCCAGACAGCAACATAGTGTGGCCCAGATCCAGCCCACATCTGGTACATGTGGATTACATGTGGACGAGATGTGGGCCGGATCTGGGCCGACACAACGGGCCCTATCATACACCAGGCGCAATGCGGCACCAGGCGCGGCGCAAGTGTTTTTTGCTAGTTTCAGCCTAGCGCAATTATCATTTTCACATCCTGCGCCACATTGTTTAAATTGCAAATGAATTTGTGCACCCATGGGCGTGCTGGTCTGAAAACGAGGTGTGTTCAGGCACATTGTTGCCGTGTTGCTATTTTGAGGCAACTGAAATAGACTGCGCCATTGACCAACTGAAACCTGGTCTAAAGTCAATGCAGCAATATTTTTTTTGAAAGCGTGTTAGTAATATGCACCTATATGCGGGTGCACAACGCGCGTACACTCTGCTTATTAGGACACGCAGCAGCACACAAACATGCCAAATATTAAAAATAAAAGGATTACAATGTAAAAGATTATTATTGTGTGCATAAAGATAAAAATGCTTTGGTGGAATCCGGCTTTTCCCGTAAATGGTCTGCTTGCGCGCTTTAACCTCACGCATGAGCAGATCCATTTCCTCGCTAGAGAAGCGTTCGGATTTTCCGTTTGCAAATTCCACCATGTAAATAGCGAATCCGCCATGGCACGAGAGCAACTTAAAGGGAATGGGAGATGAGACTCCGATTGGTTTATTGCACATTACACCCAAAACATACCCATTATTCATTAAGAGAATAGGGACAACCCTTTTAGACCATGCAACCATTTTTCCCGTCGAGCAAAAGTGGATTCGGACAAGCCCTCAGTACACTTGCGCCATGCGCTTTAGACCATGCGCTTAGATCGTTAAAATAGGGCCCTGTGTTGCTGTCAGGGAGTACTCATAAAAGAGTAAGCAAAAAGTACCCGGATGACCTACTAATTTCCGGCGAGATTCTGAAGTGTGCATACAATATACACTTTACCCTCCCATGAGGCCATAGGAGAGGATTTGTGAATTGCAGTGAAGCGACGCAACTGACGCTGTTAGGTCATATGATAATGACAACATGGCGAATGTAGTACATCTTGATTGCATTCATACTACACACTCATATTGTATAGAATATACTTGTTAGAAGTTGTGAAGTAACTAAATGCATTGAGTTGCCATGTGATTGGCTGATTAGATATTTGCGATAATGAATAGTTGAACAGGTGTACCTAATAAAATGGCCGGTGAGTGTATATATACATATCCTTTTTTGAGGAAAGAAGTACAGGTTCAAAATAACATAAGGATTATTAAAAGGCAAAAGTATACATTTTTTAAATCTCTATAAAACATCCTTCGGTCCTGCCCAAGATATTCAGCCTTTAGAAATGCTGATGCTAAAACAGAAAATCTTTTTATGTGAACATTAATAAACATGCTAAATACTTCCGCGCAGTCACACATTAGGTCTAGTTTCGCTTGCTTTGAGTGTCTGAATTCTGCAGCTAGGGTTTTTTTAAAGATCAAAGAGAATGTGTTTTATCAAGCTTGACATTTACTCCAGCTTTACAAGCACTTTTTAAGGTTTCACATTTGCGGCGGTATCATGCTGTATCGTCTGATTCCTGCTCAGCTTGACAAATTCCTTGCTGATTTCACACCAGTGACTCAGGTTACCGAAACACAAATCGACATATGACTAGTGTGTGAGAGGAGGGAATAGATAAGCTCTTGTGATTTCCGTGAGGTCTGTAAAGGACGTCTTTGTGTTTTGAATGCCTGTGTTTGATGCGGCAAAAAGAGGCGGATGAACTAGGCTGGTGTTTGAGAGCTGTTTGAGAGGGATTACGAGACCCTAGTCCCTGATAAACCATTTTATCTGTGTCATCCCAGCGGAGGCCAAGTTATTACACGACTACTACCATGTAAACTCCTCATAAAACCATGTAGTAAAGCTGTTTACTGGCCTTCATCATGGTGATGGATATCATAAGGAACAGGGCAATAAAACTAGCAATTCAAAATTACAACAATAATTAGTGAAATAAAAACTAGAGCTTGTCTTATTATTTACATTTGTGTTAAAGTTTGATGGACGCTCTCAAGGCTGCTCAAATTCAGGTGATTTGTTATCTAACACTTTAAACCTGGAGTGGAAAGGATTCATTTCACTGCTAATCCAATTTTCTGGATTATACAACATTAATGTAAATCAACACTCACACTCTGCATAATAATCACATATGAAACATCATGATATCCTTCAGGGGGGAAATTGGAAATTTAAGATGCTTGTTGAGATTTTTTATATTTTGATGAAAATGAGCCAGCAGCTGAACAAACCCTAAATATTAAACTTCTGCGTGTAAAGCCACTGTCACATTAGACTTTGAATGTGCAAATTTTCATCAGATGCTGCAACGGTCGTGATATGACATCACGGTCTACAGTTTCCTTTTTTTATAAACATGAATTCAACATATTAACATAGCAATATATTCTAAATGTAAAAATATACAACCTACTTGACTTTACTGCAAACATATCATTCATTCTCTGACTCATTCGCATGCATTTGAATGGAAGTCAATGGAACGAAAAGTGCAGTGAGACAACGCCTTAAGTTGTTCATGCAACAGACATTAAAAATATCTTAAACCATGCAACCTGTTGAGGAGAGGTGTGCTATTATGTAAATGCTAAAAATTACCTCTAAAATACCTCCACACAAATTGTAACATCCTGGCAACCATCTACAGCATTCTTGCGAGTGTGTAAGAATGCAGAAATCTAGTCTATCATATTGCATCTGTTATTTCCATTTGTCCACTGGATGTGATTGTTGCCAGGGTGTTTAAATGTTCAAATAAACAACAGTTCTGCTTTCATTCTCATATGCACTAATTAAAGAGTATCCATGCAGAAAATGCCCTTTCCACATCTTCACTCACACAAGACTTGAATTATAATAGAACAAAATTAGATCAATAATAACAAATCTCTCTGACTATAAGCATTTAGAAACAAGCATTCAGCAATATAAAAAAGTCCAATTGTGCGTTTGTCACCTTAAAGTTTCATTTCTATCTGATCTATCCCCAAAAAATCTTTTGTTGGTATTGATATGAATTACTCACCAATTGTGATGTTACCACAGGAAGCACATTTTCAAATATATATATATATATATATATATATATATATATATATATTTTTTTTTTTTTTTTTTTTTTTACAGATTGGTCTGGAAATATGTGCTGGAAACCTACTGGATGCTTATCTCCCCAGTGGAACGATCCTTCTAATTAGCAGCTACATGAACATTTACATATCAAACACAGAAAGGCTGCTCATGTATTTCCACCTGTGTTCTTCATTTTTTGTAGGGCTTAGTTGCCAAAGCACTGATGGGATTCCCTAACTCCAGTAAAGAGACAGAAAATGAGAGCAAACTCAAACCATACGGGAAATTCAAACAGATTGGCCCCTTGCAGCTGGGAGTTAATTGGACTGTGGCTTCAGACACTGGCTTCAGACCGGATGGGGATCCCAGTTCTCCATGGCTGTTAACTTGCCCTGCTCTCTCTGTGTGTGACCAGACACTTGAGCTGTCAAAACATAAAAGCAACAACAAACAAAAAATAGAAATGTACTCAGAGTGTGCGGCCCCTATAGTTAAAAAGAGAGAGAAAAAAAATCTGTCAATATTTACTCACCCTCAAGTTGTTCTAAACCTGTATGAGTTTCTTTGTTCTGTTGAACACAAAGAAGATATTTTGAAGAATGTTGGTAACAAAATAGTGTATGGTCCCTGTTGACTTCCATAGTGTGTATATATATATATATATATATATATATATATATATATATATATATACATATATATATATATATATATACATATATATACACTATGAAAGTCAACGGGGACCAGCAACTGTTTGGTTACCAACACTCTTCAAAATATCTTCTTTTGTGTTCAGCAGAAGAAAGACATTCATACAGGTTCAAAATGATGACAGAATTTTCATTTTTGGGTGAACTATCCCTTTAAGGCAACTATGAGCACATGGAAAACATTTCAGAGAAATTAACCACCTAGGACCATACCATGGATTATTGACACTATATTGCTAAAAGTATTGGGACACCCCTCAAAAAATCATAGAATTCAGGTGTTCCAATCACTTCCATGGCCACAGGTGTATAAAATCAAGCACCTAGGCATGCAGACTGCTTCTACAAACATTTGTGAAAGAATGGGTCGCTCTCAGGAGCTCAGTGAATTCAAGCGTGGTACCGTGATAGGTTGCCACCTGTGCAATAAGTCCATTCGTGAAATTAAATATGCACTAAATATTCCACGGTCAACTGTTAGTGGTATCATAACAAAGTGGAAGCAATTGGGAACAAAAGCAACTCAGCCACAAAGTGGTAGGCCACGTAAAATCACAGAGTGGGGTCAGCGCATGCTGAGGCACACAGTGCGCAGAAGTCACCAACTTTCTGCAGCATCAATAGCTACAGACCTCCAAACTTTGTGTGGCCTTCAGATTAGCTCAATAAAGTTTGGTGGAGGGGGGATTATGGTGTGGGGTTGTTTTTCAGGGGTTGGTCTTGGCCCCTTAGTTCCAGTGAAAGGAACTCTTAATGCTTCAGCATACCAAGACATTTTGGACAATTTCACGCTCCCAACTTTGTGGGAACAGTTTGGGGATGGCCCCTTCCTGTTCCGACATGACTGCGCATCAGTGCACAAAGCAAGGTCCATAAAGACATGGATGAGCGAGTTTGGTGTGGAGGAACTTGACTGGCCTGCACAGAGTCCTGACCTCAACCCGATAGAACACCTTTGGGATGAATTAGAGCGGAGACTGCGAGCCAGGCCTTCTCGCCAACATCAGTGTCTGACCTCACAAATGCGCTTCTAGAAGAATGTTTAAAAATTCCCATACACACACTCCTAAACCTTGTGAAAAGCCTTCCCAGAAGAGTTGAGGTTGTTATATCTGCAAAGGGTGGGCCAACTCCATATTAAACCCTATTAAGAATGGGATGTCATTAAAGTTCATGTGCACATAAAGGCAGGCGTCCCAAAACTTTTGGCAATATAGTGTAGGTTATGATACGACAGTGGTCTTGGATTTTATACTGTCACCTATAGGTGTGTATGCAGCATCACACAAAAGAAAATATTTCCATTCACTAACAGCATATGAAAGTCTAATTGTGACATTTACGTTCAAAGATTTAAAACATTTTTAAACTGAAATAGATTACAAACTCCTCCACTTACATAGTGCAAGGGGTTGTGGGTTATAGTAGGCTACAAAGAATGCATGGATACATATTTCAAAGCTCCACTGGAAAGTGTGACATACTATTAAAAACAGATGCGAATCAGGATGCAGTTAAAGTTTGTACCATTCAGCTTGTCATGTGATCTAAACATGGCTGCCACCACAAGGGGTCACCACCCATAAAGAGAATAAAACTACTTTTTCTAGGCCACTGATATGACAATGTGAGTCTCATCATTTTAAATGTTTGTCAAAAGTACTATTTATATCTTTCTGCGAAAAAACTTTGAGAAAAATACTTACTACATCTATAAAATATACAAACCCGATTCCAAAAAAGTTGGGACACTGTACAAATTGTGAATAAAAAAGGAATGCAATAATTTACAAATCTCATAAACTTATATTTTATTCACAATAGAATATAGATAACATATCAAATGTTGAAAGAGAGACATTTTGAAATGTCATGCCAAATATTGGCTCATTTTGGATTTCATGAGAGTTACACATTCCAAAAAAGTTGGGACAGGTAGCAATAAGAGGCCGGAAAAGTTAAATGTACATATAAGGAACAGCTAGAGGACCAATTTGCAACTTATTAGGTCAATTGGCAACATGATTGGGTATAAAAAGAGCCTCTCAGAGTGGCAGTGTCTCTCAGAAGTCAAGATGGGCAGAGGATCACCAATTCCCCCAATGCTACGGCGAGAAATAGTGGAGCAATATCAGTAAGGAGTTTCTCAGAGAAAAATTGCAAAGAGTTTGAAGTTATCATCATCTACAGTGCATAATATCATCCAAAGATTCAGAGAATCTGGAACAATCTCTGTGCGTAAGGGTCAAGGCCGGAAAACCATACTGGATGCCCGTGATCTTCGGGCCCTTAGACGGCACTGCATCACATACAGGAATGCTACTGTAATGGAAATCACAACATGGGCTCAGGAATACTTCCAGAAAACATTGTCGGTGAACACAATCCACCGTGCCATTCGCTGTTGCCGGCTAAAACTCTATAGGTCAAAAAAGAAGCCATATCTAAACATGATCCAGAAGCGCAGGCGTTTTCTCTGGGCCAAGGCTCATTTAAAATGGACTGTGGCAAAGTGGAAAACTGTTCTGTGGTCAGACGAATCAAAATTTGAAGTTCTTTTTGGAAAACTGGGACGCCATGTCATCCGGACTAAAGAGGACAAGGACAACCCAAGTTGTTATCAGCGCTCAGTTCAGAAGCCTGCATCTCTGATGGTATGGGGTTGCATGAGTGCGTGTGGCATGGGCAGCTTACACATCTGGAAAGGCACCATCAATGCTGAAAGGTATATCCAAGTACTACAACAACATATGCTCCCATCCAGACGTCGTCTCTTTCAGGGAAGACCTTGCATTTTCCAACATGACAATGCCAGACCACATACTGCATCAATTACAACATCATGGCTGCGTAGAAGAAGGATCCGGGTACTGAAATGGCCAGCCTGCAGTCCAGATCTTTCACCCATAGAAAACATTTGGCGCATCATAAAGAGGAAGATGCGACAAAGAAGACCTAAGACAGTTGAGCAACTAGAAGCCTGTATTAGACAAGAATGGGACAACATTCCTGTTCCTAAACTTGAGCAACTTGTCTCCTCAGTTCCCAGACATTTGCAGACTGTTATAAAAAGAAGAGGGGATGCCACACAGTGGTAAACATGGCCTTGTCCCAACTTTTTTGAGATGTGTTGATGCCATGAAATTTAAAATCAACTTATTTTTCCCTTAAAATGATACATTTCCTCAGTTTAAACATTTAATATGTCATCTATGTTGTATTCTGAATAAAATATTGAAATTTGAAACTTCCACATCATTGCACTCCTTTTTTATTCACAATTTGTACAGTGTCTCAACTTTTTTGGAATCGGGTTTGTAAAAGATGCCAGATTCAGTTCGTCTAGAACACTGCAAACACAATATTTGTGTCTGTCCACCCACCATGTTATTTGGTAAACAAACTTTAAAAGTCTCCTCCAAGTCTGAGACAGCACTCTACAAACAAAACTGTCCCTAAAGCCCAATGCACTTATAAGCGACGATGCATCAGGCCTTCCAAACATCTCAATTCAAAGACTGATAGTCTCTAAACAAACCCGCCTCTATCTCACTTCTTTGACAATACTTCTGACATGAATAAAATATTCCACATCTTGAGTGTCCAGATATGATGTATATCTTCAATCTGTGCAAGGTGTTTTTTACAGCATAACCTGTGGGGACTGTGCTTGAAAGAAGAAACTGGAAAGCTCAGAGACATTTTAATGCTATAGATCAGGAAAAAATGCCGTTTTGGTGATATCAATCTGCAGACAGATATGGTGTTTGGATGTAGAAAGACGTGCCGTAAATCTGTTTTTTTTTTGTTTTGTTTTTTTTGTTTTTAATGACCAAAGAGATGACTAAACCATGCAAGACCTGAGAAATGATGTCTCTTGTGAAGACACACCTACGAACACTCAGATACACTACAGACAGGATTAACTTTAATCAGAGATAAAATGCTGCATTTCGTCTCATGCTGAAGGCATTCCTAGATTAGTTCAGCATTGTGTTTATCCATCTTGGCATGATGAGAATGTAAATGAGAAGATGTGCTGCTAAGATTATTGCTAAGAGTCCACTTGCAAGTATGGCTATCATATATTTATTAGCATAGCTGGCTAAGACATTTTTATCCCTAACCTTAAGCATTAAGCATTGGCTCATAGTTAGTCCCAAATCATTTGTGCTATGGAGATGAGTAATAACTCAAATTATACAGGTCGTTGAGGACAGGTGTGCTATTTTCAAAGCAATTAAGGATGATAAAAAAAGGTACTTGCATTGAAGAAGGGACCCATAGCATATACAGACACCAGAATATCAAAGATATTTGGGAGGAGACTGGCTGGCTGGCTGGCTGGCTGGCTGGTTGGTTGGTTGGTTGGTTGGTTGGTTGGTTGGGTGGGTGGTTGGGTGGGTGGGTGGTTGGGTGGTTGATTGGTTGGTTGGTTGGATGATTGGTTGGTTGGTTGGTTGGTTGGTTGGGTGGTTGGTTGGTTGGGTGGGTGGTTGGGTGGGTGGGTGGGTGGTTGGGTGGTTGATTGGTTGGTTGGTTGGATGATTGGTTGGTTGGTTGGTTGGTTGGGTGGTTGGGTGGGTGGTTGGGTGGTTGGTTGGTTGGCTCTGTCCTGCAGAGTTTTGCTCCAATCCTAATCAAACACACCTGAACAAGCTAATCAATGTCTTCAGGATTACTAAAGCTATAGGCAGGTGAAGGTTTTTTTCTAGAGAGCCGCTCTGCAGGACAGCGGCTCTCTAGGACCGAACTTGCCTACCCCTGGCCTAGTCGACCACACGTTGATGAGAAGAGGCTTGATCAACCAAATTGTAATTGATCATTGGTCACAGGAAAAAAATTCCACAAGAACTGGTGAAGTCATGTAGTCCATGATGGACAGATCAATAACACAGCTGGTCTATGTGGTAATTATGTTGGGCAGGAAGTCCAAAGTGTGAGATCATTATGAGATGGTAAAGGACCACAAAAAAAGTGATGTTCAAACTCTGCAGGCAAATCATTCATCAACCTCAAACATGGCCTTTGAAACATATACAGTGGCAAGAAAAAGTATGTGAACCACTTGCAGAATCTGTGAAAATGTGCAAAATTTTAACAAAATAAGAGAGATCATACAAAATGCATGTTATTTTTTTATTTAGTACTGTCCTGAGTAAGATATTTTACATAAAAGATGTTTACATATAATCCATAAGACAAAAAAATAGCTGAATTTATTAAAATGACCCAGTTCAAAAGTTTGTGAACCATTGATTCTTAATACTGTGTGTGGTTACCTGGATGATCTACGACTGTTTTTTTTTTTTGTGTGTGATGGTTGTTCATGAGTCCCTTGTTTATTCTGAGCAGTTAAACTGAGCTCTGTTCTTCAGAAAAAATCTCCAGGTCCCAAAAATTCTTCAGTTTTCCACCATCTTTTGCATATTTGAACCCTTTACAATAGTGACTGAATGATTTTGAGATCCATCTTTTCACATGGAGGACAACTGAGGGACTCAAACACAACTATTAAAAAAGGTTCAAACATTCACTGATGCTCCAGAAGGAAACACGACGCATTAAGAGTCGGGGGGTGAAAACTTTTGAACAGGATGAAGAGGTCCAAATTTTTCTTGTTTCGCTTGAATATCATTTAGTACTGCCCTTCATTTGGAATTTGAAGATCAAATCCCCCCCCCCCCCCCCCCCCCCCCAGTCACTGCTGGAAAGGGTTCAAATATGCAAAAAATGCTGGAAAACTGAAGAATCTGCAGGACCTGGAGGATTTTTCTGAAGAACAGAGCTCAGTTTAACTGTTCAGAACAAACAAGGGACTCATAAACAACCATCACAAAACAAAAAAACAGTCG
This sequence comes from Ctenopharyngodon idella, assembly GCF_019924925.1. Classification (NCBI taxonomy): domain Eukaryota; kingdom Metazoa; phylum Chordata; class Actinopteri; order Cypriniformes; family Xenocyprididae; genus Ctenopharyngodon; species Ctenopharyngodon idella. The sequence goes on along the minus strand of NC_067223.1, from coordinate 3,812,537 downwards.
TAGATCATCCAGGTAACCACACACAGTATTAAGAATCAATGGTTCACATACTTAAGAATGGGGTTATTTTAATAAATTCAGCTATTCTTGTGGATTATATGTAAACATCTTTTATGTAAAATATCTTACTCAGGACAGTACTAAATAAAAAATAACATGCATTTTGTATTATCTCCTTTATTTTGTTAAAATTATTAACATTTTCACAGATTCTGCAAGTGGTTCACATACTTTTTCTTGCCTCTGTAAGTAGTAGCCTAATGTTAGCCACTTTACATGGTCCTTTCGCTCTAATGTTAACCTAGATAAACGTGTGCTATTATTAGGCGCATATACAAGTGTTTGAGTGTGGAAGCTAAATTAGTACCACACTTAATGCATAATGTGTTTAACTTAACGTGCATTTCTCTCTGTAGGCCTATCCACTATACTGTGGAGATGTAAATGTGCGACTAGTCGACTAATAGCTTAAATGAACGACTACCAGTCGACTAAAAAAAATTTTTGGTTGGGGGCAGCCCTACGTTATATATCACATTGATGAGTTTGAGCCACAGGCAAGCATCACTCACATTTTCTTGTTCTTTTTTCTTTTCTTTTTCTTTTTTTTCAATTAATTTGAAATTGTTGTAGTCATATTATTTTGGAATATATAAAAAAATGTTCAGAGTAAAGATTGAATATTGTTCCAACAAACATATGAGGTGTCCTTGAGGCATTCACATCTCCCTTGAAATGAAGAGAAAGGACATGTGAGTGGAATTAAGGGATGATTCTTGACCTGCTTTATGCAGAATAAACTCCTGTTACATGCTGATTGGCCATGTAAGGTCTCAGTTGCCAAGCAACCATCCAGCGGTGGCTGAAGCTCGCTGACAGGCAGCTGCTAATGGCCGTTCCGCCCTGAGTGGTGGGTTTAGGGCAATGCGCAACACAACATAGCCGGACTTCTGATGCCCAACACGTAACACACATGCATGAGGGGACATGAAGCCTGTGGAGCAAACCCTACATTCACTCCATGTCTCAGGGTTTTATCAGTGCAGAGATGTGGCTGAGATATTTGTTCACAGAAAGCTACAACCGCATCCACAAACAGCTTGTGTCAAGCCGACAGGGGTAATGAAGCTTGAAAACATGACATTTTCGAGAAGTTTTAGTGCCAATTATATCAAGATTAAGTTAGAAAGGAAAATATATATCAAATTCCTGGAAGACCATGATATTGTGATGTTTTCTTTTGTCACTTTTTTTTTTTTTTTTTTGATGTATCATAGTAATACTATCCCTTTTAAACATAAACAATGGCAATACCATGTATCCCAATTTTTGGCTACTTTGTAGTTGTACTGAGTATCAAAGATATTGGCAACTTTTACTCTCTACTTGACTACATTTTTGAGCAAGTAAATGTACTTTTTACTCCACTACATTTGTGATGAATAATGCAATTACAAATTGCATTTTTCATGGCAGCTAACTGTTTCTGCAGCAGTTTATTTCTGCTATAAAGAAGCGATATCGCCATCTAAGGGCATTGAAGGTACTATATCTTGTGCACTTTGCCTTTACTCACCCAAAACTTGTCAACAAGGATACTTTACTTGAATGTGAGTGCATTAGCAGGTAGTTGCTGATCGCAGATGTTATTACATGAGGAAATGACTGCAGCTGGTGACGAGGCTCAAACCAGCACATACAGTAGACTTTGACTATTTCGTTTTACTTAACATTGTTTTATTTATCTGCTATATATTGACAAGACCGTTTTGAAGGATATTGGTTTACTTATGGTCTTTCTGTGCACTTGAGCTCAACTGAGACTTGAGAGTTTGTAGATGTTTAAAAGGTTGTTGTGTCGACCTTGATTTACTGCAACATTGAGGTGTTCAGTTTTATTTTGATTTTAGAAAATAAACTTGATTTCTCATCTTACAAATCAATTGTTTCTTATTTTCACTGGTATGTCTCTCAGGACTAGTGCATCTCTGAGCCTACATTCAGCATGAGTAAAATACTTAAGTACTGTTAAAATACTCAAGTCATATTGGAATTGGTGACTTGTAACTTGTAGTGGAGTCATTTTCGATGTAAGGTATCAGTACTTTTACTCAAGTATGGTTTTCTCTTTACACCTCTGCATACTAACCCTAACCCTAATATCATGTTTAAACATATTTGATTAAATTGTTTTATCACCTGAAAACATTTATTAATCTGGAGCACCAAATCAGCATATGATTTCTAAAGGATTGTGTGACACTGAAGACTGGAGTAATGATGTTGAAAATTCAGCTTTACCATCACAGGAATAAATGACATTTTAATATGAAAATAAAACAGTTATTTTAAATTGTAATATTATTTCATAATATTTGTGTTCTTACTGTATTTTTGATCACAATGCAGCCTTGGTGAGTTTCAAGGCCCCTTTTACAAAATGTAATATAAGTCTCTGGTGTCCCCAGAATGTGTCTGTGAAGATTCAGCTCAAAATACCCCACAGATCATTTATTATAACTTGTCAAATTTGCTCCTATCTGGGTGTGAGCAAATACACGCCGTTTTTGTGTGTGTCCCTTTAAATGCAAATGAGCTGCTGCTCCCGGCCCGCTTTCCAGAAGAGGGTGGAGCTTTAACAGCTCGCACGTCGTTTGCTCAACAACAACGAAACTGGAGAATCTCACGCAGCCAAAATGACGATTGTCAGTAACGGTGTTTGTTCGAACCGGAGTCGGGACACTGATGGATGGACTCATGTGCCGTCATGTTAATCTTTTGTGCAAATCCAGCGTTGAACTGACCCTCGTTTGTGAAGCAGTCCGGCATAAAATGACGGCATGGCAACAACACTCTACTTCAACAACTCTTTCTTTTCTCTAAGGCAGCCCAACATGCTTCACCCCCTTTGTTGCATGTTCCTGGGGGCAGGGTTTATGTAAATGTTAGAGTTTGTTATGTCACCAACCAGGGAAGAAGCTTGTTGTAGTCCCTACCAGCCGTTTGTTGTAGTCCTTAAAAAGCGATTTCTGTAAAAGAAACCTTTAAGAGACACCTTTCAAAAATCTTTCAGACCCCAAACTTTTGAATGGTACTAATTTATCAACTTTTACAATTAGAAAGCATGAAATAGGTTAGGTGTGCACTCACAGAGCAATTGTTGGTCATGGTAACTTTGTGAGATACATTTTTGCACTCAATCCCGTTCAACAGAAGCAATCACAGAAACATCACTGAGTTGAAAAACTCATATCCTGAGAGCAACAGGATCTAGATCGATTAACCATGGATGATCACAGCACAATCCAGTAACGGGTGCTGTTACCACACTGTTGGTGCTAAAACTAAAACTTCAGCTAACATAATCCAAACTCTTTCCAAACAAGCTTGTTTATTGGAGGCTATAGTGTAGGAGAGACAAACTGCTGTGATGTAATTACATGAGATGCTCTGAGAAGAAGCTACTCTGCTCTCCACCTCACATTTCATTGATAAATCCGAGACGTCTTTATTGACAAACCGGTCCATTCATCTGCACTTAACACGGCACCATATCGTACCCCTGCAGTCTACCGCAGTCTGCAGCTGCTCCGTTTCCCTGTGTCTATTTGTCCTCCACTCATACACTTCAGACAGCACAGAGGAAGAGGAGTTCTGGGAAATGTTCATTTAAAATCTCATTTCAAGGTCACTGTCTAATGGGTAGCACACATCCTTCGACCAGTGTAAAAAAATACCTATTAAGGGGCCATATTTACCACCTGGAACTGATTTTAAGGGGTATTTGTACCTAACCCTTATTTAAAAAAGCATATTTTAGTCTAACCTAGGGGTTAAAGGGTTAGTTCACCCCAAAATGAAAATTCTGTCATTAATTACTCACCCTCATGTCGTTCAAAACCTGTAAGACTTTCTTTCATCTTCAGAACGCGAATGATTATCTTTTTGATGTAATCTGAGAGATTTCTGTCCCTCCATTGACTGCCTTTGCAACGACCACTTTGACTTTTTAAAAAGTTCATAAAGAGATCGGAAAACTAACACACGAGAATGAACCTCATTGGTTACGCAGCACGTTTGAGCTTCCGGAAAAGGTTTGTTCTTGTGCGTCATTCGGGTTCGGTTAAGTTTATGTTTGCTGATCAATGTTTACATGTGAGTAAAAGCCTAAATTAAATCTATTCGTCATAAAAAGCGATCAGGTCTCTTCAGAAAATTTGGACTAAACCACTCAATTCATATGGATTAGTTTTACAATCTCTTTATGTAGTTGCAAAGGCAGTCAATGGAGGAACAGAATCTCTCAGATTTCATCAAAAAGATCTTCATTTGTGTTCTGAAGATGAATGAAAGTCTAATAAGTTTGAATAATTAATGGCATAACTGTCATTTTGGGATTAACTAACCTTTTAAATAAGCTGAACTGATCCAGAACAGCCTTCCAGCACCTTTTTTACCTACAGTATCTATGCATGCATGTGTGTGTAGCAAAAAGGGCAAAATAAGCATCTCAAGTGTGTAGACACACTAAAACTATGTCTTAGCACTAAATATAGTGCTCACACACACAAACTATATCTGCCAAAGACACACAGATTAGCTCAGAATACCTCCGTCTAGCCGGCTCTAGTCAGGTATCCTTAGAGACTCACAGTTTGGCAGCAGAGATGGAAGTCTGGCCAAAAGAGCATCACATTGGACTGGAGTGATGTACCTGACTGAGCAGAACTGTAGAATTAATTTCTGTTCAAGGAGAAAAAGGAGAGGGAGATAAAGCATGATATAGAGTGGTTTCAAAAGAGCGGATGGCAATTGCGAGCTTCCTCTAAAAGTCCCTTAATGCTTCCTACATGTGACAGTTGATTTATCACTCCTTATGAGAGTTTGATGGTGGCAGTGTCACAAGGGCTGAGACCTCAATATCAATAAGAATGAGTCATCCTTTCGAAATTTCTGCCACTTTGCTTTGAACAGGAATTGATTTTCTGGGATATATGTTCTTAGATTGATCAGTCTTCAATCTTTTTATATGATAAACTGTTCTTAAAGGGACAGTTCATCCAAAATTGAACATTCTGTCATTATTTACTCACCCTCATGTCGTTTTTCTTTCTTCTATGCCTTCAAAAATCAACATAAATGTATCATAAACATGTTGTTTTAATCTGTTATTCATGAAAAAATGTTCCCCTTCTCCTGTAGCTCTCAAATCTCATTTGTGCATGTGTTCAACTTCAATTTAAATATGGTACATCAAGACACATCGTATCAACGTTTGTGTCTATGATGAGACACAAAAAGCAATGAGGTTTGACATGGCCTATTTTTATTGCTGCATATATATGTAATGTGTATCCAGGCATAGATACTGTATAATGTGGCATATTTGAACTAAACACAAGCGCCCATTAGATTTAAAAGCTACAGTGGATGGGAAGAATGTCAGATTTTCGGTTACATAAAGCTGCAACCACTTCATAATGGAAAAGAGCACTCTGGACATTCTTCAAAATGTCTTCTTCCCCAGAAAGTCATGTTTGTAATGACATGAGGGTGAGTAAATAATGAATTTTTGACTTAATTATCCCCTTAAGACAGGCACGGGGAACCTATTCACAGAGAATTATTGTGGGAATTAACATCAATGACTAATCTACATAAAAGTGGGTGTGCCTTAGCAGGCAGCATTTTAATTGAGATGTTTGTTTCTCATTTTATAGACAGAATAATAATGAGAAAGTTGGAAAAAGAGTGAGTTTGAAAGAGAGAAAGGAAAAGGCCAAGTCTACAGAAACATAATAACTTCCCATCTAATTCGGAATTGGCCTCTTTATTCCCAATTGCTCAGGTCCAATTCAACCTCAACATCAAAGGTTCTCTGGCCCTGGTTTGGCAATCCAGGGAGAATTCCAATGGCAGAATGGGATTAATAATTCAGGAATCATTCGGGTGAAGGCACAGAAAGGTCCTGGGAGATTTGACACAAAGATCATACACAACAGAGAAGGAGGGTATAATGAACGGATGAACACGAGTCTCCAGTGAGATGGAGGGAATACCAAGTGTTGGCTAGGGAATGAGGTGTGTTGGGCTCTTGTAGGGGGAAGGGTCGGAGAAGGAAGGGGGTAATCTCATCGCAAGATATGGTATGAATGTCCAAAGGGACTGGTGAGAGTGCACCACTTGGAGCGGAGATAGATGAGGTCATTCCAAAGAGCACATGATGGCTTTTCCTGCTATAATTTTAGACGGAATGAAGGAAGGCAGGAATAGGATCTTTAAGAAGGTTTCAAAGTGGATAATACAGACAGAAATGTCTTGGTGTGAAGAACCATAAAGACAAATTGCCATAAATTATCTTCCAAGTTGGTAAAAATGATGCTTTGACGTAATAAACCATGGCTAGATGAACGGATACACAGATAGATAGACCCACAGGTAAACCAACAGAATAACGGATGCTCCAACAAGGAACATCAAGACACCATCACACATCAAGAGAAGGGCAGCATCTACATTGTCCTTTCAATTTTTGATCTCAAAAGTCAAGACAATCTCTTACAACAACGCAAGCTAATTTTAATCTCCAAAAACAAAAAGCAGTTGGTGTTGTGAGAAATTAGGTCTCGAAATCAGGTATCAGTTAAGTTATGCAAAGTACACACAAACAACATTAATTTAAAATATGTATATAATTGCAATATATAGAATATAGAACTTTTTAGAGATAATTTTATGGATTTTATGGATTTAGTTTTAATGAACACATGTTATTTTAATTCATTTTTATTTTTTAAATCATGAATTAAACATACTTTATCAGCTGAAAAAACTGAAATAACCTGTTAAATCTGAAAGTATTATGTAATCATTTTGGACATTTCACCTTATATAGAACCTTTTTGGAATAAACGGTTCTTTAAAGTTGAGTCAAGAACCCTAGGGTTCTAAATAGAACCCCATTGAACCTTTTTTTCTAAGACATATAGTGTAAAGGCCTTTTCACACCAAGACAAACACTGGATGTGAAATTTTGGTGCAATAAACATTTTAACATTTAAATGTTTCAAAAAATGTTCAAAGTTTAAACATTTAAATTTAAAGCTTTATTTTATGCTAAGCTATCAAGCCAATGGCATATTTATATGTTATGCTAGTAGGCTACACGAACTAAAACACACATTAACAGACATTACAACACAGTTCAAACTACATGCATCATAATATGATTTCGTAGGAATTGTAATCAGACTCTGAGAGTACCCATAGTTCTTTGAGCCAATCGCTTGAGGTCCTAATGGAGACTTCAAGGAAGGATTTCTCACGACACCGGATTAGCCTCTCTGTAGATTGAAGATGTTGAGAATTTATGCTAATGCTAATAATAAGCATAGTCCCTGAGGGACAGCAAGAGAGCAAACAGACGCTGCGACTCAGTGAATGTGTGCAATCAGCTGGAATTAGGACACGTCATGTAGAGGTGTCAACTGTTTGCAAATACTTCACTGGTCTGACAACAACTGTGATTGTTACTGAACGTGATATCTGTTCTATATAAATATTACATTGAGCTCAAAAGCGTGAAAGACAAATGAATCTTGACAGAGCTCCACTGTTGCTCTCAATCACAAATGGTTCAGAGATAGTATCAGATGTTAATACCAGTGTGATTTTATACACCATAGTGCCTAATGATTATCATGCTCGCTCAGATACTATGTATTACACCAGATATTTACATTGTAATTCAAGGTACTTTAAAGAACACACTGAAAAACACTGTATGGTATTATCATCATCAAATTTACATAACATGGTATTATAATAACATTTTTTTTTAGATATCTACCATGGTAATTCCATCTTTACAATGGTGATACCATGGTACAGTGATGGTAATACATGGTGCTACAGTACTTGAAATATACTATGGTACTAAAGTTCATGTATTTAAAGTGCCCCTATTATGGATTTTTGAAAATGACCTTTCATGTAGTGTGTAACATAGCTCAACAAGTGAATGAAAACATCTTGCAAAGTTTTAAATCTGAAAGTTCACCATATATAAAGTTATTGTCTCTCAAAAGTAAGAGTCGACTCTGAGTCAATTAAACGAGTCGTTTGTAAAATGAATCCCAAGCCGTTTCGTTGTGACGTTAAGACGAAACATTAGCATATTGCCCGCCCACTTATTGCGCGCGCAGTCACCAGGGACTTAAAACTTAAAACCTCTCAAACGCTGCCAATACGTGAAGAATTAGTGGTTAAAGTTCATCTTTACAACAATACCACAGCAGTATAGCCCGAACCTTGTGCTGTGTTCCCGTCATTTTACTGACGACTGCTTCTTCAACCTAAATGCGTTCAACGAGGGATTCACAAGCCGGTTGTTATTGAAGGATGGGTCAGTACCCAGTTTATTTGGACCAGCTTCTTCCCCCTCCGAATCACATGTAAGTATGATTAATAATTGTTGCTGTTATGTTCTCTGTAGCAAGCGTGTGTTGTGTACGCTCCGCGCAGCTTGTAGGTCTCCGGCTAACCAGCTAACAGCAGTATGTGTTTGCTCGCAATTGTCTAGAAATGTGTCAAATGTTTGTCGTTGTTATTACTTGGAGTTATGATAAAGAATAGAGCAAAACGTTGGTGTACAACTGCAGTGCTTTATCAATACGTTTCTGCGTTGAGCTAACGCATATACCATGACTGTTTGGGTGTTTACCACCGAGCTGTGGGCTAGGTTCGCTAACATAAACACAAAACAACTTATTTCCTCTCTGAGTCTTTATTTTTAGAACAGAGCGGACCACCATTATTATTATAATACAATGTAAGTGATGCAAGCACTGTATACTGTACTCTGTGTTAACCAGCAGAAGTCATCTGACCAATCACCGCAGATTAGCGTCACGCAAAGGAGGGGTTCGGAAAAATGAATCGTTGAGTGAATCATTTGTGAGTTGTTAAATAAATAAGGTAAAAATAAATGCATATTATAAGACAATGAAAGTGTTTTTTTGACCTTGCATGCATGTAAACCTGTTGTTGGGGACTTCCAAAACAAAAAATAGGAACCTTTCAAATGCCAAAAATACCATGGTACTACTATAGTAAATGTCCTAAGTACCATGTAGTATTATGGTACATTTTGTTCATTCTTTGTAGGAGAATTATTTGAAGTTACAAAATAGGTAATTAAAGTAATATTGTGGTATTAATAAAAAAATAGTAAGACACTTGCTATTATGGTACATCTCCTGAAAATATGGTAATATGGTAATACCACATTATTATTTAAAAACAAAAAAACAAAAAAAAACATGGTGCTATTGTACATTTTGGTTCTTCTTTGTTGACAAATTATTTAAAGAATCTTAGATGAATTACACTTGTACTATTGTAGTGATTTTGGATTAGCCTCACACGAGGGCACCACAAATGTAGTTATTTATGGTCTTAATTATTCATATTAATATTTTGTATTAATATAAATATTGAGTCAGATGGTTCCTTCCAATATTTCGGGGCACCAGCCAGGAATCTCAACTTGGCAATAAAGGACAATCATGAAAGATTGACTGAATTAGAATTTTATAAATTGGAGGAAGTTTATCTTCTGACCAATCTGAAGGATTTAGTGAGATTCTGGCGAGCTTGTAGAGCCTCTGATTATCAACACAAGAACGACACAGTTTGTAATAAAATGAATTTATTAACAAAAAGATATACAAGAGTAAAATATCACACTCACTAAATACTACGAAGGAAAATGACTAAACTACTAAGAAAATTGGAATCAAAACAGAAACTACAAACTACAACACAAATGGATGTTAACAAAACCGAATGCCAAGTAGATGAGCAACGGATTGGATGAAGCAATGAATGGGTAATTAGCAGTCTATGAGGGAGTCAATTGTGGTCTTTCTGGATGCTGGTATGAAATAGTATATAAGCATTTACTATGAATACAGATAACGTGTCTAATGTATCTATCTGTGTACGCTGACCCTAGATAAACAGTCTCTACACAAATAGCAATCTCATTTAGCAACAACCTAATGCCAAGGACTTTGGGAAAGGGTTTGGTTAGCTTATATTTATGTTTCACTTGGTCGGGTGATCAGTCCGGGAATGGGAAACGTTGTCCACTGGTATCCTTCCGTGTGCAGTGGGAGGCTGGATTGCTTTCCAACAGCTGCAGAGCTGCACTGAGTGCTGGAGGTCTTTGTGTAATCCAGAGAACTGTAGGTCAGATGGTGGTCGGTCCGTAGGATCTTCTGTAGGTTGGAGGTTCTTGAGTTATGCAGGTCAGGAGCCAAAGTCCTCTGCAGAAGCAGTTCGGCTGCTTGAAGATCCGTGCAGTGAAAGGTTTACTCGCAAGAGTATCACCTTTGTTGTGCTGTTGTTCTTCCCTCATCAGGTCAGAAACTCAGAACAAGGGTCTGTTCACTTGGGAAAGCTTTTATTCCTTCCCGTTGGGGAGGTGATTACTAATCCCCACCTTTCCTGCTGTGGTGATGTGATTGGGTCGTAGCATTCAAGGTGTCCACCCATCACATCACCTTCTCATCCTGTGGAACTTGTTGTATTGTCCCAAGATGCACAGTTAAATAAGACAGTGTCTTTAGGACCTTGAAAAATGCTTTATTTCTTTTTCAAACCTTTCTCAAAGTCCTTGTGGCAGTTTTCTGAACTCATAGAGTCCAAACTTGATGTGAATTGGTTGAGGTATCACACTTCTGTGTCAGTGGGTGCAGTTGCATTGACTTACTTCAGGTGTGGTTTCCACTGTGTGTGCACAGTTTCCTGGATGAATAAAAGGACGTATAGGACATGTTCCTTACAGTATTCTCGTCCATTTTTTGGTGATTTCAAGCCAATATGTTTAGAAAATGTCTTTCTTTCTGAGCATTTCTTTGTTCTTGCTGTGCTCTGGCCAGAACCGGTTTGGCAGCCCTAGGAGTTCATGGCCATTTACACCTTGGACTCAGGCATGGAGGGCTGAGGTGAACAAAGGCAGCTCGTGATGAGATTAGCCTTTGATCAATGGGCCGTTGATGTCATCTTTCCTGTCCTCCACCTTTGGCAGTCCTGATGACAATAGTCATTTAGTTGTCGTTGAGGGACCTATCACACTCTTTTGTATTAATCAAAGTGGGACAGAGGGATGTCTGTTGTGAAGCTCTGGTGCCATAAGGTCTGCTGTTCACTACACTATCAAAGTACTTCAAATAATAACAAATAATAACACTTACAAAAAAGTATACTATACAAAACACTTCAAAGAATACTATGGTATTACCCTGGCACATGTGCTTAAAATATAGTAACATGTTTTCACGATTTATACCATGGTATTACCATGGCACCATGTCAAAAAACATGGTACCGTGGTACCTTTTGGTACGTTTTTGTAGGTTAATTATTTGAAATATATTACATTACAAAAAGTACCATGGTATTACCAAGGTAATTCATATAATACAAAGATTTTACTAAAAACACTGATAATTAAATAAAATAAAAAAATCATTCTATGTTCTTAATGGTAAGAATATCATAGTATAACCACAGCAGGATAGCAGTATTTCAACACCGTAAAAAAAGAATTGTTAGTTTAACTTAAAAAATTAAGTTACTTGGTTGCCTTAAAATTTTGAGTTCCTTGAAAAGTTAATGCAATGAAGGCGATTGGTTTAATTAACAGAAACTCAAAATATTATGTTATCTGAACCACATTAATTATTGAAGTTGATTTGACAAAAGAAAAAATGTTGTCATAAATCATGAAAAGCATTTTTTATTTTTTAAAGTGAAAATGTTACATTGTACAAAAACATACAAAACACAGTATTGACATGGTATATGTCATAAAAAAACATGGTGATAATATCATGGTACTTATCTGTACATTTTTTTCCTAATTGTAATTCATCCAAAGATATTTCAAAGAATGCCATGGTATTACCATGATACCTGTCCATGGTACTTTTTGATTTTTGTAAGTGTAAGTCTTACCCTTCCTTAACACAAATCCTAAACAATTTGCAGTCTCTGCAAAATACAGCTCAATCAGCCATCTCTCTCTCTCTTTCTCTCATAGCTGGAAGGGGATTGCAGCCCAGATTTCTAGGTCTTCCCCACTCTCATCAGTGATGACTCACCACAGTCTTGTTTTTCCCTCCATTCTGCTCACAGATACAGCTCTATGTATCGGCGTGCTGGTATCGACATACTGCAACCATGACAACACATCTTTTCAAGAAAACCCTCCAAGGACACAAGTGCTAAAAAAGGAATAAAACAAAGTTATGGCTGTAATATAGATCTGTGTATCCTGTGGCTTAATGTACCAGTATGATTACTTATTTGTCAGTCAACGCACAGAGTAACGCTCACACCCTTGTGATTTTAAGCACTGAGCCACTGAGCTGATGGATTAGGTTTCGTCAGGGAAGAAAAGTTTTTTTGTAGGTTTTTATGTGGCTACGTTACACACGGCTCCCATCCTTTGCTGTAACTCATCTTATGCCCTCTATTAGAACAGATTCGACCAGGCAGAGAAAAACAACACCACTAATCATACGAGCCCACCGGCGAGCCCATTCAGATAAAAAACACAATTAGAGAAAGAGGGGACAGCATTCACATCCATCCAGGACAGTCTCAGGCTAACGTTCACACATTAAAGCAGAGCTGGAGGGCTAAACACAGTTTAGGATACACTGCACAGTGATGTAGGCCCAAACTTCTTTGTGAATGTCCGGTGAGAGCGGTTACAGTAATAGTCTTCATAAAAACCTAACTTTAGAGAAAAGGAAAGTGAAGGCCAAGTGCAAAATAAAGAAAGGGAACTTTATTATGTTAAATATACGTATATGAAATGGATCATTTCAGCTCAAAATTCAGATGAACTGCATTCAAAGCTGTTGTAAAGTACACACCTGTGACAATAACCCCTGCAAATCTACTCACCAGAAAGAAATATATGAAAGAAATATATGAGCATTAAATATAGTCAAACTGAAGAAAATATTTTTGGAAAAAAATGAACCCACTGCAATTGAAATATTACTAAATGTTCTATAGATGTATGTGTGTGTGTGTGTGTGTGTGCGCGCTTATATATAAATATATATATATATATATATATATATATATATATATATTTATTTATTTATTTATTTATTTATTTACTTTTTAATATTTTTAAAGGATTTGCTCAATTTCTTGTGCTGGTGATTATATTTTGAATCAATTAGTGGAAAACAAACAAACACACACACACACACACGCACACACACACATATAAATAAATTAATCACTTATTTTCAGAGTCAGAGAAAGAACTGAACATGAAGGTAGTGAAGCTGGTTTTGAAGAAATTGTATGTATTACAATTGTCCGGAAGAAATGATTATTGTTTATTAGTATTATTAATAAACATAACTATTGGTATTTTATCAATGTAATTATTTAATATTGGCGAGTTTTATAATATTGCTGTTGTCGCTGTTTTCTAGCATTAAGTCATTAAAAAGCATTAAGTCAATTGAATGCAGTGATTTTACCACAGTTACAGAGGTTTTAGAACTACTATAATTTATTGTTACACCAATTTTAATTGACTGTAGCACACAGCGTATTGTGTCTTATCATGTTAATGCTTTTATAATGCTAAACACTTTTGAACATTCCAAATTTCTCAGTTGTGATGCCCTAAAAACAGATCCCACAAATCTGACTGTCTGTCTCTAATTGTAAAATAATAGTAACTGATACATCAATCAAATAACCAGTAAGTGATCTATGATCAGAACTGGGTAGTAACTGATTACATATAATCTGGATTACGTAATCAGATTCCAAAAATTAAGTACTTGTAATTAGATTATATTATGTAATCAGACGACAGTTACCTTTTTACTGATTACATGATTACATGTTATTCTCACAATGGCAGTCAAATATTCATAATTCATTGATTCTCCCTACTACTTCTTTTTTATCTTTTAAATGTTCCTTTCTAAAAATGCCTACTGCTTATATACATGCTTGTATCTCACAGAAGTGAGTACACCCCTAACATTTTTGTAAATATTTTATTGTATCTCTTCATGTGACAACACTGAAGAAATGACACTTTGCTATAATGTAAAGTAGTGAGTGTACAGCTTGTATAACAGTGTAAATTTGCTGTCCCCTCAAAATAACTCAACACACAGCCATTAATGTCTAAACCGCTGGCCACAAAAGTGAGTACACCCCTAAGTGAAAATGTCCAAATTGGGCCCAATTAGCCATTTTCATCTCCCCGGTGTCATGTGACTCGTTAGTGTTACAAGGTCTCAGGTGTGAATGGGGAGCAGGTGTGTTAAATTTGGTGTTATCGCTCTCACTCTCTCATACTGGTCACTGGAAGTTCAACATTGCACCTCATGGCAAAGAACTCTCTGAGGATCTGAAAAAAAGAATTATTGCTCTACATAAAGATGGCGTAGGCTATAAGAAGATTGCCAAGACCCTGAAACTGAGCTGCAGCACGGTGGCCAAGACCACACAGCAGTTTAACAGGACAGGTTCCACTCAGAACAGGCCTCGCCGTGGTCAACCAAAGAAGTTGAGTGCACGTGCTCAGCGTCATATCCAGAGGTTGCAGTCTGTTTGGGAAATAGATGTATGAGTGCTGCCAGCATTGCTGCAGAGGTTGCAGAGGTTGAAGGGGTGGGGGGTCAGCCTGTCAGTGCTCAGACCATACGCCGCACACTGCATCAAATTGGTCTGCATGGCTGTCGTCCCAGAAGGAAGCCTCTTCTAAAGATGATGCACAAGAAAGCCCGCAAACAGTTTGCTGAAGACAAGCAGACTAAGGACATAGATTACTGGAACCATGCCCTGTGGTCTGATGAGACCAAGATAAACTTATTTGGTTCAGATGGTGTCAAGCGTGTGTGTCGGCAGCCAGGTGAGGAGTACAAAGACAAGTGTGTCTTGCCTACAGTCAAGCATGGTGGTGGGAGTGTCATGGTCTGGGGCTGCATGAGTGCTGCCGGCACTGGGGCGCTACAGTTCATTGAGGGAACCATGAATGCCAACATGTACTGTGACATACTGAAGCAGAGCACGATCCCCTTCCTTCAGAGACTGGGCCGCAGGGCAGCATTCCAACATCATAACGACCCCAAACACATCTCCAAGACGACCACTGCCTTGCTGAAGAAGCTGAGGGTAAAGGTGATGGACTGGCCAAGCATGTCTCCAGACCTAAACCCTATTGAGCATCTGTGGGGCATCCTCAAACGGAAGGTGGAGGAGCGCAAGGTCTCTAACATCCACCAGCTCCGTGATGTTGTCATGGAGGAGTGGAAGAGGACTCCAGTGGCAACCTGTGAAGCTCTGGTGAACTCCATGCCCAAAAGGGTTAAGGCAGTGCTGGAAAATAATGGTGGCCACGCAAAATATTGACACTTTGGGCCCAATTTGGACATTTTCACTTAGGGGTGTACTCACTTTTGTTGCCAGCGGTTTAGACATTAATGGCTGTGTGTTGAGTTATTTTGAGGAGACAGCAAATTTACACTGTTAAACAAGCTGTACACTCACTACTTTACATTGTAGCAAAGTGTCATTTCTTCAGTGTTGTCACATGAAAAGATATAATAAAATATTTACAAAAATGTGAGGGGTGTACTCACTTCTTGAGATACTGTATATACAGAAGGTCTTCCAGATTTGTGGAATTGCACACACAGACCAGCCACTGGTCATGTGACTATCACTAAAAACTGAGACTCACACAGCAATAGATCACTGGATTTACAGAAATCGTTTCACTTTTAACAAGTGTTTTCTCAATATTGCAACATTCACATATTAATTATTATTTGAATTATTCAGTTTCAGTGAGTTAACCATGCATTACTCTTTGGAAGGCTTTTGTCTTTCAAAAAGTCAAACACATCTTTTTAGTAGTGTTTTATTTTTATTGCTTTTATTTTAAAATTATTTATTTAAAAAAAAATGATTTAATTACTTAATAGCTTTTCATTAATTCAGTTGCATAAATACTATCCAGGGGCCTTTTGCTGTGGTGTACACGAGACTCAAGCATCTGGCCATTATAAAAACATTAAAGCTAATGAGCCCAACATCTTAAGCAGATTTTACACTGAAGACCCTCACTGGTCCATGGCCACGAGCCGTCTCTGAGAATAGGTGCAGTGGCTAATCTCTGCCCGTGTGCTTCTCACACATTCTCTCTGTCCAAAGCACACTGCCAATTTCTACTCGGCCTCCCGTTGTGCAGCCTAATGAATCATTCATCAATACTACAGAAAAGAAAGGAGAGTTTTTCAACGGGAGAATCGATGTTGGTGTCGGGGGAAGCCCTGTCTCTCTGTCTGCGCCGCACAGGCAGACGTTACGCTCTCAAATGACGCTGCAGTCAGCTCTTCACTGACAGAGCTATAAAGTACACTGTTATAAGTACTGTACATTGGAGATATTAACCTTTATGTCACACAGCATGGCAAATGGAAACTTAAGAGAACATTTTTTTAATTGGAGCCCATGCTGTGGATATATGTATGTTATAGGCCATGCTGACTGGCTGTGATTCCCAAGCTTTGAATATTGTCAGATGTGTCACAGTAGTCCTGCATTCTCAGGAGTCTAAATCAAAGGCTCAGCACTTCTGACTGGAAAACGACATTCCCAAATCTGAGAAAAACCTCGTTCTCATGTAGACTTCAATAGTCAATGCACATTTTGCTACTTTGTCATAATATGGTCTTTACTACATGTAATATGGTTTTTTTACATTTCAAAAATAAATAAATAAATAATAATAATAATAATAATAATATTTTTTTTGCTGTTAATGTTGGCTAAACCACTGAACACAATTAAAACACACAAGAATACATTCGGATATATAATGAAGGCATATTTCAACTGAAAGGTTTAACTGCATTCTCAGGGTAATATAATATAATATAATATAACAATTTTTATACAAAATTATGTGAAAAATGTAATAAAAATTTTATTGTGACAAGCTGTCACGTTTTATTTGTTGCTGTTTTACACTATAACAACAAAAAATTATATTATATTATATTATTCTATATCATTACATTAAATTATATTAGATTATATTGAAAAAATGCAGTTCACCCTTTCAATTAAAATGTGTCTTTATATAATAATAATAATAATATTATTATTTTTAAGTTATATTTGTTGCTATTTTACACTGTAATAATAACAAAATAATTATTCATATTACATTATATTATATTATCAGTTGAAATGTGTCTTTATATAATAATAATAATAATAATAATGTTTAAAAAAAATAAAAAGCTTTTGTTTAAATTCAGCTGCTATTAGATTTGATAATAATATACATTTTAAATACATATGTTTTTAAATACATAAATACAATTGTTATTAGATTTGAGTTAATAAACAGCATTTTCTATTGTAGCAACACACCCGCTAGGTAAATGTTTGTTAAATGGAATTAAATTCAATTAAATTATTTTTTTTTATTTTATTTTTTTTTTATTAATTAATTAATTTATTTTTTTATTTAATTTAATTTTTTATTTATTTTTTTTTTTTTTGCCTAGGCAAAAATGTGTAATATCTTTTTTGTAGTCAATATATTTGTCTATGTAGAAACTGACTTTCAAAAATAAATCCAAAAAAACATTCACTGGAGCACAACCTCACTCTCCCTCTACTGTAAATATCACTTGGTCTCATTTAAAAGTATATATATATATATATATTAGATAGATAGATAGATAGATAGATAAAAAGACTAGCATCTACTCTTACAGAAGGCAAACATCAGGCAAATGCACCTAACATCCATTTTCAGCTTTATTTGTACATAAACCCTCTTGATAAGTTTACACTCGCTGACAAGAGCCGTCACTCACACGCCATGAGATTGATAGGGAACGTGGGGCCTTTGTTGGCATCTGTCACAGCCATATAGATTCGCATACACACTGACATCTCAGTCACGAGGAAGGAAGGCGTCACGTACGCCACACAGTGTGGTAGCAGTGTGGCGTACGTGACATTGTCCTTGTGACTTAGATCTCAATGTGTGCACGTAACCACACTCAAACCACACAGGACCACCAGAGCTTACCACACACTGCCTACACCAAACCTGAATTACAGACAGCAGTATTCTGACACTGAATTTATTTTAGTGTATTAACAGGATGGCTATATATATATATATATATATATATATATATATATATAGGTAATTGCCTCTTTTCCTCACTTTTTGCTGCTTAAGTATTTATCTGCCATGAAATATAAACCATTTTATGACAGAAAATCAAAGAGATTAGTTTATAAGAGCTTCGGTTGAAATTTCAATGTTTAGAGATTATCAAAAAAAAAAAAATTGTCTAAATATTAGTCTAATTGCTTCTTTCAAAGCATCTAAGCAAGGTTAAAATACTACCTGAACGTGATATTAAAAGTGCATTCTGTGATTATATTTAGTGGTGTTTGCTGTTACTATTGCTCATATACTTTTGGTTAGGGGTTTTTAGAAACTAAAATTACTTTTCTAAAGCAATTTGTTTTTCTATGATTTTTTGTCTGGCAAAAAATAAAATTGGGGTGAAAAACAATTATTATTTTCACAATACTACCTAATATTTTCATTTATCGTCACTGACGAATAAGGTTTTTAAAAGTGTAAAAAAAAAACATAATCGAGATATAATTAATTTTGAAGTTTTATTAAGTGTTAACAATGAAATTATGTGGTTTTTTATAATCAATTAGCACTGCTTTTGTCACCAAAAAGTCATTCAGTTTAACCACAATTTCAGTTTTACCGAATGACATTTTTGGTTATACCGAATGACGATATTTTCAAAAAATGCTAACAAGCTGATATCTAGCTAGCTAGCTAGTTAGATTGCTATCTAGCTAGCAAAAGAACAATCAAACATTTTAAATTTAGTACAAGTTTTTAAAATATTACAACATTTTCCATGTTTTATAGTGGTTGTACCGAATGACCTGATGTTTCGGGACATGGGTATGAGCAAGTGAAAACATAAATTTTTCAAATAGTTAAGAGAGAGTTAGGACCTTTGCTTCATGACTGTGTGGTCCTTTGCAGGTGTCTGAATGATGTCACATCCTGTCACGTGAAATTGACCGCATGACTTGATCCACAATGGTCCCTTTATATTGGTTACTCTGAATGACATCAGTGAAATTCATTTTGTCCGGACATTCTTTCTCATAACAAAGCAACGACTTCTACACATAATTTTAATACCATTTTGCACCATGTTGATATATGATGTTATAAAATCATGCTAGAATAAAAAATATATACATTTATTACATTTTAAGAAATTTTAATCACAAATTAAATGGCTGTATTGGCATTTGGACGGTTAAACCAAATGACCTTTTGACACTGCAAAACCTTAAAAATACCTTTATATGTGCAAAATATAATTAAAAACTTTTGGATTCAATCCAAGTGATCTAGTTGTACTACCTTACATACTTTGGATGTCATATCTTTGTTTTTTATTATTATTAAGGCCTTTGGACAAAAAAAGACCCGTCACGTCATTGACCCTTATACACAACCATTGAAAAGTATTCAGTAAGAATACTTTTATTCAGCAAGGATGCATTAAATGGATCAAAAGTGACAATAAAGACATTTAGAATCTTAAAGATTTCTATTTGGAACAAATGCTGTTCTTTGGAACCTTTTATTCATCAAAAATTCCTGAAAAACAAATGTATCACACTTTCTACAAAAATATTAAGCAGCACAACTGTTTTCACTACTGATAATCATAAATGTTTCTTGAGCAGCAAATCATCATATTAAAATGATTTCTGAAGGATCATGTGACACTGAAGACTGGAGTAATGCTGAAAATTCAGCTTTGCATCACAAGAATAATATATATTGTAATAATAATTTGCAATATTGATAAAATATGTAGCCTTGGTGAGCATAAAACTTCTTTCAAAAGCATTTAAAATCTCACCAACCCCAAACTTTGGAATGGTAGCACATTTTCAACAGTTCAAGTCAACAAATTAGTCACAACAGTGGAAAAAAAGACTTGGAGAAAAAAAAAAAAAAAAAAAAACAATAATCCAACAATACTTCAGTCCAACTATTGCCTGCTCAGTTGCCTTTTCAGTTCTTTATTGGCCACTACAGAGCACCCCAATAACAAAATCAATATCAATTTCACAAAGTGTCAGAAGACCCCACAAGCCTACATTATAAAGATCCTGTCACCACTGGCCATTTCAATGCTGCCAAAACCTCAACAAGTAACTTCCTGTTAAAGCTTCTGACAACCCGTAGGCAGGTGAAACATGAAGCTTGTTTAAAATCACTCCATATATATAGTCGCTGAAACACTTTTTGCTATGGCACACTGCTTTGAACCACTTAAATAAGACCAATGTAAAACACCACTTATATTTTACATATAGGCTATGAAGTTGTACGGATAATAGCATGTGAATCTGTCCCACCCTGACTACGTCCAAATGTGGTTTCGGTGATCCGATCGAGTCTGACATTGAAGATTTATTTTAAAAAGGCAAGATGCTGTAGACACTCATTCATTTACAGTGCTGTGTCCAAACTCCCACACACACTGCCACCATGGAGACTGCAGACTGTCTTCACTCTCTCTCTCTCTCTCTCTCTCTCTCTCTCTCTCTCAAGCAGATCATTTCACACACATCCACCTCTGCACACACAAAGTTCAGATTCTGTAAAGTAAGTGTTACACCTGAGATGGAAAAAACTTATTACAGAGAAAAACACACAATATCGATCACAAGGGACAAATACGCACTAAATAGTCTTAAAGCATATCGGTGAAAAACTGATTTTCATGTGAAAAACTGACATCTATTTTTCTATATCTTTGAATTAATAGTGTTGGGGGGAACGCATTACAAGTAACCTGAGTTACGTAATCAGATTACTTTGTCAAGTAACTAGTAAAGTAACGCATTACTTTTTTTAATTTACAACACAATATCTAAGTTACTTTTTCACATTTATTGGCTGACAGCTCTCCTGTCCCCATGTTGAGAGAAATAAAGTGCAGAGGTGTATGTGCTGTGTGTAAACATGATGCTTATTGTAGTTCTGAACATGCATTTACTCATCTAACTTGCACGAAAACATTCAGTCCTCAAAACGAATAAAAACAGTGAAACGCAATCTCATAATTTTACGCAAACCTGTAAGGATTAACTATATTAAATTACACAAATATATACTTTATGTATTTGATCTCTGTTTATTAACCAATGTCTTTGCTGCTTCAATGATCTAATTCAACCATACTAATAAGCAAAAATGACTTTAGATTACATTTAGAAATAAGAGTGTTGAACTTCCTCCTGTATCCTATTCTTCTTTAATCCAGAATGGAGCACATCTGAAAGGTTTGTTTGAGCTGCGCCCTCTACTGTACAGGTGTAAATATGCATTTCCTTCAGCCTGAGGCTTATTCATTTCACTTTTGGTGTGAAAGGGCTTTAACATTTGCCAAAAATATAACTTTTTTTGTTGTTATTAAAAAACAAACAATCAAGCCCAGCCCAGGTGAGAAAAAGTAATGTAACGCATTACTTTTCATAAAAAGTAACTAAGTAATGCTATTAGTTACTTTTTAGGGAGTAACGCAATATTGTAATGCATTACTTTTAAAAGTAACTTTCCCCAGCACTGCGAATTAATACTGATCTTTACAAAGCTTTTAAAAAACTATCTCCAGATTAAAGTAATTAAAGAAATTAACAACATAAACCAATGTTATTTTAGTATTAATTATATACCATTCATTAGTAATGTTTTGAATTGATCAGTTTTCATCTTAATTTTGGTTTAAGTTTCAGCAATTGTGTTGTGCTTTTGTCATTTTTATTTTTTGTTTGTTTGCTTGTTTAAATTCCATTTAACTTTAACTATTTCAGTTTTTGTCCATTTTATTTTTATTTCAGTTTTAATAATTTTAGTATTTCAATTTCAATTTATTTCACTTAGATGCCAAATCAGCAATTCTAATATTAATTTACGTTTTTTAGGTTTAAACTCTCGTCTTAAGTTTAGTGTAACCTAATATTTATGTTTTATTTTATTTCATCTTTATTTCATTTACAGAAAATGAGTTAACGAAAACAACACAAAGACATAAACTATATTTTTGGGTTGTGCTTGTCCATCCAAAACTCAGCAACACGATCTGGAATGATGTGGGTGGTTGCCAGGGCTAAGCTCTGTGCTTATTATAGTGGGTTTTTTTTAATATATATATTATATATAGCACATTATGCAGTTGCTAGGGTTTTCTGGATGGTTGCTATGTAGTTGCTAGGGTGTTACTACTGGGCAAAGTTTACAGGAAAAAAGTACAGGACTTATTATTATTTTTTTTTTTTAAGTTTGATCTTTTTATAACTGATATAATAAAAATTTAATATCACCTCTCCTTAACAAGCCACATAATTTGAGGTATCATTTATGAACCTAGCACAAAATGCAATACTATTAAACGGGGATTTTTCAAAAAGGATGACCAACACAACTAGGACTATTTTCCTTAGCAAGCAACACTAATGAATACTCAAATTTTAGGCAGTACAACACTGAGCATTAGACAGAAATGGGTGCCCTAGGCGTTATAAAGCAATATTTAACACAGACTGTCTGCTACAGCAGGGCACTAGCAGAAGAGATGCAATCTAATCCGCCTTTTCAAATGACAGTTAAAGGCGTGAGTTGTGGGTGGTGATCAGAGATGAATGTGGCATTGGTTAGTTGTGGTCTTTTCTCTCCTGAAATAGCCTATATTTGAAACAGACTAAATAATACAGAGAGAACAGAGATGGTAATCTGATGGATTAGAGGTATATGTTGTCGGTTCCCATCATGAAATTGCAGTGAATCTGTGAATCTATGGGAGAATGAGTCTTTCTGCAGAGGGTATAGAGCATCTACTCTTTCTGCACTGCACCACCTGTTGTTTACCGCTAGCTGATGACAGGCGAAAACAGTCACAGACATCCACCCACCAGCTCAACACCTGCAGACCTCACCACCTAATCAGATAAAAACAACGTCATCTGATGCACCTGCTATAATAATTTATTCATATATATTCAGTGAAGTATATGTGACCCCTTCTAGCCTTATGTCTAACTCATTCACATTTGATTTTGAGGCTGCACCCTTCCCCCCTTCCCACTTCTTAAATCTCAGGCAGACTCGCACTGTGCCGTGACCCGGTGGTTTAAACTAAAAAGATGGAAAACGAACATTTTCTCATGCTGAGATAATCAGGTGTATGTCTGAGGAAAAAATAAATGGCACGGCACATGACAGTTCCTAGTCTGTTTTTATTTGAGCTCCCTCAGATGAGGTCTGTTACACTGTCAGGGACTACTTTTCTAGAGAAATGATGGAATTCAATGATTTTACTTCAATAAAGTAACATATTAATGGCACACTTTGTAAATTTTCACCGCCAGAGTTCACTTATTCAAAACAAAGGCGTAGCTTGATGACGCCTTGATTTCATGGAATCATGGGAGGTGTTGTCTGGAAAAGAATTGGAGATGGGACTCGGGCAGAAATCATGTTCATGAATGAGATTATTAACATTATTGTAGTAAGAAGCAGAGCAGGGCCGAGTGCTGTGTGAGCAGAAATGAGGTCGCTGGAGCGATTGCTAATGACATACGAGCGCGACACGCGGCTTGAGAGCAGCTGAACTTTTCTTATGCCACAGTCGCCACTTCCGCTTCTTCCGGTCATGCGTATGTAGGGTAGCGCAGCACTGTTTTATCATATTAGATACATTTGTGTGTTGAAAGTTATTTTAATGCTACTCTGTGTTCGCTCGGCGGCTGCTATGAGACACTTGTTGCACACTGCAGTACGCTAGATCGATATTAGTCATGGTAAAACATGGTACTCGCTGTAAATCAAGAAAACGAGATTTAAACAATAAGACTTACTGTGTTGAACTACTACATAACATGATTAGTTTTCTGTCGATGAATGTATCCAAACAGTTGCTCACCTCTCTAATAAAACACATAATATATTAAAGCGTCTTCAGTGTTTCCATGGTTTTAACAAAATTAAACCGAAAACCGAGGGTAATGCGAGTATGTCATCGATAAGCGACACCAGAATACGGTCCGTGTCCTGGTTAAAATTGCTGGTAACACTTTAGTATAGGGAACACATATAAACTATTAACTACAAATTTTCCCTCAATAAACTCCTAATTTACTGCTCATTTATAGTTAGTAAGGTAATTGTTAAGTTTAGGTATTGGGTAGGATTAAGAATGTAGAATAAGGTCATGCAGAATAAGGCATTAATATGTGCTTAATAAGTACTAATAAACAGCCAATATTCTAGTAATATGCATGTTAATAAGCAACTAGTTAAAAGACCCTAAAATAAAGTGTTAACAAATTGCTTAACTTGCTGGATTTAAACATTCTTGGAAACATTTGGGATAATGTAAGTGCACAATATATAACATTGTTCTAAGGGTTTTTGGATAATTGAATCAGAAAATATTACATATTGTGCCTTTAAAACATTTTGTGATTATTTTTATTGTGTGGTCACCGTTTTATGAAAGCAACAAGGAACTCGAGGCGTGCTGTATAGGGTTTTAGGAATTAGTCTACATTTTGAATGTAACAAAATTATAAAAATAAAAATATATACTTGATAACAAAATAACAGGGCTAGAAATATTCAGTGTTTGATTGGGTGCAATCTAGTAACACCCCTGCTCATACAGTAAGTGAAGCCAGGGTTGTCGAATAAGGTTGTCGACCTGTTAAAGACCATATTGATACACCTTCACATTTAATTTTCATAAGCAACAAAGATATTTAAAAGGAAAGTTATGGATTAAATACAAGTTAGGTTCATGTTAAAATTACGTTAATGCACTTGGAAGTCTAGGCAGAAGTTTAAAGGGGACCTAATGCCCTATTTAGGTCCCCATAAAATCTTAATTTTGTTTTTGGGGTCTAAAAAAATGTGAAATTGCTTAACTTAAAGTTAAAGTAACTTAAAAACATAGGTTGTCATTACTTATTGATCATATCATTTTTTACAATGTAGGTTTTCATGCTTGGATGTTCAAAAAATACATTATTTTCACATATTTTACACTATTGCAGCACCTCTCTTCCCAGTCTGTCAGTAACGCTCTGTTTAGTTTCAGTCTCTATGAAGCCCCTTCTTCCGAAAAGCGCAATGTGCTTTGATTGGTCGGCTGGACCAGTGTGTTGTGATTGGTCAACCGCTTTGTGCGTGTTTCAGAAATATAACACCCCTTACCATAACCGCCAGTTATGGTAACGGACTACACTTTTGATTACTTCATATTCTCAAGGACGCCACAAAACGTGACAAATATCACAAATGTAAAGAGGATGATCTAACATGCAATGATATCACTCAGGGTGATGCTCCACCCCCTTTAACATGACACTCAGGCGTTAAAGGTAATATTTTAGATATTTTAACGATCTAAGCGAATGGTCTAAAGCGCACGGCGCAAGTGCACTTAGGGCGTGTCCGAATCCACTTTTGCTAGTTTAATGACGGGAAAAATGATTGGCGCGCCTGGCGCATGGTTTAAAAGGGTTGTCCCTATTCTCTTAATGAGTAATGGGTGTGTTTTGGGCATAACGTGCAATAAAGAGTCTCATCTCCCATTCCCTTTAAAAGCCAGCTGCACTCGCGCCATGGCGGAATCACTATTTACATGGCGGAATTTGCAAGCGGAAAAAAATGAATGCTTCTCTAGCGAGGAAATGGATCTGCTCGTGCACGAGGTTAAAGCGCGAGTGCAGACCATCTACGGGAAAAGCCGGATTCCACCAAAGCATTTTTATCTTTATGCACACAATAATAATCTTTTACATTGTAATCCTTTTATTTGACATATTTGGCATGTTTGTGTGCTGCTGCACGTCCCTGTGTGTGTAATAAGCAGAATGTATGTGCGTTGTGCACCCGCATATAGGCGCATATTACTAACGCACTCTTTAAATAACAAAACAAATATTGCGCCATTGACTTTAGACCAGGTTTCAGTTGGTCAATGGCACAGTCTATTTCAGTTGCCTCAAAATAGCAACATGCCAACAATGCGCTGAACACACCTCATTTTCAGACCAGCACACCCATGGGCGCACAAATGGGCGCAAATCCATTTGTTATTTAAACAACGTGGCGCAGGAAGTGAAAATGATAACTGCGTCGAGCTGAAACTAGCAAAAACACTTGCATCACGCCTGGCGTATTTTTGTAGGCCAACCCGGAAGTTAGCCTCACCCTGGTTCTCTCGATAAAAAAAACAATAGTATTTTTCCATCGGCTTTTTGATTATTGTAGAAAATAAGGTCTGTGACTAACAAAAGCTTATGATTCTTAAATGTTTTTTTCATTGTCACAAATGTCACAAACACAATCAACAGAAGTCAAAAGCAAAACGTAGGCTATAAACGAACTACACCACAGTCACATGACTTCAACGTCACCACCATTAAGCTTCTGACAACTCTTTCAGTCTTTGTTAAAAAACATTTTCCCTGAAAGTTTGAGTTATAATAGTTTGAAAGAGCTTGATTATAAACACAAGGATGTGAAAGTGGACTAGTGAGTAGATGAGTTTATCTGTTTGGCTGATGACTGTAGTCACAAGACAAGTAAAAGCTTTAAAAAAAAAAAAAAAAAAAAAAAATCACAAATGGGAATTAGTGATGTATTTTATATCACAGAATAAAACGTGAAAATATCTTGAGTTGGGTTCACCACAGACCTTATTTCTAGTATTTAACAAAAAAACACAAAAATGCTTGTTTCCGGGTTTTGGCCTACAAAAATACGTCATCCCTGCACCACTCTATTTGAGTAAGGGGTGTGTGAAGAGCAAGACACACAAAACACATAGACGTAACTCTCCACTGTTGAGGCAGCAGAACGTTAAACTGGGCAGGAAAAACTTGTTGCTAAGCAACAGATGCCGAACAAAGCTAACCGACTCAGCATAAAGGCAGGATGTTGATAGTGGCCGTGAGCACTAGAGCACCGCTGCTGAGCAAACCATCAGTCTGAGAAAAGACCACTAAGCAGGATTGATATACGGTGAGCATTGATTTACTATGGAAAAACAAAATTAAAAAAAAAAAAAAAAAAATCACATGAGCCCATTAAATCGTACTTAGACAGATTACTGTGAAAGTATTTGATCTGTCGCAAAGGTATTGTTAGCGTTTTTTAATCGTTGTTCACTAAGTGCATTTGTCTTTGTCAGGCTAAGGTGGAAGCTTGGAGCCCCATCAATTCTGTGATCGATTTACAGTAATCCACCTGAGCCGTACAGGGACCCTCTGAGCTCAGAGTCCCTTCAGCGCTGGAGCGCAGCCAGATCCAGGCAAAGAGCAGTGGGGAAAGTCCTCCCGATCCCATTCATCACCGATCTGTCACATAATTTCTGTGTAAATACAATTAAAAGGTCTGTATCTAATCTGGATTTAGAGAGTGACAGTGAGTTATCAGCCTTGCCAGTAACTGTACTGAGAACTACATATAAAAAATGGGTAACACTTTACAATAAGGTTCATTAATTAACATTAATTAACTACATTAGTTAACATGAACTAATAATGAACTGCACTTCTACAGCATTTATTAATCTTTGTTAATGTTAATTTCAACATTTACTAATACATTATTAAAATCTTGTTAACATTAGTTAATGCACTGTGAACTAACATGAACAAACAATGAACAACTGTATTTTCATTAACTAACGTTAACAAAGATTAGTAAATACAGTAACAAATGTATTGCTCATGGTTAGTTCATGTTAGTTAATACATTAAATGTTTAACTAATTAACCTTATTGTAAAGTGTTACCAAAAAATGTCTTAGTTTCTCACATTTTTAAATACCCAGTTTCTTAAAGCCTGTGCAAAGTCTCACCCCACAGACTTCCATTGTAAGTGCATTACTGTACATGTTTTGTTTTGTTTTGTTTTATTTTACAAACTAAGGGACAAATTAAAATGAATTAAATGGATGCTATCAAAAGTGCTTGTTTTTAACCTGAAACGGTTCCCTCCAAAGTACAGTTATTTGTAAAAACAGTCAAAAATCACCAAACTCTTTTGAAAACTTTTCATACCTTCGTCATTTATTTTTGATTTTTTAGAATCTGCATTTTAAAAAGTAAGAAAATCAAACATTTCCATTTTTATTGTGTAAAAGTGATTTCTATGCATTTTTAAATGCATGTTTTTGTAAAGTTAGTGTGTCAGTAAAGAGCATGTTTGATATGTGTGAAAAAAAGTTCAAGGTAAATTTGGTAGACTGCGTTAGTCATTATGTAAATGATTGTGACTGTGTCTTTGTTCTTCAATTTGCACGTCAGCAGTAGATCATGCGCAAAACTTGCCACTCCCATTGGTGCATTTGTGGAATTGCGCTCTCACGCTAATCTGTCCCGTTTAGTAAATCTGGCCCTATAGCTATGAAGTAGCCTTAGCAAGGCACAGGAGAAGGCTATTTTGTTCCAAAACAGTTCAAAATGTCTTTCCACCAATGTCATTTCTGCAACAAAATGCTGTTAAATAAATCTTTTGAGTGTGGTGGTTGTGTTGTGAATTTTAATTTTAGAAGAAAATGTCAATTTAATTTAATTAATTTGAGCATTAAGACATTGTTTGATAGTGTGAAAATGTGTTTTCACCTGTGGTGAAAATCAATTTTGTAATGTTGTTTATATGTCTATCTGGTGTTTTTAACATGCTTTAAGACCAACCATGTGCAAATTTATAAGTCAACACCACTGGAGTGGTATTTTCTCTTTAAAACTGCAGTAGACCAAAGACAGTCTCAAATTCACGGTTTGAAATCGCTGGTGTTTCTGACGTCACAAACTATCTTGTAACCAATTACATCAACATGCCGGTGGGTTTTAGCATATCATTAACCGCGCAAGGGAGTCTCAAAAGAAGGTTATCCCGGTATATTTTTCTGTTGATATGAAAAATCGGGTAGATTTAGCAATATGTATGATGCATATTACGATGTTCTGATGAACTATATGCCTTTCTCCACTGACGTTCAAAGTGTTTGTAAGGATACTGATTGTTAGAAGGCATCTGTCTGACCCGTGAATGTGAACATGGTTTGTATAATATTAGCAACACATTATTAGTTGTTTGATAATGTAGTCAAGCAAAACGCTAATCATATTAATTACCGTTATGTGTCAGCACGATACCATTGCGCAGCGTTTACCTCAGTAAGTTAACCGAGTGGATCTCGTCTGAGCTTGTGCGAGTGAGTGGAGGTGGGGCTAATTATCATGTTTATAGATCCATGTATACTAAATGAGGCAAGGGTGTAGAGTTGCATTCAAGCTATTTTAAGGCATTAAGATTTTTTTTTTTTTTCACAGAAAAAAAAAAAAGTTTAAATATGTAATTTTGGTGATCAAAGATGAGTTTTAAGGGATAAAATGATTGACTACAGGAGGACTTTAAGATTTAACTTTATAAAAGTCCACAGGGCCAAATGTGCCCATAGTTGAAGAAACATCTATTAACAGAGAATTCAAATAGTGAGCAGAAATATTAATCTCTGCAAAAGCAGAGTCAGCCTTCTTCATTCTAGAAGAAAACATGCATATTCCTGCTTTTTAAAAAAAATACAGCCATCTGTGTGAGGGAGTTTCTCAAACACTGCAATACGCCAATATACACTATCGCAGCGATGCTTCCACAGGATCACTCATGCTCAGTATTACAATGACAAGATGTTTTACAGAGATTTGATAACTTCATCCTATACAGCAAAGATGATCAATACTGTCAATGTTATTGATGACAGCAACAGCAATATGTCATCTTTGGTGTTGTCTTCAAAAGCAAGGGTTTTCTAACTGAAGGATCGCAAGCAGTGCGAAGGAGGTAACATTTATACTTATACAATATATTTAAATAAGTCATTTTTTCTCAATCTTACAATTATATATTATACACATACACACACACGTAAAAAAAAAAATATTAATTTAAATGAGATGTGCAGGCATGTGTTTTTATGTTTTATGCAGATATACAGTCTGAAACATCTACAGAAATGGACAAATGCAATGATGTGCAGTGGTGTGAGCTGATTTTGTGGTGGCCTGCCAGTGTCCCCAGATGGGCAGTAGTGGGCACTGAAGCCCAGGGCAGAGCACTCATCCTGGCATATTCCTGCACACTCATGTGGCAGCCACCCAACTGTACATCTGCACATTCAGGCCCTCCAGGTGTTGCTCCCCCTGCTGGGCAGGAGCAGTGCGCTCTCTGCTTTGCGAAAAAAAAAAAAAAGAAGAAAAAACCAGGGCTTATATAAGCGGCCTATTCTGAAGGTATAGAACAAGTGTCACCTCAAGGTAAAAACGCGCAGCAGCGGATGA
Organism: Ctenopharyngodon idella; assembly: GCF_019924925.1. Lineage (NCBI taxonomy): Eukaryota > Metazoa > Chordata > Actinopteri > Cypriniformes > Xenocyprididae > Ctenopharyngodon > Ctenopharyngodon idella. Next base: position 3,781,967 of record NC_067223.1, on the reverse strand, counting down.
CAACATGTGCTGATTGAGTGATTATGAAACAAGATGGTGACATTGCCATGAAACGTCACAAAATGCAAGTGTAAGCTGAATGTGTGGAACTCATATCACAGCATTCTCACTAAGAAACATTTCCCAATGACAACTGATTTACAAGCCCTACAAGTATACAGTCGTGCTCAAAAGTTTACATACCCATTGCAGAATCTGCAAAATGTTAATTATTTTAACAAAATAAGAGGGATCATGTTATTTTTTGTTTAGTAGCCTACTGTCCTGAATAAGATATTTTACATAAAAGATGTTTACATATAGTCCACAAGACAAAAAAATTTGCTAAATTTATAAAAATGACCCCATTCAAAAGTTGGAGGAGGAGATCTGAAGCCTAAAAAAGTGCATCCATCGGTCATAAAATGTACTCCATGCAGCTCTGGGGGGGTCAATGCTTTTTAGACACAAGTCGAATGCATATGACTGTTGCGCCGGAAGCTTGTTATTTTACTTTATAAAGTTTAAAATTGCAACGCCTTCTTATTTAATTTGTCATGACAAATGGCAAAGTGGCCCTGATTTACACAATATCAAAGACTAAACCTAAGCTGTCCTATAACACTAGTCTATTGCTTCCTTTCAAGCAGTGCTATTTCCTTCAGGAAATGCTAATAATCACAGTGTTTATAAACCTTATGTCAGTTCTGCTATGAACCAGTGAACAGTCAAACTGTGACTCATTAATATCAAACGACTACACACATTCCATTCATAATTCATCCACCTCCATATATTCCATACATTTTAATCACTTCACCATGGTAACATGTATTCAAACTGATGATTGGTGCACATAGCTTAATGATGGTCATGAATAATTAACCACAACAGTATTAGTCCTCACCAAAATATAAGTGTGTTTGCATTGCTTCTCATTTATACATACAGTGATGCATAATACAGATCTTTGCGTTTTCCCTGTTTTGTTGGAAGCGGAGTAGGATTTCTTTAAGTGGATGGAAATGTTAAAATCCACCATCCAAGGTTAATTTAGCCGCTAAATAGAGATCACTGGAAGACATGTGTGAGTTAACAAGAGCAGCACATGAGCAACAGCACAGATGGACCGCTTACTATTAGCTCACTGAATTGGAGGACATTTCTGTCTTGAGTACATATGCATCTTGTTTGCCATAATGTTTACATCAGTTGATTACAGATTAGTGTGAGATGAGTGCATATGTTGGACAGACTTAATCCTCATTATAAAAAAAATCTTATTTTTTAACAAAAAAAAAAAAAATGGTTTAAACTAGTGGTTCTTAAACAGGGGGTCTCAGCAAACTTTTAAAGGGTTAGTTCACCCAAAAATGAAAATTCTGTCATTAATTACTCACCCTCATGTCATTGTCATGTTGAAAACAAACCTCTTGCGGAAGATCAAATGTGCTGCGTAACACACGACAATGAATATCACTGGTTCTCGCACATCAAGCGAACATGAGCTTCCGTTTACCACAACTGAATAAGTGAATAAAAGCCTAAATTCAGTCTGTTTGTCATATAAAGTAATTGTGTCTCTTCAGAAAATTTTGACTAAACCGCTCAATTCACATGGATTAGTTTTACAATCTCTTTATGAACTTTTTGAAGCATCAAAGTTTCAATTGCATAGGCTGTCTATGGAGGGACAGACAGCTCTCAGATTTCATCAAAAATATCTTCATTTGTGTTCCGAAGATGAATGAAAGTCTTACGGGTTTGAAATGACATGAGGGTGAGTAATTAATGATTAATAATTAAATTAATATAATGACTATGGACGAGTCATATACCTCTCGGATTTCATCAAAAATATCTTAATTTGTGTTCCGAAGATGAACAAAGGTCTTACGGGTGTGGAACGACATGAGAGTGAGTAATTAATGACAGAATTTCCATGTTTGGGTGAACTAACCCTTTAATATATCAATACTCCCTGTTTCTGTAAATTTAAAGCTGTAGTCTGTTAGTTTTGCCTCTTTGTCGCCATCTCTGTTTGAAACCTGCATATGCAGTTATTTGCAGAATTATCACCTTTACGTGCGTTGTGCATTGGCACGGCTCCTCAGAGTGAATGAATCTAATGTTTGCTGTCAGTACCACATTGGTGTGGATACTGTACTTTGGAATCACAGATTCTACGTCTTGGAAGTATGACCAAAATAAGAATTTTCACCGGAAAATGCCATCTGAACAAGTAACATGCCTGCCACTTTTGTTCTGACCAACAGAAAAAAAAGCATTACAATAAATCGCACTGCCAATGGTGATTAAATCTAACGATCGCTTAGCTCGGATCACGTCAAACCGTGCAAATTATTATTATTGTTATACTTTGTTCTCAAATTGTTAATGTTAACAACATCAGCATTGTGTGTATTTAGTGTGAATTAGCGTTACCTGTAGATTTCAATTTCTGTACCCACTCCACAGTCCGAAGTCTTTTGCTTTTGACTACGTTTGAATCTATAGTTGTCACTGATGAGTGTCATTTGGACCTTTCTGGATTACAATCCGCTATCAAAATGATACGTTTAATTATTGCAGCTGCTGTGAGAAAAGGCTATAAATGATCTGCCTCACATGCGATATAGCCTACTAGCTGGGACTCCTTCTCTAGGTAAACATTCGTGATGTAATGATGCAAAGACAAACGGCTGCATGCTCCAATATCCTGCGGAAACCCACCAGTATACCGTTCCTATTAGAAAACATTACTACAAGCTTACTGTTGTGAATCGGATAGTTTTGTACACATTTGAAACATTTTGGATAATTTTTAACCAAAAAAAGTTACAGACTGCAGCTTTTTAAAAAAATACTGGAATTATCAAAGCCTATATGGGTGGGTAGGGGGGACTTTGAATATTGTGTTGGACAAAAGGAGGCCTTCGAGTCGAAAAGGGTGAAACCACTTGTTCAAATGGTTTATCAGTGACTCTCTGAAAAATTACGGTAACATTTTAGTATGGAGAACACATTAACTATTAACTATGACTTTTCCCTCAATAAACTCTTAATTTACTGCTTATTTATAGTTAGTAAGGTAGTTGTTGTAGAGTTCAAGTTTAGGTATTGGGTCAGATTAAGGGATGTAGAATAAGGTCATGCAGAATAAGGCATTAATATGTGCTTTATAAGTACTGATAAACAGCCAATATGCAAGCTAATAAGCAACTAGTTAAAAGTCAGAATTGTTCCCCATACTGAAGTGTTACATTTTGTACAAAATTGCATTTTAACCAGTTCAGTTCTGGTTCAGTTCAGTTCTAAGAAACGCTTTTTTATCTTTTTTTTTGCAGATGGCAACTTTTTTCACATTAAAAAAATACTTTTTTGCAAGTTAAACTTGAATTTGATTTTCTACAACCTCACCAGCAGGTATGCATCAGTCTACAGCTGTTAAGTATTAGCTGCAGATGCACATGCACATTGTCCAAATAATTTTTAATTGCAAATAGATGGCAGAGATAGATAACTCTATTAAAGCAATTCAATAAACATTCTTCACATCGTGAGTCAATATTTGGGAGAAAAAAAATGCTACCGGCATGATGATAAACCTCACGCAACGAATTGATTTTAAAACCAGAAGCAACTACAATCAAAGTACACGAGCCACCAATGCAGCCTTCAACCAAACACACACACACACACACACACACACACACACACACACACACACACACAGTCATATAACCCACCATTACGGAGTAATCAACTTCCTCATGATGAAAAAGTAATAGAGATTGGGGAATGTAGCCTGCGGTTGTAAGTGTGAAATTTCTAATAATACAGTGATAGACTGGCCTTTAACAACACTCACGGCAGTCATGTGTTATGGTATCATAATAAAAATGCCCCAGAACTAATCTAGATCCTTTTTTTTTTTTTTACACAGAGCAGGTTATGAGGGGCGAAACTCTCCTCATATTTGGCTGCCATATTACACCATATGCTGTAAATAAGAAAACCCACCCAGCAAAGATAGGGTAGACCTAGAAAATCGCAAACTCTCTTGAGACAAAAATCTACAAAACAGAGGCTTCACATTTCATTTTCTGATTTGGATTCTTTCACCTGGGTTGTTCAATGTTGTTTAGCTCCATGGAGACCAAAACCAAGAGCAACATCCCTCCTGAGCGTTTACGCGCACATGACAGTGTATTAGGCCGAAGCTGATACCGTCAGCTCTCTACTGGATACCAGAGGCTTGGGGATGATGATGGCAATCCTAAAAGGAGCAAGAGAAAAAATAAATGAAAAAGAAGTGAAGGGTATGACCTCTGCTCTTTTGTTTTACTTTTGGCAACCGTAGCCCTGTTCCCAAATCTGAGCTGCCTAGCTGTCTGTTGCCTAGATAAGTGTTACCTTCTAAGGGGCCATTCACACAGAATACGTTTTTGTGTTTAAAACCGCAAGATGCAGGGCAGTGGAATGGAAAAAACACAAGGTCTAGACAGAATTTTTTTTTTAAAAGTTGAGCTTCTTTTAACTTGAGTGCCATGTTTTTTAGAATGCTGTGTCATGCGCGAGACGCTGCAAAAGACACAAGCGCGATGGTCAAAGACATCTGTTTAGGGCATGTTTACAGAGAAAAACGCAAGGTTTAGAGATGCTTTTTTTTAAAAAGTTGTACTAATCCGTTTTAATCTGAGTGCCATGTTTTTAGAATGGCCTGTCATGCGCAAGTTACAAGTCATAATCAGTCAAAGATGTCCGTCTAGTGCATGTTCACATAGAAAAACAATGAAAAGGTAGCGCAGTGAAATGCAAAAACGTTCTGTGTGACCAGCCCCTATTTTTGTTTTCTTATTTTAAGCATTAACTCTCTTAATTTTGATCAGTTTTTCAGTAAAAAAGACTTAATAGTTTTGCTTCTCAAGTAAATCTTGATTTAAAGGGTTAGTTCACCCATAAATGGAAATTCTGTCATTTATTACTCACCCTCATGTCGTTCCACACCCGTAACACTGTTCATCTTCGGAACAATAATTAAGATATTTTTGATGAAATCTGAGAGCTCCTCGATAGACAGCAATTTAATTACCACATTCAAGGTGCAGAAAAGTTGTAAAAACATCATTAAAATAGTCCACGTGACTACAGCGTTTCAACCTTAATGTATTTTTGTGCACAAAAACAAAACAAAAATAACAAATTTATTCAACAAATTTGTCTCTTCCCTGTCATTCTCCTACGCTGTTTACGTTCAGCACTTCCAGGTTCTACGTCAGAACGACAACTTTTTTTTTTTTTGTGGACAAAATGTATTCTCGTCGCTTCATAACATTAAGATTGAACCACTATAGTCATGTGGACTATTTTAACGATGTCTTTAGTACCTTTCTGGGCCTTAAAAGTGGTAATTAAATTGCTGTCTATGGAGGAGTCAGAAAGCTTTGGATTTCATCAAAAATATCTTAATTTGTGTTCTGAAGATGAACGAAGGTCTTACAGGTGTACATGAGGGGGAGTAATTATTGACAGAATTTTTGGGTGAACAAACCCTTTAAGAATGTTTAGATATTTGTACTGAAATGCGAGTAAGAAAATCTTTTTTTGCAGTGTAAATAAAGCTATCATCCATGCTACATTCAGACATCCAATGAGATAACGCATACAAGTAGTGAGTGGGTGTGCAAGAGAGCCACAGACTGTGTGTGTTTCTGTGTGCCGTTTGCATGCTGATCATTTCAGAACATGATGTCCTGGGACTTAATTATTCCACACACAGACGCATCGCTCTCACTGAAGGAACCCTAATTGGGGGAGTCAAAACAAACACACAACAACGTACACAGCTCCCCCCACTACAAAGAGACCTCAGCTGACTGCCAAGGGCAATGTCACTGGAACTGCCCAGCAGATGGGCCTTTTAGTTTTCCTTCCTGATGCAAGTGCTTGCTGGTCCCATGGCAGGCTGGTTGCAGGTTATGCTTCATATGTTTGTTTTTATCTATGAGGTGTTACCAAAACCTACTTACAAAGATTTGTGGGGCTGTAGAGGGGTAACACAACACTGGGTGTTATTTATAGGAAAGCTGGAAGGAGTCTACTGTAAATGTGCTAATGATGTTAGCACGAGGGTAACATCAGCACTGTTAAACGTATCCCAAGAAATTAAGCAACAATATCTGGCATCCAATATCAGAGAAGAATGATATCCAACATCCACATAGAACAATAGCCTATGTCTAATTCTTTGGTGTGTGCATTGTGTGTGTAAGAACAAAACTAAGCTCTCTTCCATTCAACATTGGAGTTACACTATAATCTGCTCACGTACGAAGTACTGCGAGGTTCAGTTCAGAGAAGATAGAAAAACATTTGTGTGTGTGTGACTACCTCTTTTTTTTTTTCTCTGAATGGACAGCATAAAAAAAAGAAAAGGGCATTTCAAAGGGGAAAGAAGAGAGCTCCAAGAATCAAATCACATTTTACTCTTGTTTATAGTGGGTTGAATAATACTTAAGACACATGTATCTATAACCAGCCTTGTTCTTTGCAAGATGATCAATTACCAGATTATCAAAACTCAATTAAATTAAAAATTGTAGTGTATCTAAATTATACTAGTGCAGGGGTTTTCAAACATTTTGATCCCGAGGGCCCCCAAATATAATGATCCCCTTGTAAAGGCCCCCCTCTCCTAAAATATGAAGGCAGCTATATATTTGTATAAATAAAAACCCATATATACTCTGCAAAATACAATTAAAATAAAATGAGTATTAACTCAAATAAAATATAAAAATCCAAATTCAATTATCTAATAAAAATACTGACTTTGTATCAAGTGCATCTTCTATTATGTATAAAAGTGAAGAGAAACAAAGCCCTAAAAAAAAAAAAAAAAAAATCTTTCATCTCAGCTTTTTTTTTTTTTACAGACCACCTAGAACCTTTTTGTGCCCCGGAGGCCTGAACTGTAGTTTGAAAAGTCTGTGCTAGTGTACTCCAAAAAGTTGAAAACATTAAAATATATGATTTCTTTTTTTCTTCTTCAGGAAAAAACGCACCAAAAATACAGCTGCAGGAAAATGTCTGAAACACATCACTGGCTGTAATGTCAAAAATAAACATTTAAAACCACTTCAAAAACAAATCAACCATTGGCCAAAAAATCTACTAGAATATAATGAAACTGCAACTGAAAACAGCGTCTACCATGCTAACACAACCAAACCTTGACCTCAACACAATAAAGAAAATGCATTGTCGAGCCCTGTCCTGTACTTTTAAAGGTGAAGTTGGTCATTTCAGCACTGCTAGCCTCACCAAATGGAATTGCAAAAATAATTATGTTTTTCAAATGAGTTTTCCCATCATCCCTCCATCTGCCATGAGTCACACAAACGGTTAGTTCAGCCAAAAGTGGACATACTGGGCCAGTCAAAACAAACAGAGCTAAGGGCACAGGCAACAGTTTTTAAAATGGATAAAAATCAACTTTCTAATAGTTGTCTATATTATATATACATATAATACATAAAATATTATTTATACAATATAATATTATATATACATACATATATTTCCCAGGTATTTTTGTACTTTAACTCACCTGTAATTTTGAAACGTTTTAAGATTTTAAAAGCAGGCCGCAGTTCTGTCGCCATCTACTGGACTAAGCGCGCGACACTCACGAGCCGTCAACACGCGATGTTTTGTCGCAAATCAGGAACTGTCGTGAAAGAACTTTTGCTTAGCGGTAGCTGTACACAGATACACGTGTATCCAGAGGCGTCGTGAAGATACATGTAAGTTACACACTGCGAATATAAATACAGTTTTGAAGATGTGTAAACACAGCATACATATAGAAGTCTGTATATTGGTAATAATTACGTCTATAAGGGGTGCTTTTTCGTGATGTCTATAAGTAGAAAGGTATTTTTTTTTGTTTGCATATGAGGTGGCTAACTGGCTAACAAACATCTTCGTTGTCAGCTGAGTTTTCTTACACAGATCTCTTGCTTCTGAATATACTCAAAGATATATGGGTGATTGGTTATTTAGATAATTAATTACATATATGTGAGATTATGAATGATCATTGTTACCGGGTCGTCTGAGGTCTGTATCATTGCTTATGGAGTGGCCAATTTTACACATTTTAGGTGCCTCACTAGATTTGTACCTCTTCAAGAGTCATGGAGCCTCAAATAACGAGCTAATGAAGCGAATCAGGTGTCAAATAGGGAGAAACCCAAAATGTGGGACCCCCATGGTCATGAAAAATGTGGAAATATTAAGGAAACATTGTGTTTTCCAGCCCAGGAAGAAAAAAAGATACTTCTCTATGAATTTAAGCTGCATATATCTATATAGATATTTATGCTGCATACATGTTTTTGTCTTTTTTCTCACCTTAGTTTCCATCAGGATGGCGAAGAGTTTACGCAGCAAGTGGAGGAGGAAGATGAGGGCGGAGAAAAGAAAGAAAAATGCCCCCAAAGAACTGGCACGACTCAAAACAGTGCTGGGTCAAGGAGAGAAAGGAGAGATCACCATGAAAGATGTAGCTGAGATCGCCACCGTGGTGCCGCCTGAGAAATTGAAGGAGAAACCAGGAGATGCAGAGATGTGTGAAGAAGATGGTGAGCCTTTATAGAAACATTTTGCACTTCTAGTTATAGTTAGTGTTGCATTTTATCATATTCAAATTTACCTGTTGTTGCTTTGCAGCAGATGGTGAAAAGATGAATTTGGACATTAAACGCAATAAAAAGACAATGTTGGACGATCAAGGACAGTATCCGGTCTGGATGAACCAAAAGGAGGCGAGGAAGGTGAAAGCCAAACGTTTGGGTAAAAAAGGAAAACCTAAGCTGAAGAAGGGTCTCGCCTGGTAGATGAACTGACCTGCTTGAGCATGGACATTATTACAGTAACAGCTGTATAGGAGCCTCACTGTGCATCATTTTCATGTACAGTTTGTACGTTTCTATGGACTTTTCATGCAACCTCATGCAGAAGAATTCAGTGTAAATTTGTGAAATGTAATGCCGATTTGTTGGTGACAGACACTGCGATGTGATGGATGATTGAACGTCATGTTCAAGGTGCTTCAGTTCACTAGCTAATGTGGTGGGGGAAGAGTAAAAAACGTGCATTCAGCGTACTACACGACTGACTCTTCCAGTAAAATAAAGTCTTTCTCTACTTCAATCCATGTCACTCTGTGGGTCTGCTTTACTTTGAAGTTGTGGAGTATTTTTGTTGCAGACAGAATAATTATAGATGTGCATCATTTTTTTTATCTTAATAAAAATCCAATATAACTCATGGGAAATTTTGTCTTTTATTTTGTGGTCAACACAAATGCATAACATTGAGTCAAAGAAGCATTAAGCCAGTGGCTTGGCATATAAATTGTATGAAATTATTTAAAAAGCGTGAAATTATGTATCTCTATAAAGCATTATGGTATACCTCTGCATTAAGGGGTTAGTTCACCCAAAAATGCAATATTTTTTTGTTTACGTCTGAACGGCGGCTAAGTATTGGCTGGCTCCTGCGTCAGCATCACACGCATGCATCGTGCTGCTCACATGAAGAGCGTTGGCCAATACTGAGCCTGTGTTCGGACGTAAACACAGAAGTCAACTGCGTGGGAAACTGACAGGGTAGAGAATACATTTTTGAATAAAGTCGGATTTTTTTTTTTTTTTTGCACACAAAAAGTATTCTCGTCACTTCATAACATTAAGGTTGAAACACTAGTCAGTGGACAATTTTAACAATGGCTTTAGTACCTTTCTGGGCCTTGAATGACTGTAATTATGTTGCTTTCTATTGGTGATAAAAAACAAAACTTGGATTTCATTAAAAATATCTTAATTTGTGTTAATATTACTGCTACCATACTTTTTGTTTGAAAATTTGGACCTTGGCAAAAAGGTCATTGAAAAATGTGACTTAGACATTTATATCATGTGCCTTGATACATACACTACCGTTCAAAATACACGTTTTTTTTAAAGAAATTAATACTATTGTTATAATTTTAATCAGCACAAATGCATTAAATTGATCAAAAGTGACAGTAAAAATATTTAAAATAAATGCTGTATACTTTATATTCATCCAAGAATTCTGAAAAAATGTATCACGGTTTCCACAAAAATATTAAGCAGCACAACTGTTTTCAACATTGATAATAATAATAAATGTTGCTTGAACAGCAAATCAGCATATTAGAATGATTTCTGAAGGATCATGTGACACTGAAGACTGGAGTAATGATGCTGAAAATTCAGTTTTGCCATCACAGCAATACATTTTAAAATATATTTAAATAGAAAACAATTGTCATAATATTTCACAATAATACTTTTTTACTGTATTTTTGATCAAATAAATGCAGCAAAGAATTCTTTCAAAAACATTACAAAACCAGACCCCAAACTTTTGAACGGTAGTGCAAACAATCCTATATATTTTAATCTAACATCTTCATAAAAAAAAGTTAATGTCCATGTAATCTGTTAACCAACCATGTGCCTTGAATGTAAAATGTTGTTCAGCTAATAGGAAACAGGTTCATTAAAACAACCAAAAAACATGTTAGTATATTGCACTTGTATGTCATAGAAAATTGCAATAAAAGATAATTGTCTGCAAGTGGCTAACAAACATACATTTGATCACTGATTATTAGTAACTACATGAGCTCCACAAAGGTGGCAGGAAACAGGCCTGTGCGACCATGACACGTTCCTTTCCACCAACCCTCATCCACCATCTCAATGTTAGTGATGATGTCATCTGGCATGAAGGAGATCTCGTCACTGGCCTCTGCAAAAGTATGATTTATAATCACAATACTCAACTAAAACTAAAAATGCTCAGACATAAATGACATTGGCCTGGTTTCACAGACAGTTCTTAGACAAAGACGGGATTAGGCCTTAGTTCAAATAGGACATTTAAAGGGCTTTTATAAATGAGATTTAGAAAAAAAACATTACTGGTGTGCATCTTGAGACAAAACAATAGAGGGTGTGCACGTGACGTCACCGACGGCCATTGTGACTGTGGTTACGCCCACTGAGTGGCAGCATTGGTTTAAGGCGTGAATGCCGCAAAAAACATACAAAATGCATCTAAAACAGGAAAGAATTTTGCGACTGACTGTACAAATAGACTTGACAAGAAATCTGAGGTATATTTTTACAGACTGCCGAAAGCTAAAGACAAGAGAAGCAAATAGGTCGCTGCAATTCACAGAAACAACTAGACTCCAGGCAGCGAAACGTGGATTTGCAGTTATCATTTTGTGTCAATATGTTGAATTTTGAGGTAAAATCATACCCTATATATTGTATTGTTCTATATTGTATTGACAGCTCATCGATTAAATATTTACCATCTTATATTCTGCATAATTGGATGTTTTTAAATAAACACTGACAAAAACTATACAAGTTTTAGTGCTGAATGATATGATGATATATATATAACCTTGATATAAGTGATCCCCTGGATTTAGACCTACCAATATTGTATTTATATAAAGCGTTCACAGGCAAATTTGCTCAATGTATTTCCCTGGTGTCGAAATCAGGCACTATGTCAGGAAACATGATTCCTGGCTGCATTTCAATATCCATGGATCGCTGGATCTTTGGTAAGTTGTAAGGAACACTATATTGAGTCCAACCTTAAGTTTAAACTGATAATCATTTGTTTTACTCGCGTTTTCGCGGATGAGGGTGCGTGTTCCGGCGATAAAGTGACGTCAATGCATACCCTATACATACTGACAGTACAAGTTGCTTTCAGTTAAAACAGGTCAAATATGCATTTTAGTCTGGGACTAGGTTTAAGCCTTGTCTGTGAAACTGGGGGTTAGTTCTTAAGAGTTACTTAAGAAATTATTTAATCAGATACAATGTCAAAAAGATATGAATCAGTTGCTGTTATGGTTGTACGCACCTCCTTGGTAGTCATAAATGGCTCTGGCTGTTTGTCCCCCCACACTTAGGTCTTCATAATCATTATCAACAACTGCTGAAAAAAAGCAACAAAAATAAAAAGAGGAATTACAGCTGTTAACAATCACAAACATTTATAGCAGTTGTAAATAGAACCATCTATTTTTGGCCACATAGATAGACCATCTATCTATGTGGCCTTGATCGCACTTCCCACACAGTGAACAAGTAGTAAATGTGTATGTGTAGTCAAACCTGGGGGAGCATATGAGACAGCATCCTCATAATCTTCATCCTGAGGTATGGGGTCAGGATCACACTCAGCATAAAATTGCTCAGGCTCCGGCTCCTCCTCCTCTTCAATCAGGTCAGCTGGGCGGGGCGGCAGACATGGCGGTTCCTCATAGTCAGGCTGCTCCTCCGCGTGAAACACCTGAAACACATATATGAGCAAAAACTATGATATTTCATTACTTGTCTTAATTGTGCCTTACATTTTATCAACTTACTTTATGGGTATAGAAGAATAAACAACTAGACTTTTTACATCTTTCGAAGAAAATTTGAGGCACTGCTATGCGGTTCTAAGTAGTTTTACCACAATATTATGCATTTGCTAGGGGCGTCTAACACTTTATTTAAATGTTCTTTTTACAGTCCAATTGTACATTTAAAGGGTTAGTTCACCCAAAAATTAAAACTCCGTCATTAATTACTCACCCTCATGTCGTTCCAAACCCGTAAGACCTTCGTTCATCTTCAGAACACAAATTAAGATAAAATCCGAGAGCTTCTGACCTTCCTATACACAGCATTGTTATTACCAATTTCAAGGCCCAGAATGGTAGTAAACCCATCGTTAAAATAGTTCATGTGACTACAGTGGTTCAACCTTAATGTTATAAAGTGACAAGAATATTTTAGTGCGCAAAAACAAAACAAAAATAGCGACTTTATTCAACAATTTCTTCTCTTCCCTGCTAGTCTCCAACGCTGTTTACACTGTAAACACAGTGCAGCACTTCCGGGTTCTACGTCAGAGCGCCGACTCAGTGAAGGCAGGGAAGAGAAGAAATTGTTGAATAAACTTGTTATTTTTGTGTTTTTGCACACAAAAATATTCTTGTCGCTTCATAACATTAAGGATGAACCACTGCAGTAACAATTTTAACAATGTCTTAACTACCTTTCTGGGCCTTGAAATTTGTTATGACATTGCTGTGTATAGGAAGGTCAGAAGCTCTCGGATTTCATCAAAAATATCTTAATTTGTGTTCTGAAGATGAACGAAGGTCTTACGGGTTTGGAACGACATGAGGGTGAGTAATTAATGACAGAATTTTCATTTTTGGGTGAACCAACCCTTTAAGTCCTGAGTAATATTAATTAACTACATGTACTCACTATAGAGTTAGAATTAGGGTTTGGATTAGGGCTAGTTGCATGTAATTATGCATAATTTACTGTTATTATTACAGTAAGTACATGTAACGTGTAACAAGGACACTGTAAAATAGTGTTACCCTAGGGTGTTCTGGGTTGTTGCTTACTGGTCCCAGTTTTTTTTCCTATAATTTTATGATCCTTAGATCAGGGTTATTATAGTTAACTGAAACTAAAACTAAATACATAAAAAAATATATACTGATTTTACAGAATTTATATCTTGCAATTTTGACTTTATAACACACAACTGCTAGTTTATATCTTGAATATCTGGTTTATATCTAGTTTATATCTGATTCTAAGAAAAAAGTCAGAATTGCGAGATGTAAGCTCGCAATTGTGAGAAAAAAAAAAGTCAGAATTGTGAAATAAAAAGTTGCAATTACCTTTTTATTTTTTATTCCATAGCGGAAACAAGCTTCCATTAAAAAAAACCCTGATATATATGTCAGAAAAGCTTTTTTTAAGCAAATATTTAATAAATATTCAGCCTCCTCCACTGTCATGAGACTTGAATAAACATATTCATAAGACGCAAAACATACAGTATCATGACACTGCTGTGCGTAAGGCATTTTTGAATCAGACTGAGAAAATAGTCGGATTCAAGTGTTTGCTACATGCTTATTTTTTATTGATAGGATTATTTCAGGTCCCCTTTCAATCTGATCAAATTTTAATTCAGATTGAGCTCAATCAGATCGATTGAAGCATTTACATGAAAGCTTTTCAGTCTGATTAAGCCATCAATTCAATTATAAACAAACAGATTATTTGGGTGCATGTAAACGGAGATAGCGTTGCATAATACTATACGACAGTTAGTTCTGGTTCTGGAATCTGATTGGCTGAATGCCTTTCCAGCCATGCGATATTCTACTAATATCACACGGAAACAATTTCACAATTTGGGATAACATTCTGCTGTTTTATAACTTAAACATGACCATTTCTGGACATTGTCAGAATTTAACACAACATGGGCATCAGTATGTTAATGTGCTCATGGTTGTGATGTCATAATGGTTTCCATATATGGTCTGGGTAGGATTTTTGCATTGTAAACATTGGAGTATCTCTAAAGAGTGCTCAAACCCTTCTGTTTCAAAAGAGCAACAAAAATATAACAAAAAGGGTCTTGCCTGAGGTTCTGTCTCTGGTTCATCTCTGGGAATTTCAGGCAGGTTTCTGAACGCCTCTCGGGGTTTCTGGGATGCTGGCACAGATGGAGGTCTCTGATTCTCTTCCTCCTCTTCATACTTGCTCTGCTCCTTAAAAGAGAAGATGACCAGCCAAGTGTTCATTAGTGTGTGAAAAAGAAAAGTCTGGTGTGTGTGGGTGGGTGGGTTACGTATTGTTGTCATGCGTTTCTATTAAAGTGCAATGAGCATTTCTATATATAAATGTATCAAGACAAATGTGAACCTCCTGTTTGCGTTGTGCCTCTTCTCGTTCTCTCTTCTCTCTAGCGAGTCTTCTGGCTCTCTCCTCCTCTGCTCTCTTCTTGTTCTCTTCATCAGAGGCCTTCGCCATGTTCTCAAACCGAGCCTTAAGGTTTCCAGCTCCTACACTTGCTATAAACACCAAGAACAGATAGTCAAGCATTTACAGTGTCCCTGAAAAGTATATGAACCCTTATTCAGCACTTAAAATGCATGAATGCCATTGCATTACTACTCAAAACCAACTATATCAAATGTATAATTTCCATAGACTTATACAACAAACACTCACAGGCCTCGAAAGCTTGAGGCTTTTCATAAGCTGATGATGGTGACTCCATCTCACTGAATGAAGCTGCACTCTGTGAGAAAAAAAACAAAAAACACTATGTGTATATTCACTGGGAAACTGTCAAACTAAATGAATAATGTTCAAAATCCTATTTTTGCCTCGCAGTAAAAAAAAAAAAAAAGACAGAAAGAGATAATTTAAAATAACTGATAAAAGTATCACAATGCAAAAACCTTGTTTTTCACAAATGCACCTTTATGTATATCTCGCAATGTGACTTTATATCTTATAGCTGTGACTATTTTTCTTTTTAAGTACAACTTTATTTCTCACAGTGGTGACTTTTTTCTCGTAATTGCGACTTGACGTGTATCCCACAATGTGACTGTGACAACTTTGGAATATGTTTCTCGAAAGTGCAACTTTACCACACAATTGCGACTTTTTTCTCGTAATTTTGACTTGCAGTATACAGTATATAGCAATGTATATCTCACAACTGTGACTATATTACTTGCAAATGCAACTTTATCACACAATTGCGACTTTTATTCCCGTAATTTCGACTTTCCATATATATCGCAATGTGACTACATCTCACAACTGTGATTACATTTCTCTTAAGTACAACTATTTCTCACAATTGCAACTTTTTTCTCGTAATTTTGACTTGCCGTATGTCGCAATGTGACTATATCAATCTCACAACTGTGATTATATTTCTCAAAAGTGCAACTTTATTTCTCACAATTGCGACGTTTACGTATATATTGCAATGTGACTATCTCATAACTGTGACTATATTTCTTGTAAGTGCAACTATTTCTCACAATTGCGAATTTTCTCGTAATTTTGACAGCGTATATGTCGCAATATGACTATATCAATCTCACAACTGTGATTATATTTCTCAAAAGTGCAACTTTATTTCTCACAATTGCGACTTTTACGTATATATTGCAATGTGACTCTCTCACAACTGACTATATTTCTTGTAAGTGTAACTTAATCAAACAATTGCGACTTTTTTCCCGTAATTTCGACTTTCTATATATATCTCAATGTGACTACATCTCACATCTGTGATTATATTTCTCGAAAGTGCAACTTTATTTTGCACAATTGTGACTTTTTTCTCATAATTTCAACTTGCCGTATATATATATATATATATATATATATATATATATATATATAAATATATATTTATATATATCACAATGTGACTATCTTACAACTGCAGCTATATTTCTTGTAAGTGCAATTTTCTCATAATGGCAACTTTGCTTCTCATAATTGCGACTAAGCATACCTCACTAAGTGACTTTATTTTTTATTTTAAACATTATCTGAATATTATCTTCTTCTTTTTTTACTCTAAAACAGAAACAGGCTTCCATAATAATGGCAAAATAAAACATTTGAAACGTACCTTATCCATGCGATCTGCTTCGACTCCATACCGTCCTCCAAAACCCTTTGCATAGTCTGAAATAAATAATAAGAATAACCAGCATTTTGACATTATTTTGTGTGTATTTGACTGTTTAAGTGCAATAAGCAGCGAAAAAGAACTCAATTTAGTACTGAGAGGCGGCTTTATGTGTGCACACTTTGGGTGTAATCACAAAAATGAGTAAAATTATGCGCAATACGCACAATCCCATGCCGAAATTCAAGCCCTGTAACACCAACAATATTCATCCAGAGCAAATGAAATGAGTGAGTGAGGGAAGGCGGGTTTGTGTGTCAACTTGCTGTCGGAGAGATGAAAAAGTGCAGCTGGTATCGTGTATTATGCGGAAAATGAGTATTGGAAGCGTTTCAAATATTTCAGTATCGATATGTATCAAAAGATCTATGTGTGTGTGTGTGTTTAAAAAAAAACAGATCAACAAGTAAACAATGAACTCTGACATATAGTTATCTGGAAAATCAGACTGTCAGAGGTCTTCAATGCCTCAGGCCACATAGCCGAGACTTGCAAAGGGAGATGAATACCAGGGCCCTCAGAAAAGTGCATGAAGTACGACCTGGCCACTAGGGCCCCTGGGGCAAGTGCAAGATGATTACTAGGATCCCCAGCTTCTATTTTCAGTAATCTAATGTTAGAAAACACCCTTTTTGTAACATTTGTTACAAGAAAGTAAGAAAAGGGGCCACTAGTTGTGGCAAGGCGCCCCAAAGTCATGTTCCCAGGACCCTCAAAGGACAGACTTTCAGAAATGGGTGCCAACTGATGTGACACTAATGCAGCCTATGCTATTACAATCATTACAAAACATCAGAATAAATATGAAGAGGGGTTTAGAAAGAGTTTCCCATTAGTCATCCCAGGCAATATTTACAATACCTTTCTGTGACTGATGTTTCTCTGTTTCTCCTTTGTAGTCGTAACCCAAAGCAGCCTTGTCAACCTTTTCTTTTTCCACGCCGTATTTCCCCCCAAAACCTTTTGCATAGTCTGTGAGATGTTCAGAAAACAGAATTATGCTTTATAAAAGATTCTTCCACCAAAAGGACAACAAAATATGGATTGAAGACCAGGATGCTGGTCAATATAACAGCAGAGATTGAATTTACCTTTCTGTGACTGATGTTTCTCTGTTTCTCCTTTGTAGTCGTAACCCATTGCAGCCTTGTCAACTTTTTCTTTTTCCACTCCGTATTTTCCCCCAAAGCCTTTTGCATAGTCTGTTAAATGTTAAGAAAACAGAATTATGCTTTATAAAAGATTCTTCCACTAAAAGGACAACAAAATATGGATTGAGGATATAATGGCAGAGATCGAAATGACCTTTCTGTGACTGGTGTTTCTCAGTCTCGCCTTTGTAGTCGTATCCCATTGCAGCCTTGTCAACTCTTTCTTTCTGTACACCATACTTGCCACCAAAACCTTTAGCGTAATCTTATGAACAGTAAAGAAGTGACTATTATAGACAGAACAGATGAATAGAGTGTGCCTGAAGTTTTTTTTTTTTTTAATGTATGAGTACCTTTCTGAGATGCATGCTGCTGAACCTCACCCTTGTACTCGTAGCTCATGGCAGACTGTAGTGAATTGATGATAAAAGGCAAATAAAATAAAGATTCAAATTGTCTATTAATTCATATTATACAACCACATTTTTTTAATTATTTATCACAGGACAGTGATGAGAGGGTTTCTAACCTTGTCCACACGGTCCTTCTGAACACCAAATTTCCCCCCAAAACCCTTTGCTGCATCTGTCTGGGATGAGTGCTGCTCTACCTCTGCCACATAGCTGTGCCCTAAAGCACCCTGGGAAAATTCAACACATTTTTTTTTTTAAATTAAAATCATGCAATATCATCAAACTAATAGCGTTTGGTGTCGTCAAACCTGGTGCAAAGTCACAGCAAGTTTGATTAAACCATCAAAAAATAAGGGAAAATTATTTATATTTTTAAACATGGTGAAGGTACAAAAAAAAAATCACAGAAAAACAAAAGTTTACAGAAAAAAAGCATACACTGACTACAACATAATCAGTTATTAATATTTCATTGGTTCTCTCGTTTTTGCACGTGTTCATAATTTCTTTGTATGACAAGCTGGACAAAAATGATGTCCACACAATTTGGCATGTTTCATTATGTTATCACACATAAAACAAATGACTCCACTTACAAACTTTTTAACACATTTTTCTTATATTATTTGAATAAAGGGTGTCAATTTTCCTAGGCCAGACATCACTTTTTGGACACTACAGCGTTTGCAAATGAGTTTGCTCTGAGAGATATATTTTTAGACGTAAGGTGCGATCACAGCAAATTTTCTGTGAAATTTTGTTGGCAAGAAGGTCCATAGTCTATTGTCAATAGTGTAGAGATGTATGAAGCACAGCTCACACAAGTCAACCAAGCAGCTTTCTGTTAGTCAATGCGGCAAATCTGTGAGACTAACTTGAAACAGTTGTGAAATCAGCCTAGGGAAATCTTTTGTAATCAAGCAAAACTCCCAATTGTGTGGATTCCTATTGAAATGACTGGATTTAGTGACCAAAAATTTGCTCTGCAATAGTAAATGTGACGGCATCTTAGGATTTTGGCCTGTTCTCAAGTCTAACCTTGTCCATTCTGTCTTTCTCAACTCCAAATTTCCCTCCGTAGCCGTAAGAGGCTTTAGGGGCCTGGTCCATCTCTTTCTTCTTAACCACCTCATGTTCCCGAGACACATTCTGTCTGAGCTCTGCAATGCTGAACACAAACATGCACATCACATGTTACTACATGCTGCATATTACCATGGAATGTGGCACTTTTGTTATGCACTCAAAATCTTTGCATTTGTTTATAGTGCTCATTTGTTCATGTTCAGGACGAACATTATGAAAATAAAATACATAGATATATGTTATAATTATATTTAAAATGCAGTGTGCCAGTGCAAAATCTTATTCCGCTTCTGACATGACGTATGCTCGAACTTATCAGTCCATATTTGGAAATGCAACTCAAGTCGGCAGCATATCTACTTCCTATTTCCTCACTGCAGAGAGTGACACTCTTTTCAGCAGTGCTTTCAGTTCAATGCATTGCAACATGGTGCCATTAAAGCATCCTGCTATATTATTATATCATTTAAAATCCGTATGATGTTCATTAACTGTTACCTGATGTGTTCTTTTCGGCCTGATCCTTCTATGGTTCTGGCACCCCATCTCTGCTCCTGCTCTGAGACATCATTCTGAAACAGACACATTTTTATAAATAAAATAATAATAAATAAAAATGTATAAAAAATTCTGATAGAAATCTTAACTCTAAACCAGAGGTGTCCAATCCTGCTCCTGGAGGGCCACTGTCCTGCAGAGTTCAGCTCCAACCCCAATTAAACGCACCTGAACCGGCTAATCAAAATCTTACTAGGCATACTAGAACCTTCCAGGCAGGTGTGTTGAGGCAAGTTGGAGCTAAACTCTGCAGGACAGTGGCCTCCAGGAGCAGGTTTGTTTCTTATTATTTTACAATAGTGCCTTCAGAGAACTTTGGAGTATTTTCCCTGTCTGCTTACCTCAAAATTTGGATCTGTTTCCCAGTCGTCCCCCTCTGACTCGACCTTCACATTAACATCATGTCCCACCACAGCTTTCCACATCTATAGAAAGAGAAGTCATAATTTTATGGCTCGTGTTACATTTCCTCAGACATTTGAATATTTTAACGCATTATGCTTAAAATGTAGTAGTTAAATAGTCAACTTGACAATATCAAGAGAGAGTAAATCATCATCATCACAGCTTAATGGTGTAACTCCACATATTTTGAGTTTTATGAAAAACAAAAATCTACATTTTCGTTTAATCTCTATAAATGAAACAAGAGTCACAAGTGTAGTTGCACTTTGCAAGTTCCTCATTTTTCTAGAGCATCAGATGGAAACTTTTGCGTGTTTACGAATTCACGAAAAATACACGTTAATTTCAACAGTAATCCACACCATGAACACTGTAATGCAAACGCAGCAACGTTACAGATAATGTATAAAAATGTATACATTTGACTTCCTGCTACAAAAAAAGTTCTGGCAACTCACGATGTATCACCCACTTCCTGACTTAAAAGTTTCATTTTTCTTTATGCATCCGTAATAACAATATGAACAGATAACAAGGTTTACTCACTTTATAGTGCTTTTATTCCCGGCTTTGTGTCCCTTAAGTATCGGTATCAGTGTCAGTGCGTGATAAACAGCAGATCAGACCTGCGCACCGCGTACTCCAGAAGAGGTGTCGGGCACGCGTTCACGCGCATCGGAGTTCCACCAATGCATTTTTAACCAATTAAATTAAGAGACAAAAATACATTAAAATAATATTAATTTTGTAAGTAGTCTAAATGTCTTAAAAACGATTAATAAACTAATATGTAACAGTAGTATTATATATTTTGTAATGATTCTTCGTTGTATTTATGAAATATTTTATTTGGGTCAGGTCCGAGCGCCAACACAAATTGTGTAGGACCATTGAAGCATTCGGCACGGTTAAAAGAACTCAAAATTACTGCAATGATTGTGTATTTATTTTTAAACACATAAAAGAATTAAGTATTAATTAAAATCAAAGGTTTACTATACAATCTGCTGTACAAGAACAGCACCAACATGTCATGCAAACACATAGATGTGTATATGTCCTCCCATAAATAGACTTTATTTCCAAAAAATAGCCCCTACAACAGGGTAGCAGGAGGAAAAGAAAGGATCATTTACAGAGATTTTACAGATAAAACACTCACTGGGCCGTGCTTAAAATCTCAATGTAAGAGACAACATTTTAACCATAATCTAATCCAGCCCTATACAGCCCAAACAGATCTGAGTGACAGTAGAATAGTGAGAATAGGAAGTCTGGCTCTGGCTCAGAAAACGGAAAATAAGCAGAACATGAATGACTTGATGAAGCTGACTTGACCTGAAACAGAATCAAAACATCTAAAGTAATTGGTAATAAAATGTCTTGAGATTAAGGTATTTCATTTATGTCTTTAAGGTTGAATAAAAGCAAAAGTAGTCCAGATGTAAAGACCATGATGTGTAGTGTGTTAAAGAAAATAAACAACAAAACCAACAAATAAACCGGGGGAAAAAAAACACCAATTAAAATGAACAAATATAAATGACAGTATTGCACCAAGCTGGCAAACTAGTCTGCCATGACAGAGAGAGTCAGCACACTAACACGTTTCTTGTAGACACGTACAGGAACTATCAGCTTTGCCATTACATTTGAACGCACTGACTTTATGCAGAAATAAAGAGATACCAAGAAAACTAATTATAGGAAGTTGGAATGTGGTCAAAATAAGTCTTCTTGTGTCTACCTTTATGCAATTTGACAGACATTGTGAAAGACCCTGTTTTACAGAAACAAAGAGGAAAAAAAAAAAAAACCCTGACACTATACCCTGTCAACTTCATCTACATTTTCCAAAAGATGCATAAACATTCCTTCATAAATGAGGGCATTTTTAAAGGGTAAAATCATGTTCTTGAGGAAGTGCAGGTAGTGCTCTAGTGTTACTAATCTGGTCAAGCCCCATTAAAACTGGGTGGAAATGATTTTTTGTCAGAGCGCTCCGATAAAAATAGAGAACAAAACAAACAGATCAATGTAACTTTGGTAAATAAGCAAGGAAAAATGTTCACAGACAAATGTAAATTAGTTAATCCTGTATTAAATAATGTCTCCATTTGTTTTGTTTTGTATAAGTGAATGAGTATGTAACTGTCTCTCTCAGTTAAGCGTTATCTCTCTCACAGATATCCTCCCATGCATAGCAGCAGCAGCACGTGAACAGTCAGCAGGTAAAGTGACACCAGCAGAGGGGTGCGCTGACGAGAGCAGAAGGCGACTCGCAGCATCCGCAGCAGCCCAGGTCCACCACTACGAGTCTGAGATAAAGAAAAAATATATATAAATATATCCAAACATACGTGTGTGTGTGTGTCTATATATATTATATACACACACACATATACTACTGTTCAAAAGTTTGGGATCGGTAAGATTTTTAATGTTTTTAAAAGAAGTTTCGTCTGCTCACCAAGGCTGCATTTATTTAATTAAAAATACAGTAAAAACAGTGATATTGTGAAATATTATTACAATTTAAAATAACGGTTTTCTATTTGAAAATATTGTAAAATGTAATTTATTCCTGTGATGGCAAAGCTGAATTTTCAACATCATTACTCCAGTCTTTAGTGTCACATGATCCTTCAGAAATCATTCTAATATGCTGATTTGCTGCTCAAGAAACATTTATTGTGTACAATTGTACAAAATATTTGTGTACAATATTTTTTTTCAGGATTCTTTGATAAATAGAAAGTTCAAAAGAACAGCGTTTATTTGAAATATAATCTTTTGTAACATTATAAATGTCACTTTTGATCGATTTAATGCATCCTTGCTGAATAAAAGTATTAATTTCTTTAATTTATTTAAAAAAAAATAAAAATAAAAATTCTTACTGACCCCAAACTTTTGAACGGTAGTGTATAATGTTACAAAAGCTTTGTATTTCAGATAAATGCTGTTCTTTTGAACTTTCTATTCATCAAAGAATCCTGAAAAAAAAAGTACACAACTGTTTTCAACATTGATTATCAAAAATGTTTCTTGAGCAGCAAATCAGCATATTAGAATGATTTCTGAAGGATCATGTGACACTGAACACTGGACTAATGATGCTGAAAATTCAGCTTTGCCATCACAGAAATAAATTACTTTGTAAAATATATTCAAATAGAAAACAGTTATTTTAAATTGTAATAATATTTCACAATATTAATGTTTTTACTGTATTTTAAATTAAATAAATGCAGCCTTGGTGAGCAGACAAATCTTTTTTTTAAAACATTAAAAATCTTACCGATCCCAAACTTTTGAACGGTAGTGTGTGTATATATATATATATATATATATATACACCAAATGGTGTGGAATTGCATTGAGGATTTGTTTTTACCCGTATAACAGCACCCTCTGTTGGCTCAATAAGTACAGCTGTCTCTGACATCATGGCTTCGGATGCTGTCTGCCACTCACCCTGTGTATAGCTGTAAATGATGAAGGAAATTGACACATGTAATATTTAGTCTTTAATCAGTATTTTAGAGATTTAAATGTGAAAAGCAAAGAATTAAATATGTGAATGAAAACTGCAGTTGGTTCATATATGCAGTGTCCCCAAAAATATAAGTAGTTCATATTAATGTCATTAATAAGTGTCTGAAAGTGTCCAAATTATTTTTGGGAGAATTGCATATGACAAATTTCACATAAAGGCAGTCTGCAGCAATAATGCCCACAGCCAGGAGCAGTGAGTTGATCTTAATCTGAGATTAGGGTCAGACCGTTTGAGGCGATCCTGTGCAGCAATGAGCTGCTCCTCTACTCTGAGTCTCTGCTCTGACTCCTCATCCAACCTGACAGAAACACACACATAGAGTTACTGTACAGCACTGGTAAGTGGGGAAACGAAAGTTGACACATGGAAAGTCACTGAAAGAGTCATAAGAGAGAACCATGTAACCTATGATTTATAGTTTAATAACCTAATCAAAAGGCCTAGAAGTCATATTCTCAGGTAAATTACTGTTGATATTTGGACACCATCTATTTGAGAGAGCAGTAAAGTGTGGTAAATGCAGTACTGGGTAGATTACTTACAAATTATAGTCCATTACTGATTCCAAATTACATGACAAAAATTTTAATAAGTAACATAATCCATTACACATTTTAGGTAATACATTTACTTTTGACCTAATGTAACTCCCTAATGTATTCAAAACACTACAAACAATAGCCACTGATTAAAAAAAATTAAGACTGAGAAAAAGAAACACCAAACAGAGATGAAAAGTGTTGAAAAAGATACGCTTAACATACTACATATCACGTGCTTAATTCCTTTCAAATACAGTATTAGTAGTATGGTAGCTGTTAGCTGAAGTATTATCTACTACTGCTATCAATGCAGTTTGTGGCACCGGTGCTAAAGAGATTGACATAATGCAACTGTAGATCAGTATAATTAATGAGAAGACTGCTAAACTTGGCAGCAGTACCTTCTCTGGAGTTCAATGAACTCCGCTTTATATCCCTCGTTGTGCTCTAGAGGACCACCAGGTGCAGCGTCTACTGCAAGGCTTCCCTAAAGGACAAAGAAATCAGTATTGGATGCCTCATTCACTAAAGACAATGAAACAGATCAATGACTTCAAAGATCTATACTTAAATATAAAGTGGGGTTAAAAAGTCTAAGACCAATAGAGAAATATGCAAAACTGTGCAACAAGTCCCATCTCATATTACAGAACAACAGTACAATGAAAAGACTAGAACTTATAAATGCCTCTAGCTACAAGAAAAGAGGTAGATGGATTGACTGAAAATAAATCATTTCTAGGCTGCTTCCAATATCTCATACTTGAAAATGAGATTCTAGCTTTTTACCTGTCTTTGTGTGTGCTCGTGCCGTAATTTTGATGCCCGTGCTTCCTCCAGCATGGCAGTAAGCTGGCGAACCTGTTGGTCCCTGTCTGAGAGGGTGGTCAGGGTCTGCTGCTTCAAGAGCTCGGCCTGACCCTGCCAGTCCATCATCTCAAGCCTAGACATGTAAACAAAAAATTAAGAAATTGTAAGAGTATTTTTCATTTTTGGAGGGATTCTGCTAATTTCTTTAAAGCTGTTTTCTGCAAGACTACCACCAAAACGGCAGAGGGCAAAAAAGTCACTCATGCGTAAAACCCATGAATCTTACCTGAGCATTTCCAATTCTTGCTTATCTCTGTCCATCTGGGCATCTCTATCCTTCAGTTCTGCCATGATTTTTTCCTCTCGCTCCGCTGCCTTTCTTCTCTCTTCCTCCAAAGCCTGAGTGATCCTGGATAATTCACCAGATCCAAGCCGATCCAATTCAGACTTCTGCAAGTGCAGCTGTTCCAACTGAGGAACCAGGAGGGATGCAATTAATAGGTTGCAAATATCATTAAAGAAGGCAGGATGCAATATTTTTGTTTCCAATAAATTATCAGGTAATTCAATACATACCATTCTTTCCCTGTCATTTTGCAGTGCTGCTAGAGCATTTTTTAGGCTCCACACTTCTCCTTTGGAGCCACTTGGGGGAGAAGCTGGGTGAACCGTCCGGTTTATTTCATCTAAACGGAGACGCAGCTCTTTGGCCTCACTGATAGCTTGATCTCTTGCGACCTGCATAGAGGCCATGGCTTGACCAAAAGACTTGTTCTGAGCTCGAAGCTGACTAGCTGCTTCCCTCTCCTCCAGAAGCTGTTGCTCCATCACCAACAAGTCTCGCGCCAACTCCGCCACCCTCTCCTCTGCTGTTTCCGCTTCGGTTCGCAGAACGCCGCCTTCCCAGCGCAGCTCCTTCAACTCCTTGCTGTGGACTGCCTGGGTCTCCTTCTCCAATTCCAAAGTCTCCTCCAAGGTGGTGATGCGCTTTCTAGCAACTTGGAGCTGTTCCCTCAGCTTCTCTACCTCAGCCCCGGGTGCATCTTGCCTATCGACACTTCCTTCGCTGGCCTGGACCAAGTTCTCCTGCACCAATAGAGGTACCTTCCCTTGCGCAACTTCTTTTTCAAGAGCCTGAATATGGCTCTCAAGATTTTCTTTCTCTCTCTCCAGGAAACTGATGCGCTCTACTTGGGCAGCAAGAATCTGCTTGTGCTGGGAGTCCTTCATAGCAAGAACCTGGTTCAGGTCATTTCTGTAACCATGAAGCTGGGCAGCCAGCTTGGCATTCTCAGCATTGAGGTCATCCCGCTGTGACAACAAGGCTCGAAGCTCCTCCTTTAATCCGTTGTTTTCACCTGCAGCCTCCTGGATCAGGCTGTCCTTCTCCATCATTACCTGAAAAAACATGAGATTTTGAGAAATCCAAATTTTAAAAGATACTCTGAATTAATTATGCAAATGAGGTTATTCAGAGCAGCATTACCTGGAGGTGTCTTTCTTCTAGCTGCTTGTATTGGCTGAGTACTCTGTCTCTGTCATCCTGCAGGGAGCCCATAGCCTTGGTAAAGGACTCCAGTTGAGCTCTGCTCTGGAAGGTATCCTCCTCAGCCTTACGGAGCCTCTCTTCTAAACCACGCAACTCCTCTCTCCTCTCCTCCAGCTCTTTCTCTGCCATCTCAGCCCTTCCATCTGCATCCTTTCTAGCCTCCTCTACAGCCTAAAAAAAGACCACTGTATTATTATATGGCATTAATTTACTAATAATGATATGAACAGATATGCATGCATTCGCTTCAGAAACTATGATATTCAGTATATTAAGTACCTGTGTCACAGCTTGCTCCTTCTCACCAAGGAGCTCCATTTCCCTCTTCTCCTTCTCATCCAAAGCAGCCTGAAGAGTTTCAGTAAGGTTCTTTGAAGATCCCAGGTCTGTCTCTAGTTGCTCAAGCCTCAAGTATAGTCTCTTTTCCTCTGTCTCCCTTTCCTTGATCACAGCACGTGCCTCATTAGCATCACTCTGAAGCTTATCCACTGCTTCTTCTAGGGCTTTGGTGCGGTGCCGCAGTCCCTCTGCCTCTGTCTCTAGGGTAGTCAGCTGGGTGCGAGTTTGGGTCAGGTTGGTTTCTACCAGAGTGAGCTTCTGCTGCAGATCCCCTCTTTCTTGCTCAAGAGCTGCAAGGCTTTCATTATGTTTCTTTTCCACCTCAGACAGCTCTAGTTGTAGGTTCTCTTCTGCCTTTTGCATTCTGCAGACATACATTTTATTTATTATTGAAAATTTACTGTAACAGTTAAAGTATAATTACCAGATGTTAACAGAACTTAATTGAAACATGCAAAAAACAAAACAAACCTTTCCAATAAACTCTGCAGCTCCTCTTTTTGGGTGGTCTCCCTCTGGAGTTGCTCAGCAAGTTCTTTGGCACGGGTTTCAGCCTCCCGAACATCAGCCTCCTTTTCCTGTAATTCACTATGAAAACGACTCTCCCATTGCTTGGCCTCATCCAGCACTCGATCACGATCATCCTGGAGGGAAGACATGGAGCGCGAAAAGGCTGCCAACCGAGCCAGTGCTTCATCCAAACGGGCTTGCATTTCCTGAGCATGCCTGTCTGCGGCCTCAGCAATACTCCTTGCCTCCAGAGTTGCCTCTTCCTCCTTCTCCCGCTCCCTGTAAGATTTTTCTAATCTTAATTCTATCTGTTTAAGCTCGGCTCCAAGGCGATACCTGACTTCATCCAGTGTACGCTCCGCATCTGCCTTCAACTCAACCTCTTTGCTTTGTACCATTTGTTCTGCAGCTAGTTTGTCTGCTTGGGCCTGCTTTGCTTCTTCCAGTGCCATGTCCAGCTTCCCTTTACATGTTGAAAGTTCAGATGCAATACTTGTTCTGTCTTGCATGATCTTTGCAATTTCCATGTGTGCTGCCTCAAGTTCTGCACTCAGCTCATCTCTACCCAACAGCAATGACTTAACTTCTTTACCCAGTTCACTTATTCTTTCCTGGTACTCAATGCAGTCTTTCTGTAGCTGACGGACTTCAAGTTGCTTTTCCCTCAGCAGTTCCTCAAGTTGACGTGTTCTGTTTTGACTACCTTCTTTAAACCTCTGTGCAGATTTCAACTTCTGCTCCAGCTCTCTTTGTTTGCCTGTCTCAGCCTCTGCCTCTGCTCTTTCTCGTTGGGCCTGCCTCATGTCCTCCTCCATCCTGGCAGCCCGGCCCCTCTCACTTGCCACCTCAGCTTCCAGCTCAGCCCGCTCTCTCTCCAGTTTCTCCAATTCCCTCTGCATGTCAATGAGGCGATCACGACTATCAGATGCCTCTTGCTGGTAGCCTGCAATGCTGCCATTGAGCTGAGCCAGCTGGTTCATCAACCGCTCCTCTAGGTCATCTCTTTCAGCCTCTAGGCTAGTGCGGAGTTCTTGAAGTTGGGTCTCTTTCTTAGAGCTCTCTTCCTTCAGGAGGTCCTCTCTTTCTGAAGTCTCCAGAAGCTGTTGTTTGAAGGAATCCAGCTCTGCATTAAGCATGGATTCTTGCTTGTTTCTGGATTCCATGTGATCCTCAAGAGTAGCTTCAAGTTCCCTTATCTTACTCTCTGCTGTTTCGAGAGAGGTCTCCAGTTCCTTGAGCCTCTCCTCAGTTTGAGCAGTCATTTCTGCATGCACTTCTGTGACTTCTTGTTCAAGTGCAGTACTAATGGATTCCACTGGCTTAGTGAGATTAGCTTCAGGGGAAATGCTAACATTCTGGTATTCTTGGATTTCAATTAAATCAGGACTTGTCTGCTGTGTGATGACTTTAACCTCCTTAATAGTCTCCATGGAGCATGTGTCCAGGGTTTCACTGCCCTTTGTGTCAATTTCCTCAGCCAAACGTTGTCTCAATTCCTCAGCTTCATGCTCCAAAGAGTTTTTATCAGCCATAGCAATATTATAATTTGTTTTCAAGGTCTCAAACTCTTGTTTGACTCTCTCAAGCTCTTGTTTCAGCTCAGTTTCTGTACGTGTGACCAATTTCTTCTCTTCCTGCTCCCTAAGCCTTTCATTCTCCTCCTCTAGATCCATAATCTTTTGATGTTTGACCTTAGCAAATTTTCTCATTTTTTCTTTCACAACATCCACCTCCTTCATAGCTTCCTCAGCTAACCTCTCTGCCTCTTGTCTGGCTACCTCATGAGCTCGTGCCTTGGCTGCTAACTCCTGCCTGTCCTGTCGAGCAGCTTCAAGCACTTTTCTTACTCGTTCAGCTTCATCACTCACATTTTCATATGACTTGAGGAGGGATTCATACTCTTCTTTCATGCTTTGCACCTTTTCTTCCAGCTGCCTACACACTTGTTCGGATTCCTCTTTGGCACTCTCAGCTTGCCGTTTGCATGCATCCTTCTCATTCAAAACACCCTCCATAGCAAGTTTAAGGCT
The DNA here is from genome assembly GCF_019924925.1 of Ctenopharyngodon idella. Classification (NCBI taxonomy): domain Eukaryota; kingdom Metazoa; phylum Chordata; class Actinopteri; order Cypriniformes; family Xenocyprididae; genus Ctenopharyngodon; species Ctenopharyngodon idella. The sequence continues at coordinate 3,752,377 of NC_067223.1, read as the reverse complement.
CTCACAGGACGCACTCAGACTCTGGTTTTCCAATAAAGTTCGATCCATCTCCTCAATTAACTTCTCCCTCTCTTCTCTTGACTTGTTCAGCTCCACCTCTATTAACTCCAGCTTCTGTTGTAGCTCTAATTTAATCTTCTCAGCAGAAGCCTGTTCCTCCTTCAATGCCTGTTTCTCTTTGATTGCCTCCTTACGTGATACAAGAGCAGCCTGCAGTTTACGTTGAATCTGTTGGAGTTTGGCACTATTATCCTTCTCTTCTTCCTCACGTTGTGGCATTTCTGCTTCCAGTTTTTTAACCCTATCTTGCTCAGCTTTAAGCTCTTCTTGTAATGAAGTAATCTGCTGATCTTTCGCCAATACGGTTTCCTGCATCTTAAGTAGAAGAGAACTTTGTTCACTAAGCTGTTGGCTTAAATCAATAATCTCATCATTCTTGTTTTTAAGAAATTGTTTAAATTCTTCCACTTCCGACTGAAGTGCTTTGACTGGGGACTCAGCATCAGAGATGCTTCTTTTAGCTGCTTCCCAAGCTTCGTCCACCTCCGCTTTCAACTTCTCTGTATGCGCTTCGGCTCTTTGACATTTCTCCCTAAGAGCCTCTATTTCCTCGGTGAGAGAATCAATCTGCCTCTCCTTTTCTCTCAAGACTTCAAGTTCTTGGGAAAGTTCTTTGAATTTGCAATCTGTGAGTGATTGAGAGGACTGGCTCTCTTGTAAACACGCCTCTAATTCTGCACGAGCAGCCTGCTCAACTCTTAAATCCTCCTGAAGTGCATTTATAATGTCCTCATGATCTTTTATCATGGGCTGCTGAGATTGCTCACCAGGTTTATGTTGTTGTGCCTCAGTCTCAGCTGAAGCAAAATCCACCCAGTCCTCCTGAACCCAATCATTTATCTCTGGTTTCTCTAGATTCTTTGTAGTACACCCAACATTACCCTCCACATTCACACTCACTACTTTATCTGCTGCATTCTTTGATTCTAGCAGACCCTCTAGCTCCATAACACGATTCAACAACCCAGTTTTCTCTCCCTCTTCAGTTTGGAGGCGTTCAAGAAGCTCACTGCACTCTTCTTTCTGTTGTTTCATCTGCTCAAGATGATGGCGATCTTTCTCTTGAGCTTTTACAACAGCATCCTCATAAGCATCAGTAGCTTCCTGAAGCTTTTTATGCAATGTTTCAATGTCAGATTCCATGGACGCTATCTGCGAAAGAAGTCTATTTTTGTCGTCAGCTGCCTGTGACATTTGTTGTTCATTCATTTGTACATACTGCTTTGTCAAATGTTGTATTTCTGCATGCGACTCAGTCAATGCTTGATCTTGTTTATGGATTTTTTGTTCCAGACTTGTTAAGGTCTCATCTTTCATATTTAAGACATCTCTGGTCTCTTGCAACAAAGCATCAAGTCTCTGTATTTCTAGATCTTTTTCCTTAATTTCATTTTTAAACTGAAGAGTTGTTCCCTCATTATCATCCCTTTCCTTTTCTTCCTTGCTCTCAGCCTCCTTCTCGAAGTCTGCAACTTTTTTCATCAATTCTTTACGCTGTATCAGAGCAGCCTGTAGCTTTCTCTTGAACTGTTCTCCATCTTTCTTCATGGCAGCCATTTGAGTAACCAAATCCTCTTTCTCCTTTCGTAAAGCAACAAGCTCCTCTTTTTCTGCTGTTTTATCCTCTAGGATTTCCTGCTGGTCATCCCTGACATTCTCAAGTTCATAAATTTGTTCTTTTAGCTTTTTGACTTCACTGGATAATACAAACTTTTCCTCTCCAGCCTGGAGTAGTTTGGCAGTCATGCTATCATTGAGTTCCATCATCTCCTGGTCTTTCTGTGAAAGACATTTTTGTAGGTCTTCCAGCTCAGCATTCCGGTCAATGAGAGCAGCTTTTGCCATGTCAGCTTCCTGAGAGACCTGCACTAACCTGCCCTCCATATCCAAGAGCTTCTGTTCCAGTTCGGAGGAAGCAAGCTCTCTGTCCTCCAGTTGAGCAGCCAGCATTCTAGCTTGACCTTCTTGTTCAACAACTCTTTGTTGGGCTTCATCAAGGCCTGCCTGTAAAACTTGCAGCTTATCATCTTTAGAGCAAATCTCTTCCTTCATATTCTCAAACTGTATAGCAACACTTTGCCTATCTAATTTTTCTTGCTCAATCAATGCCTTAGCTTCGATCAGCTCTTTCTCACAGATGTTTGCCCTAGACTCAGCCTCATTTCTGGAAACTGTGAGTGACTTCAATGCTTCCTCCAGCTGGAAGACTTTCTCCTGTGATTGTATGGCGGAGTCTTTAAACTGCTGAAGCTCTCCCACAAGTTCACTATACCTTTTCTGAATCTCTTCAGCTAAGACCTGTGCAAAAGCTTGACCAGTGCTTGAATCTGTATTTAGCAGACTTCCCTCCTGTTGGCCAAGACGTATCTGTACAGTTTCATGGATAACTAAAGGTGGTGATTCAATATCAACTATGCAGCTAGTTGATGCGACTTGCTCTTCACAAGTCTCTTCCCAAGATTGCGTGGATAAGCGCAGTGAGGCAAAGTCCTGAACTTGGGCCGGCCACTCTTGAGTCCCATCTTGGTTGACTGCTTCCAGAAGAGTCCAGCTACTATGAGCCACCTCTGAATCACTGCTTGTCACCATCTCATCTGAGGAAGTACCCTTTGATTCTCCAGGAGAATCAGGTTGAGGTGCTATAAGCTCAGGGCTACTCTCATTGCCAGCAGAGACAGACAGAACAGAGGTGTCTGCTGCCACAAGTGTTGTCTCTTCCTCTTGTGAGCCTTCAAGGACCTCAGATAGAGCTGTAGAGTTGTCGTGCAACTCAGTGATGTCTCTTCTACTTACACTGTCCGCACTTTCCTCCTCTGGGATATTCAGAGTTTGGCATGTGGCGAGTGACAGTTTTTCTCTGAGAGCAAAAACTTCTCTTTCTCTGTCTGCAAGCTGCTGTTCCAGAAACAGTATCCGATCGGTCTGTAATTCATTTTCTGAAGTATGTCTATCTCCACTGTTATCTGAAACAGAAATCATGAGACAACCAAGTGAAAATCATCAAATAACTTAAGCATGCACAATTAAAGGATTAGTTCACTTTGAAATGAAAATTAGCCCAAGCTTTACTCAAGCCATCCAAGGTGTATATGGCTTTCTTCTTTCTGATGAACATAATCTGAGAAATATTAATAAATATCCTGATGCTTCCAAGCTTTATAATGGCAGTGATAGGGATCAATGAGTATGAGCTGAAGAAAGTGCTTCCATCCACATCCATCCATCATAAATGTGTACTCCACACGGCTCCAGGGGGTTAATAAAGGCCTTCTGAAGCGAAGCGATGCATTTGTGTAAACAAAAATATCCATATTTAACAAGTTATGAAGTAAAATATCTAGCTTCCGCCAGACCGCCTTCCGTATTGAAGTTACAAAGAAAGTGTAAACTGGCGTCACGTCAGTTACACTTTTCCCATAAGCTGAATAGGGAAGGCGTAGGACGTAGCGTAAGCTTTGAGAACTGCAAGAGTTTTACACTTTCTTCGTACATTGAATACGGAAGGCGGTCTGGCAGAAGCTAGATATTTTACTTCATAACTTGTTTAAATATGGATATTATTTCACACAAACGCATCGCTTCGCTTCAGAAGGCCTTTATTAACCCCCCGGAGCACACATTTTTGATGGATGGATGCACTTTCTTCAGCTCATACTCATTGATCCCTATCACTGCCATTATAAAGCTCAGATGCGTCAGGATATTTATTAATATTTCTCAGATTATGGCTTGAGTGTGAGTAAAGCTTGGGCTACTTTTCATTTCAAAGTGAACTAATCCTTTAAGCATGCAAAATGTATATGTTTAAAATGCATATTGTTTCAAGTATAAATTCTTAACTTCCTGTTTATGTTTTGTTTTTGACTGAGGAAACCTGTCTTTCTGGTTGTCCTAGCTAATATGCAATAATTTTTCATTTAGAAACCACAATGTTCTCTACTTGAGAACAAGACAGTTATGGAATAAAATGGGATTGTGTCACTAAAAGAAGCACTGCAGTTCAAAGTACATTCATCTACACAAGGGAAAACATTAAACTCACCCTGGAATGTCCTGTCCAAATCCTTCACAGACAGGTCTGTCACATGATCACCTAATGACTCACCAGTAACCTAGGAAAGACAAGCCCAAGTTATAACAAACGGTATGCTCACACTAATGCATGCTTATTGAGAGTGCACTTGTCTGCTGAATTCCCACAGTAACTGCAGTTATTTGAATACCATAACAGACCATACCTTTATTAATACTTCATAACTATGCACTTTTATGTGGGTCAGAAATAGGAATAGATGATGAAAGTCGGGAGGATTATGTTATCTCTGGCCTGATAATCTGTGAGACAAACCGTCTAGGCATTAATGTCACCTTGTGTCTGTTGCACCAGACACAGATTGTGCTATGTACATCCAAATGAGTTTGCTATAGTAGACACATTGCCCTAGACAAGGGCATCTTATTCTGTGGAGCATCTCCATTGCATCAATAACTTTTCATGCTTATTGTTAGGTGCAAATTGTAAGTCTGATCACTATGAAAACTAATAGAACAACTGTACAACAATCCATATGATTTTAAGTATCATTCATGCCAATAGCATAAATAATGCATGACAGATTTAATACCAAGAACCCCAAGCACTTATCTGAACAATTGCATTTAAAAGACTAAAAAGAGCAACTGCTCTGAAAAATGTTTAAAACGCTTCAACATATTTTTGCAATCCACCTACCTGAACAGTCAGAAGTTGTTGTTCCAGTTCCTGTATCCTAGCAACTGCTTCCTCTCCTTCAGCTGTGCTTTTATTGAGTTGACCTAGAGCATCAGGTGCATTAAGACATAATTACTTTTTGATCAAAGTACAAACAACTTGTCCTATATTGTTGTTTTGGCTGATAAAAATTCTTCCAAGGACAGTTTACTCAAACCACAAAAGCTGCTTTGAACTTTGTTCTCCTGGGCTGTTTACCTTGCAGAGACTGTAGAGTGAGTGTGAGCTGAGATATGCGTGCTTGACTCTCGTGCTGTTCATCTGTAATGTTGCTCAGACGTGCTTCTATGGCAGGTAACACCTCTAAGAACTGTGCAGGGTCAGTAGGAATGGATATTTCCACCTCTGCCTCCCCAGTAGTTGTCAAAGACTGAATTCCTCTCCAAAGTTTCTCCAGTGAATCCTTGGTTTGAAGTCCTGCTTGATGTTCCTCTTTACTGGCATCCAGTTTCTCTCTCAATGACTCAAGCTCATTTTCCATCTGTGCTACGTGATCTCTTTCACTCTTAGATTCTTCTTCCCTAGCTCTTTCTACTTCTTCAAGCTTCTCCTGAAGATGATGAAGCTCTTCCATGCGACTTGCAACCTCCACCTCTAGCTTCTTTGTCATTTCCTCTTTCTGTTTCTCTGCGACTTCCAGACAGGCTTGCAAGTTGGCCAGCTCTGTCTCAAAGCTTGTTTGTCTCTCTTGTAATGTCTCCAGTCTTTCTCTCTCTTCAGCTGAAAGTTTTTCCCTCAGTTCATCCAACTCTGTCGTCTTTTTCAGTAATTCAGCATTGAGACCAATGATGGTCTGCTCTTTTTCACTTTCTGTTGTTTCTAATCTGGCTTCTAGAGACACTTTCAAGTTGGCCAGCTCTGCCTCAAAGCTAGTCTCCCTCTCTTTAAATTTCTCCTGCATTTGGTCATTCTCTCTTTCTTTGGATTCAAGCTTTGCTCTCATTTCATCCGCCTCTGCTGTCTTTTTCAGCAATTCAGTGTTGAGAGCACTAATGGTCTGGTCCCTTTCACTTTCTTGTGTTTCTAATCTAGCTTCTAGAGATACTTTCATGTCGGCCAGCTCTGCCTCAAAGCTAATCTCTCTCTCTTTCAATTTCTCCAGCATTTCTTCCTTTTCTCTTCGCTCAGATTCAAGTTTCTCTCTCATTTCATCCAACTCTGTGGTCCTTTTCAGTAATTCAGCATTGAGATTGGTAACATTGATGTTAAGTGCACTGATGGTGTGCTCTCTCTCACTCTCTGATGTCTCCAATCTGGCTTCTAGGCATACTTTCATTTTGGCCAGTTCTGCCTCAAAGTCACTTTCTCTTTCTTTCAATTTCTCCAACGTTTCTTCTTTCTCTCTTTCTTCAGATTCAAGTTTTGCTCTCATTTCATCCATCTCTGTTATCTTTTTCTGTAATTCGGTGTTGAGAGAATTGATGGTCTGACTCTCACTATCTGAAGCCTCTAGTCTGGCTCTAAGAGCCTGGAGTTCTTCCTCAGCTCGCATGGCCCACTGCTGCCTCTCCTCTTCTCTCAGTCTCTGGGCTTCTGCCAACTCCAGCTCCATCTGCCTGAACTGAGCAGTCAGAATCTGCACAATTGAAACATTCATCATGCTTAAGGATCAGCAAATAACTTGGCTTTCTATACATACTGTAAAAGGAAATACTCCTATTATAGTTTTGAATGAACTGCTTCTTCAATCTGAGATTTTAACCTAACCAGCAGTAACCACAACAACACAACAAAAAATTCTGCTGGTTACTTGGATTCTATTTTAATCACTGCTGGGTATCCCCACCCTGCAGTGAAATCTAACTGCTACATAGCTGTATGTTGTTATGGGCAAATATCTCTTTAGAATATATAATATCGCTTTCAGTAACGACAGTAACATTTCTAGGACACAGTGTAAACTATACGTGTTATGCTAACCTGTTTCTGCTGGTCTGCACTGTTTAGTTCCTGCTGCAACATTTCTAGGACTTCTGAACGAGAACGCAAGGACTCCTCCAACTCCTCTATGCGCTGCTGGGATGCACGAAGAGCCTGTAAAACAATAAACAGGATTAAGGAAACACAGAACGAGATGTATAGATACTTGCTACAGGGTTTGATTTATCAGAAATGAACAAACATTTAAAAGATCAGTCTTAATCTGAGCTTTCTTTCTTAATTCCTGTCCAACAACATGAACAAAACATAAAGTGCCAAGAGTTGGATGCTGCTCATAGAATGTGGAAATGTACGCACCCTGAAACTAGACAGCTTAGATCAAAATTGCCATGGCAACATGATGATCTATGATTTCATGCTTTATAATAACACACAAATATGGCTACAACACCTCAGGCTATCCCAAAACAAAAAGCTAACAAATATAAAAACAGCAACACAATGTTGTCCTTGCATTGCTGCTCTTTACCATCTTACATCTTTGTTTACTTTTTTATATATATATATATATATATATATATATATATTAAAGATGCACCAATATATCCAGTAGCCCCTCACTGCAGAACACACAAAATCCAGGGGGCGGAGACGTTTAGGTTAAGGGATATGTAAAGTGGGAGGAGTTGGATCTAGATCCAGGGGGTGGAGATGGGTAGGTTTAGATCCAGGGGGCGGAGACAGGTAGGTTTAGGGATATGTAAAGTGGGAAAAGTTGGATCTAGATCCCCCTGGATCTCTTGTTCAGCAGTGAAGACTATCTCAATATATATCGGCCAATAACCCGTATCGGCTGATAAAAGCAAATTTTCACACTATCGGCAGATAGTTTAAAAAAAACAGCTGATAGTCAGGGCCGATATATCCTGTCAATCAAAAGAGGGCGGGAAAATGCACTGCATTTGTGCTTTGTGTAAAGAATATGCTATGAAACAAGTTTGATGTTCAATATTAATAGTAATTAAATTAATAACATCCAGAAAGTTAAGAAATTCAGAATTTAGTTAATGTGTTAATATTAATTTGAGTAATGTGTTTGTTTATAACTGATACCAGTTACTCTGAAACAAGTTGATGAAATGGAGAGAATAAAGTTTTTATTTTACAAAACAATGTGACATGTCTGAATGCAGGTTATAACTTGTGTGACTGCATTATTTTCTTGCAATAAAGATAAAATAAAATAAATGTGATAATTAAAAATTAAATTAAACAGACAAAAATGTATAAATTAGTAAAATTAAATCAACCAAAAATTATACCAAAATGGGTAACAGGCTTGTAAATTTAGCCTAAATTAAGCTAAACCTCAGTAGGGGCTACCTAGTTTGGGACCTAATGTTGGTTTTGTAGTTAATGATAAACTTTATTTCCTATCTTCATCCCATCTTTTTTTTTTTTTACAATAACTTTGGTATGTTGGAGCTTGACGAATGCAGTCAACACTCAATATGTGTAAAGATTGAGAAAATTAAATATCAAAGAAAATAGAATATGAAAGTGGACCTTATTTATGGGAAGTGCCAAAACATGAGAAATACCTGCTCTAAGTCAGGGTCATTTGAGGTCTGCGTGAGACTGAGGAGTTCCTGCTCATGTTTAAGGATTTGTTCTTGAAATCTGACATCTTTTTCTTTCACCACAGCCTGCAGGATTCGCACCTGGACAACATTTAAAAAAAAAAATAAAAAAGTAGATATACTATTTAAGAGTGAAAGACTGAGATCAGACTATTACAGAAATAAAACAGTACCTTCAAAAACCTTGATCATCATATGATACATTTCAAGATCTTAACAAAATAAGCACCTCAGCTTAAAGACATATGCTCTGGGTGAAACACACCTGCTCTGCATGACCCTCCTCTCTCACACGCTGTTCAGCCTCCCAGAGCTGCTGCTGGAGGATCTTGTTGGACGACTCCGCCTGGCTGAGCTTTTCTTTCAGCTGCCGGAGTTCCTCCTCCACTTCTGGAGCAATTTGGAAGGAGCTCTCTGAATTCTAAAAAAAAACATTTCATCATCATAACACTGCAGGAAAAACTAATTAATTTGGCAAATACCGAGTGTATTTAGATAAACAATAAAAAGCATATAAGTTATAAGTTGGCACACTACAAAAAAGTTATCTAAGACCACTTCATGCTTAAAATAACACGAATATGTCAACATTACTTGACTGCTGTTCAGCGCTTCCTGTCCTTTGAGCTCAGAGATCTGTTTGTTTAGGGAGGCCATCTTGGCTTTGGCTTGCAGTTTAAGCTTTGTAAACTTGACTTCTGCCTGTTCTTTCTCCTCCTGTATGAGAACAAACACAGTTGCAAATCCAGAACCAAGCTTTAGACCTGTTAATATTCATGGACTAGTTAGTGCCACTTGTTCCTTTCTCATTATGCAAGCCCACACCTTCAGCTGTTTTTCAGTGCTGGCGAGCCGACTGTCCTTCTCTCGAATCAGCTCCTTCAGCTGAACCACCAGCTGCTCGGTCTGTGCCAGCCTCTCCAGGACCTCTTCTGGGGGCCCTGGGCCCTCCAGGGATGCTTCAGATTCAGGCTGGGGCTGAGGCACCAATCCATCCTGCTCCAAAGACAACATTTAAAGAGTGCTCTTTAGATGGTTAATCACTCCCTTCTAACCACGTTAGTTTTAAAGTCGGCATGAAATGGACCTATTTCAACATATTTTCTAAATGCATGTTATACATCTTACTGTGGATAGTTCATCCATGTATGTGTCTCATTTTTTCATTTTAACCTTGCAAAGTTTAATCAAAATGTCCTAACTTTATCTTCCGGTAAAACAACAGACTTCAGGTTGGTGATGTATGCTGGAATTCTCAAATCATTCAGTCCGCTTAAACCCCGCCCCCACTCAACTGCAAGCTCGCATTCATTTTTGAGTGCCACGCCCACATCTCAACATCTAATCAACAACAGAGCAAGTTCCCAAACTACATTTTTTCCTTTCATATAATTTGTTACACTTGTATGTACATCACAATACAGAAGAAAATATCTGTTGCTACTTCCATTTCATCACGACTTTAATAACAACTTGTGTTAAAGTCACCATGAAATCAAAATTCTTTTTTTTTTAATATTGGAGCATTTATTAAAAATTATTATTATTATTATTATCTTTAATTCATGTGCCCTCATAATCTTTAATCAAAATAGAATGCACCGATATGAAAATTTTGGCAGATACCGATAACCAATAATTATTTATATTTGAAAGCCGATAACAGATATATTGGCTGATAAATCTAAATCAAAATGTTTAGATAATTTTTGAGAGCCTGTTTACAAAAACAAACGTCTCACCATGAAAAGCCATGTCCAAAGCACACAATTATAATGTTCTCATTATAATTTTATGTAGCCTATATGACATACTTGCACTGTACATGTTGCACTTTTTTTGAAGTTATTCCAATCATATTTCAAGCAATTCAAAACCATAATGGCGGACAGTGCGCATCTGAAGTGTCTCAGCTGAAGGAAATAATCCATTATTTATCGGCTTTAATATATCGGCAAAATTGTCTTATCAGGCCGATAACATTAACATTAAAAATTAACATATATAATCGGCCGATACCGATATGGTGGCCGATATATCGTGCATCCCTAAAAATGTCTTCCCCTCCCTCTTGCAGCGACATCTCTTCTTTTTTCCGATGATGTGTTTACTGGTGTGAGGGCGGGACAACCTGTCAATTATATGAGATCGACCAATAGCAAACCACAACCATCCAATGATCAAATCATTTCCCAACGGACAAAATCAAGGCCCGCCCTACATTTTTTCCTGTTGAATAAGTCATATGTGTCACAATAAGAAAGAAAAGACTTTCACAACTTCCATTTCACGCCGACTTCAAATTAGCGCTACTCTTTTTCGTCCACTTATGCTTGCCTTATGACCATCTTTAGTGGTGCATGCAAGTCATTTTAGGATGGTAAAAGGCTAGTAAACTAATCCATAAATGTGAAAATAAGTACTTAAATGGGAAAATAAGGGCCTTTAGCTGAAGTTTGATTGGAATTTGTCTACTCACCTGGAAGTCTCCTTCGGAGCGTTCCTCACCCGAGAGCTCCTGGAGGACTGAGGACACCCCTTGGGTCAGCCGGCTAAACATGGCTGACCTGCATGTAAACATATGCAATGAAATGTTAGTTCACAGCTTGTTAGTTCGTATTTTCAAGTTCTTTACTGTGTGAATTATTTTAACATGTTTAGGACGTAAGTAAAGATAAAGCCAGAATCTGATAACGACAAATAGACTTTCAATTAATGCTTAAGCACAACAATGCCATTATTATAGATTTATTTTAAAATAATAGATTTATTTAAAGGGACATTTGGTTCTCTAGATCCCATATCAGGCAACACCAAGTAATGCCACTGAATATGATCATAGTAAATATAAAAATTAAATTTAAACTTCATGTCAAGGCATGAAGTTTATATAAATATAACACTTCTGTTCTGCATCTCTCAGTTGCATTACATCACATTAATAAATCAAATCCATACAGTGAACAAAGGAAAAGATTTGGTTAGTCTATATATATTTATTTAAAGTTATTGTATTTCTCATAGATTTTGATTGGACATAGACTGTGAACACATCACATCCATAAATAGAACACTAGATGTGCTCAAAACTGGGTGCTTTATTGGTTACATAACGTGTCCCCTGTACGGACAGTAGCTAAAGGAGGCGTGAACGCAATAACAACATTCCGTCTATCTTTATTGATAATAAATAACCACCCCAGTTGGCAGAGCCATAAAGCGGAGAAAAACGAAGAGGACCGAACGACGCCGAAACAAATATATCTGACTGCGGCTGCGTCGCTTTCATTTTGTCTACACAACAGCAAAGATTATTCAGCGACTCTTCTTCCTTGTGTTTTAAAATCGATTGATATCAGCACAAATGATCGAGAAGCATAAAGGTATGACTTTTATTTTTTATGATGGATATGAAAGGGCATTGTTAAAGCCCAATGAGCGGCAGTAATGAGCGCAAGCTTTAAGTGAGCTCGTGCTGATGACTCGTAAACAACTGTAACGAATCTATTTATAAATGTACTTGTGTATGTGCATGTCAGCGACTGAATACGTTTAGAGGCAGCTTGTTAATGTTATTAAGCATGAAACTGACCTGTTTTATCGGCGCAGGGAAGAGCTGCGTGGTTTATTTGATCAATTTCGTCTCCAGGATTTCAGAGCCACATCACCAAACATCCCGGAAACAGAAACTCAGCGCTGTGATTGGACCACGCATGGGAGTGTGTGAAAACAACAAGTGACTCTGTGAGGCGCAAATACTGTACACCAAGGGACCGTCAACAAATATAAAACGTAGAATCAAAATTTGAGTAGGCATGGTTGCTTGCAAAAGATAATAGGAAACAATTACAAATATTATTTTAGGTTTACATAATGGTTCAAAACAGAATGGGAGGACATGATTTAAAGCTTAACATGATTATTAATTATGGGAAACAGTTAGGACGCAGTCTCCTTCTGTTGGCACACTACACCACAGTGTTTGTAATCTTTGTATCTCGCTCTGTGAACGGTTTTGTGGAAGTGATCAAGTGGATGTCGATGTTTGCCAGATACACAGTAGCGGTATTTGAATCCATTCATAGGAGCCTAAACTGGTGGACCAGAAGACGCAGTAGGACGTCAATAGAAATGCTCTCCAGCAGCGACACAGAGTCGGAATGAGACATTATGAACTCAAAGGATGATGTTTCTGGCAAAAAAAAATACTTTATGAAGAAACAGATTTTCCATGGATCTTAAATGGAGTTATAGACTCCAAGGAGAACAAAACCATTGCATCAGTACATGCAGAATTTGGTAGTGTTTCTGTACTACTCTCTGACTTGTAAGTTGAGTCTCAATTTTCGGTTCACTTCAAAGGGCTCACTGAAAGCAATGAGGTTTAGAGGTTAAGGGAGAATCCACTACTGTGATATAACCACGCCTGATAGACTGAACTCAACACCTGTTTTTCAAGCCTAAACCAGTATTTATTGGAAGGAAAAACAATGCAAAAAAGTTAAGATAAGTAAATCCTAACTTATTTTGCCTCACAGTTAATCCTAAACAGTGTTGTTTTTGCCCCAACAAGTTCTTTTTAAATCATTCTATATCTACTGAATGTAGTTTAGCAGCGAGGGAGATAAGCCAAAAATTACTATTAGCACTTATGCGTCTGATTGGACATTATATGGTTGAAGCAGTTGTATGTTGCATTAAATAATCATAGTAAAATATATCCTGAAACAAGTGGGATTTGTATCGTCAGTAGTAGAGAAAACTCAGATACTCTATCACAGGGGTCCTCAACTCTGGACCTCGAGATCCACTTTCCTGCAGAGATTAGCTCCAACCTGGATTAAACACATGTACCTACTTGCAACTTCGTAGTAATTCTGAAGACCGATTAGCTTGTTCAGATGTGTTTGATTAGGGTTGGAGCTAAACTCTGCAGGGAAGTGGATCTTGAGGTTCAGAGTTGAGGACCAGCAGGTTCATAATTTTTGTGGGATAACCTGAACTTATTCAGCTCCAAAATATTATGTTTTAATTAGTCTGTCAGGGATCAACTAGGGATACCGTATCCAAAGGAAGCAAAACAAGGGAAACACAGGGTCACTCTGTGACAGCGTCACTTTTCAGGGTTTCTCAGAAACGAGCAGTGCTATTTTAGTATTATATACTATAATTAGATTTTATTTTTTTATATATTTCTGTTTTCATTTTAACTTTTAAGAATTTTTTTGTATGTTTTTGTCATTAAGTTTCCTTGAGAAAGCCAACAAAATTTCTGACTCGAACTCCTCCTAGAGATTTAACTCTACAACCTCCAAACTCGGCTCAGACCTTCAGACTATTTTGACTCACGCATATCTTTTCTAACTGATCAGACTTACGGTTTTCCTAAAAATGATCAAAACTCGGAAAAATCCCATGGACTTTCATTGACTGAATGTTCAAATGAGCCAAGACTGTTCAAACTCCAACTGTCAAAATTCAAATTTATTGAATTTGAATCCCATTATACTCCATTAGCTGCCATTTTATGTACTATTTCTAAACCAATGAGACTCTTTTAAACTTCCATTCTAATATTTCCTATCTATCTATCTATCTATCTATATTTATTTTCTGATTGTCTATATTGCCTTCAAAACCTTTAAACTTTAAGCTTTAAAACTACTTTAAACCTTAAACTACTTCAAACTTCCTGGTCCGGCTTTCTCAAGCCAACTTCAAAGTTTGTCTTTCATTTTTAGTTTTAGTTGTTTTAGTACTTCACCATAAAAAAAACCCTGATATAATAATTTTTAATGTTTGTTATTTAATATTTTATTTCAAGTAATAACAACGTTTTTTTATTATTTTCAATTTAGTTAATAATTACCCTGAGTGGAAAATACTATACAAAATACTACTACTTACCCCAAAATATCATATCGACTGTCAAAGTGTCCCTGTAATGAATACATTTTTAGAAACTTTCCAGAAATGATTGAACAAATCTAGCAAGCTTTACTTAGTTTGACCTTGAGAAGAGAAAATTCTGCATCTCTAAATGTATTTATAGGCTTAATATGTTGTGAGATCTCAAATTGCATCTAATTCCTGTTAGACTATAATGATTTTTAAATGGTATTAACTATTCATATTATTGTTGAATATATACTAACCAATGTAATATGGATATGGTGTGTCTAATTTGACAATCAAATGCTAACAAACTGAAAAATGTTTTTCATGTGAAGAGTGTGAAGGCTCCACTGATGTTTGGCATTATACTATTATATACTATGGCATTTTATTTTGGCACTACAATGTTCTCAAATGTATTCTTTGGAATCTTTAGCACGACTGGGAATGTCAGTATGTAATTATAGTAAAGGCTTTGTCATGTATGATTAAAAAAAAATCGACTGAAACTTGTTACCGTGGCAGTATGAAGCCTCAAAATTGTGACACGGCTACTAACGTGCATTTCTATGAATATATCATCATTTGACAGTATCATTGAAAATAAATTTGGAAACAACTTGCATACTGTATGACACTTTCACGTCAGTTGTCTTTTCGTCACTAAAATCATTATGAAGTCCAGAAATGCTGATGCAGTTGCATCAGTTCACAGGCCGTCACATGGGAATGTTTGTCAGCATGTCCCCAATCTCACATGCAATTACCTATGGCCATCCCAGCCATGGTCATCCTTAAGCCTCACATACACAGTGAGCTGGATTAGTCACAGTTAATATCAATAAGATGGAGTTGGTGGGGCGTGTCTGATCCCAGGCCAGTACAAAAGCCTCCAGAGGGTGCCCACCTCACTCTTAGGTCCCAGTGTCGTGTGTCTGTGAGAAGCGAAACGCTCGCCTGCACAGCAGACCAGTTGGGTTTCCTGACAGAGTAGCTCCAGTCCAGCTCTCCACAACAATCCGTTCTCAGTTTAGCGATGGGGAATTCAACGGGCAGCACCGTGGACGACCTGCAGGCCGTTGAAATGCATCTGTGGTATAAGAAGTTCATGACTGAGTGTCCATCTGGTCAGCTCACGCTGCATGAGTTCAAACAGTTCTTCGGGCTCAGAGGTCTGGATCCAGAGGCCAATGCCTACATCGAGCAGATGTTCCGCACATTTGACATGAACAAGGTGAGTGAAAGACAAGAAAAAAAAAGGTATAAATGAAGAAAGTGGATAGTAAAAGTGGCTATGGATGCCTTTCTGACAATGGTACTTTTAAAGACAGCTTCAGCACAGCTAGAGTATTTGAAGTATCAGTTTTAATTTAAAAGGCTGGCTATAATATGCAGATTTTAAGGCTCATTGCATTCTGTTACATCAGACTTGAAACTATTTTTGCTAAGATTCAGACTGATTTCTGCTGATTCCCATCTTATTTTCAGGAGTAATTATTCCAATTTCTTCCACTAGCATTTAGACCAATATACTGGCCGATACCAATATGAGAAAATGTGTGTGTGTATATATATATATATATATATATATACATATACACACACTACCGTTCAAAGTTAGATTTTTTTTTGTTAACTTTCTATTCATCAAAGAATCCTGAAAAAATATATTACAGTTTCCACAAAAATGTTAAGCAACACAACTGTTTTCAACATTGTTAATAATGCAAAATGTTTTTTGAGCAGCAAATCAGCATATTAGAATGATTTCTGAAGGATCATGTGACACTGAAGACTGGAGTAATGAAGCTGAAAATTTAGCTTTGCATCACAAGAATACATTTTTAAATATATTGAAATAAAAACCAGTTATTTTATATTTGTCATAATATTTCACAATATTACTGTTGAATAAATTTTTATAACTGAATAAATGCAGCCATGGTAAGTGAGTATAAGAGACTACTTTCGAAAATATAAAAAATACTTTTGAATGGTAGTATGTGATTATAAATATAATCAATAACTGTACACAAGTCAGCACACGTGAGTTTGTTATTTGTTGAGTCAGATCAGATCAGAGCAAAGCACGGATCATTCTTACTGTGTTGTCTGGATGTATATTTATATCGCTATATTTAGCACTTCATGCCAGCTTTTATTTACAGTGACTCATATTAATACAATGAATAATGAGCTTATCTATGAGATTAAGATTTAAAGACTGTTGAACAGGTTTGAGATTATATTACAGAATCAGATCCCATTCACGTGCAGTAACAACTAGTTTACTCCAAGTCAAAATATGTTTTCATAATTGGGTCCCAATTAGATTTTTGCCACAAAAACTGTTTTAACCCTCATGACAGTATTGCTTTTCACATCTTGATATGAGCAATTTATACAAGATTCCCAGCATGTATTTCATATATGCTCAGCTTAATTATGAGTGTGTCATTAAACGTGTGTTTGTCAATACCTATCAAGCTAAATCTCTCCGCTTCACTGTACAATTGTGTCTCCCTCCTCGCTCCGAGGGAAATCAATAATAGGGACATAGATAAAGCAAAAGACAAATTAAAAATGCAACTATCAACCACTTGGTAATGAAAAACTACAACAACAACAACAACAAAAAAAACTTTAATTTTGTCTTTACTCTATATCATAAATTGTGAAAGTGTATGCTATATTATTATTTTCAATAATGATCATTTTAATCTTAATTTTATTCTTTTTTAAATATGAAATTATTTTTATTCAATTATCCATGATTACACATTTCATAACTGATTGTATAATTGATTTATCAATTTCTGATAATTAAGTGGCACAAATTGCAGAGAATTGAGTGCCTTTCTTGATATTTAGGTTATAACAGAAATATCAAAGTCCACAGAAATTTTATCTGAGAAATTTTGAAAAATGTTCCAGACTACTAACGCCAGTAAAAGCATGTCTAAACAATTGCTCAACAATAAGCAGTATAAAATATCCATATATCTCCATATTAACAAAGCTCAACTCTTACATTGCCCATGACCTTCTCCCTGACCCTGCCCTAGACAGTTGGCATCTGTGTGAGAGAAAGAGACGTGACATTCTGTTGACCTGAGGATTATGTCTGTGTCAAGTGGCTGTGTCCGTCTCTCAGACGCAGACCTTGGAACTGGCAGTAATCCTCCAGAGGGCAGCCTCATCATCCTAATCGTGATCCTCATCACCTCCATCATCTAAATATGTGCAAGCATATGAAAAGAGAACAAAGAGCATCCAGCTGCTTTAGGATTTGTTAAGAACTAATGTGGGAACACACACCTATATAAAAATGTTATAACTTATTTTATTTAACAGATACCTGCAGATGTGGATGATGATTGGTACATAGATCTCAAAAGTCTCTACTCTTAGATGTATTTTAATTGATTAATTTCCTTCATAGCCATTTAACATAGTCCTTGAATAAAGCCATGAAACAAACCAACCAGATCAGACACTGAACACAGTTTATTTAAAGTGTATTACATCATTCACAATGTATTGGCCTGTATTTAATATGTATGTGAATTGAATTTAAAAATTTCCATCTATCTGGATTACAGTTTTAACATAAATGAATAAACTTAAATGTAATGCATATTTGTCATCCATCCATACATAAAACTGGTAAGATTTCTGCACTCAAAAAATCATGGCATTGTTTACATTTATTTGATTTTATTTTTTCAAAATGTATTTATTCAAATTGCTTAGAACCTGCATAAATCTGTTCTTTGTGAAAACAATTCAATTTATTCAGTTAAAAAGTGTGAACATGGTTAAAATGTGGCTAGCTGTGGAACAAGCAATATTCAATTAGTTAAAATGTATGATAAATATATAAATGTATATGTATTTAAGCAAAGTCAATTTATACTATTACAGAAATCTTACCCATTTAATTTATGTACATTATGTGTCATAAAGATTTCTATTTTGAATAAATGCTCTCCTTTTAACTTTTTATTCATCAATGAATCCTGAAAAAAGGTTCCAAAAAATATTAAGCAGCACAACTCTTTCCAACATTGTTAATAAATCAGCATATTAGAATGATTTCTGAAGGATCATGAGACACTGAAGACCGGAGTAGCCTAATGGCTGATGAAAATTCAGTTTTGCATCACAGAAATAAATTATATTTTAAAGTATATTAAAATAGAAAACCATTGTTTTAAATTGTAATAATATTTCACAATATTACTGTTTTTTCTGTATTTTTTATCAAATAAATGCATGCTTGATGAGCATAAGAGACTTCTTTTAAAACATTAAGTTCACATTAAGTTTATCAGTATGTTAAAACTGTATAATACAAATGGATGGGAATTGTATTTGCAATTCAAATACATAAATCTTACATTTAGGCCTTTTTGTGAGTGTGGTATGGTGCTTGAAATGTTTCTTAAAGAGTTAATCTCTTTTGCAGGATGGTTATATAGACTTCATGGAGTACGTGGCCGCCCTCAGTCTCGTAATGAGAGGGAAGATGGAGCACAAACTGCGCTGGTATTTCAGACTTTACGATGTTGACGGCAACGGCTGCATAGACAGACACGAGCTCCTGAATATCATAAAGGTAGGAACGATAATATTTGTAAAACTGCACTAGATGGCTATGAAAATAAAATAAATGATAGTACTCTTATAAACCCATCATAAAAATGGCTTCTTTTACGTTAGGCCATCCGCGCCATCAACGGAAGTGAGACACAGGAAGTGAGCGCTGAGGACTTCACAAACCGAGTGTTTGATAGGATCGACATCAACGGAGATGGTGAGAGCAAAAAGCTTCTAATATTAATGCTGCCTTCATGTGCTCTCCGATTTATCGTAAATATGAGTTTCCTAGGTAAAAAAAAAAAAATGTACATGTCGAATCTTGAATGCGATAAGCTCGTAATTACGACTTCAGAAATGGGAATTATCAAATTTTCTATAGCACGTGAAGGCAGCGTCAGAGACAAATTCAGTCTTTAAAAGGGCATGATTGTGATTTGCCTGTCCATTATCTTTAACTTTTCTCCATTCATCAGGGGAGCTTTCACTGGAGGAGTTTGTAGCAGGGGCACGCAGTGATGAAGACTTTATGGAGGTGATGATGAAGAGTTTAGACCTCTCACACATAGTGGCCATGATCCATAACCGGAGACACAGCGTATAAGAGATTGTCCACACTTACAGTCTCTTGATCAGAAAACAAGAGCAACCTTCAATTATCAAACTTCACCTCCACTGTCTAATGCTAAAACACAATCATATTAAAGAGAGACTGAGCTAAAGGGGCCAAGAGATGAAATTGGTGTGGGACGTCCCACATCTAATATACTGACTGTTTCCCAAACACTGAGCAGAAAGTGGCTTCATGGGAAAAGAATCAGTATGAAGTGGATGTCCATTTAGGGGCTTTATTTTCTTATAACTTTATTATTAGCAAAAAAGAGAAGACAATTTTTAAATATATATTTATTTATATATTTATTGTATTAGATGACTCAGAGACATTTATAAATATTTGACTAAGTGGTAGTTCAATTACATTCATTCAAAAGTTTGGGGTCGGTCAGATTTTGTGGGCCTAATGTTTTTGAAAGAAGTCTTTTATGCTCACTAAGGCTGCATTTATTTAATTTTTATGGAAACTGATGTATTTTTCCTCCAATTTTTTGATAAAGTTCAAAAGAACAGCATTTATTAGAAACCAAAATCTTTTGTAACGATGTAAATGTCTTTATATCTTCAAATTTGATCAACAAAAGTATGCATTTCTGACCCCAATCTTTTGAACAAAAGTATATGTCCACTTTAAAGCTTAATTTAATTTTTTTTTATTAATGTTCAAGGGAAGGTGTATATTTTTGGTACTGTAAAGGGTCACTGTTTTTAATAAATTTATCTTTTTTGCCATTTTTAAAGCATTTTAAATGTGATATACCCCCGGTTTCACAGACGAGGCTTAAGCTAGTCCCAGACTAAATGCATGTTTGAGCTGTTTCAACTGAAAGCAACTTGCACTGACATGTCTTAAAATATGTCAGTGCCATTGTTTTCTCTCAAGATGCACACCAGTAATGTTTTTTTTCTTCTTCTAAGGCACGTTTATAAAAGCTACTTAAATGTCCTAATTGAACTAAAGTGAAATTCTGGCTTAATCTAAGCCCTGTCTGTGAAACTGGGCCTAAATTTCAAGAACACGTTTGTTAAAATAGATCTAGATGAATTATTTCTCTGTCATGTCAGGAATGTTTACTTTTTTTTTTTTTTTTTTTTTTTAAAGATATGTGCATAATATACTTAATACTTGCATGTTATTTTAGTTTCTGCAGTGTATAAGAATGGACATGGCTTGTTCTGTATTTGTATAGACATAATGAAGGTGCCTTCTGTTGTAGGACTCCAGGACCTACCTTAAGCTTGGTTAATGAACTGCTTGTGCTTCCATTTGTACATTAAAGACATAATAACTGACACTAGTGTAAGTTAATGCATGAATTAATTAACTGCAGACACCGAAATGACCCTTTGTGTCTCAAGCCCCCGTCGTCTATTCAGGCTACGTCAGCTTGTGAGAACACATGAGTCACATTTGGAGCCTTTTTAACTGTGGACCCTCAGTTTCTATGACAACCGCAATCTATTACCATGGAGACCTTGTGAGTCAGACTCAGCATCAGTTACCTCTCAAAAGCTGAATTAACAGACCACAATACTAAAAACCTAAATTTCAATCAATCACTTACACTCCATTGCACCCACGGTTCCTTTCTCCCAGATCTTCATTTAATCGTTGTTTTGGGTTGTTTGCCTACGTCAGAGAGGGTGATTGGTATTCATGCCAGCTTTGCCATCTTGTTGCAAAAGGATAAGGAGGTCAGTCCTCTGAGCTGAGCTACCTTTCTACAAAGGATCCAAATAACACATATTTATATGTAATATAGATACATTGATCATTTAAATGTGGTTGAAGGGACGTGTGCAACTGTGGTAGTACCATGAATCCTGGGAGAGATGTTATGCCAGTCTCCATGCTGCAAAAACATCACATGAACATCAGCAGATGGGAATAAAGCCTGATACATATAAATTAATTATTATTTAGTACAATCAATGAGTAGTAGATCTTGTACCTGCCATTAGATTTTAGTGGAATGTACTTTGAATAGAGCATACAAAAGGGCACTTCCTTTTTAAAGTATTATGTACCAAACCACCTTATCTAACAGTTTAAAAAAGAAAAGGGAAAGAAAAAAAAGTGTATATATATATATACTGCCCTCCAAAAGTTTGGAAACGCCCTAGAAAAGTGGGGTTTTGGACAATATTGGCATGAATCCTTTTTAATTTGTGATAATTTTGCACTGATAAGGGACAACACAAACTACGAAAACATATTTTATTACATAAACAGTTTAAACATAGAAAAAAACTTACATTTTCGATTCATCAAAATATCCACCATTAGCAGCTATCTGACCTAAACTGGGTTCTAATTGGTTCACTGTATTCTAAACTTAACTGGCAATCAATTGTTGAAGCTATTAAGGTGTGCTGACCCAAAAATCTTTCACAATCCTGGGCCAAGTTTAAACCAGTAACCAGGCATCACAGCTGGCAAAGGGGCATGTCTGACTTTGACATTTATATATTGCCATTATTATGTAATCAGGATTTATACTGATATCATCCAAAACCACACTTTGCCAGGGGTGTTTCCAAACTTTTGGAGGGCAGTGTATATATAGCAAGGAGTCATTAAATTGATCAAATGTGACTATACACACATTTATAATGTTACAAAAGATTTCTATTTCAAATAAATGTTGTTCTTTTGAAATGTAACAACTAATGGCTGCAGAAATTTCAGCTTTGTCATCACAAGAATTACATTTTAAAATATTAAAACAGAAAACATCTTATTTTAAATGATAATATTTCACAATATTATTGGTTATACTGTATTTTTGATCAAATAAATGCAGCCTTGGTGAGCATAACTTTCCAAAAAAAAAAAAAAAAAACTTATCAACCCAAACTTTTGAACAGTAGTGTATGAAAAGTAAATTGGACCAATCATAACAAAATATACAGTTTTTATTAGAGTAATTTTAAGTTGTGTTACACAATAACACACCAAACCCATCAAATTTCTCTTGGAGGAATGAGTCTCTTGTTTTAACTGAGTATTTTCTGATTGGACTAATACATGCAGGAAGTTCCTGTAACATAATTTATCCTGCAGTCCATTCAAGTAATTCCAGATTAATTCAGATGCCTGCTTCATATCCACTGCAGCAGGCTCACAGGAAGTCATACAGATACCTCACCACATCGAAGCTTACAGTTCTAGGATGAAGAAGACACAAATAGTCAACAAGTTAACACAAAACCAAAGAATTAGATTGAAAGGTGCATCTAAAGGTTAAAAAAACCTAATCAAAGACCCTGTTTACACAACTGGAATTAACATCCATTTTGGGTAATAAGATCGCAAATGGTCAGAACCAAATCCAAGTTGGATAAAAGCATCTGCAAAATGAATAAATATAAATGCAAGTGCAGTTCTGTGAAGGGTTAACATGGAGTAGCATGGTCAGTGATGCAGCCACAAAATAAGAAAATCCACTTGAAATCTGTCACAGGACATGCCAGGTCTAAACAGTGATCAATCTTGCCTGACCACTTGTGATCAGATCACTAAAGATGGATGTTACAACCAGGTACAAATAGGGCCAAATGGTCATCTCACACTCACACACCTGGAGATTGCAAGAATGAAGTCCAGAGAAACTGCACATTTGTATTTGGGTGAGTCCAGCTGGTCATCATGCCCCACCTGAGAGAGAAGCTGCAGAGTAACTAGAGACGAAATCTGTAAAACAGAAAGCAAACAACTGCATTTCTATATAGTATCATGACTTCATATATTATACTTTAAATTATAATATTTATTTAACAAAATGTCATAATATTTGATTGACAGGGTTAGTTCACCCAAAAATGACAATTCTGTCATTTATTACTCACCCTCATGTCGTTCCAAACCCGTAAGACTTTCATTCATCTTCAGAACACAAATTAAGATATTTTTGATGAAATCTGAAAGTTTTCTGTCCCTCCATAGACAGCTACGCAACTGACACTTTGACGCTTCAAAAAGTTCATAAAGAGATCATAAAACTAATCCATATGAATTGAGTGGTTTAGTTCAAATTTTCTAAAGAAACACAATCTCTTTGTATGAAATTTGAAGAACAGTTTGAATTTAGGCTTTCAATCACATATAAACATTCATCAGTGCACACATCAGTTGTGGTAAACAGAAGCTCAAGCATGTTTTCTTGACATGCGAGAACCAATGAGGTTCATTCTCGTGTGTTACGCAGCACGTTTGAGCTTCCGGAAGAGGCTCGCAGGTCAAGCAGGTTTGGTTGAGCTTCTGCTCGTGTTCGCTGATCAATGTTTATATGTGAATTAAAGCCTAAATTCTGTTCAGCGTATAAAGCGATCGACATTTGGACTAAACCGCTCAATTCATATGGATTTGTTTTTACAATCTCTTCTTGAAGGGTCAAAGTGGTAGTTGTGTAGCTATCAATGGAGAGTACAGAACTGACTCAGATTTTATTAAAAATACCTTCATTTGTGTTCCAAAGATAAATGAATGTCTTACAGGTTTGGAACGACATGAGGGTGAGTAAATGATGACAGAATTTTCATTTTTTTGTGAGCTAACCCTTAAAGTTCAAGTTCAGGTTATTCAGCTTCCTGAACTGCCAAAAACCTTGAAGATCAATTTCTGTCTCATAGAAATCTTTATTAGAATAATTATTCTAATGTAAATGAGTCACATAGGCAGTTAACCTTGGAAAACAAAGCATGTTTTACATTACACAAGCACTTCCAAAGAGCAACATCTAACCTATGAAAGATTTAACAACACAAAAACAAAGAAATAAAAACAGAAAATTCTCAAGATTTTATTGTCATTTTTTACGGCCTTGAAAAATGTAATTTTAAACCTGATATTTTCTGATTGTATGAGCTATGCATACAGCCAAGCTGTTCATCTATCAGAGCAAACTAATTACAGCGTTTTGACAAAATAAATGATTTATGAAAATAAAGAAAGATGAAACACTGCCACCCAGTGTATAACATGATTCCAAGACTTGCTTTTGCTGCCATATTGCACATAACTCATGTCTTACTGTCATACCTGAGCTAATTAACATGAATGACAGAGCTTGTTATTATCTGAAACTGAATTATTTACCAAACCTCATGATTTGCTCAATGAAATTACCTGTGAGAAGATACTGGCTGTAGGTGCAACTCTGCTATCAACCACACTGTAGAATATGGCCAACAGCCTGTCAAGAGGAAAAGGCTTCGGTCCCAACAGATGGTTACTAGTCTGCAACAAAAAGACAAAATCAGAGAGAGAAAAAAGAAAAAGAAAAAAAAAGATGGATGACATTAATAAACCTGCAGAAAGAGCAGTCATGAACAATAAACAACAGAAACAACTCCTCACCTTCTCATGTTTCTTCAAGAAATTAGTCTTTCTTATTTTCCCATGACTCTAAAGAAACGGAAAAAAAAAAGCTTTCTTTAGTGATCAAATGATTCATGAAGGTGCATTCATGATTCAATAAGACCTCTTAAAAGTCATGTTTAAACAATAAAGAGGGGATCAAACAGCTCTAATAAACCTTGAGGAAGAAGCGTCGATCTGTGCGGGCAGGGTTGAAGGACGCCAGGTACGCAGCGATCAGCAGAAACTTGGAGTAATATGGCAGCTCTATGTGAGCATGTGCTGATAAACCTACAGGAGGAGAAAGAGACTTCTCATTGGATAAAATCAGCAAAGGGAATGGATTTCCACTGGTCAAAAGGATACAGATTAATAAATCAAGAGAAGTCTAAAAAAAAAAAAAAAAGACTGTCTATACAGATTCCATTTGCTATTAACAAAATTTGTTTACAAATTATTATGGAAATAATATACTTTGCGTATATACTCTCAATATACATTCACAAACTGAATGTAATGTTTTTGGACACTTAATTGCATGTTATTTACAACTGAATGAAAAGATATTAATAGCTTGAATTTTTATTAAATGCAATTAGCTGAACTTTAGAGTGTGACTTAAGTATATCTTTATATGTAATTTCATAATTACTTCTATTGTCTTTGAAATATGGTTACTGCCAAATGTACTGACTAAAATATACTTTAATGTCATTTCTATTGAAACTTAACTTTAAATGTAATGAACACTACTACAACTAAAATTAAAATCAAGTACTTTACATGTGCTTCAGTATGCTTTAACCAACAGATTAGAATAAATTTACGTCTTTAAAGAACAATGAAAAGATTATCAAAACAATTATTTAAAATGTACTTTAAAACTTTAAATTTGACATTATTACAAAGGGCACTTTTATTTGTAATAATTATTACAAAGGGCACTTTTAATAATAACGATGATGATTCTGGCCTTAAAGTCACCATGAAATCAAAACTGACTATTCTTATTTTTTTATGGAATATTGCTGTATTTATTATAAATGATTTATCCGTGCACATCATTTTATTTTTTACATTCACATGCCCTTCGTAACCTTTGATCAAAATACTCGCATGAGATCACAGCAATAGCAAACCACAACCATCCAATCAATTACCGACAGACAAAACCAAGTCCCACTCCTACAATTTTTCACTCGGATATGCTTCACAATAGGAAGGAAAAAACTAATGCAACTTTCATTTCATGCTGACTTTAACAAACACACCACTACCAAATCATTGTGAAATGACTCATCAGGGCAGCCCATCAGCTAATGTGTGGACAGAGGGTAGATATAAGTAGAAATCTTGGCAGTCTATCCTGAACCCAATTTTTTGCAGCCCTGTGGAACGCCAGCAGATGGTCTGTGAGGGCATGACTGAAGCCTCTGCTGTCCTGTCTGAACATGCAGAGTGTGTGTGTCTGTCTATGTACCTCTGAGGGTCATGGCCTCCTTCTCGTCCATCTGCTGCTGCTCCCACTGCACGCTGATCGCAGTAAACCCAAAGACACAAACAGTCGGTCACTGATGACACACAGCTCAAACACAATCTCAACCGTGAGCACTCTTCAGAAAACACACAGCACTAACATACCTGGACACCTCTCGGAGGTAAACTGTCTGCATGGCTCTGTGCAGATGGGGCTCAATGTTTTTCCATAACTTGTGAATATCACTCTCTTTAGCTGAAGGAAACAAAAAAGATGATTTCAAACACTGTATACTGACACAAAAAGAAGTTTAATATATTAAAAGTGACAGGTCACCCAAAAATGAAAATTAATAGTCAATAATTCAGTCAATAATTTCAATTAATAACGTCTTTAAATTTGTGTGTCCATCACACATAATGGCATATGGCTTCAGAAGACGGATGGACTACTTTTGTCATTTGACAGACCCAGACCCGTTCCACTTTCATTTTATGGAAAAGAGCAGCTTGGACATTCTGCTAGACAACTTTTTATTCAAAAGAAAAGGAAAAATACAAATTTCTGGGTGAAATGTGTGTTTAAATGGAAAAAAATAAATGTTTTATTTCAGTTTGAATATTTTACCTTCTCCTTTCTCCAAGGGTTCACAAAACTTGGAGAAATTCAGTAAAGCCTGTTTAAATAAAAAATTGAACAGTGTATTTTAGTATATTAAGCAATTTAGTACTACTTAGTTTATTCTGTCTTTTTGAAGCAGATGAAAGATGCAAAAACACTGGTTTATGAGCACCTGCTACATCATAAAAACTACTGCTTCAAAATAACTGCTCCTTTTATAGACTCGGGCAATTTAAAGACATTACCAGGTGTCTGAGCTCTCTTAGATCCCTGCAAACTGAGAAGAAGACCCCCAGCAGGATGTTTATGTAGGAAGAGTAGAGCTCAGGTGTGTAGGATGGGTGATGATCCCGAGAAAGAATCTGCACAAGCTCCGCTGAGGGACCAGAAAAACAAGTTTTTAGAAACGTTTCATCCATCCATCCAAATATCCATCCAAATAAACTACGTCATCGTCCCTGTTTGCACCTGGTATTAACACTCGTCGATTTTGTGATTGTGTTACAGTAGGTTCAGAAATCCCAAAAAAGCCCAAAACATGCACTTTCAATTTTAATCCCATCACAAATGTGACGTTTCAAGCAAAATAATCGTTGTTATATAAAACCTGGGGCCATTGACAAATTTGATCTTCATTTAAATTTACATGAACACTGGTATGCTTGTGCAACAGTTATATAATAAAGAGGGCTCGTTATTACATATTCAGAGTCAGTCATTTGATACGCTTCCTGTACCCTCTTACCTTTACTGTAGTCTGGGAAATGAAAGAGCAAAGGTTCAAAGCAGCCAGTGTTGGGCCGAAACTTTTCCCACACAATTTCGCTGAGCAAGATAACGGTCACATTATCATTTACCTGCCACAAAAGAGGAAACACACAGAAGTCAGATGAAGAAATATGACAAAAAGACAACTGTAATATATAAATGCAAAACACTCAAAACACAAACACTCCATTCTAAAGCCTCGGCCAAAAAGCTGCGCTTGAACGCACCAAAAGGACTAAAGGCGCCTGTCAACTAGCATATGTGTTCTGCACGTGCGTGTAAGTAAATAACCGTCTATATCAGGAGGTATCAATAGTCCATTTTCATCATTCAAATAGTAAAACCGAAACTAGGACTTCAGATATACAAAACGTAAACAAAGCAGTGCTTGCTTACCATTTTGAATATCAGTCACGCTGATCACTTTCTTCATTCCAGTCGGCTCATGTTATTATGAAAATATTCATGCATTTCGAATGCTCAGGTAAGATGACGTAAAATTATAACGGCCTTCTGTATGTACCGTCTTGACTCCGCTTTCATCACTTACACTTTTATTCTCATGCACTGACTTGTTTGTTAAGCTGAACAGCCAATCAGAGTTCTCTCTCTCATCAACGGCCTGGTGCTGATTCAACATGCCCTAAAAACCCAGTCAGCGTCCGGCTAGAGCCAACGTAGCAGGACACAACTACTACAAAAAAAAAAGTAAGTAGAGCGACGCAAAAATGGCCCGACGGCCTACTTTCGGCTTGGTGTGGAACTCATACTCCTTAAAAGACATAAGCCTCTATATAAAAGGCAGAGTTTGTACCTCTATTCTTACTAATGTAGCAACACATTAGTCAAATTGAATGCATACCAGTTCCTGTAGGCGCAGAAGAGCAGGAAGCAGGCTGAAATCCATATCTCTCATGCGTTCGGCTCTGTCCAGAATCTACAAGGACATTATATAACCTTGAAGCATCACCTCATGTCATGACTACACATCAATGCACATCTTAAGTAATAACTTCACCAACCTAAAAACACATATTGTATTTATATAATATGTTAACTCTAAAAAGAGAATACTGACAAATCTACAAACATAAACAAAAGCAATATATATTATGATGACAAATGAAATGATAACTCACTATATAGCGTGTCTGTGTAGCAGGTGTGCTGGAGCTCATCTGTTTGTACAGTCGCACAAAATCTGACAAAGACGGGCAACGAGGAAGCAATGCTGCAGCATCTGGCCCGAAAAAGGCAGACAACACCTGCTGAAACAGCAGTCCACCGGACACACACTCTACACAGTCCACTGAAGCATGGGGGAGCTGCACAAAACACACACAATCACAAAACTACAGTCAATGTCTTTCACTTATTTCTCACTTAGTAAACTCTTTTACTTAACATGCAATACACTTAATACAGGAATAACTCTGGAATAAACTACACAACTTTTAACAATCTTACCTCCAGATCTTTCATGATGGTGAGCACCACATGACTTTTTCCTGTTGCTCTGTGACCATAGATGAAGAATGAAGGATAACTGTATTGATCTGGCTGTTAAGAGACGGAGTAACAACAGCTCAAATTAACTCTGTATGGTACATTAAAGTAAAATACTTTGGCCTTCATTTTGAGCTAGTGAACATAAACAAGTTTGGCACATGCACCTGTGGACACTGACTGAATTAAAGTCACAGTTCCAATAACTTAGGACACTAAAGAGACCTTCCTACTGACTCTGAGAAACACTAGAAGAAAGATGTCCAGGATCCCTGATCACCTGCATGATCATGCCATATATTTGGACTGCATATGTG
Source organism: Ctenopharyngodon idella (assembly GCF_019924925.1). Classification (NCBI taxonomy): domain Eukaryota; kingdom Metazoa; phylum Chordata; class Actinopteri; order Cypriniformes; family Xenocyprididae; genus Ctenopharyngodon; species Ctenopharyngodon idella. Next base: position 3,722,868 of record NC_067223.1, on the reverse strand, counting down.
AACAGAGCAATAATCTGCAATGTCTGTAATGCAAGACACCAAGACACAATGCAAGGCAGTGCTACAGGGAGACAGGAAGGACAGCTGATTGTCCTCGCAGTGCCAAACCACATGAAACCATGTGTCCCCTCCAGTGGTGTAATGTAACGAAGTAATAATACTTCTTTACAGTACTTAAGTATTATTTGGGAGAATCTGTAAGTTACTTTACTTGAGTTTTTATATTTCTGTCAACTTTTACTTTTACTCCACTATATTCCCTAAATAAAATGTATACTTTTACCCCGATACATTTTCCCAAAGCATTTTCGTTACTTACTACAAAATAAAGTCGGAAGAACACAGACTGCAAGCAAGCATGTGCAAACAAGTGCTCGCACAACCGCGGTTGATTTCATTTTCCGGGTAGCGTCCGTTGCTGGAGCGGCTGAGAAGAGTGCGCTGTCATTATACAGTACGAGAGCGGCCTCTAGAGGCGAAATAAAAACCATCACTGATGCCTCGTAGAGTTTGTTTTGACATGTGACGTGAGACTGCTCGCTGCACAGAGCGGGACACTTCAAAAATGGATTTAAAACAGACAATAAAACGGTATGTGATACAGTGTACACTACAGTACATGTTTTCATATCATTATAAAGTAATTAGTTTGTTGAGTAGATGCTGCATTAGTGGAGAACAGTAGTATGTTTGCCGTCGAGGCTGAGAGGATGCGAAGTACCTCAAGCAGTTAAAACAATGTGACAAAAACACCAACTGTTTAATTTGCATTAGTTTATATCCATTTGTTCGCTGTTGTGCATTCGTTATCCGGCGAAGTTGTATATTTAAACTGTATTCTCATCATGCAGTGACAGAAACATAACAAATCAGAAATTTATTCGATTTCAGTTCTTTTTTATTATCAGCATTGTAACACATATTTTGATTAGATAATCATCAAGTTTTCTAAAATAGAGGCTAATAATGTGTGAAAGTATACATATAATAGACCCATGCTATGCCTTTGTTTGTAAAGATGGTAATTTTTAAGCATGACTGTTTGGATTTATATGGTAACACTTTACAATATGAGTCCATTTGTAACATTAAATAAGGTTAATAAAAGTATTGTTCATTTTTAATTTCAACATTTACATTTTAACATTTTAAAGTTGTCTCTTACATTAGTTATAATGCACTATGAATTAACATGAACGATCAATGTATAATTAATATTAGTATTTTTTATATTTAAAAATTACAATAAACATTTAGCCATTTTTTTAATTCAAAGAAACAAAATGTAAGAAAGAGTTAAAACTTAATCTTGCTGCTCAAACTGTGTATAGAACAATTTTTAATAATATTTTTTGCTCCTTTTGTATTTTACATTTACTTGTACTTTTACTTTCAATACTTAAGTACGTTTAATATAAAAAAAAAAAAAATACTTTTCGTACTTGAGTACAAAAAATATCACATACTTTAAAACTTTTACTCAAGTAACATTCTAAACAGTGACTTTAACTTCTACCAAAGTCATTTTCTGGTAAGATATCTATACTTTTACTCAAGTATGGTTTTCGAGTACTTTATACACCACTGGTCCCCTCATATATGTTAGAGAGCTTGCAAATGTCTTGGTGGAAGAGTGGAGGAACATCTCACAGCAAGAGCTGGCAGATCTGCTGAAGTCCATGAAGATGAGATGAACTGTAGGACTTAAAGCAGCTGGTGGACACACCACATACTGTGTGCTGACTGCTACTTTTGATTTTGACCACCGCTATGTCCAGGGAATCATTAATCTATTTCTGATCGTCAAATGTCTGTGAAATTGGTTCAGTTTATGTCTCAGTGAGTTGCTGAATCTTTTTTTTTTTTTGTGTGTGTGTGTGTGTGTGTGTGTGCATACAAATACACTACCGTTCAAAAGTTTGGGATCGGTAAGATTTTTAATGTTTTTAAAAGAAGTTTCGTCTGCTCACCAAGGCTGCATTTATTTAATTAAAAATACAGTAAAATCAAGAATATTGTGAAATATTATTACAATTTAAAATAACTTTTCTATTTGAAAATATTTTAAAATGTAATTTATTCCTGTGATGGCAAAGCTGAATTGTCAGCATCATTACTCCAGTCTTCAGTGCACATGATCCTTCAGAAATCATTCTAATACGCTGATTTGCTTCTCAAGAAACATTTATTGTGTACAATTGTACAAAATATTTGTGTACAATATTTTGTTTTCAGGATTCTTTGATGAATAAAGTTAAAAAGAAAAGCATTTTTTTTATATTTGAAATATAATCTTTTGTAACATTATAAATGTCTTTACTGTCACTTTTGATCGATTTAATGCATCCTTGATGAATAAAAGTATTAATTTCTTACTGACCTCAAACTTTTGAACGGTAGTGTATAATGTTACAAAAGCTTTGTATTTCAGATAAATACTGTTCTTTTGAACTTTCTATTCAAAGAATCCTGAAAAAAAAAGTATACAACTGTTTTTAACATTGATAATAATAAGAAATGTTTCTTGAGCAGCAAATCATCATATTAGAATGATTTCTGAAGGATCATGTGACTCTGAACACTGGACTAATGATGCTGAAAATTCAGCTTCGCATCACAGGAATAAATTACATTTTAAAATATATTTAAATAGAAAACAGTTATTTTAAACTGTAATAATATTTCACAATATTATTGTTTTTACTGTATTTTTAATTAAATAAATGCAATCTTGGTGAGCAGACGAAACTTCTTTTAAAAACATTAAAAATCTTACCGATCCCAAACTTTTGAACAGTAGTGTATTGAAATTTGCTGGAATTAAAAGCAGTTTAAAGTGAGAGGATGTTTCTTTTTTCTTCTCACTAAGTTTATATATTGTTTTATCATTTAAAACTTCTTTTTGTGTAATTGTTAGCTTTTTAAAATAAATGTTGCTTGAATTATATTTTCTAATTACTTTTTAAGTATGGTTTATATATCCCAATATAGTAACTAATTGCTATCTATCTATTTAACCTTAAAAAAAAAAAAAAAAAAAAAAAAGTATTACCATTACACACAATATCAAGTCCACTCCATCACATGCGAACACATATATTAACATAAACGGCACATAGTTGGAAGATGTCTCATTTTAGTAGTCCCAAGTGTGCCTAATTGAAGAATACCCCATTGGTATTAAGTTTTTGAAAGTTGAATAAAAAACACACAAACAATAGAACAAACAATATTTAAGCAAAATAATAATAATAATAATAATAATAATAATAATAATAATATAGGTATTTAACTCTTTTTTTTATGAAGAACATTATATAAACAAAAAAGAAGCAGTCAAAACAAAGAAGAAAAAAAAGGAAAAGAAAAAGAGGGTATATATCTAATCAGAATAATCACTTATCAAAAGGAAAAGATTAAAATACTTTTTTAAAAGCCTTCTTGTTACATGAGTTAGAAATCATCCCAAAGTAATGCTGTACTTCAGCAAGCAAAACAGATAAGTGGTTTCTGACTTGAGAATGCTGTTTACAAAAAGAACCGTTTGTATCAATATATTATATATAGGTATTTAACTCACCTGTCCCATGAGTGACAGCAGTGACGTCACCTGTGCCTCCCTGCAGGGCAGCCTGTCAGCCAGAGAGCGCAGTGTGTCCTCAGGATAACCAGGACACTGCAGCGTTACGGACATTCTCTGATTATAATGAAACATCTGTATTAGTAATGTTAAAATGATCCACATGCTGTAGTTTTAAGTGTTTTAGAGTTACAGATGGTAAGACACGGTTTAAAAACGAACTGTGCTTGGTTGCAAAGAAACAGTAAAGGGCGCAGAGCGCACGGGTCTTTAAATTTAAATATTTAAACGCGGCCCTAACGGCGAAAATCTCTGAAAAGGACAGAGACGCGACGCACAGACGTTCATCTAATGCATATAACGTTATATATATATATATATATATAAACAAATAATAACTAAAACTACAAGAACACATTATGTGTGATAATATTTACACGTGTTCAAAGTAGCAAAGCTTTAAAAAATACGACGCTTTCCAAAATAAACTAGTCAAAACAAGCAAAATAGATACCTATTACTGGAGCAGATGTTTTAACGAGACATTCTTGGCTTTATTTGTTAGTTTTCGAGACACAAAGACCCTTTCCTGCAGGATAAACTTCACATCAGTTTCCCCGCGCGGTTCACTCAAGACGTCGAGTGTGCGTCACTTCCGGAAAGGGTGTGGGATTTGTAGTTCTTAGCGTTTTAAATCCTAACGCTCTTGAATTTAATTTTTAAACGTTTAAAATCGAGAATCTATATAATAATCAGCGTGAAAGTCAAAACACGCATACATAAATGTAGACATAATTTTGGAGAATTTATTGCCAGCGTCATGCCAGCGTCTCTTCTCTCTATCTGCTATGCGGACGGGAGTGACAGACGCAGACTGAATATTCGGGTGTGCCAGAAATCTGCGCTGTTCGCTCGAGCGCTCTCCATCCCCGCGAGCGCGTCTCATTGAGATCTACACGCGCGGCATGAATCTCATCCCAGCGTTTATTCACTCACACGACATCACTGTGGTCAGGTGTAATGTGTTTTATTGAGAGATGTGCGCGCAGGATTAAATCGGATGGAGCAGTGGTACGCCGTTAAGCCAGTAACCGAGAGGAACGCGATATTTGCGTATTGCAACTGTCTGAGCGTGTAAATCTGAGAAGAATGGACACGCAAAATATGATGCAGTGCAAGTGTCGTCATCTGAACATCCGTTATTTCTCTTAAACGCAACAGCACAGCAAGATTTATCACGGAAATCCTTCATATCTTGTAATAGCCTCATGGAAGCAACCATTTGGACTGTGTAAGGTAGATTATTGTTTGTATAAATACATATTTTAGTATATAAATGTCTTCAATCTCTTGATTGTTTGATTATTCGCAAACCATCTAAGTATTATTAATTTATTCGGGTCATCATTAAGTATTCATACTGACATTTGCGTTGGGAATATTATCTCTGATGCACTGGAATGCGTCTTCTTCTTATGAGCTGTGTCTTCATATGAGTTTAGTCATTATTTTTGCCCTCCCAAGTGTGATTATTCACCTTAATGAGATCGTTTGGCTGAATGATGCGGATGCATAGAGACTGAATGAGAGGAGAGCTGGAACAGAACATCATTGGAGTCACGGACAGACTGCCACATCCACGCTGAACGAATCACTGTGACATCTGGCACCAAAACTGCTTAGTCTGTCGCGACATCTGTGAGCTGTTCGGTCTGTACTTGAGTTTAGGTGGCACCCCAAGCAACATCTAGAGAGGACTGACTCCGGACTGAATCCCCAGAGGACCCAAATCTAAATTAAATGCAGAGAGAACTTTGTCTAGACTGAATCCATAAATGACCTGAAACTGGATTCATTCCAGAATCCAGACGCAATCCAGATAGAATCTGAATCCATAAAGGAACTAAATCTGGACTCAATCCAGATAGGAGCTGAAGACTAAATCCGTAAAGGATCTGAGAGCAGTTCGCAACCACAGTGGATCTAAGTCCAAACTGAATCCTGGACTGAATCCAGATAGGAATTGAACCCAGTCTCAATCCAGATAGGATCTGAATCTAGACTGAATCCACAAAGGACCTAAATCTGGACTGAATGCAGACAGGACCTAAATCCAGACTCAAACCAATCTAGGCCTAAATCCAAATTGAATCCAGATAAAACCTAAATCTAGATTCAATCCAGATCTAAGCAGAATTCAGGTTTAGAACTGAATCCAGACTAAACCTAGTCCAGGTTGAATCCATAGGGGACCTATTTGAATCCATAAAATACTGAATCCATCTATGATCCCTGGGACACCTGCAGCGATGCTCCCAGCCACGGAGGCAGCCAAGATCTACCAGACCAACTACGTCAGGAACTCTCGAGCCATCGGGGTCCTGTGGGCCATCTTCACCATCCTCTTCGCCATAGTCAACGTGGTATGTTTTGTTCAGCCCTACTGGATTGGGGATGGCATGGACACGCCACAGGCCGGCTACTTCGGCCTCTTTCACTACTGCATAGGAAGCGGAATCTCCCGGGACCTGACGTGCCAGGGGAGCTTCACAGAGTTTGGCTCCATCCCGTCTAGCGCCTTCAAAGCGGCGTCTTTCTTCATTGGGATGTCCATGGTGCTGGTCCTCTCCTGCATCGGCTGCTTCGCTCTCTTCTTCTTCTGCAGTACAGCCACTGTGTATAAGATCTGCGGGTGGATGCAGCTGGCAGCAGGTGAGTGAGTGAGTGACTGTGCATCATTTGGAGGTTTCCCAATGCCTACTGAGGTACGAGGAGCCAGGAAGGCTGGAAGTCAAAAAAACAATCTGTGAAAGTGTACAAACACATATTCAATTGGCATACGTTCTAATATTTGCAGCTGGCATTTTCTAATATGTTTAGTAAGTTTGTTAGGCACCAAGACAAAAAAAAAAAAAAAAAAAGTATTGTATTGTCATGGTACTTCAGACACTGCACTGTACAAAAGTTTGGGGTCAGTAAATTTATACTTTTAATACTTAAGTTTATACTTTTAATGAATACTTTTATTCAGCAAATATGCATTAAATGATCAATAAAGACATTTATAATCAGTGTTGGGGAAAGTTACTTTTAAAAGTAATGCATTACAATATTGTGTTACTCCCTAAAAAAGTAACTTATTGCTAATTTACATTACAAGCTTTACATTACTTTTGCATGACTTTTTCTCACCTGGGCTGGGCTGGGCTTGCTTGTTTGTTTTTTAATAACAACAAAAAAGTTCTATTTTTGGCAAATGTAAAGGCCCTGTCACACCAAAAGTAAAATGAATAAGCCTCAGGCTGAAGGAAATGCATATTTACGCCTGTACAGTAGAGGGCGAAGCTCAAACAAACCTTTCAGCAGAAAAGATTAATAAAGTGAGATTAAATACATGAAGTATATTTGTGTAATTTAATATTGTTAATTATTACAGTTTTGCCTAAAATTCTGAGATTGCATTTCAATGTTTTTATTCATTTTGAGGAATACTAAATGTTTTCGTGCAAGTTAGATGAGTAAATGCATGTTCAGAACTACAATAACCATCATGTTCACACACAGCGCACACAACACCTCTGCACTTTATTTCTCTCAACATGGGGACAGGAGAGCTGTCAGCCAATAAATGTGAAAAAGTAACTTACATATTTTGTTTTAAATTGAAAAAGTAATGCGTCACTTTACTAGTTACTTGAAAAAGTAATCTGATTACATAACTTAAGTTACCTGTAATGCGTTACCCCCAACACTGTTTATAATATTACAAAAGATTTCTATTTCAAATAAATGCTGTTCTTTTGAACTTTCTATTCATCAAAGAAACCTGAAAGAAAGATGTATCACTGTTTCCACAAAAATATTAAGCAGCACAACTGTTTAATGGAAATAATTAATTTCTCAAGCAGCAAATCAACATATTAGGATCATTTCTGAAGGATCATGTAACACTGAAGCTGAAAATGTGATGCTGAAAATTCAGCTTTGCATCACAGAAATAATTACATTTTAAAATATATTAAAATAGAAAACAGGTATGTAAAATTGTAATAATTTTTCACAAATGAATGCAGCCTTGATGAGCATAAGAGACTTCCTTCCTTCAACTTCCTTCAAGCATTTTCAGTAGTCTCACACTTTGTAGTCTCAGACTTTTGGACCTTCACTTATAATCTTTTATATACATATAATAAACCCCATATAAACCCCAGATTTGTTCTCAGACATTTGGCACTTATGGTATATGTTTTAGACATACTTAATTTATTACCTTATCTTCATTAAATTAAGACAAACATACTTCCAGTGTCATTCTGTGGATGTGCAATTCCCAACCCAATCTCACAGCAATTTGTATGTATTTTACGAGGTGGCTAATTTGTACGAATTTGTAAGACCTCACTTGTACAAATTCATACGTTTTTTGCTAAATCATACGTATTTTACAAGTCGCCAAATTCGTATGAACCCCTAACCCCTACCTGTCAGACAAATCGTAGTGACGTTGTACAAATTCGTACGAATCAGCCACCTCATAAAATATGTACAAATTGGTCGTGAGATAGTATTGGCAATTCCCCATCAAAGATTTCAACCATTGTTAATTAAAAATACTGTGCCATGAACCCTTAGTTTACACTGCCATCCGTTTGATCACTACTGAGTAGTCTTTTTGGTGCTTGCAGAAAATCTCTTCATAAATCTGACCCACTACCCATTCAATGAATCCACAGTGGACGAGATTATATAAATAAATAAATCATGCGTACCACTGAGTTATTCTTAAATTAAACAGATGAGCATGATGAGAAAATGAGCTCAAGCACTGGATGTCTTTTTTCTTCATCTGAGAAGAGAAAAAACAACTGCAGATAGGCTTAGTCAGTTTATTTTCCCCCAGCTGACCAATGCTAAACGTCCTTGATATTTTTCATAGATGTTTCCAGCAACGATGTAGTAGTTTCATGTTGTTTAATGGCCTCAGAGATTTGGGTTTGGTTGTGTTGTGCAACTTGTGCTTATGCTCTGAAAACTTACATTTAATAGAATATATAAAATAAGCAGATGAGAGAGCTCAAGTTATGTGAACTGCATCTGCACACATTGCTTTCATCTGAAGCGTTGGCTTCAAAGGTTTGCATGAGTAGAGTCAGCAGTAAGAACATATTTCGCCCTTTATGCTAATATTTACTTAACTCTAACTCATTTCTTTGGGGTCTGTGTTTTTCACTCTTTTCCTGATCATTTGTATTCTTGACACGCTCTCCTAGTATTTGGAAGTTTAAATGCTCCAGGGTTCCATTTAGTTTGATGTATTTTCAGGAGTGACTGACCACCCTCTCTGAATGAGTGTGCGTGTGCCTGGCGGTCTGTGTTCTCTGTCTATTGGTTTTTGCTGTTGGAAAGGAGGGATGCACCACTGGAGAAAATGTTCTAAACATATCCAGCAAAATTTCTCAAAATGTCGAGCGCTCTGTAAACATTTCGTTCTTTCGCCAAAGGGAAAAAGACAGGGGTTGACTATTTTTGTGCCTGGCCTCAGGGACTTGAGGTGAGTTTTAAAACTAATTCACAGTTGTGGACAAATTACTGTCATAGGTGGCCTGTGTGTTGCTGTCAGAGCAAAATGACACATGATGTTCTTGCTAACCTCCATATTTATTCCTGTAGCTGTTTATATAGAACAATTTTGTCATCATTTACACACCCTTATGCCATTCCAGACCCATTTGATTTTTTTTCCCCTTCTGTGAGACACAAAAGGAGATGTTTATCCCCTTAGCATTCCTGTAAAATTGGCCTAAAATGCCTAAAAAAGGCATACCTTTTTCTTGTACCATACCTTTGTTCTTGAACCATTTGGAGAATATGCATGGTTTTGGTCTCTTTTGAAAGGTATGTATACCACGGGCGGTGCAGTGGAATGCTAACATGTTAACAGAATGTCCAGGCTGCTCTTTTTCATACAATGAAAAAATACAGTGTTTAAAGGCACAATATGTTATTTTCGCAACTAGAGGTTGCTTATTCAAAACAAAGGCGTAGCTTTATGACGCCGTGAATGAGCGTGGATTCATTGGAGTTGTCATCTTCACCTCCACAGCCGTTGGAAAGGAATCCGATGGACTCGGGCAGAAATCATTCATGGATGACCCAATGTATTAAAGTTTGATTAATGTTAGTGGGGTAGGGTGGGCCGAGAGCTGTGTGAGCAGAACGAGGCCGCTGGAATGAATGCTAATGAAAGACACCTGTTTGAAACGTACACTGGCCTTGGGTCCAGCGGAGCTTTTATTATGCTTCTGCTGTAGCCGGCCACTTCCGCTTTTTTCATTGTGTATGTGGGGTAACGCAGTGCAGTAATCTAGATCCATATTAGAATGTATTAATAAAAACTGGATGAGTTGTGTTGCTAAATGACATGCAGTTAATTTTAAATATATTTTATGATGAAGAAAGCTCTCTCTGATTATGCTATGTTAGCCACTTGACAAAATAGTGTTGTCTCTGAGACATGGTAAAAACATGGTACTCAGGGTAATTCAAGAAAACAAGCAATTCAAACAATAAAACTAAAGGAGTGGTCACACTACACTTTACATTCCATTGAATTCCATTCATACTGTACGCGTACAAATGCGTCAGATCGCAAACACAAGCTCATTCGAAAAGTTTCACATTTTGCTGTGTTCTAAAGTTCAAATTAACTGCAAATTCACATCATGTCAAGACGTGTGACCAGAGGTAGGTCAATGTCACGCTGTGACCTCTTGGCTGAATTAAAACAATATTTCTGCAGTAAAGTTGAGTAGATTATATATTTTTTTTTACATTTTGAGTCTTTTACTATGTGTTATATGTTGAATTCTTGTTTATAAAAAAGCCGCTGCACAGCATGACATATCACAACCGCTGCAGTGTCTGAAGAAATATCGCATGCTCAAAGTCTAGTGTGACTGCAGCTTAACCGTGTTGAACTATATAACAATGATTAGTTTTCTGTCGATAAAAGTATCTAAACAGTTGTTCACCTGCTTAATAAAACACAATGTATTAAAGCATCTTTGGTGTTTCCATGGTTTCTACTAAAGTAAAACTGGAAATCAAGAATTAACGCAAATATGATGTCATTGACAGGCGACGAATATGACACGGTCCGTGTCCTGGTTAAAATTGCTGATTTCTGATTGTTGGAAATGTTTGGGATAATGTAAGTACACAAGTCAACAAAATATATAACACTGTTCTAGTGGTTTTAGCATATTTTAATCTAAAAATCTTACATATTGTGCCTTTAAGGGCCATTTAAAGGTGCAATATGTAAGAATTTTGCAGTAAAATATCCAAAAACCACTAGGCCAGTGTTATATATTTTGTTCACTTGAGTACTTACAACATCCCAAATGTTTCCTATTATTTGTAAATCGTGAGAAAATAGCAATTATAACCAAGGCTCTGGGATGTGTGAGGAGTCGCCTGTCAATTGCGTCATACCCGCGTTACCCTCGGTTTCCGGTTTTATTTTGTAGAAACCATGGAAGACGATTTAATATATTACATGTTTTAATAGACAAGGGAACAACTGTTTTTGATATATTTATAGACAGAAAACTAATTATTGTTATATAGCTCAACACGTTTAGTCTTATTGCTTAAATCTAATTTTCTTGATTTTTTTTGTGAGTACCATGCTTTACCATGCCTCAGAGAAAAACACTTTTTTGTGAAGTAGCTAACACAGCATAATCAGATGCAGCTTTATTTTTAGTAACAGTAATACAGAATTTTCTCCATCATAAAATACATTTTAAAATTAATTGCATGCCATTTACCAACACAAGCCATCCAGCATTTAATATTCTAAAATTGATCTATCTTACTGCAGTGTGCAACAAGTGTCTCACAGCAGCCGCCGAGTGAACGCACAGAGTAATGTTATAACATCATTTTCAACACAGTCAAATGTATCTAATATGATAAACAGCACTGTGTTACCTCATACTCATGACCGGAAAAGCAGAAGCAGCGGCGGCGACTGTGGCATAATAAAAGTTCCACTGCTCGCGGCCTGTGTTGCATTCGTCTCTCGTTAACAATCGCTCCAGCGGCCTCGTTCAGCTCCCACAACACTCGGTCCTGCTCTGCTTCATACTACAGTAACGTTAATAATCGCATCCATGAACATGATTTCTTCCCGAGTCCTATCCCGATTCTTTTCCACCGGCTGTGAGGTGAAGACCACATGTCCCAAGATTCCACGCTCAAACTTGGCGTCATCAAGCTACGCCTTTGTTTTGAATAGGCCTCTAGCGACCTCTAGCGGACAGAAAATTATACATATTGCACCTTTAACTCCAAAAATGTCAAAAAGCACTAATTAAAGTACCATAAACCTGAAGTCATAAGATAGTTTGTGATCAAAAGGCCAAAAATGAATTTATTTGCTAAAAATCTTTCCATTTACTATAGTTCTCAAATCTCATATTGTGTCATATGTTCAAATATATAATATAAAAATAAAAACATTATTATTACGTTTAATAATAATATTTTTAGTATTTTATTAATATATTTTTAACATATGGAAGCATATAATAATAATAATAATAAAGTTAAAATATTTAAGAATATAAAAACATTACTATGACTAATAATATTATTATATATAGACAGACAGACAGACAGATAGACTGATAGACAGATAGATAGATAGATAGATAGATAGATAGATAGATGTTGATGCCAAAATGATATTGGTTCTTGCATGTCTTCTAGGATTTTATGCTTATAAACTGTTGTGGTTCAGAGCATTATTTCTTGCTTAAAGTGCGAGTTGCAAGTTTAAGTCTTGCTCGACTGACAATTTTTTAATGACCCAATTAAAATGGCATTTATCAGTAGATGTTTATTAGTAATGGTGGTGTATTTGGTTGCACATTCAGAGGGGAATAACCTCAAGTAGCTTACTGCAGCTGCCGTTTTCAGCAAACGTGAAAAAAAAAGAAAAAGATTACGTAATCAGATTTTTTTTAAGCATGCCGGTGGGGGACCGAAGCCTAAATAGGTCTAGAATCGCCTATGGTGGCAAGTTTGAATTTGAAAGTGCAAATAAGATTTAAGAATGCAGATGGGAAGATTTGACAGGAATTTACTTAAGTTTGGGTCTGTGCTTTTATGTTCCATGGAAGAAAGCAAGTACAGGTTTGGAATGATATGAGGGTTAGTAGATAAACTGAACTATTCCTTTAGTTGCTGGTGAAGCTGATTCATTTCTTTATGGTTCACATTGGGTGAACAATGACTGCTTGATTGATTGTTTTGTATGAGTTGAGAAAATCTGAAAGAGCTATGAAGCCATTTAGTATAATTTTTTAAAACCTTTTTTCTTCCTATACAGGTGATATCTGAATGGATGTTTCACAGGACTGTCTAAACATCCTTTATGAAATGGAAACTAGGATTAGCGGTTAGTAATAAAAAGCCCATTTGGATTTCTAATGGCTCATTGATCCAGTGAAACGCTCCTCAGAACAGCATGTATGTGGGTAATGAGAAACTAATGTTGTGTCACTGTTTACTTCTCACCGCCTTGAAGGAACACAGTCAGTGCTGGTAGCCCTAGTGGGTCACACCAGACTGTAATCTGTTAAATTCAGACAGCACTGCATTGACAATTAAGAACAATAAAATCAAAACTGTGAAGACCTGCGGTGTGAATGTCCCAGTACAGAGAAAAAAGGACTGTTATTTGACCAGAATTTAATATTTAAATGATAAATACACCGCAAATGAAACTGTCATAAACACAAAAAAGAAAATTTTGAAAAAACATTTCTGAATAGACAGCTAAACAAAATAACCAAATTGGTTACACTTTATTTTACATTGCCGTAGTTACATTGTAATTACTCAAATAAGTGCTAAGTACTATTAATTAACTACATGTACTTACTATAGAGTTACAGTTAGGGTTTGGTTTAGTGTTAGTTACTTGTAATTATGCATAATTTACTGTTATTACTATAGTAAGAACATGTAGTAACGTGTAACTACGGTGCTGTAAAATAAAGTGATTTTAAATTTACTAGAGATTCTGACAAAATGTTAATTGCTGCAAGTCTTTTTAAAAATATGTAACTTATTTTATTTCAATTGATGTAATTTAATTTTAATCAATTTACAAAAAAAAAAAATAGTTTGAATGAATGACTCAATGACTCATAAAGACTTCACTTGTTTAATTACTGAACAAGTGATGAATGAATGATTCAATGACAAATACATTTTTTGTAAAATGTAAAGTCTTACCGACCCAAAATTTTGAATGGTAGTGTATATTTTATAATTTATTTATACTTAAATATATTTTGTAAATATATATAATTTTTTAGATTTTCTTTCTTTACATTTTTCCTTTACTTCTGTAGTATGCACATTTACACAATTTCTTTTACAAAAAGAAAATTATGAAAATTATACAGCTATAGCGTAACTTTGTCCATTTATTTTGCATTTTGTAAGGTAATGCAATACATTACTGATTGGATTGTAGTTTTCAACACATTCGTACTGATGGTTCACAGTCACACAGCAATGCCCATTTTCTTCAGGTCTTTAATGTCACATGTTCCACAGGAATAGGCAAAAATCAGACTGAAAGACTTGTTGGAGATATGATGATAGATATGTCAATCCTGAGAGCAAATATGAAATTACATAACATATCGACATATGCATAGATAGTGACCGTTAACGACTGAGGGTTATGAGCTCCGCAGAGGCACTAATGGAAACAGTGCAGCACGGGGCAGCTTGTGAATGGAGAGCTGATAACTGACTTCATACTTCATACTCAATGACTGACTCATTCAGTTCACTCTTGGCCTCCAATAAAACACCCACTCATTTATCTGTCTCTCTCACTCCATACATCCAGTTATCTGCTGTGTCCTAGTGCAGCTAATGCTTTACTCTTCTCCGCATTCACTAATGATTTAATAGGGTTTGGAGTTCCCATGTAAATACCATGGTACATATATGGTAATCTCTCAGTACCATGGTATATGTCAAAGAACCGTGCTATAGATACCATCATATCATAAGACATTTTAAATTTAAATTTCCTTACATCAAAGAAAAAAGATGGATAAAATAAAAAAGGGTCCAAATTAGGGTCCAATTCTCACTATTAACTAATTATTAACTACGACTTTTGCCTCAGTAAACTAATTACTGCTTATTAATAGTTAATAAGGTAGTTGTTAGTTGGTAGTCTGTTGGGTAGGATTAAGGGATGTAGAATAAGGTCATGCAGAATAAGGCATTAATATGTAAGTACTAATAAACAGCCAAAATCCTAGTGATATGCATGCAAATAAGCAACTAGTTAATAGTGAGAATTGGACCCTAAACTAAAGTGTTACCAATAAATCAATAATTTAATTCAATTTCTGTTATTTTTTAAAATGTAAAATAAAAATAGATCATGAATTATGGTCTCTATGCATGCTAAACGAAAACTTGGCCACAATTTAACAGACTTTACACTTAAAATCTGAACTAATGCATGAATATGATTAATTACAGGTATTTTTTTCCTCTAATTTTTAATTGTCTTGTGGTTTCAGCATTAGTTTAGCATAAAGAGGTCTTATTTCATATTTACTGGAAAATGTAGTCTTTATTTAGCATATGTGTGAATCATATCTGTGAGCAGACAAATCTCACACTAGTGGGAGTGATAAGAAAGTGAAGGTGCTTTTTTTCCTCATATTTGTTATGCTGAAAGACATCAGCTGATATGTGATTGTATTAAAATCCTAAGATTGGATACACTATATAAAATACAGCACGTATTTGTTACACCCACTCAAGCTAAAAATCACCATGAACAGGTTAAAGAGCAATAAATAGGGGTGTCATACACCTGTTTTGTTTTTGAAGGAGCACCAATCACAGTCCTGACTCACTTCTTTCTTTCCATAAATAAAACATGATTGAAGAAAACAAAACTGAACATGTTAGTAGTTCATATTTTAAGTGTGGAGTGTATATTGCTCGCTTAGTTGTATTGTTTTTTGTTTTTGTGTATCATTATTCAAAATTAAGCCAGAAATACTTGTTATTGCTCTTTTTTGCTGGAATCCATTCTTGGTGCATTACTATGCAATAATTTATGTTTGTAATTCTCGTCTTCATGCATAACATGGTCGACAGCTATAATTGAGAGGATGCTATAATTAAAAGTGCCTCTTTGGAGCAGCTGACTTGACTGAGGACAGGGAACATCTGTTTGATCTAAACCACAAGACTCGGTCTGCAACTGACATCTATGATGGACTGGGTGGCTCACAGGCAGAAAGCCGAATGAGAGAAGAAAGAATAGACTGCAGTTTTAGATGGTTGCTTGATGCGTTTGACTGTCAATCTAAGATGTCTAAATGTCACAACTAGACCTTCTGGTAAAAACGACAAAGTTCTCTCTGGTGACGTATGCAGGACTTCTTCAATCATTTAGACTGCTTAAACTCCGCCCCTGCAAGCTCACGTTCATTTGCCTCCACTTCTCAACATCCAATCAACAGCCGATGCATAAAAGTCCCTGACTTACATATTTTTGTTTTTCGATAATCTGTTACACATAGATGTACATAACAATATGGAAGAAAAGATATGTCGCTACTTCTGTTTCATTGCAACTTTAAAGATCCTATGAAATCAAAACTAGAGGGTTTTTTTTTTGTCTCTGTTAGCTTTGAGGCTAATCTAATCAAACTTGTTAACAAATATTTATTATTCTTTTTTTAGGGTTGTCAAAAGTTCCAGTACTTCAGTACCAAGTCGATACTTAAATGTTAAAAATGTAATGGTACCTGTCTTTCTGCAGTACCGGCAGTACTGAGTACTAGAGTTGTCAAAAGTACTGACTTCGGTACCAATCGGTACTGAAATTTTAAAAATGTGACACTTTGAGCGCTGTTGAGCGGATTCGTAAACACCTCTGATTGGCCATTGTGTTCACGCGCTCATCAGATATGTCTGTGATTGGCTACAATGATCAACATGGCACCAAAGTTGGTACTTTTGACAACTCTACCGAGTACCGGGTCAATCCGGTACTCACTGCTTTCAAATGATCCCTTGCGTATTTGTGTAAGCGTTCTGTGAAGAGCGTCAAAGGTTTCTATTTACAATGTGCGCTTGCAGCGTTGAACATGGTAGCCAATCACAGACATGTTTGTTGAGCACATAAACGCAATGGCCAATTAGAGGCGTTTAATACGCCAGAGTTTGTTCAGCGTGAGCTCTGCACGCTTTTATATTTCGTTATAACCAACAAAATATGAGATTCATTGTGCAGTATAGACAGATCTTTTTTTTATTATAACAGGAGTTTTCACTCAGTCAGTGAGCTTGTGCTGTGGCCGAACTGAAGTGATGCTTGCTTTCTGTTTATAACTCATTCATAATTTAAACGAAAGTTTCACTTTTCATGCTGCTAAGTACATGCTGCAAAGTTTTGAGAGTGACAACCATATTAAAATGTAGGATTCAATCTGAGATTGCGATGTTTGACAATGGACGGGACAATAGACCTGCACTTGTTCTGTTACTTCTCTGTAACTTTTAAATGCAATGTTTATTTAACTGAATATTTGAAGGCTACATGTTAATGTTTTAATGGATTATTTACTTATCATTAATAGCATTAAAATTAAACTAATTTCATTTATTTGATATTTTACATTTTCAAATAGTTACAAAAGTAGTTAACAATTGATTTTGCTATGGTACCGAAAATGATACCAAGAACCATGAAATTTGATTGGTATTGGTACCGACTACTGAAATTTTGGTACTGTGACAACCGTAGTATGTATTTAGAAATAGTAATAATTATTTTTAAATAAAAAATGTAATTGTTCACATTAAAATACTGATACTACCAGTCATCAACTAACATAAAATCCAGCGTCAGCGTAAGTTCTGGCAAGTCACGTCAGTCAAGCTCGCATCAGCTGACTCCCAGATGACTTACGTCTACCTATAGGAATATGACGCCTATCAAGGCATCCATATATAAGCTCCTCAGTATTATCAGCAGCTATTGCATTTCTCAGGAGCTAATTACCCTTCTCCATCCCCAGCTCCTCCTCTCGTCAGTCAGGATTGGCCTTATGATTCCCCTGAATTAGACTAATTCTTGAAATATGTGTACATGTTAAATTATTGACATTAATTATATCTGCATATGTTGGTTCTGTTTACCCTAGGAGGGTTATTGCTGCTCTCCCTGCTCTTATCCATGCTAGGCTGCATGGATGCGCAGGGAGTTCTTGCCCAGAACAGAACCATACCGCCAATACAAACTCTATGCAATTATCAATTATATTTGACGATAGTGGTCCTGACAGAAAAATGTTTTTTGCAACAACAAGACTATAAAAGCTATTGCCTATTTAAAAAAGGATAAGCCCTTTGAAATCCTGCTGCAAAATGTCAAGCCAGGAAAGAAATTAGCTTCGTTAAACCATTTCATGGGGTCTTTAAAAAGAGCCAAAAGGGTCTTAGAACACATTTTTCATAATAAACTTAAATATAGGCCTAGTTCATGGCCCAGGTGTTTCGTTTGAGTTTAACTCTACCAAATGCATTTACTAGGTGTCTAATCATCCTTATTTCACATGGTACATTACGTAATGAAGACCTTTTAGACTGAATTGTCAATCGATTTTATACCAAACACAATATCAAATGTTATTTTAATTCAAGAGCATAGAAACAGATAGATGAAAGACATTATCATATGAATGGCGTCATTTTCCTCACCTCAGCTCACGATAACTGAATCCGAAGCAACCATAATTTGATGGTGGGTGGGTTTTCTCAGAAGTTCATCTTAAAGACCCAGCTCTCAGAAACTGACTGCTTTTCCTTGAGGGGAGGTGTAAATGTTTGATGCCATCAAACCCTCTGCATGGTTCATGTACCCTGTAGGCTCCACAGGGAGCAGATGTTATTGCATTTGGACAGTTGGGCGCACCTGGAAAACCAATGAAGAGATACAGAGAAATCAGCGACAGTAATGATGAGACCCTTTGGGACCCATATATGTGCTCGTTTCAGCACTAACTATGTTTAACTATCGTGTACTGTGGGGAAAGTGAGTGAGAACAGGAACAGTAAATAGAGAAAGACGTAGGTGTGTGTTCATACAGACACAAACTGTGAAAAATTAAATGAGCTCCAGGAAAAGTGTGTCACCTTTGTTCACTGTGTGTGATTGTGTGTGTGCATGACGCACAGAATGACATTATTTGGCAAATTACACTGGAATTTCAGAAGCAGCAACAGTAAACAGGAGTATGTTATGTGACAAAAATATCAGAAAATGTAATGTTCTGGCCACAATATGAATATTTTCAATCAATAATATGGGTGAAAAATAAACATGCTCATTAAGTCGCACATATATATGAACAAATCATAAGATTAATAAATAAATATAATCATAAAATGTGTCAATAAATAAATCATGAAATGTCAAAAAATAAATACATAAATAACATGTAAATATTTGTTTCCATTAGATATAGATTTATTTATTGAAATATATTTATTTATTAACAAATTTCATTATTTATTTACTGACAAAAATACTGACATATGTACGCTACCATTCAAAAGTTTGTGGTCACTAAGATTTTTTTTAATAAATTAATACTTTATTTATCAAGGCGGCATTAAATCAATCAAAAGTGACAGTAAAAACATTCTATTTCCAATAAATGCTGTTTTTTTTTACTTTTAACTCTATTGAAAGAATCCTTAAAAAATCATAGTTTCCACAAAAATATTAAGTAGCACAATTGTTTTCAACATTAATAATAATAAGAAATATTAACTGAGCACCAAATCAGCATATTATGATGATTTCTGAAGGATCATGTGACACTGAAGACTGGAGTAATGATGCTGAAAATTCAGCTTTGCCATCACAGGAATAAATTACATTTTACAATATATAAAACATAAAAAAACAGATATTTTAAAATTGTAATAATATTTCACAATATTACTGTTTTAGACTAGACTAATATACATATATTGCACATCGACGCTTTTAATATTTATTAATATGGCACTCGCAGTCATCTATAATAGCACAAACAATGTGCGAGTTACCAAAGTTTAAAGGGACAGTTCATCCGAAAATTAAATTCTGTAATTATTTACTCAACCATTTCATTCCAAATCTGCATGACTTTCTCTCTTCTGCGGAAACACAAATTAAGATATTTTGAAGAATGTTACCATAAAAGTCTAAAATGACATTGGACCCCAGCAACTTTAATTGTACGGCAACTATCCCTTTAAGGTTATAGGTTTGCTCAAATCACTAACCCTAACTATAAGCAATAATGCTGCTTAACTTACCTTAGCAAGCACAGCTACAAATATGCACTCTACACTGCAATTGAAACTCAAGGACTAGCCATTTATAAAACCTGTGAATGGTATGTAGTGTGCTGTGTGTGAACTGTCCTCCACACGTACACTGTTGTGAGTCACAAAGTACTAAAATCGCATTCAAGCTTTCTTTAGCTAGCCAAATAGCCTTGAACTCAAACATGCAGCATGAATCAGTTCTCGGCTAGTCACGTATCAGAAATCCAGCATTAGAGATTAGCACTTAGTGGTTAAAAATACCCGTGCTCCATTAACACGCAAGCTTTAATCCTCTCCGACTTGATCTCCACGGCGTGCTGATGAGCACATTGGGCCTGCTAATTTCAACTCAAAGTCACTTTCAAAACGTATGGCTCAAACTAATTATGATATTTAAAAAATGCATCAGCACACACCGGATGGAGTTTGTCGTCTCTTAATTGTGGTTGATGGCTTGGCCAAAGTCTTTAGCAGATTGATTAGCTTGTGTATCTGAAGTTAATGTCATTAGCTCAGCCGTAGGAAAACTGGCTCTCGCTTGCCGTTTTGCTTACCGACTATTAGCTAATCTTGGCTAAGACCGCGGACACATGCTGACCGCATCTCTCATTCTAAATGGATGATTGAAAGCCCACTGTTGCTAACGGACGTTGCTCTTTGCTAACATCAGTTCTGAGATCTACAGTGCTTTTAAGCTTTGACTAAACTGCTTCAGTGAAGAGTTGACAAGGTATTCCTATTGTTTATCTGTTGCTAGTGTATCATGTTAACAGATTAGCCTTCTTTAGTTTCAATGTCAATAAAGAGTCAGTCCTCATTCTGTTTTTTTTTTATATGTTGTAAACCATATTAATAAGAAACATTATATCCAACTATTTACTATCAATCCACCTATCCGTCCATACCTTCCAACTATTTACCACCCACCCCTCCATCCAGACCTTCCAGCTATTTACTATACACCCCTCCATCCAGACCTTCCAACTATTTACCATCCATCCATCCACCCATCCATCTATCATCCATCCAGACCTTCCAACTATTTACCATCCATCAATCCATCCAGACATTCCAACTCTTTACTATCATCCATCCATCCATCCAGACCTTCCAACTATTTACTATCCATCCATCCATTCATCCATCCATACACCCACCCATCCCTCCATCCAGACCTTCTAACTATTTACTATCCATCCATCCATCCATCCATCCAGACCTTCAAACTGTTTACTATCAATCCATCCATTCACCCAACCACCCACCCATCCATCCATCCATACATTCAAACATACCTTCCAACTATTTACATTTTGTAGACAAGGCTTTGTCAAGACATGAAGTGAAGTTTTTCTTTAAGTCTAGTTATTTTTGAAACATAACAGGTATGAAATATCACCTAACTATTTACTATCCATCCATCCATCCATCTAATCCATCCAGGCCTTCCAACTATTTACTATCCATCCATCCAATCCATGTAACCACCCACCCATCCATTCACCCATCCATTCAACCACCCATCCACCCACCCATCCATTCACCCATCCACCCACCCATCCATCCACCCACCCACCCACCCATCCATCCATCCATCCAGAGCTTCCAACTATTTACTATCCATCCATCCATCCATCCATCCAGGCCTTCCAACTATTTACTATCCATCCATCAAATCCATGTAACCACTCACCCACCCATCCATTCACCCATTCATCCATCCATTCAACCACCCATCCACCCACCCATCCATCCACCCACCCATCCATCCATCCAGACTTTCCAACTATTTACTATCCATCCATCCATCCATCCATCCATCCAATCCATTCACCCACCCATCCATCCATCCATCCACCCATCCACCCATCCATCCATCCATCCATCCATCCATCCAGACTTTCCAACTATTTAATATCTATCCATCCATCCATCCATCCAGACCTTCAAACTGTTTACTATCAATCCATCCATTCACCCACCCACCCACCCATCCATCCATCCATCCATCCATCCATCCATCCATACCTTCCAACTATTTACATTTTGTAGACAAGGCTTTGTCAAGACATGAAGTGAAGTTTTTCTTTCAGTCTAGTTATCTTTGAAACGTAACAAAATATTAACATAACACCTTAATATTTTGTATAAACATTAATGAGAAGATAATTTAATACACGTGTCATCCAAATAAACTGCCAAACTGAAAAATTGTAGTTTTATTTCCTTAATAACCAAAAGAATGTATTAACTATAAAAATGTGATTAATAAGTGAATTATTTACATCAAATTATTATTGATATAGGTACCAGAACTTGTATGGTAAATCTTGTATGAATCTAGCCTAAGTGCATACTACAAGGCAGCAGCTGTTATACATTATGGTATACAACTAGTCTGCCAAAAAAGTCACAGATGCTACAATAAATTTTAAAACTCGTTTGAAATCTGACCATCTGACCAGTCGCCAAGTGTGTGCACTGTCTAAAGAGAAGAGCAACAAGAGCAATGAGCAACAGCCACTGCATCTGTGAGACTAAACAGTCCAAATGGAGGGTGAAGCAGTGGGAAGTGAAGTCAATTAGGAAAAAATACCCAACAAACCATCAAAGTGTCAGCTCACTGCTGCCCACATCTCTCTACACAGTTTTTCAGCTCTTTTCCCCACAAATCAGTGCAAACAGGCACATCCTCCGTGTTGTGTGTTGACATTTTGTCAAGAATTAACTCCTGTATAGCTGGGCTGAGTTTAGCCCATTTCGGACAGTAATTGTTTCTCATGGAGTTGTAAGGTATTTTCAACATTTACAGGGGCTAGTCGATGAGTTTACTGCCGTCCGAATCCAGAACGTCAGTCCACCCAAATTAACTACTGTTTTTTGACAAACACCAAGGTCGTATGGTAATTTAATTGCCGTCCAAATCTACATCTCTGAGTTTACAAGAAAAAGAAAACTTACTTATTTCAGCTAATTGCCACATTTTTTTGTGGCAAAAATGACATACCATTTCAAAATGAAAACCATTTCAGCTATCTTCCTATTTTTAAACCAATTTAACTTGCTCATCCACAGCGAATAAATCGCCATCCGAATGCATGAGTTTTATCACTTGACAGGATGACAGGAAATGAATTATGAATCTTTAAATGTGCATAGGAGGTTTCTTTTATGTTCGCTTGGCCTATAGCCTGTCATGATACAGCCAACTCAATTGTCATGAGCTGAAAGAAAATAGATTTTTGTATTTAAAAATACTCCATCCTGTCATAATCAATAAAAACAATAACACATCAAGCCTTAACAAGCAATAGCCAAATTTCCTTTGTAAGCAGAAGTGTAAAAATACCAGAAACAGCTGCCAGAAATCTCAGAGGATGTGTCCTCAAACCGGCATGGAAACTTGGACATCAGCTATGTGAATAAATAACTTAAAGTGATGCATTATGCAGTCTGTCATTATCTAGGGTTATCACAGTTAAGTGGAGGCTAGGATGAAATTAATTTAATTTTCATTTTGAGCTTCCTGTTAATTCTGCATTCCTGAGCACTGAAGCTCCATTTAGTTTATTATAAGCATCTCTTTATTGCCTCACCTTTCTATGATTCTTTCTTCAAACATGAGCTTGTTTAATTAAGCATGACGTAAAGAGACTTTAGAGGTGCTAAAGAATGAAGGTGAGAAGACTGACAGCAAAATCTGGCTAAGCACTTAAAATATGTGCAAACCTACAAACACACTCATGGCACCTGCAGCAGCAGAGCTCCAATACGAGAACAGAATGATCTCTGACTGCGTTGTTCTTTCTGAAAGTTTTGTTTTCTTATGAAAACACCTCAGAGAACATGTGCATGGCAACAGAAGATTACAGACCAAAGCAAGTGGCTGTCTAAAATTATATTATATGTTGTTTATTGTCTAGCGCTGTGCTTTTTTTTTGTTTGTTTTTTTTACTGTACTGTAATTTTGTTTTTTAAACCTGAAAGACAAATTATTTTCTGGGGTTCTGCCACAGATGCTTTTCTTTTGAACCTAGAATACTCCTTTAAGATGAGTTGAAGGAGAAATATGAATGAAAATGATTATCAGTGCATGAGCCAAACTTGTTCAATACAGCACCGTGGTTTACACATTTGTGTTATATTTCTGAATGCGGCCAGGGGCAAACCACATAGAAGAGCTTTAGTGTTCTGGAATTGCATCGCTGCTCAAAATTAGTATAAAGGAATGGTTCTTCGTACGTGCCAAAGCTGTCGTAAAACAGTTGCGACATGCTTTGATCTCACCGCCATGCGTGCGGTCATGTGATTCAAGGAGCCCTCAATAGTCCCAAACAACTCAATGCTGTCTCCAACTCCACAGCAGTTTCACTATATTTGCAGCAATTTCTGGTAAATATTAACTACTATGCTGACGACATTTACTGTAGCATAGTAACCAGTCGCCAAGTGGAGATTTTGAGGAGATTTTTTGGTAGGCTACTAAATAATATTTGTGCAATAATTATGATCCATTAATGACAATTTTAAATATTTAATAACTAGTTGCTTATTAGCATGCATATTACTAGAATATTGGCTATTTATTAGTAATTATTAAGCACATATTAATGCTTTATTCTGCATGACCTTATTCTACATTCTTAATCTTACCCAATACCTAAACTTAACAACTACCTTAATAACTATTAATAAGCAGTAAATTAGGAGTTTATTGAGGGAAAAGTCATAGTTAACAGTTTATATGTGTTCCCTATACTAAAGTGTTACCATTTTTTCTAATATGTTTATTATTTATATTACAATTAGTGCAATATTAAAGGTTAAAATAGAGTAAAGGTTTAAAAATTCCAATGCAAAGAGGCGAACTAGAGGTATCTGGTGGCCAGAAAAATAATATTCATATGTAATGTAAATGTCATGGTTTAACCACTAGATGCCTTTAGGACTTTTTAATTATATACATATATATATATATATATATATATATATATATATATATATATATATATATATATATATATATATATATATAACGGATTTCATGGTAAGTGTCTAATTTCTAAAGATTTCTAATTTAGAAATTTCTAATCTAACTAGGTGGTTAAAAATATTTGGACTTTATATTTAAAAATTACCTCAAGTTAGCATCAGCTAGCTAGTTAGCTAGCATCAGCTAACAATACTTTTCAAATAGTCTATTATAATTTTGTAATTCATAATTATTGGTTATGTTTAAGACTTCATTACTTATTTAGTTTATTTTAGTTGTGGTGGTAATAGTAGTAGATCTTGCTGTAAATGTATGAAGCAAATTGTTTTGACAGAGTGGGGGCATTTTACTCCATCTATGGGGGCATTTTACCCCACCTGTGGTGTAAAACGCCCCCTTGATTTTTTGCTAAAAATCTAATAACATGAAAACTCTGGACATTTTTCATACTTGGTTTATAATTTATGTAATTGTCACTAAAACTATGATAACTATTCTGGACACATTTAACTTTTGTTTCATAGAAAAAAATCCTTAAGGTCCTTAAGGGGCGCGTTTTCCCCCGACCCTATTATGTATCGAAAGTATCAATATTTCAAGATTGATCTATCTATTCCTAAGAAAGAAAGAAAGACATTACATCTTCCCAGTCACGGAGAATCACGCCCAAGGACGTGGTAACTCATAAAAATAATAACCATGAGAGACAGAGGAGTAATTCGATATGTGTCGGCTTGCATTTTATATTTACCTGGGCTACATGTTAGTACTTGAAAGCCAATCTGAGCCTCTGCTTTTGTTGCAGCAGCACCAGGTCCAGTGGGAGACTGAGACTATTCAGAGACAGCCCGAGAGAATCACACATCTTCAGACAGTTTCATGCTTTGCTCATCTCTCCCAGACCCTTTGATATTACGTATATGCCAGTGATGGTCATTCCTAGTTTGTTTGAACTATAGAACCTCAGCCCCACGATCCATCCACCCTTTCGCAGATAAAACGTGCTTCTGAAGCCACAGCCGTGATTAAAGTGCCCGTCTGCCCTTGCGTGTCCTATCCGCCTCCCTTCCCGTCTCATTCGTCAAAACTCATCACTGATGCTGCCTGGGTGGCAAAAACTAGAAATTCCAGAACATTCTAGGAAGATATACAGTACTTCTACATTATATCTTGTGTTTTAGGCACAAGTTAACGGCTTTCCAGCTTTTTGTTGGTCAGTGCAGTGAATTTGAGTGACCAACTTGAACCAGTAGCAAAATCTGCGTGAGGAAATCCTGCTTGTGTGGATTCCTAATGAAATGACTAGATTTTGCCTGCAGAACTACGGTAAATGTGACTGCACCTTTACTCTGCCTTGACAGTTGTTGACCAGAAAGAGAAAACTGAACATATGAGACTATTTACTCACCTTGTGGCAACGATGAGAATGCAACACATACATGCATAATGCAATGTTTTGAGCCTAAGAGGTAAGAAACCTTTAAGTGTTGACAAACAGAAAAGCATTTCAAAGAAGAATTTCCAAACCCACACAATGCCCTTCTTTTCAGTGCCCTTGTCAATCAATACACAATAATGGATTGAGTTTGTCTGAGCCAGACCAGAGGCCATTAGCAGGCGTATCAGTGTGCTGTCAGAATAAATTAGAAGGCTGATGCTCTGCATAGCAGTGAAATCTCTCGCCTGTTGGAGGCCGAAGAGCTGCTGTGGCTTGGATGAGAAGGAGAACTTGACCTCTATGGTTAACACATTAAATCAAGCAAGCGGGGCAAGACGTTAAAGATGACTTTAGAAAAGAGTGAATGGTACTGGATTTCGTCACATAGATTTTTGAAGAGCACAGAAAGCAGTTTTCTTAAGTTTACTGTTCACAAAGAATAATTGCACAATGACACCTTCAATTACAACATATTCAGTGGACTTCTATCAACATGGCATCATTGTTATTTATGTAATATTCAAGTCACGATGTATTGGAAGTAGCAACAAATCAATTTTTCTGTATTGTGACATACTACATCTGAGTGAAACAAATTATTGAAAAAGGAAAAAATGTAGGGCTGAGACTTGGTTCTGTACAGTTATTGATTGGATGGAGGCAGATCTGAATACGAGCTTGCAGTCGATTTTAAGAAAGGGGCGGGGTTTAAGCAGACAAAATGATACATAATATGTCCTACGTAAGGTCAGAGAACTCGTCTATCTCGAGAACCGCCGTACGCCCATTGCTGGAAGCTAGTTTTTATGGTTTATAAAGTTTTAAATATGGATATTTTTCTTACAAAACCCCATCGATACGCTTCAGAAGGCATTTATTAATCTACTGGAGTTGTATGGATTACTTTTATGATGAATGAATGCACTTTTTGGAGCTTCAAAAACTCAGTACATTACAAACATTACAAAGCTGGGAAGAGCCAGAATATTAATTAATATAACTCCGATTGTGTTCGGCTCAAAGAAGAAAGTCATATACACCCAGGAAGGCTTGAGGGTGAGTAAATTAAGGAATAAATTTCATTTTTGGGTGAACTATTCCTTTAACCTCAAAGCTCATGGTAGGTCTGTCTTGAAAAGTTTATATGGTATTATCACTGACAATATCTTTCCCTATGGAGAAAATCAGTGGGATTTTTACTTGACTCTTGCTCAAATGACATTGATTTCTATGTACAAATTTTAATGTATCAGAGAAACACATTTTTGATGACAACTTATAAACTTTGCTCAGGATGTTGAGAGCACACAGAATAATTATATAAGCAGAACTGAATGGGCATCAGCAGTTAGTGAAAGGCAAAGTAAAGTGTGTGTGAGGCCAGTTTTGGAAAGTAAGGTCCCCCCTGTGTATAGATGTCTGGGGAGATACGCGTTTCAGTGGGAAGAGAAAACAGCACTTCTTGTTCTGAGCCCACTACTATCAGCACTTTCTACTTTCATCCCTCAAATACATGAAATAATTTACTGTATGTGTATCAGGTTTTTTTTTCAGCTGCAGTAAAATGAAATAACATTCAAATCTATGTTCTGAGTTGATTGAATAAAAAAAATTGTGGACTTGATTATAATAATTCAACAAATATTAATTAGCACCAGAGTTGTTATCTATTTGCTACCCTCACCTGATTGAGTCTTTTAATAGACAAAATATTCACGGAATATAAACCTTGACAAATATGTATGACTGTGTCGCTTACGGGCTTAACCTAATTAAAATTGAATGAATAATTTAAAGCCTCATAGATTATAGAAGATAATATGCATAATTAGGTGCACGGTGGTATAGTGTGAGGTGGATTTCAACCTAGAGATTTTGCATTTTTCATGATTTAATTTGGAAGTTTAAAAAATTAGTCGTTATATAGAGATAAGAACAGAAAATGTTAATCTTCATACTGCAATTATCAAAACAAAACTAAAATTAACTCTTTTCATGCCATTGACGGAATTTTCCAGCGATCCATGTTTTCACTGTTATATGGTAGGGGAGCTATTACACATCTTCTGAAAGAGTACAGAATCTCTGGATCAAAACACAGGCAAAGAAGAAGCAGAAACAAGCAATAGAAGCATTTGCTGCATTTAAGTCCAAATTTTTATGCCCTTCCCTCACGAGCATTGCAAGATTGCCCGCAACCGGCGAAACTCTTGCAATGTGTTTAAACGGAACACCCTAAGCCCTTGATTACTTGGAATCTTCTATGGAGCACATATCAAAATATGAGGGGAAGTGCTTAAAGAAGCTCACAAGTGTATGTCTAAAAGTGGAGTTAAACGCAGCCATTGCAAATGTAAGCAAAAAAAAAAAACACAATAGTACTATAAAGCATATAGTACTATTAGTACTATATATAGTACTATTATATACATATAATATATGTATATATATATATATATATATACACATATATTTATACAGTATCTCACAGAGGTGAGTACACCCCTCACATTTTTTGTAAATATTTTATTTTATCTTTTCATGTGACAACCTTGAAGAAATGACACTTTGCTACAATGTAAATTAGTGAGTGTACAGCTTGTATAACAGTGTAAATTTGCTGTTTATCTTGGTCTCATGAGACCACAGGACATGGTTCCAGTAATCTATGTCCTTAGTCTGCTTGTCTTCAGCAAACTGTTTGCGGGCTTTCTTGTGCATCATCTTTAGAAGAGGCTTCCTTCTGGGACGACAGCCATGCAGACCAATCTGATGCAGTGTGCGGCGTATGGTCTGAGCACTGACAGGCTGACCCCCCACCCCTTCAACCTCTGCAGCAATGGTGGCAGCACTCATACGTCTATTTCCCAAACACAACCTCTAGATATGATGCTGAGCACGTGCACTCAACTTCTTAGGTCGACCATGGCGAGGCCTGTTCTGAGTGGAACCTGTCCTGTTAAACTGCTGTATGGTCTTGGCCACCGTGCTGCAGCTCAGTTTCAGGGTCTTGGCAATCTTCTTATAGCCTACGCCATCTTTATGTAGAGCAACAATTCTTTTTTTCAGATCCTCAGAGAGTTCTTTGCCATGAGGTGCCATGTTGAACTTCCAGTGACCAGTATGAGAGAGTGAGAGCGATAACACCAAATTTAACACACCTGCTCCCCATTCACACCTGAGACCTTGTAACACTAATGAGTCACATGACACCGGGGAGAGAAAATGGCTAATTGGGCCCAATTTGGACATTTTCACTTAGGGGTGTACTCACTTTTGTGGCCAGCGGTTTAGACATTAATGGCTGTGTGTTGAGTTATTTTGAGGGGACAGCAAATTTACACTGTTATACAAGCTGTACACTCACTACTTTACATTGTAGCAAAGTGTCATTTCTTCAGTGTTGTCACATGAAAAGATACAATAAAATATTTACAAAAATGTGAGGGGTGAGATACTGTATATGTATATGTATGTATGTCGTGGCCACAAATTAAGAATTAGTACGAATTAAAAATTTGTATCCACATATTATGAATTTATTCCCTTGTTCAAGTAAATTGGCCTAGTTTAACTAATTTGTTCTCTCGTTTTGATTTAACTAAAACAAGGGAGCGAGTTACAACATGGCCATGATTTAGTAAAACGAGGGAACGATTATTATATCGTGTGCATGATTTACTTTAAAGAGGGAACTGAGGGAACTTTTTATTAAAAATTGCTGATGTATTAGTAAGTCATGGGAATGAATTGTTAATGAGCGGGGCTCCGTAATCATCAAACATTAAACAGCATATAAATCAAAACTGCCTGTTACCGAATGAAATGTTGAATCAATGAAGAGGTATAGGACTGTGTGAAGAGCTTTAGGGGTGTTGATGAAGTCGATCTATTCCATCTATGTTTTGATCATCGTTCTGAATCCGATCCGGGTAAAGTCTTTGACAAAACATGACTTTTTTGTTAAAATGTTGCTTTTTTAATGAAACTATACCTATTCAAGTGTTGATTTTTTTTTTTTTTTTTTTTTAAATGCATGAAGCTAGAATAAAATGTTTTTTGTTGTTGTTGTTTAAAAGCAGAGGCTCTGTTATTTTTTTTGATATATTGTATGTTCAGATATTCATACAACAAAATATTCTGGGGGCCATGAAAGTTTTGTGAAAATGACAAAAAAATGCTAGCAACTTTTTTTAAAAAAAGTTAAAGTTAATAAAGCAATGGATTTTATATTTTTAAAGAGATTGGTTTCATTTTGGAGTGTGAGAAAATTTAATTTGTATATTGTTCCCTAATAAATAATGTCTGGTTTATTTTAAATGTCAAAGCAAATATTTAAAATATAATATTAATAATTAAACATTAAATAAAATTGTATCATTTAAAATACAATAAATATTTAAAATTCTAGAGTTCATTGCTTTTGTGGTCACTGGCTTTACTATAGTGTATATGTTGCTGTTTCACCAGAAGCAATAGTGCTTAGAGATTTTTGGCCTGACTGCAATGTTGTGCAAAATGTATAATAATACATGTACTTGTTCAAACTTTTTAAACCTCCTATGAAGATGCATTAGCACATGCTAATTAACAATGACTACCCACAGTTGTAATTATGAAATGTAGCTGATGAGTTCTAATAATGCAAAACCGGCTATGGTTATTACCTGCTGGATTAGTCACAGGTTTGTGACTTGGCAATTGCAGAGGGAAACATTAGAAGGCTCCAGTTAATATCAGCAATAACCTGATTTATGGCTGGCAGTGCATAGAGAGATGTATTGAAGATTCAATTCTGGAGACTTGAGTTTGTACCTTAAGACTGTATAGCACATTGAACAGACTACTTTCCATTCCATAGTTTTTTACTTAACAACAGTTACGTCCATTGCCATGTCCATTGGCAATTCATATATATATTTATAAGGTATAGGCCTACCCCGTTGTTGAAAACCCTGTGATAAATACACAAAAGTTTAGTTTTTACTGGGACTAAATAAACTTTGGTCCTGACAGCACCTATACACCTATACCTATTTTCAGCACCACTTAATGGTTTCCAACAAGGAGGCAAACAGTTTTCACAAATACTGTATGCTGAATATTTTAAGGCCAGTTCACACTGCACCAACAGATGCATCAGACACTTTGTTGGGTTTTGCCGAATCAGTGTGTTACCACTGTTGGCATCTGTCGAAGCTTGTGTGACATACTATAATCTGGCATCTGTCGTCGTCTGTCGGCACAGCGTCAGTTGGCCTTTAAAACACATTGGACTTCAGAACCTGCAGTTGAAAGATAGAACCCATTAAAATAAACACTATCATAAAGGTCTCAGAATAAAAAAAATAAAAATAACGGAAGATAAAACAGATTTTGATTAGAAAGAGAAGATAATTGTGTACATTTTCCAATGATCATGGCAGCAATAATACATCAAATGATGATCAAATGATGGAGAAGAGCGTTATAACCAGTGTTGGGGAAAGTTACTTTTAAAAGTAATGCATTACAGTATTGCGTTACTCCATAAAAATAACTAATTGCGTTACTTAGTTACTTTTTATGGAAAGTAATGCATTACATTACTTTTGCGTTACTTTTTCTCACCTGGGCTGGGCTTGCTTGTTTGTTTTTTAATAACAATGGCAAATGTAAAGGCCCTTTCACAACAAAAGTGAAATGAATAAGCTTCAGGAAGATCACAAATGTGATGTTTATCTAAAGTCATTTTTTTCTTATTAGTATGTTTGAATTAGATCATTGAAGGTCAGCAGCAAAGACATTAATTGGTTAATAAAGTGAGATTAAATACATAAAGTATATTTGTTTAATTTAATATAATTAATTATTGCAGGTTTGTGCAATATTCTGAGATTGCATTTCACTGTTTTTATTCATTTTGAGGTATACTGACTCTGTTTTTTGTGCGAGTGAGATGAGTAAATGCTCACGTTTAGTCTAGAACTACAATAACCGCCATGTTTGCACACAACGCCGCTGCACTTACGATTTCTCTCAACATGGGGACAGGAGAGCTGTCAGTCAACACATGGGAAAACAAAGTAACTTGCATTACTTATTTGAAAAAGTAACTCATAATGTGTTACTTTACTAGTTACTTGAAAAAAGTAATCTGATTACATAACTCAAGTTACTTGTAATGCATTACCCCCAACACTGGTTATAACTGGGGATTTATCCAGACATGTGGTGTAGTCAAGCACAAACATTTTAATGAGCCAAAAAGTGGCTGTACTGCAGTGGTGGTGTGATGCTGTACAGCCCCAGTAAAGTATGCTAGAACTGCTGCATCCTTCACAATCTAGCATTCAGAACCAATATGGGAAACTGCGGGGCGCAAATTGCGCTCAGCACAGATATTGTGGGTGCGTTTGTCCGATAGCCGATTTGCATAATTCCTACAGTGAATTGGATACTAAAACTACGCAGACAAGTACATGCAAATAAACAACGCTATCAGTGGGTGCGATTCATTCTTAGTGAATTCCCCCCTCGGTTATCTCTCAGCCCAGCATGGCAGGACGCCAGAGAGGCAGAGATAGTGCTCAAGAGAGCTTTAGTGAGTTTTCTCAGCCCATGAACAGCCATGAGCATTTGCAGGAGAAAATGAACAGATAGAAAAGGACTTTAGAGAGAGAGAGTAATGAGAAAAGAAAGAGGCGATAATGCAAAGACCAAAGATCTAACAACTGCAAAAAAAAAACAGTTAAAGTGGGAGAGAATAGACTATTTGAACAAGACAAGTGGAATGGAAATAAAGCATGGTGGTCAGAACAGAGGTGGTCAAAGGATCAGAGATGAAATGGACCACATCGCCCAGAATTAACTTAAAGGGCAATTGTCCCAGCTCACACAGAAGTTACTTTCAAACAAAGCAGCTTTCAGCTTTCGGTATCAACCCACTGCAAAATCTGCATGGGGAAATCTATCACCCCCACGCGAAATTCCCAATCACGTGGATTCCTTTTGACTGGATTTCATCCGCAAAATTCGCTAACAACGGCGACCAGGCATATCAAAAACAAAAAATCTGAAGATAAAAAGGATATTGTTAAGAATATTTCAAATGTTTTTGTCCATACAATGAAAGACAATATTGGACCCCATTGACTGTCATTATATGGACAAAAAAAACATTTTGAGTAAATAATGACAGAATTTTCATTTTTGAATAAACTATCCCTTTAAGTACAGTCACTGAAGCTGCATTATTAATAAAATTCTTGCTTTTGCTGTCAAGGGCAAGAACACTTTCTTATATCATTTGTATTAAAGGTCGTTCACAGTTGCTTGTTTATTTGGGTTTCGATTCAAGAGGGACACACTGTCACAGACATACACGCTGACAGCTGACCTCCTCGAACGCACAAAGCTTAGTTCGCATGCAGTCTGATATTTGAAAACCACCTCTCTGATAGTTGTCATGGAAACCGCACACTTCTCTGCCCTCCCCTTTTCTGTGTGCAGATGCAGTGTTGCACAATTAGTCTCGGTCGGATACGTACACGTGCCAAGCGGTGGGGGTCGAGTGGATTGGGGGGTGGGTTGTACATGTGAGCGCTCAGAGGGTCACGACAGAGGTGCCTCTTCTAGAATTACTTCAGTAGACCACTCAGCAGGTGGTCTCTGATACTAATCAGGTTTCCTGGAGCTGTAACACCAATTAGAGCAAAGGATAACAGAGTGTTGCAGTCCTAACAAGAGGTGCAATTCTATTTATCCTTTTTCACTCTATAATTCAGGAAACATTAGAGGAAGTGCACATTACTGTTATTAAACCCCCAAACATCTGTGGGTGGTGTGATATATTGATTAAGCCACAGGGCTGGTTTGATTCCCGCAAGAAACACCATTGTGCCCTTAAACAAAGCACCTAGCCCCAGGAAATGATGCCTGTAACAAGTTCATGACTGCATTCTGTGGAAACACTGTGTGAAAGTCACAGAAACTATTTTCATTGGCCCTAGTTGTGTTCTTAAAGTCACTATGAAATCCAAACTTAGTTCTTATTTTATTATGGGATATTGCAGCATTTATTATAAATGATTTATCCGTGCACATCTTTTTTTTTTTTTTTCATGTCGCTTGCAGTGACATTTCTTCTCTTCTCTGATGATGTGTTCACTGGCGTGAGGGTGGGACAAAGATCCAATGATCAAATCAATTCCCGATAGACAAAATCAAGTCCTGGTCTATACATTTTTTCTTGTTTGAGAAGCCGTATCACTCGGATATATAGTAGTGGCCAAAAGTAATGTCCAGCCTAGGAAAATTGGCATCTTCACCTTTTAATAAAAATATTGTTAAAAATTTGTTAAAGATTTTGTAAGCATATTGTGTAGTTGTGCGTGGAGTCAATTGTTTTTATACGTAACAAAACATACAAAACTACTGTTGAACTTGAAAGTTTACATACCCCTTGAGGAATCTGCAAAAATGTTAATCGTTTTAAAAAAATAAGAAGAATCATAAAAATTGCATGTTATTTTTTATTTTGTACTGTCCTGAATAAGCTATTTCACATAACAGATGTTTACATATAGTCCACAAGACAGAAAAATAGCTGAATTTATAAAAATTACCCCATTCAAAAGTTTACATACCCTTGATTCTTAATACTGTGTGTCATTACCTGGATGATCCACGACTGTTTGTTTGTTTTGTGATGGTTGTTGATGAGTCCCTTGTTTGTTCTGAGCAGTTAAACTGAGCCGTTCTTTAGAAAAATCCTCCAGGTCCTGCAGATTCTTTGATTTTCCAGCATCTTCTGCATATTTGATCCCTTTCCAGCAGTGACTGTATGATTTTGAGGTCCATCTTTTCACACTGAGGACACTCAAACACAACTATTAAAAAAGGTTCAAGCATTCACTGATGCTCCAGAAGGAAACACGACGCATTAAGAGCCGGGATGTAAACTTAGAATCAAGGGTATGTAAATTTTTGAACAGGGCCATTTTTTATAAATTCAGCTACTTTTTTGTCTTGTAGACTTAATGTAAACATCTGTTATGTGAAATAGTTTATTCAGGACAGTAGTAAATAAAAAATAACATGCAATTTTTATGACCATTCTTATTTTGTTAAAACGATTAACATTTTTGCAGATTCTGCAAGGGGTATGTAAACAATACCATAAACAATTTTTGCACATGAACCTGTGGAACAGTTTACAAGCGGTAGACAATTAATGTCACAGTTCCCATAACTTAGGACATTAAAGAGACCTTCCTACTGACTCTGAAAAACACCAGAAGAAAGATGTCCAGGGTCCCTGATCACCTGCGCCACAGTCCTGCATGTAGGCATGAGGTCAGAGCAAAAAACTGCAATGTCTGTAATGTAAGACACGTAAGACAGTACTACAGGGAGACAAGAAGGACAGCTGACTGTCCTCGCAGTGCCAAACCACGTGTAACCATGTGTCCCCTCAGATGTGTTCAAAGCTTGAACTATAGGACTTAAAGCAGTTGGTGGACAACACATACTGACTGCTACTTTTGATACTGACCGCCGCTCTGTTCAGGGACTCATTAATCCGTTTCTGTTCATCAAATGTAAAATTTGTTCTGTTTGTCTAAGTTGTTGAAACTTTTTTTGTTAATACAAATATTTCTATATTTACAGAAATTTGCTGGGGGGAAAAAAGCAGTTGAAAGTGGGAGGACATTTCTTTTTTGCTGAGTATATATATATATATATATATATATATATATATGTTTATATACACACACACACAGATGGCCCGCATTGATCAGCCCTCTCTGCTCCCGTAGTAGAGCATCTAATCTTAGAGACAGAGCCAGAGCACACCGATCACAGCACAGTGCACCGAGGATAAAACGTTCTTAGGCTCTGCGCCACATCTGAGGAATATTAAAACAATCCCATCATCAGCCAACTTCAAACGCTCAGCTCACACGGAGAAAGAAAAGAGGACATCTGTAGAATATTCAAAGAAACGCTCCCTCCTCTGAGTGCTGTCACACAGTCTGGGAAACCTGAGAGAAAGAGATTATCTCTGAATTTAGATGAGCTGTGTTAATACAACAGAATGCAGAGAGGTAAGCAAAGCTAGTGTCTGTCAAGCCGTGAAGATGAGGACTGCATTTGGCATGACACACCACGCATCACACGGACACTTCAATGAGCGCTTGGCAGGGCTAAATAAACTCCCATCCTTGGGGCTCTGATTCAAAACTTATTGGTTTCCAACCGGGAAGAGGAAACAGCTATCACATAGTATTGAATTCTGCCAAATACACACACAACGCGCTGGTCGCTATCCAAATAGGCTTGCTATGCCAATCCGGCTTGTGTGGTTGAAATAAGTGCATCAGAACGATAAAAGAGGATTTTTCTCTTAATCTGTTTGCTTTTTCTTACTGTCTATTAAGGGCTTGATGCGTGTCCTGTAGAGCTCATAGTGTTTGTGTCTCTCTCTCCTCTGGTTAAATCTGTATTTTGGCACGCTCATTTAGTTTCCGCCCACACTTGGCGGGTATGCTCGTGCTCGCTAGTAATTAATTGGACCACCTGTTCCCAATCACCTTTACTGTTTCATCACCCCCATAGAATTATGGGATATGTAGTCTTCTGCGCTAGGGTAAATTTGGTTATATGTGAACACGTTAAACAGGTTAAGACAACATTTTTTCAAGATGTTAAGCATAATGCACCATATTTTTTGGACATATGGGTAGATTTGTCCTATTGTATACATAAACTGCAATAATGTATAGAGCAGACAAAGAGAAAGATACTATTTTTTGGAAATAGAATATTAGTGTACTGCTTACTGAATAGTTTGCAGTATAGTTTATACTGATTTTTTAGAAATAGCATATGAAAGAGTAAGCATTATTCTATTATAAATGTTTTAAACAGTAGAATGCTACATTATTGTCACATGACCTCACTGGTTTAGTTTAATTTTGTGCAAAAATGTAGTAATCCAATCAATTTTTTTTTAACAATCCAATCAAAATTCATAAAAAGTTATTCGAATACTGTAAATACTAATTTTCATAATTTTTGGTTTTTTATTTCTTGACTAATTTTTGGATACCAAAATGTAAGATTTTACATTTCAGAATTTTGTACCCAAAATTGGATTAAAAACGTAACAGAAAAAAAGTGTTTATTTCCGACATGATAAATGGACACATGGCGTAATTGAGTCATGTGACAGCAATGTTGCATACAAAACATTTATGGTTGCATAATGCATTTTTTTAAGGAATATTTAACAGTATTCAGTGAATACTGCGTAGTAGTAAATAGTAAGCAACATAATATTATAATAAGCATTAAATGTGTAGCTAATCCAATATTTTGTTAGATTGTTTTTTTTAAATAATTTTCTCACTGTAATTTTTTTTTCATGATTTATAACATTTTTTCTTTTGTCAAATCAACTTAGATAATTAATGTAGTTCAGATAACATAATATTTTGAGTTTCTGTTGATTAAATCAATCGCTTTCATTGTATTAACTCAAATTTTTTATTTAAATTAACTCAAAATTAAGGCAACCAGTTAACTTACTTTTTTAAGTTAAACTAACAATTCTTTTTTACAGTGTTGTTTTAAATGAAATATATTTATAATCAATTTCTTCACTGAGAATGTCGCAGTGCATATTGCAAATGTCCTATCTGCAAATGATACGTGCAATGCTGTTTTAGAATTTCCTGTAAACTAACAAATCTTAGAAGGCAGAATAATACTACTATCAACCTGTGGTAGTATATTGCACATTTTGGCAATGCAGATGGCATATGGATGTTTCATGGATACAGAAAATTAACATACTGTGCACAGTATACATACTTTATAATGCAGAAAAAGTAAGAGTACTATGGTAGTTCGCTTTCTGAAAATAGCCAAAGAGACAGCAGGTAGGATAAAAGAGCTTTCTGTGTCAGTTCTGCTACATTGCCAGGCCTTGTTTGCCTAGGAGGGTGGAGTTAAGGAGCGCTGCAGTCAATAACACACCCATCACTTATCAAACACCTCACAAGACTGAAATTCCAGAGAGCATCTCCATGACAACGCAACTCCACAGAGCTGGCACGCGTTCAGAGACGACTCTCAGTTGTGGTGTGAATAATAACTCAGCCGCATCTCTTAGACTTTCCTTAGAGCCACTTTATTTTTATGCAGTTTTAATTCAGAGGCTGCATTGTAACACATTGTCTTGTTTCTTTTTGTCCTTTTAAAAGGGGTTATTAATGTTTTTTATAGCATTGCAATTAAAATGAAATGAAAATCTAGAATATTATACTTCAGTTTTACTCTTACTGTTTCGGCAATACACAGTATGCATACTGTTTGGTAATTTGCTGTATACTAGGCTACATTTTACAATGCAGTGAGCTCGACTTAACCTTCCATGCCCAGTATAATGATTCTTATCAGCCATGAATTTTAGTATATTTTTACGATATTTTGCACAAAATAAAAAATGTAAAAGGACCAAGGTGACTACTGAATATCCACTCACTGAATTTAATATTTAATATGAATTTTATAAGTAGAGATGCACCGATACTAAATTTCTCCACCGATACCGATTATTCAGAGTGATATCCGATACCCTTTTTAAATTAATGATAATTTATTTATAATTAATAATGAATCATTATATTTTTCATTATTATATTTTGAAAGAAATGCAAATAAAAACTTGTTTCAGAGTAACTGTTATCAGTTATAAACAAAAACATTCGTCATATTAATATTAACACCCATTAACTAAATTCTGAAGATTAAATTAATATTTCTGAACTTTCTGAATGATATTAATATAATTATTATTAATATTGAATATCAGACTGGTTTCTTAGCATTTTCTTTACACAAAGCCCAAATGCAGTGCATTTTCCTGCCCTCTTTTGATTGACAGGCTATATCGGCCATGACTATCAGTCGTTTTTAAATTATCGGCCGATAGCTGATAGTGTGAAAATTTGCTTTTATTGGCCAATAAAGATTATTGGCCGATATATCAGTGCATCTCTATTTATAAGTCAGGTCATGTGTCAATAATATGGCACACTTTGAAATTTAATGTGTACTGTTTTACATGTTATTTAAAAATATGAGGTAGTATACAGTGTATACTCCGCAGTATGCAGTTAGCCTTCATTCCATTTTAAACATTTAATTTGTCTGCAGTATTATGTCTTATTTGTGTTTATCCACTGCAGACCCAAAACTCTTAGCGAAACCTACTTTTGAAATAATCCACAGTGGGATCCGCTGTCTGAGGTCGAAAATGCAAGCCTGTGATATGTAACATATGCCACTGTCAAAGCAGAGAGGCAAATCATTTGGAGGCTAGGCTTTAATTCACACAGTCACAGACAGATGTTTGTCTGAAGCAGGCTGAACCCAAATTTGTCTTGCGTCAGTTATGCGTGAAAGCACAGCTTGCATCTACATAGTTGCATACATGATGAGGTGAACAAATAGGGTAATAGACAGACAGACAGATAGATAGATAGATAGAGACGGACGGACCGACAGACGGATGGACGGACAGACGGACGGACAGACAGACAGACAGGTTTAAATTAATGTGTGAGGTGTGTGGTTGTGTATTTAGCCAGTGTTGATGATTTTATATCTCAGAGATGCCTACATAAGCTTTGATACAAGCTCCCGTTGCTAAAAACCAGCCATCCCAGGGAGACACAGGCCTGTAAATTTAATCTTCAATCATTTTTACTACTTACCTTGTCGCCCAAGGGAGCGTCTACAAATCTTCCACAATGTCCGTAACAGAGAGGCATTGATTCTGCAGCACTCCCACTGATGTATTTCCATCAATGTGATGAGACACATTCAGTGCTAAGCTGTAAAAATGGATTGAAATTAATCAATTGAGAGTTCTTGGATATGTATAAATGTTGGACATATGCTAAGGTAGTTTGCGGTATGTAAACTTTTACCACCCAATTTTGTGTTTGTGTAAATTTAAGGGTGCTTTGATTGCTTGTGCTGAACCCAAGTTCAGAACAGCTTGGGTTGTATTGTGGATTGTGTTCACTCTGTATTTTTTTTATTCTGAACCGCGGTATTTTTATTATGAAAGCAACAGCTGTTTACCCTTGTTGCTATGTAATGATGATGCAAAAGACAACAGCAAAATACACAGTGTTGCTCACCTCACTTTTATAAACTTTTATATGTTTCCAAAGCGTCAACACATAATGGCACTTGCATCTAATATGCCGCCTATATACTGCAAATGTTTTAAAGAACGCAAGAGTCCATTTCTGCTGAGGCAAGCAGAAATGAGATATAGGTCTATACATTCTCTCTGCTTGCAGTGTGTCAGTCCTGCTTGTCAAGAAATTGGGTGAAAACACACACAAATACAGTTTTACCAAATAATACGTCATCAATAGTTGTTCACTTCTGTGATTTAGTGCAATTGCATTCATATCAGTGTAACAGAGGCCAGCTAGTAGTCACTGTGCGAGTAAACCTCACTCCTCTGATCTCAAGAGATGTTCTAGCGACTGATGCTAGAGGTTGCAGCCTTTAGCCTCCTTGTTAGAGTGTCCGACTCCCACGCCGGAGACTCAGGTTCGAGGCCCGCGCAGAGCGGGGCGAGTAGGACCTGGGTAGAGGGGTTACATCAGCAGCTATAGATACTGGCGTATACATAAACCATAACCCAGACCACCTATTTGGGTATGGTTTGTGCAACAGAGTTCACATCATCCAAATAACCAAATTCTGACGTCAAACAAGCACCAAAAGTGCTAGTGTGAAATGTGTGTTTTTAGCTCGGCTCAAAAACCTAGTGAGCTACTTCTGCTATCTACTATTAAGCAGCTTCCTAACTGAAATGTAACCTCGTAACTGATTTGAAATGTTCTACACAGACAGCAACTTACAATTAATTCCAGTAGTTTGATGTTAGCATGTTGCTAAGCTAACAACGCAATGCTCTAATACAGTTTTTCAATCCTGGTCCTGGAAACCCACCGCTCTGCAAATTTTTTATGTCTCTCTTATCTGACACTCAGTTCAGTTTATGGAGCTCCTAACGAGCTGATGCTCTGAATCAGGTGTGTTAAATAAAGGAGACATACAAAAGGGGTTTTCACACTTTAAATAGTTAACCCTGGGTCATTCTAAACCTGGGTAAACGGAATGGTTAAGCTTCACGTTTCACACTGCTCATAATTTACCCAGGGTTAACAATTAATCCTGGGTATTCATAAACTGACGTTTCACATTGTACATTCCTAAACCCTGGGTTAACGTTCTTATTTGCACATTTGCAGTGTCAGTGTCATTGATTGGATAAACGCAACACTCGACCTGTTTCTATTGCTTTTGCATTGCGCATCCTCATATTGCTGACTGTACTATCGAGGTTAAAAGTGGTTAAAAGTGGTGTTTAGAACGATGATAATCTAGGGTTAAGTGCAGTGTGAAAAGCCCTAAAATGTGCAGAGCGGTGGGTCTCCAGGTCCAGGATTGAAAACCACTACTCTAATAAGCATAAAATGTGATTTTGCCCTAGTATTTGGCCAAAACTAAGTATCTTGGAAGGCAACATAATGTTGAGGAGCGCTGCTATGGTGTCCTAAAATGCAGCCCACTAGGTTTTACAGAAGAGCTAGTATCTCACTGCTGAAGCACTGAGTTTTACATTACCATGGATACACTGGGGTGTTTTTTCCTCTCTCTGTATCTCTCTTTTTCTCTTTACTTCTGTTCTTTCCCACCATTCATTCCTTACTGCAAAGAAAAACAACAAGCTGCCATTCTCAGGATGAAACACAAACCCTGAGGCTCTATTCTATTCCTGCCTTGACAATACATTAAGCAGCAAACAACGGCAGCTTAGCGAGAAAGAGGCGAGGAGAGACATGAAGTCTTTCAACCTTGCATTATCTTCTCCTCTCTCCATCCATCTTGTCTCCTTCCCATATCGTCCTTGGTGCTTCTTTCTTCGCCTCCCATTGGCTGGGATGTAAAGACATTTTCAAACAAATGCCAAGTCAAGCGATGTTAGGGGAAGACTAGTGTGAGGATGCAACTTTCTTCTATCCTTCACTACTAACTTGCATACAAATGCAAGGTTGAGTACTTAAGAAACAGTTCACCCAACGATGACAATTCTGTCATCATATACACATCCTCATGTCATTCCAAATGCAACCCATGCAACAAAACAGATGATATTTTGATGAGTGTTCATATTTACAGTGTCCAATCTTGTGGAAAAGGAATCAAGTGAAAGGAAACTGGGACTATCAAGCTTCAAAAATGACATAAAACAATATAAATGTATCTTGAAAGAAGACCATATGTTTCACTGTATGATTCACCACCGTCAAGACCTGGCCAATAAACATCTCTGTAATGAGCTGAATGAAACACTCAAGACAGTTGTAAAAATCGTCAGCTTTATTAAAGTCCGTCCGGTGAACAAACAAATCTTTTCGGAGCTGGCGTGAAGATGAGGCGCACCAGACACTCCTTCATATCGAAGTGCGCTGGCTATCAAGAGGCCAAGTGTTAGCTTGTTTTATTGAACTGAAAGAAAAAATAAAGAAGTTTCTGAAACTGATCAACCAGAAAATGCTTGATGAAATGACCATTGAATTTCTTTTTTGAACATCATTCCTGTCTGATATTTTCAGTCTATATGAAACAAACAAGTGCATGCAGAGCGCGGATGCAAACAAACTGGAATGCAAGGAAATCGTTGACGTATTTGTGCGTAAAGTGGAAATCAGAAACTGATGAAACAGGATGTAAACCACTTTCTATCACTTCTCAAACAGGCTGAGGGGAATTTAACTGAGTCACATTGAACTGCTACAGGAAGAGATGAAGCCACAATTCTCATATGTTGATGAACATGTTGCCAAATGCACATGGATAATGGATCTAATCACCGCAAAGGAGGACGTGAAGTATTTAGAAGCAGAGGGCGGGCTCTTGGATGTTAAGACAAATTCTCTTCTGAATGGGATCTTTACCAAACACGGGTCGGGTACAGTTTGGGAACCACAGATTTAGACTACTTTTATGGTATGTTTATGGTGATTTTGGAGCCCATTGCATGGAAAAGAGCAGCATAAACATCCTTCAAAACATCTACTTTTGTGTTTTTCCCTTCAAAAAATGAAAGTCATAGCTAATCAAGGTCTGAAGTGTTGCTAGAAAGCTATAGGCAGGTGAGCTTTTATCAGAGTTGGAGCTAAACTCCCAAAGACTGAGGCTCTCCAGGACCGAACATGGGTCGGATACAATTTTGAAGGATTTTGAATGCTAAAATAGGGGTCATCTGGAAAAAAGGCTGGGAACCACTAATATAGACAACATTTCTGGTATAAATGAACCACTTCTGAAAGGCACGACCTGTATATTTTAACGCCCTGTGTTCTGGATACCTCTTAATCCCCCCTCTGCGAGGGGCTTCATCAATAAATCGTTGGCTGAGATTACAGGATAGCATGAAAAATAGATATGCAGAGAAGAGTAAAGACTAAGGGCACGGAGAAGGGTATCACAAATGTATCTTTCCTTACGGAAGCATGTTCTCTCACACGCAGAATCCTCCTCTTTAACTGTGTTTATTTATAGCCGCTATCTACAAACGCATCTCGGATGTGACACTCTCAGCATCTGCATTCAGAGCACT
The DNA here is from genome assembly GCF_019924925.1 of Ctenopharyngodon idella. Taxonomy (NCBI): domain Eukaryota; kingdom Metazoa; phylum Chordata; class Actinopteri; order Cypriniformes; family Xenocyprididae; genus Ctenopharyngodon; species Ctenopharyngodon idella. The sequence goes on along the minus strand of NC_067223.1, from coordinate 3,678,707 downwards.
CTCACTGACCCAGATGCAGCATGAGTGCTCGCTGCCAGCAAAATCAAAGCCCTCACAATGCAACCGCAGTCTAATCTATTAGAAAAGAGCTAGCGATAGTACAGAACCACGAGGTTCCCTTTCCATAATCTATTCTGCTGCATCTATTACATAAAAATAATAGAAAATGGGATGAAAAAGACAACTTGTCTTTCGCAAGATGGTTGAGATAAGGACAGCTCATTATCAGAGCTCAGCTGTGTGTCTCTTCAATAACATTGAAAGGTTTAGCTGAAGAGCTCCTCTTCATTAGTATATGTGTGTGGTGCAGTGCTGCAGGCTCTGGAGAGGATGTGTAATGAGAGAAAATGCTGATGTTTTCAATTATTTATAAGCATTTCCCCACATAATGTGAATATGGTCAGTTTTAAAGCAATACACTGAGCAACCTTCCCTCCAGTAATGTCCAATATGATATTCTGTGCTGCCACCAAACCATTTCGCAAAAAACAACTGTTTCTAAACAAGTTTCCTACACACTTTATCTGTGGTCAGAAAACTAGGGTCCTGCCCAAACTTGCACCATTGATTAAAGGGCTAGTTCACCCAAAAATTGATAAAATCCATTGGCTCAGTGAGGCCTTCATTTTCTTTTAAATGCCCAGAAAGCTACTAAAGACATATTTAAAACAGTTCATGTGACTACAGTGGTTTAACCTTAAAGGGTTAGTTCACCCAGAAATGAAAATTCTGTCATTAATTACTCACCCTTGTGTCGTTCCACACCCGTAAGACCTTCGTTGATCTTCGGAACACAAATTAAGATATTTTTGTTTAAATCCGATGGCTCCGTGAGGCCTACATAGGGAGCAATGACATTTCCTCTCTCAAGATCCATAAAGGTACTAAAAACATATTTAAATCGGTTCATGTGAGTACAGTGGTTCAATATTAATATTATAACGCAACGAGAATATTTTTGGTGCGCCAGAAAAACAAAATAACAACTTATTTAGTGATGGCCGATTTTAAAACACTGCTTCATGAAGATTCGGAGCATCTTTAATGTTATGAAGCAACGAGAATACTTTTTGTGCGTCAAAAAAAAAAAAAAAAACGACTTTATTCAACAATATCTAGTGATGGGTGATTTCATAACACCGCTTTATGAAGCTTCGAAGCTTTACGAATCTTTTGTTTCGAATCAGTGGTTCGGAGCATGTATCAAACTGCCAAAGTCACGTGATTTCAGTAAACGAGGCTTCATTACGTCATAAGTGTTTGGAAACGTTTTAAAATTTCAATGGTTCATGTGACTTCGGCAGTTTGATACTCTGAACCACTGATTCGAAACAAAAGATTCATAAAGCTTCGAAGCTTCATGAAGCAGTGTTTTGAAATAGATATTGTTGAATAAAGTCTTTTTTTTTTTTTGGTGCACAAAAAGTATTCTCGTTGCTTCATAACATTAAGGTTGAACCACTGTAGTCGCATGAACTGTTTTAAATATGTCTTTAGTACCTTTCTGGGCATCTGAAAGTGTTAATTATCTTGCTGGTAATGTAGGTCTCACTGAGCCATCGGATTTTGTCAAAAATATCTTAATTTGTGTTCTGAAGATGAATGAAGGTCTTACGGGTGTGGAACGACATGAGGGTGAGTAATTAATGATTGAATTTTCATTTTTGGGTGAACTAACCCTTTAAGCCAGAAGTTGACAGAAATTGTTGGAAGTCATGGAAAAAAACTTTTTTTCCCTCAGCATAGCCAGTGTAGTTCTGCTCACAATGAAATCTCATTGGTCCAAAATCCTGCTCCACATAAATGTAGATTAAACATCTAATATGTTCTGATTGGTTGTGATAGTGTGTCGTGCCGCATTTTCAATTTCAGTGTGCAAATTACTTGAAAACTTGCCATGCCACACTTGTATAGAACACTGTTTAACAACCAAAAGAACTTACCGACCGGTTACATGAGTAACCAAAAGAACTTAGGCCGGTTACACGAGTGGTTGCAGTGCCATAAACAGCCCCAAGGAGAAACCTGTGAACCCTCTTAGAGTGACTGCAGTGAAAATAAGCTTTGGACGCAGGGATGCGGGTGATTGGCTCTCAGCTTTAATGTGATTACTTAGTCTGCTGATGGCTATTAGTATAATGATGATGAATGTCTTTTGAAGTTTCGCTTATTAGACGCATGAGCCAAGAGATATTAAAGTGAGAGATAGAGGGACAGAGATATAGGATGCAGGAAAAGGCTTTTAGTGACTGTTCATGTCTCTAGCTATTTTGTGAAACAGCAAACTGTGTGACAAAGAAAAATAGGGGATGTATTAATCATGCCTGATTCATTTGGCAGCATCCGTATGCAAGCTTTTCTAACTCTGGCAATGCCACTTTTCTTCCTACTCGCACCTTAACTTTCTTTTTTCCCCCTTTTTTTCCTGACTGTGCTAAAACATTTGGCTTGATTGCTTCTGCTGTCCTCCTCATTTGTAAGTCGCTTTGGATAAAAGTGTCTGCTAAATGATAAAATGTAAATGTTAAACTGTCTTCCATTCAGCCAGTTATGATGCTTTCAAGTGCTGCTAGAAAGATCTTACTTATGAGTTTGGATGTTGTAATTACTACATAATGTGCATTTAAGTGATTTTGGTTAGAATAAACAGTTGGGCAATTTCATAGGTTTTTTTTTTTTTCTTGCAATGGCAGGAAGCTTTTTGTCACTAAAGCCACAAAATGAAGAGCAAAAGATGTAACTGACGCTTTGTCTATTTACCATTTTCTCATTGCCATAGGAGATGATGGGAACAGTAGTTTGGTCGAGGAAGCCCGTCGCCTCATAAACCAGCTAAATGAGTCAAACTCCCAGGCATGTGTGCTGGAGCTAATCTCTGCAGGATAGTGGTGCTCTAGGAGCAGGATTGGAGACCCTGGGTCAATCCTGGGTGTTTCCTTGCCTACGGCCCCTGGCATAGTCCATTGCAGGGCTAACACACGCTCACACATTAACACACTCACTCATACTTACAGGCAATTTATTGTCTCCAATTCCATGTTTTTGGATTGTGGAGGCAACTGGAGCACCCAGAGAAAATCCACGTCAACATGCAAACTCCGAGACTCAAACAGGGGGCCTTCTTGATGTGACAGTAGCTGGGTTTCCATCCAAACGTGAAGCGAATCTTTTCAAAGTTTGCAAAAAAAAAAAAAAAAAAGGCGGTAGTAACCTAGTAACCAACAGTAAATAAAACACCATCAGTGGAAACAGCTGATTAGTCATGAGTTTAATCATATATATACATAGATGCCTCATTAGCGGCCGTTTCAATGGGCTGCTCTATGTAAGTCTGTAACTGTAGTTAGATACATGTATGAATATTTATATATATAATAGACTTCAGCAGATGATTTCACTATACTAAACAATACAACAAGACGAAGGCGTCAGCTGACATGACATTAAAAAGTTACCATAGTAAAAGTAAAAACATAAAAAGTACCATAGTAAAAACATGTAATACTGAGTTAATACACATAAAAACACGAACCAAAAACATTCTCAACTGTAAAACGTTAGCCCATTTCATCGGGAATTTAAATCTCAGTGGTTTCACAACCAGAAGCTGCGCAATGTTGTGCCATTATTGATTCTTACTGTGAGTGACGACAACCTGACCAATGCAAGATGGCGGCTACATCAGAATATATTTGGCAAAAAAACTCTTTTCACACAAGACAAAAATCACCTCAAGCGAGCATACAAACTTTTTTGCGAATTAAGGGATTTTTTCCCCCCCGAAATGTGGCATTTCCATCACTCGTTTCTGATGTGATACTTCAAAATGCGCATAAAAACAGGGTGATGGAAACATAGCTAGTAGTGTTTGTACTCAGCTTCACTCAATCATTCTTTAACACATCTCCAACTTAAAGTCATGTCTCAAAAAAAAAAAAAATCAAATTTTTTCCCCCAATGGTAACTACAGCAAGCCTAGCATCAAATGCTGCATTCACGCCATGTAGTAATTACCATAAATAAAGCTCCGTATGCTTTCGAATCGCTCTCGCGGTACTTTGATGTCATACACCGATCGTCTTCACAGTGCTGCTTCAAGTCGAACATACCTTAAATCTACAGTGGTACATGGTACAAGTCGTAGCTCTCAGAAAATTATCATTGCGGGTAATTACGACATGGCTTGAATGCACCTAAAGCCTTTTGTCGTGTAACTGAAGAGAAGCCCTGATGACATTATAAATGATTCCTCTTGTGTAACGGATTGTACCTGCAGAACACTATCAATGCATCAAAACTCAGCACAATGTCTTCCGGGATTTACCATGACTAGGCCCTGTCTGATACTCCTGAAAGATGCGTTTTTCCATTCTCAATTCATCAGGGATGATGTAGGCGCCCACAGCTGCTGCTGATCTGAGATCAGATCTATTGCTTGTCCGGTGAAATATGTAATAATGGAAGGGTAATGCAGCACATAAGCTGTCACAAACTGTAGCTAGACAAATGTTTCCCAACACTTTTCCTGGCGGCACATCAACAGTACACATTACAAACTCTTCAAAATCGAGAAGAGTTTGTACTGTTTGTAATGTACAAAAATTCAATGTCTTAATTGAGAGTTGTATGTTTTGTTTTTGTCTCTTTGTTGTTGTTTATTTTATGATTTTGGATGTACAGCACTTAGGCCATCTTCTGTTGTTTTAAATGTGCTCTAGAAATAAACTTTGACAAATCAAACACACCTGATTCAACCCTTTGAAGCAGGACTTCCTGAACAATGGTGGACAAGGAATCAGACTCATTCTTTTGGGCAGACTATAACATGGCTATAAAAAAATCCCCTGGATTTGCATTGAAGAAAGTACTTAAAGAGTTAGTTCACACAAAAATGAAATTTCTGTCATTAATTACTCACCCTCATGTCAATCCAAACCCGCAAGACCTTTGTTCATCTTCAGAACATCCGAGAGATTTTTTATCACGTCGACTATTTTAACAATGTCTTTACTACTTCTCTGGACCTTGAATGTGTTAATTTTGTTGCTTTCTATGAGATAAAAAACCTCTCGGATTTCATCAAAAATATTGCAAATGGTGTTCAGAAGATGAACCAAGGTCTTGCGGGTTTGGAACGATATGAGGGTGAGTAATTAATGCAGAAATTTCATTTTTGGGTGAACTAACCCTTTAAGCCAAATCTAGGGACCATGGAGACCTTGAAGTCGATTCTTTTTACTTGGGCCAGTAAGCAACTACCAGAATACCCAAACAAAGAGTTTTACACTGGCAAGAATCACATTTCCTTCAGAAACATAACTATCAAGTTAGTTTTGCAATTTTGTATGGTGTGCAAGTCTTGCAAAAATTACTCATAGCAGCTGTAAACAGTGAGCTTTGTGTGTATGTATGTGAATATAAATTGGGGGCTTGCCCAGTATTACCGGTACCTCTCTCCTCATTCATCTCAGCTGTCAGCCATATCATAATCGAATAAACAAAACTGCCATGACTTCTTTCATCTGAACGCATTTTGTTCCCCAGCTTACACTCTAGAAACGCCATCTATCATATCGCTTGAGTACAGAAATGAATTCTGCAGTTGATTAAATCCATAGAACTTATTTTAACTGGACAACTCACAATGCCTGCTTTCACTCTCAGGTACGTGTCTGGTGTTGGGCTGCATGATATATCCTGACGGCTGGGATGCTGATGAGGTGAAGAGGATGTGCGGAGAAGGGACGGACAAATACACCATCGGAGCATGCTCAGTGCGCTGGGCGTACATCCTGGCTATTATGGGCATCATGGACGCCCTTATTCTCTCTTTCCTGGCCTTCGTTTTGGGCAACAGGCAGGATGGACTCATGTCCGAGGAGCTGCTGGGAGACAGTAAGATTAACATTATTTTGTCTTTGTGTTGTCTGTCTTACCATGGGAGAGATATTTGTTTGCATTTCAAAGGTATCTCTTGTCCAATTGAGTTACAATTTGTTTATAACTTCTTATTGTCCAATATAACTGAAGGAGTGTTGGACAATATGAGGTTATACACAATTCATAACTCCCATTCAAAACAAATTTGGGACAGGATAAAAATGCAAATTTATTTTGCATTAAAATTCTGGAAAAACAAAACGAAAAACTTGACAGTTGGTACCTTTGATGAAAAGGGGAGGAACAGTGTTGGTTGTATTGGACAAATATGTGTATACATCCCTAAAAATAAAATGATTTCATCAATATCTGTGGGCTAATTTTGTATACTTTTAAGAGTACACAAACATATTAGCCTCAAAGCTAAGAGACATGGGGTCAAAATTAAAGGGAATTGCGTGGTAACATTGTGAATATTACAAAATATGGTAACATGAGATGAACTTCAATTGAAATACTAAAAAAAAAAAAAAAAAGGGAAAAATGAACCAGAAGTTTATAATCAAACTTTGCTGTATGAAAGAATGCAGAAACGGCTTAGCTAATTTTTGTGTATTTTAGGGGCTGTTTAACGTTACACGACACCGTTTTCAAATAAAAACGGAAAAAGTTTTTTATGCGTTTTGGCCGTTCATTTAACGACAACGGCGTTTTGGTGGCCTGAAAACGCAAAATATTGAAAACTGGTTTCAAAGTGCAAGTATTTGAAAACCATACCAGCTGCGTCTCATTTCGGAGGCTGCGTCCTCCGGAGGTCGTGTTTGAAGGCTGCATACGTCATCAAGAATGTCATATTTAAAAAAATGCATAATTTACATAAACTGAGAATTACAAACTGGATTCTCCATTTCTCCCCATAAATGATAACGTGCAGCTGTTGTGCCATTCGGTCCAATTCATTCATTACAAGACGGAGCCAGTCAGCCAGAGGCAATGGAGGGCAAACCAACCTGAGAAAATAAGACAGAGCGATGGTCATTAAGGAGAGAGTCAAATGATAGGGCTGTGAAAATGAATGAGAAGGAATGTGTAAGACGAGGAAAAGAGCAAGCGAAGGAAAGATAGAAAGGTAGAATTTAGCATAGACTGGGGTTAATTGAAGCCTGGGGCTCTGGACCCAGCCATGAATTACTAATGACTGTTTACACAGCTTGCTGTCAGCCCGTCCATATTAATCACAGGCACAGCATCAGCTGGAACCCATGCTATGCTGAACAGCACACCTGGAACGAAATGCTATTTATGGATATGGATTATAAAAAGCTTCAAAGTATGGAAGCCCTGGAAACCTGGTCCATAACACTTATTTTTTTATATATATATATATATATATATATATATAAATAATGGCAATGAGGGAACACTTATAGATGTGTTAATGTTTTGTATGAAACCGACGAATTGTACACTGCAAATGGTGATTAAGGATGTTTGTATAATGATGAATGAGCAATTCGCTTCTCTTTAATAATTCTGCAGAAACAGAATTTGTTATGGCATATTTTGTGATGGCACATGATGGTGTTGGTGCCATCTAGTGGAAATTACTGGTTACATTTTACTGGTCTACATAAGAAAATAACAACAAAAGGTCTATTTAATGTGCATTCAACTGTAACAGCTGTCTGTAGATTTTGTTTCTGCTGCTTTTGGAAATTACTCTATCGATTTAAGCTGTGATTTTTGCTTTAATTTTGATGGACTTTTCTCCTTTATTTACTCAACAGAGAGTGGAAATGCATAGATGCCAGATACACTCAGGTGAGTGTTTATTACTTTAAAGACCCCATGAAATGGTTTGACACAATATTCTTTTCTTTGTTGAAACAGGAAGTTGTACTGGGACAAATTTTAATGTTTAGTTTTTGAAAATTTTGTCATTTACTCACCCTCAAGTCCTTTCAAACCTGTATGACTTATTTTTTTCTTCTTTTATGCTCCTTTTTTTTTTTTTTTGGTCAATAAAATGAAAGTCAATGGGGTCCAAATGTTGTTTTGTACCCTATTTAGTCTCACTGTATTAGAGTTGTCAAAAGTACAGACTTCAGTACCAATCAGTACTGAAATTTTTGGGTGTGTCGCAATCAGTTCCCGAGCTCGTGAATCAGTATATCATGTACACGAATTCGGGCACTGGTAAGGACAGTAAAGGACACTGGCTCACTACACATTGGGACACTTATGACTCTATTTGCGGCGACATAACATCCTCATTATACAACATCACTTACTGGTATTTATGAACAAAAGCAGAGCTGATATCTTTCTGACATTTCTTGTAATGTTATTTAAAATACTTTATGATAAATACTTTGCTTGTTACATATATGTGCAACATTTCAGCCGTAAATAAATTATAAATGTTAGTTAGTTTATGTTCATTACCTGTCTAACAATGTATGTTTATGCTGAAATATAATTAAATAATGGTTTATATTTTTAAAAACATCTATCGTGCGTCGTTATGTGTAGTGAGTTGGCTCACGTGATTTAAGTTTCGCGCTTCAGAACTTCCGTTAAGGGAGCATAGTGAGCATCGATGCGCCCTGGAAGGATTCTGTGATTGAGACAGCCCTTAAAATGGCCGACTCCCTGATCAGTGCCCTGACTACTGAACTAGGGAGCTGATTGAGACGCACCCTTTGAGCACTGTTGAGCGGATTCAAAAACACCTCTGATTGGCCATTGTGTTCACACGCTCATCAGATATGTCTGTGATTGGCTACAATGATCAACACACGGGAGCATTTGAAAGCACTCGGAAGTGTTTGAATTTGAAAGCGGGAGCTCCCGTGTGTATCTGTGTAAGTGCTCGGTGAAGAGCGTCATTGATGACGTTTTTGAAGCGTTGATCATTGTAGCCAATCACAGACATATCCGATGAGCGCGTGAACACAATGGCCAATCAGAGGTGTTTACAAATCCACTCAATAGCGCTCAAAGTGTCACATTTTTAAAATTTCAGTACCAATCTGGTACTGAAGTTGGTATTTTGACAACGCTACACTGTATAGTCAAAAATAGTTCCACAAAAGGAAAAAAGGACGTGGGTGAGTAAATGATGACAGAATTTTCACTTTTAGGTGAACTCATTATGTTTAGCTTCCATGTGAACATTTCTCAAGTATAATAAAATTTAAATGAATTAACAGTAAAGCATCCCTTTCATCTGTTTTCAGGTGTTTCTGTCTCGTTTAAGGAAAATTTTATGTGAAATCACAATCCAGCTTTACCCATCATCCTGAGGGCAGGAAGCCTGACTGCAACGGTTTGAAAAACATTAAAGCGAAGGATGCAAACAGGGTGAATAGAGTTGGGAACTCGCTGCTTTTCTGTCCATATCCCTTCTTTTCACTTCACTCCCTGGAATTGCTTCTCAACAAATCCCTACCCTAGTTTGATTTACCGTGTTCTGTGCTACTAACATGATAGGGCAGCTAATGCACCATTTAGAAGCAAGTTTGACTTGGAATAATAATAATAATAATAAAAAAAAAAGTTATTTATTTTACGTTGTGTGCTCTTCTTCAGGCCTGCATTACAATAATGTTAATATTTTGGGATTTAAGAATTACTGTAAAACACTGTTCTATTTGACTGGATTGGATTATAATGTATACTAATAGAGAATGAAACGTTCACAGGCTTGAATTGTGGGATGTACACTCTCCGGCACAGAGCTGCAACACAGTCACTATCACCCCGGACGGACAAAAAAAAAAAAAAAAAAAAAAAAAAAAAAGGGACACTGAATCATGACCCCTTTTTCTCTGAGCCAATCTACATGCAAGTGACCATTTATTGGGTTTCAAATGTACAATTATTTCACCACAACGCTATCCAACATTGTTTAAAGGGGTATGTAAACAGAAGGTGAGAGTTCACTGTTAATATATTTAAATAAAATAAGTGTCAAAATTAGGGGCAGACATCTCTGCCATTAGTAATTGTGCACAAGCCAAGTATATACAGAAGTAGGAGAGTGTTTTAAGTATTATGTATTGAGTGTATATGTTGAATTTCTGTATGTCTCTAATTCGATATTTACTTCTCGGCAGTGTTGGTGCTGTATAGTTATGTGTGCCATAATTATGATGTTCTCAGCCGGTATCGTTTTGTACTCTTGGTATAGTCATTCTGTCCCACCAAGATAAACGAACGCCAATCAAAAAGAAAATGTCATGAGAAAACCTGGAGGATGTGGTTTCAAAAAGCAAACACCCACAGGAAATGACCTCACTGTGTACCTAGTGCCACTCCCTCCCTTCTTGGACAGCTGAAGAGTTTGGATGATTCTGGATGAAGTTCTGAAGGGTAAGAAAAGTGAAAGAAAAAAAATGTTTCACTTTATTTATTGGGTGTCTGTCTTGTCGGATGTTGTATGTAGAAAATGATGTAAATACACCATTAAAATGTATTAGTTATAAAAGTTCATTAAAGACAATTCACCCACATTAACGAATAAAGATTTTACCTCTGCAGACTAAAGTCAAGACAGTGTTGCTAAAGATATTTCATTCTGAGCGTTGTTGTGAAGAGCAAGCAGTCACATTTATCTTATTTTTGTGACACTATGGCTCAGGTCCAGTCCTGCTCCTGTAGAGTTTAGCGCCAATTGTAACTGAACACACATGAACCAGATAATCAAAGTCTTCAGGATTACTAGAAACCTCCTGGCAAGTGGATTTTTGGCTTCCTTCAGGAGCAGGGTTGTGCACAGAAATTTTGGAGGGCAGGTGCTCAAGCGAAAAAGAGGGCACTGCTCTCATAATTACTATAAAAATTACATAAAAATGAAGTTAGTTACATACTGTAGAACATCTTTAAATCACATACATAAATATGTCCTTGGCATCATGCTGGAATTGGTAAACAAGCAAAATCTATGCTGTGTGTTATTGACAGAAATTACTATTTATTACTATTGTTATACTATTATTATTATTTAGATGCATTTACACCATCTTGAATTTTGCGGGCATTTTTATTCATTTTGGTGGCATTTCTGACCCTGCACAACTCTATTTTACGCCAACGCCATACTCGCTTGCTTGTTGTTGGGCTTAATGGAGGGATCTTGCCTAAGTTAGGCTGGCTCTATGTAGATATTTTAATTGTGGTTTAATTTGACAGCATTGACAAACAACGCCAAAGCTCAGGGTAAAAACAGTCATTACCTGGCTGCGGTGTTGCCAAATCTGTGGTTTTCCCGCACAAATGGGCTACATTTACACTGTTGCCGTGGGTTGTTTTTTTTAGTCCGCAAATTGAATGAACAAAATATGTTCGTCCAATCATTGCATTCGGTATGAATTCAATGATAGGATGTCCTACCTGTCTCCCATACCACTGATGTCACACGTCATCAGTGCGTTCCACAGTCAACGAGTGCCGTAAACTAACAGCAGTCGCCTTTTACAGTTCCTCCTGAATCAAAACAACAAGCTTATGCTGCGTTCACACCATAACTACCGCAATTAAGTGATGGCAACCCATGACGCTTTGCACTCTCTGCTGTGGCTGTGAGTGTTCATGTGTTTTGGAGGAAGCTTGGCTTCGGAGAGCACTCTGAAGGTTGCTTGCTATTGCTAGCATCTCTGAAATTGCCTACCCTACCTTTAAATGCAGTTTCACGAGTTCACATATCCATATAATTAAATAGAGAAAAGTTATGCGTATTTGGCGTGCTGTCCGGGGAGAGGGCTCCGAGCTCGGAAATTTGGCCCGAACCCAGAGTGCTCCCCCCAGTGTGGTAAAAGCAGATAGAACTAGAAGTGAGGAGAGGGGGTGGAGGAGGGATACTCTCAGATGAACAGAGGTAAGTCTGCTGAATTTATACCTCTTGTCATTGGTTGAGTTGATTAACTGAATGCTCTCCACCTGTGCTAATTAGGTTAATCATCTGAACCTGCTCCTCCAAACTTTGTAAATAAAACATAATTTAAAGGTATTAATTGAGAATTGATACCACGCTCCAAATTTAAATAAAAACGAAAATATACGATATAAAAAAATGTCTTGCAAAAAGGGCAGGTGCTTGAGCACCACTTGGGGTGCTTCTCATTTCTTAAAGGGTTATTTCACCCAAAAATGAAAATTCTGTCATTAATTACTCACACTCATGTCGTTCCACACCCGCAAGACCTTCGTTTATTTTCGGAACACAAATCAAGATATTTTTGATGAAATCCGAGAGCTCTCTGACTCCTCCATAGACAGCAACTTAACTACCACTTTCAAGGCCCAGAAAAGTACTAACGATCGGCCAACGATGAGTCAGCGTTCTGACGTAGAACCTGGAAGAACCTGAACGTAAACAGCGTAGGAAAATGACACAGAAGAGAAGATATTGTTGAATAAAGTAGTTATTTTTATTTTGTTTTTGCGCACACAAGTATTCTTGTCGCTTCATAAAATTAAGGTTGAACCACTGCAGTCATGTGGACTATTTTAAAGATGTCTTCAGTACCTTTCTGGACCTTGAAAGTGGTAGTTAAATTGCTGTCTATGGAGGAGTCAGAAAGCTCTCAGATTTCATCAAAAATATCTTGATTTGTGTTCCGAAAATAAACGAATCATCAAATTTCATCAAACTTTCCAGAAAAGTTAGCTCTGGCTAGTAAATACTATCGAACTACCATTGGTCCATGGTGTATTTAACCATTTCACTAAAAGAAAAAAAAGCTGCTTTATTCAGGAACAAACAATGCTATGGTTATCATGTCAGTCATTGCCATTTCAAGAGTGTATCCCGAAACTTTGCGGTGTGTATGTGGCTGTTGGTCCTCTTACCAGCATGAAAAACTACATTTTTATACAAATTCTGAATGGACTATATTTAGCACAGAAAGCTCACACAAGAAAAAACAAAAAACAAAAAACAAAAAAAACCTCAGTTCATCGTGATCTCTAGCCCCGGGCCTATTAATAATGAAAAATGAGTAAGCCTAAATGTTTCTAATTATGTAGGTAAGGAATACAAAAGAAAAAACAGAAATACAAAAGAAAATTACCCCTAAAAAAAGTCAACAAGAAGCTTTCTCTTCCTGACTCAGAGTAGAAAGTTTATTTCTCCATTTTTTCATTTACGTTGTCTTCACCAGAGCAGCGCCAAGTAAACAGTAAAGGATGTCATTCATCTTTGGATGTGGGGGGCATTTGCGGTTTAAAGACATGACAACTAGCCTTAAAAACAACCTACAACCCTTAAAATTAATTCACAAAATTGAATCAGATTTGTCATTAATTTTACTAAAATAAAAATACCTTAGGGACCCCCTTAAGTGTATTTTTTACTTGTTATGGGGGTTACCTTCAGAAAAGTCATATCAACAGCAGACTGATCTTCAAACCTTCATTGCAGCATCTCTTCACCCCGAGACCTTCATGGTGAAAGAAAAACTCCCATTAGGGACATATAAACATCAGAAACGCCCCCTTTCCCACCCCAGTAAAACGCAAGACGATTTAGTTGGTATAAAACTGTCATTACAGTGATTTATTATAATGAACCATGAAAATAGCCAACCAGTGCTGTGTCTGTGAGCCTCTGTCCTTCACACACACATACACTCACACACAAACAGTAAAAAAAAAAAAAAAAACCAGAGAGGAAGAAATAAAAATAGTGCTACAGTCACAGAAACATTCAGCGTTTTTGTCAAGAGCGCTTGTATTTACAACCATATTCCAAAATGGGGATGGGAGCGAATTATACAAGCATAGAAAAGAAAAGAAGCCAATATTTACAACTGTTTCTGGAGAAAGCTGGAGTAACCACCTATACATTAAATTACACTTTCTACAAATAACCATTGATATTCAAAAATAAACCGCTTACCCCTACAGGAAGGACCTCTCTTTCTAAAGCTGCCACAGAGAACAGCACGCATCTGTCTGCGCCTTATTTGCCTTCCGCCTCTCGCGTGCAGTTCAAATACGCACACGGATGCGGGAGGCATGCAAGCATACACGCTCCCTTCCGCTTAAAAAACAGACACTCGTGCACACAGACTCACTCATTCACACAAGTGCAGTCTCCTGGGCAGTGAAGCGGCCTATCGGAAAGGTCTCCTCTGAATGTCTGCAGCGGTGCACAGATATTTTTGTTACATGGAGGAATAAAAAAAATAATAATTCTGTATTTTTTTCTCTATACAAAACCTTTTTGCTATATAATGAGCCACTAGATAAAACAAATAACTGATAAGTGAAAAAACAGTGAGAGACAGGAAAAGTAAGGAAAGGTAAGGAGGAAACTGGAATGTCCCATTGCATTGCATTGCACTGGGAGGACAGAGGAAGGATCCAACAGGAAGAGACCAGAAAAGGCGATTAAAATGAATAAAAACATTAAAAGTAAAAAAGACGTCTGGAAAAGACAGGATGGCAGTACAAGGTTATGGGAAGGAGAGAGGTGTGGGGGATTCTGGGTAAGTGATGAGCACCAGGGTTCATTAACCATCATCTTTTACACAAAGTCTACTTTTACAGTTCTCCATTTCTTGTTTTTCTTTTTAAAATGTACCCTTTTCCCCCAACTGGTTTTCATTATCCTTTGTGAAAAGGTACATAGAAAATATTTACAGTGGTGCTGTGTTGCCTATGTTACACAATGTAGCTCCGCCCCTCTCTGAGTGAGTTTGTCTAGGGGCGGGGTTAAGTGGGTGTGGTCAGTGCCATCCTGTGCCCAAGTAGCCGGTGCTGTGGAAGGGGGCGGATGAAGGTGTAGGTCCTCTGTTACCGCCAGCGATCTGCGAGACACTCGAATTGGGCGGGGTCTGTGTGGGAGGAGTTTGTTGAGGAGGAGGTGGAGGAGGAGGGGGTAATACAGTTTGTTGATAGGTGGAAGGGGTTACTGAGGGGTTGGCTGGTGCAGACTGGTGAAGTAGAGTGGTTTGAAAGCCACCAATGTTCTGGAAAGGGTGCGGTGCGTTACTGGATGGAGCAGGGGGAGGGGGTGGAAGGGGCGGGTGTGGTCCTTGTTTGATTGACAGGAGCGTGCCACTATTAGGTGGAGGCTGCTGGGAACTCTGTCCCTGAGGAGGTGGAGGAGGAGGTGGCGGTGGGGCGGAGGTCAGGAGGAGTTGATGCTGCTGCATCGAAGGAGGTTGTAGATTGACATGCAGCAAGGTAGGGCCAGGCTGCGGGTGGGGAGGGGGAGGAGGGGGCGGTGGGGGAGGGGCAGCACTGCTTTGGTAATGCAATGCATGATGGGGCTGGAGGAGAGGTTGGGAACCGGGAGGAAAGGGTGAGGCCACAGTAGGCTTGAACGCAGGAAAAGGTGCAGCAGCAGCTGAAGGCTGAGCAGGGAAGTAGGGAGCAGAGGTGGGTGGAGCTGGGGGAGGAGGGGGTGGTGGAGGTGGGGCATTTTGGGGATTATACTGAGGGAAAGTGGCCGGGCCAGATGTAGCCTGGGGTTGAGGCTGGTTCTGAGGCTGAGCTGTCAGGAACGTTCGCTGACCACGGTAAGGTGAACCTTGGGGTTGCGCTTTGGGAGAGTGCATGAGCGAAGGTCCAGCGTAGTGACTCTGTGAGGTGCTGGAGGGCCCACAGTGGAGCTTGCTGGGCGTCAGAGCGGCTGGTTTGGAGCTCGGAGTCTTGGTGCTGGACTGCTGGACGGACAGTGCCTGAGGCTGAGCAGGACCACGAGGCTGTGCTTCACCATCTTCCTCCTTGGATGGGCGAGACACAGTCTGGGGTGCTGGAGAACAAGGCTGTAAATAATAAAAAAAGGTTTATGAAATTGTTGGTTGAGAAATCTCATGCTGCCAAGATAGAATATTGCATTGAGAGAAGCAAACTCTTACTGCATGTGTCGATGGGCTCTTGCAGCTCTTGGGAGAAGGACATTCCTTCACCTGGGGGTCGCCACCCTCTGACTCCCCACTATCTGAAAACAAGACAAAGAAGGTATTTTAATTCGAAGAAAGACTACAGAAGATCTTACCAGGGTTCCCACACCTTTTATTCAATGCATTTCCATGATTTCTCTCATTTAGGATAACTAAGCGGTGTCAAATCTTGCTCCTGGAGGGACACGTTCTTACAGAGTTTAGCTCCAACCTGCTCCAGCACACCTGCCTGGAAATGTATTGCAATCCTGAAGACATTGATTACCTGTTTCAGTGTTTAATTAGGGTTGGAGTTAAACTCTGCAGAAAGGCGGTCTTCCAGAAGCAGGATTAGACAGCCCCTGGAATTATTATAGGACACACCAAGGATCTCCAACCCTGTTCCTGGAAAGCTACCATCCTGCAGACCTCAATCCAAATCAAACACACCTGAACCAGCTAAATCACAGTGTTCAAAGTCACTTGAAAATTATGCCTAGTTTCCATCGAGCGGTACGGTACAGTTCAGTATGCTGCGCAATTTTTGCCGTTTCCATTGTCAGAAGTCGTACTGTACCACTTTTTTGGGACCCTTCCATTGGGGTACCTAGAACAGTAGTCCGGTACTAAAGGGTGGAGCTAGACTCACTGCAGAACGTTGATTGGTTGACAGAGAATCATCACTTGTGCGTGCTACAAGGGCAATGACAACACAAGAGGCACCATTTTTTAATACAGTTGAAACACAATACCGTTTCTTTTTGTGATAAACAGCCACATGCCGAGAAGCAAGAACGAGATCTGCTGCATATCCTCCATTGTTGTTTACTGTGTTGCTTTTTTCTTTGTGCGAGAATGACATTGATTGCTACTTTCCAGCATACACTACGCCTATCAAGTAAGGGTACTGTTGGTGGTTGAAACACAAGCCGATCAAAGTTTACCATCCCGAATCGTACTGTCCTTGTTCCGCTCGGTGGAAACGAGGCATTATAGGCAGCTGTGTTAGTTTCGTCAACGATACTGAATGTTGATATAGTCAGAGTTATTGTTTAATAATCTTGGTGTCGTCTCTTCATCGCCTCGTCTTAAGTCATAGAAAAAAAGCTCATTGACGAACATTCGTCAGAGTTTTTGTTGATGAAATTAACACTAGTCTGCAGAAAGGTGGCTCTCCAGGAGCAGGGCTGGAAACCCCTGGGACACACGCTTTCAAAAAAATAATATATTATTGATGGGGTAGATTTCCATTTGTAAGTCAGGTACCAACTCCTAGATTCAAACAATTGAAACAAAAACATCTGGAGATACGACCATGAGTTATCCAAGCCTGAAAATCAAATCCAACATTCTCTGATATTTCCAGGGTTGTTCTTACCTGCATCCTTGCGATGGTCACTCAACAACAAGGCCCTGTGGTAGCTTCGCTCTCTGGCCTGCTCTACTGATGTGGAAGATGTCCTGTAAATTAAATGTTAAAATTCTTAATTCTGAATTGCATGGTTTGCTACAGGGCTGGATTGGCAAAAAAAAAATAATTTTTTTCATGTTTCCATAGAAATGCAAGTGTCAAAAAAACAGCCTGATTTTTTTGATAATGTTTGAATCCAAACAAATCTGTAGTGAAATGTAGGGTTAGGAATAGAAAATAAATTCCAATTCTGGAATTGGATACTTGTTATAAAAATAAAATTTTGATTGCTCTTACCGATTCCTTTGTGTGCATTTTAATATGACTTTAAACCATTCAAGCGCAAGAAGACCCGTGCGCTGTTTTCTGTGCTGCGCACACATCCAAAACGTGCACTCACAAAGTCACCTCTCATTATGAGTAGTGCGCGATAGAGTTCTCTTCCGCGTCTTTTTGCACTCGTATGGACAAATACACAAAAATGTGTCAAAATATCCTCGTAAACAAAGATTACAGTTTCTGTACCTGAATACCTGAAAATCTTAAAACACTGTTTATTTCAATCGTATCTTTGTTCAGTTGTATTTATTTGATTACCAATTTTGTTCTTTTTTAATTACTGAATGTTTACTTGTCTTTAATAATGCTTGAAATTTATTTTAGTTAGGCTACTTGTTTTTGGTATTTTAAAACCATAAGCAAAAGTTCCTTGTGTAAGTGTTCCTTAGCCTATTGATTTTTGTTCATAGTATTCAGCTACAATGAAATGTTTTGCAATAAGACTTAGAATAAATGTGAATGATATTTATGTTTTTTTTTTTTTTTTTTTTTGTTTTTTAACCTTATTGGAATCTAAATTAGGAATCAATAAAAATCGGAATCAATAAGCAGAATCGGAATGGTTAAAATTCAAACGATACCCAACCCTAGTGAAAGGGAATTTATGCTAATGCAGGCTAAGAGCTCATCCTCAAGAAATGAACATTTTTTAGGGACGTACCACTGGCCTTCTCCGTCTCTCTCCCCCTGAGTTTGAGCGTCTGGCTCCTCGCTAGGCTGAGGGGTCTTGGGGGTTGGTGTTGCTGCGAGAGCAGGTGGCTCAAAGACCATTTCCACAGCTACAGGGAAAACATCTACTGGTGGTGCCGTGGAAACAGGGGATCCACATTCTCCCTTGGAGCCGCTTCGCCGTGCCTCACGCTGACGTTTCCTGTACTCCAGGAGAGAGACCTAACAACACATAAGGATATTTACAGTAAATTAATAACTTGAATAAATGGCATACATGATATTCTGACAAATAAATGTAACTTTTTCAGTCTTTTCTTAAAATGAAATTACCAGATAAGGAATTTGGGAAAAACAAAACAAAAAAAACAATCATTTTACATTTATGCATTTGGCAAATTCTTTAGCACAGACCTTTTTCTTCTGTGGGTTCTTTGCAGCGCCTCCCTCCCCTGTGCCGTCCCCACTCAATGAGCGGGTAAAGGTCACGCCACTTGCTTCCTCATTGCAGGGATAGAAAGGTGCCGCTTCACTGAAAGGGCCAGCAGAGGTTGAATCTGGCCTGTACGCCCCCATCTCCAAGGTGTGAGAAGGGGTGAGGTCTCTCAGATTAGAGTTCACTGGGGAAAACGAGAGGCCACCTCGATCTGGACTTTTCATCCAAGGAGGGTAAGAGGAGGCTGGCGTCTCAGGTGCCGAGGCAGCTTCTGAACCACCACCATCAACCTCCATGCCTTCATCTACTACAGCATCCTGGGGCTCAGCATGGGAGGGCTGAGGACTCAAAGACCCCAACGATTTTGTAGACTCCTGTGGAGCCGTATCAGAGCCTGCATTTCTCACGCTGGGAGATGCCAACAGCGAAGGAGGTCGCTCGACCTGACAAAAGACGAGATGTGTTAGATGTGATGATGATGAATGCAGCTAAACACCTCTGTAGCAGGTACAAGATATTTAAATAGTGAACTCACATCTTGTGTACTGGGCCTCCGGCTACCATCTGGAGAACTGTCCATAGATGACTCACTCTGAAGATTTAGAGATTTCTTGATCATTTTGTTGCCTTTCACCAAAATAATGCCTCAAATCAATTGGTCAGAAGTGACCAATCATTTTATTACCATTGCCACTGGTAATAACTGTGCCCACTTGGCCAATAGCAAAAGTGTTAGTGCCCTCTTTTGTCAGTTCAATAAATTATTAACAAATTTTGTCATTGCATAATCTATAAGTTTTCTGTTTTCAATATTTTGGTGATCATCTTCATTAAATATTGGGCAAAACATTTCTACTACTTCTCGCTCACAATTACTAGATTAGTTTTATTTTTGGCTTTTTGCCTTTTTTGGGGATAGAACAGTGTAGAGAAGACAGGAAGCAATGGGAGGAGAGAGGATCAGAACAGGATCAGAAAAGGACCTCAAACTGGGACTAGGAACTTGGGTTGCTCGAAGCGCTATTGTGCTGTATGCCAGAGCACTGTCCACAAGGCTATGGCTCAGACTAGATTAGCTTTTAAATACTTAAGAACCATTTTACAGAGATTACACAAACAGCAATTTCTAATAATTAAATATTTTAAGTTCGAATTATACAAAATTATTTTCATTCTATAAAATTACCATCAAGATTTCATTGTTATTGAAATTTCAGGCATATCTACAGCAACAACACTAGCTACTGAAAGTCAACAACTTTGCAGATGCGGTCTTACCTCTTGTGGCAGAGGGTGGTTAGGAATCTGTAAGGGTGTTGAGGGCTCAGTACTGGGTTCCTCTGGTCGTGGTCGAGGAGGCGTGGCTAGCAGCAGGGGTGTGCCTGGTGCTTCTGTTGACTCTGTTCGGGTTGGGGTGGCACAAGGAGAACCATATGGGGTGGAAGTCTCCGACATACAGGGATCGAGCGAACATAAGCGTCTTTTCTTCAACGGGGTAGGCAACTCTGCAAGCACGTGGACAGAGTAAGATTAAAAACAGCTTTAGACAAGCTTGAAGAAAATTAATTTGCAGTTGGACAAGGACTACTGACTCACCTGGTAGTGAGCAACTGCCGTTGAGGGGTAGAGGGCTGTAGGACTCGCCATTTATAGAGGGGCTAAGAGGGCTCTCACTAGGCATCAGAAGAGAAGGGCGCCCTCCACCTGGGCTGGTGGAACCCTCCTCTTCTAAAGCTTGCTTCAGCCAACGCTGCACAAAACACATGGAGTTAGACCACAAACTTGCGAGTATGAATATAAACACTTGAATGTGAATAAGTGTCTGAGCTGAAATGGGATTTGTTCCATTTAGTATTATCCACCAGGAGACTTTTGCATCTTTCGAGAGGCAAAAATCATGACATCTCTGAATAATGCAGCAATTTTACCTTCTTGCAGGAGCCAGTGGTAGGTGGTGTTTCGGGCATTTCTCTCGAGCGTCGCCGTCCCGTAGGCACTCCAGGAGTGCTGGGGCTGCGGTTGGCTAGAAAAGGAGAGGAGAAGCGGACGTAGTGTTTGGGCGTGCTGTAGACGTGTGAGCTGCAGGCCATGCCCGGTAAAGAGTTCAGCTGTGTGGCCAAGACCTCAGGATCACTACTGATCCGCAACGGCCTCTCAGGCGGAGGTTCTGGGGTCCTCGAAGGTCCCCGCTCCTGTTTTTCAACACCCATCCACTCGCTAACTAAGTGCTGTTGGGACAGAGAATATGCAGTTGTAAAACTCTCAACAAACAGCTGTGACATGCTTTTTATGGAAGCTACTGGTGAGGAATTATACCTTTTTAGTTTTGGGGTACTTCTGTCCACTGCGGCATACTGGGGCGGGTGAGCAGCTGTGTGGTGGGCTGGTGTCAGGTGCATGTGATGGGGGAGCTTCAGCCTCAGGGGCAGAGGGAGTCTCTCCATCATGAGTTTCTGTTGTTAAGTGCTCTAAAGCATCACCAGGGGAACTAGGTGGCAAGTCGGAGCAGGTGCTGATCGTGCGTGCTCGCCGCCTCTGCTGTCCGATGTGAGTGCGGTTCCGCGAGAAGCTCTTCCTCTGTTTATTACGGCTCACCTTTGCTGGCTTCAGACCAGGCTCCTCCTTCACTACCTCTAGCATGGGCTAAAGGTCAAAACAATGAACGATTGTTTGAATGCTTACAATTAGGAATAAACACTTACAAAACTTACTTTTCAACAGTTTGGGGTAAAAATTTTTTAAAGAAATAAATACTTTTATTCATCTGTGACTCAACAGCCGCGTTTCCACTGTCGGGCCTCAAGCGGGCGTGCTAGTGCGTGCCAGGGCCAGTCGCGTTTCCACTGTCACTTCCGGGGCTTGATAGGGCCTCATCGGGGCTTCCTCTAGGCCAACGGTCAGGGTTTTTTGGCCCGCCAAATACCTTTGTCCAAAGCAGGCCAGTTCAGGCTTAAGGAGTGGTTACAAACAAAGGCGGAGTTTATCTGAGTCTGGAGACGGCAGCGCCACGGATGATTTATATACACCAGCTAACATCAGCATTAAAAACTTTTAAAACCATTTTAGCCCAAAACTCATTTTCAGACAGCAGTGAGTGTTTGAAATAACCTATGTTTGTGATCCGATGTGGATTCTGATCACCGTATAAGGCAGAAATATTTATATGAGATGCAAAAGTCTATGCACACTAACCATTACCATAGTAAACATGGTAAATACGACTGCTTGAAGAAATCAGACAAATCATATAGGCTAATCACAATGGTGTATTTATTTTATCTGTCAGTACATCTCGTCTCTTTATATATAGACTGTCTGATATCCATATTTAACTCCGCATATGTCATGAAATAAAGCGGGAGCTTCCCCGGTTTCTTTGGCTTAAAATATAACTGTATTGGGACTGTCACTGGAGAGAGTGCTAAAGCTCCTCAGGTTGTATTTTTGGTGGAAAATTTGTAGAAATTATCATTCTTTCTAAATGTGATGTCCTCTTACTTTTGTGAAATAAATACCACTTTATTTCTGAGTGATTAATGTGCAATTTTGACAAATTCATTCATTATGATCAATGTTTACCACAATAAGTGATACATTGATGCTTGGGTTATAAATCTTTTTTTTTTTTTTTTCGGGAAGGGAAGCGAAGTGGGAGAGAGAGAGTGGGGACGGGATCGGGACAGGACCACGAGCCGGGACTCGAACTCGGGTCGCCCGAAGCGCATTGGTGCTACATGTCGGCACGCTGCCCATGAGGCCATCGGCGCTGACGGGTTTTTAAATCTTTAAGTAAGCTACAAAAATGACAACAAACGGCCACTTTTATTCTGTTCGTTTTGCGATCTCTCTAGTTTCCAGTGATTTCTTTCTGATTAGTTTTTTAATAAAAACTTCCATTTGTTGGTGGGTTTGTGCGACATTGATCAAGAGAGGCATGTTACAGGCGGGTTTTAGTGAAGTGCTTCGGAGCTTCTGACGGTGGAAACGCAGCGTGGTTTTGGGCTCGGTGCTACAGGTGCTAGGCTATTAGCCCAGCCCATTGAAAGCCCTGGCTCGCACTGGCCCGACAATGGAAAAGCAGCTAATGTCAAGCTAGTCAGATTCAGTTATACAAGAAAACACATTACTGATTTAGCAATGCTTGCGTGTGTGCATCATTGAAGGTTACATACTTGTAAGATGGCAGGAGATTCAGCCTCAGGTGTAGCAGGGGGCTCTTCCTTAATCTCGCTGCGCCCACCAACTTCCCCTTTTGTGCCGATCCTCTCTAACGCTTGCTCCCTCCGCTTTTCTCTCTTCTCCATACGAGCAAACGCCTGCAGAATGGCCTCCATCTTCCTCTCTTCACGCGTCTACATAATTGACAAACAGAAATAAAGAAGGAAAGAAGACAACAGAGAAAGGCTGAGTCTATTTTCTGGCTGACAGTTGGGAACCCAGCTAGCCACTTAGTGCAATCAGCAGGCCATAGCCAGCAGCAAAGGTGGGAAAAGAGAGAAATGGGACACTTCTCTTCTAGTCAAGAGGAAACATAAGACACCCCCAAGGTGTGAGAGGTGGCATGTATGTGTGTGAGACAGTTTCTGTACTCTCTCATGTCCTACCAAAAAGAGCGGCAACAAATATCACACGAGGGTGTCTTGAGGTGGGCCATGTTGAGTGACTGAGGGTTGCATGCCTGGACTTCAGTCTCAGCATGGGGTCAGTGAGCACAGGACAGTGGGGTTAGTGTGTGGGTTCTCCTGTACAGTAACAGGCAGGGGAGTGGGTTGGGTTGGGGGTTGTTCAGGATATGAAGGGGTAGGTTTACCTCCTTGTTTCTCAGAGCTCTGCAGCAGGAAGCCCCTGCGCTGTGACGATGGGACTCCTCTGCCGGGCTGCCCTGAATGGTGCCGAAAGAGACAGCCATCAGGGTTTAAACACACACAGGCCTCCAGCTCGCTCACACCCCCATGCACACACTCATACGTATTAGCCTAGTCCTTATTGTATGGGTAGTGTGGTTGGGGTTTAGAGCTTCAGTATGGGCATACCACTGAAAGGTTGCCGGTTCTGGGCTGGAAGAATTGACAAACGATTTAGTTTTTAAACAAAAATCACTAACGTCTGAATAGGGGGGCGAGATCAAACTAGACTGGTGGGGGGAAAAAAACCCCAATGTGGTCTGTTGGAAGTGTCCGCTGCAATATAAATTCTGTTGAGCTACTCAAGCCAACTCTAAAAATTAAAATAATTTTATTTTCAGATATTTTTATTTACAGATATTCCTGAACAATGCATTTCCATGATTGTTTCAGGACTTTTCCAGTCAATTGTGATAATTGTATAAGGATTTTTAATAGGACAATTGATTTAACACGTTAATTTATTGAATTAGTTATGGAAAAAAATTATGTGTTAAAATTATTAACGGTCATTTCATACAGTTGATGGTGACGAACATGAAGCAGGGCAACAGTTTTCTGCGTGACGTAGCCTACAGAATGTGGTTTTATGCCTCTAAAATTTAAGATATTGGGGCAAAAATGCCCCTGTATGAGTTGTCTCATATTTATATCATATGATATAGTTAAGCAATATCACACAAGTTCTGTTTTTGTTTTCCGAATAGCACGAGTTCAAATGTGATACTGATTTTATACAACAGTTCAATAAATAAGTTAATATTGTGTTACATTTTAGACACAAGCTTTTGTTACCTATAAAGCCACAGCAGAACGATTTTGAGTCTCCGAGCAACACAGCGGTGTTTGTGAATGTATTCGCGTTTTGAATGAATCGGGGGAAACAATGATTCAATGGCCTATTCATAAAGAGTCATTTACTGAATGAATCGGTCGTTTGAATGACTCGGGGGAACCAACGATTCAATGGCCCATTCAGGGCTGCGTTTCTCAAAAGCATCACGAGCTGATCATAGAGACCATTGGTGGCAATGGTTCTATGATCTACTTAGACTTACAGTGCTTTTGGGAAATGCAGCCCAGAGCCATTTACTTCATTCCTGAATGAATCAGCCGTTTGAACGAATCAAATGAATGAATGACTAAATGACTTACTCATTTAGACATTTACTGCCACCTACTGGAAATTTTTGTTTCTTATTTAGAGTGCTATTTCATTAAAAAATAAATTTCATATTCCATATGAATAAAAACCCATTAAAAATATAGCTCACCCAAAAATGAAAATTCGGTCATCATTTACTCACCCTCATGACTGCTGTAGCCTAAAATGTTGTGTGTAATAAATTCTATGTTGAATCAAATATAATATTTCTTTCTAAAGCTACTTTTTGTAATGTCTATTTGATGTTTTTCTTATTAAACACAATAATGACTTTAAATTATGTCTTGGGGGTAATTTCTCAGCCAAATTTGATGTGCGATTAATTTGCGATTAAGTAGATTAATTAATCTCCACATCGTGTAATTAGATTAAAAATTGTATTCTCCTGACAGCCCTAATTTTTCATTTTAAAATCACAATTGCACTCTCAAAGAGTTACATAAATGCACTGAATTAAATTAATTGATTTAAAGCATGCAAAATTGCACCTAAAACTTGTAAATAAAAAGAAAAGAAAAAAAATTGTTTGTGAGCATGTTATGACTATTGTTGTCATTTGCTTCATTTTTCGAATAAAGTCAGTGAAATGGGGGCCAGTTCTGGGAAAGGTTCTCAAAACCCCAGACCAAGCACCAGCACCATTATGGCGGAATAGAGTTAGCAGAGAACTCAAATAAGATTTATAGGAAATCAGAATTGCCTTTGAATTGCTCATTTGTCCTGTTGCAGCAGAGAAAATAAAGAGAAAGCTTAGGGAATTCTCACAAATAATGCACCAGTCTGATACCTCGCTATTAATTTTTCTAGACAACACAACGTTGTTTATAGCCGTTAGCTATTTTCTGCATTTTTATGTTAATGGCATTTCAGGATTGGTTGTCAGTTTTATTTTCCTGAACATTCCAGCAGTTGCTGCCAACTTCTCAATGTTCAGAGCCTATTTTTCACACATTTTCCCATCTCCCTTTAACCATTCATGGCAAGCAAACAACAAAGCACTACACACAGTAATGGCCACACCAAAACATTCACATAAAACATGTACATGTTAAGTGAGAGAGTTACTACCCTCTCTAAGGTTGATCACAAGCTACTATGTAACCAACAGCCAATACTATTACATATCCAGACAGCTCCATGCACATTGGTCCGTGCATCAATTCGATTAAAATTAAGTTTCATTAAGTAAAACAATTCCCTGTTGGGATTTTTGCAACTTCACACTTCGCCTTTTAATTAGTCAAGAGTTTGACTTTGTAATTTACACCCTAAAATATTTTGAATGTCAAGTTTTTTGTTCAGTATTGTTGAATTTTGGTAGGAAGCGTTTTTTAAAAGATGCTTGATTGCACATAAATGGTAGTAAACGTGCCTGGCAATGGAAAGAGCTTTTAACATAAAAGAAATTTTAGACTGAAGACCAAATATATATGGGAATACTACAAAATTGGGTTCTATGTTAACAAGTAAATTAAAACACTGTCCTCCTAATGACATGCCCTGTGCTACAGTAATTTCAGAAGTGCAAACTCGCCGATCTTCCATTTAAGCGTGATCTCTCACTACTAACATGGTCTTGACATTTAGTCAGAAGAGAGAAATGACTGCAGAAGAAATACACGGTCTAGTTCTTAACGTTCCATCAGGGAAACCAAAGAGGCTCCATAAAAGATGAAATATGAAAAAGAAAAGACAAAGCAACAAGGATGAGTGCACTCGTGTTACCCTCCAGGAGGTTAAACTACACAGCGACAGGAACAGAGAAGCGGTGGCGGCAGCAGCAATATTAGCAGGAGGTTTAGAGGGGGTGGAGGGGGAAGAAAGGAATGGTGGAGCATTCTGGGAGCTGCCCAAATCACCACACACCGGGAGTCAGAACGAGGAGGGGGAAAAAGACAGGGGGATGGGGGCAGTAGCGTTTCCATGGCGACCGTGATTGCCATAGCGGTCGTTTTTCCCTGGACGCACTTACCATCTTCCTCCTCCTTTCTGCAATCTGCTCCTCTGACTCCATCTCTACTTCATTGCTAACGGAGGTTTTCTCTTCTAGATCCTCTATTAACTCAGGATCCTGCAAGAGGGGGAGAGGGGCCTTTATCATCGCCTGGCTACAGACCAGGAGAGGAGCAATAGAGAGGGAGAGAAAGTGTGGGAAGGGTCGATTCGTGCCCAAAGTGTGGCCGAGATCTTGGGTCAGGCAGACCAGATTGTACTTATGGGAATCTGTGCATCAGTTGCATCTACTAAACAGATCAGAGCGGATTTCCTGTTCTAACTGTGCCAGCATTGCTGACAACTCTTCCAGGATGTCCTGAAATTACGAGCACCAGGATGGCAAGGAGTTACGAGTGTGGATTTTTTTCACGCTTTCACAGCATGGCAAACAAGCAAGATTTAATATTCTGCCATCCGCCACCATTGAAATACAGAAACATAAGAGTAAAACAATGAGGAAATATGTTTTCTGGTGATCAGACACTGTAGTTAAGGCCAGAAAGGAGATGTGGATGAGTAAACAGACCATTAGAATGTCTGAAAATATCCAAAGAAAGAATCATGCACAGATTAATACACACGGATAATATTTACATGCAAACATAAAGGGTTTTTCGAGCTTTATAGATGATGGGACCCCCCACCCAGACTCTCAGCCAACCCAGGGACGCCGAATATATATATATAAAGCTAGATGTTCTCTGTTACACTTTATAATAACTTCATAAAAAAACATTAATATTATTTAGTGCTTCTCAGATTATTAGTTTAAAAGTATATTGAAAATGTCAAATTCTTCTCCTAGGACCTCCTGCAGTACCTTTTATGAATGAAGACGGGTGTGTGAGGCGGTTTTCTTTTCAACTTTTGAGGATAGGTATGAGATTAATTTCACTGACAGCACTTTGCAGGTCTATCGTACCTGATTGTTAGATATAGAGAGCCGGAGAGGAGAGAGTTTTCTCTGTTTGGCGTCATTGAGCGTTTTCCCCTTGGGCCCATCACAGTCCATCGTGAGGTTCTGGTTCTGTCCGCTCTCGTCCCGTGGCGGTTCTTTGTCCTTGCGGCCACGCCGTCGTGTGCTAGAGCCCAGATTCTCTGTAGGTTCCAAGTTATGCTTGAGCACAGGGCATTCCTGATTGCCTTTCACACACGCACAGTCCACCTTATATTTACTAAACAAGGCATGGAAAAAAGAAACAGAGAAAAGTGGGAACAGTCAGTTTTAAATAATGTTTGATGCTTTGCCACAGTGGACCAATCAGAATCAAGAACCACTTTCCCACCATCACGCCAAATCATTCTAAAAACGGTGAGGCCGTTTTTCTGGGCTGGATCAGCACGGTTAATCAACGAGAGCGGTTTGACCCGATGATGGAAAAGCAGGTAGAAGTATCATTACATGAGGTAACGGGTGATGCTCAGCCCTGGCGTGTGTGCTTACCAGCTGCCGTAGTCATAATCAAAGCCAATGGTGATCTCACTCCCCTTGGAGATGGACCTCAGAGAGTAAATGTATAAATGCAGCATGCCATCTTCGATCACGTGCCGCACCTCAGCATTGGGTGTGCAAGAGCGACGGATGAATCGGGCCTCATTCCCGAAGCTCCGTGCGTCCACGCACATTTCCAAGCCGTCAAACTTAGAGTAGAACAATACAAAAGGATACGGCCTGCAGACAAAACAACATTATAAACAAAAATACAAAGAAGAATGAATAAAAAAAACAAACAAAAAAAAAAACGTTCAGAAGCACAACGTGGCCTTTCAATACCTCTTAAAGAAGTAACCATTGGCCTCGAACTGCTGTCGTAGCATGACCTTCCCCCTGTACTCGATTATGAGCGAATCGGCAGCCAAGTCCCGCACAGCCTTCAAAATGCGCTTGTTCTTCTGTACGTGACTCTGGGAGGAAAAAGTCACAGTGAGTTTGTTGTAGCCACACACAACGCACCAAAAAAACTGACCAATATTGTGGTGGAATTTGTATATGTGACTATTTAATACCTCTACAGGTGGTTTGAAGGCTGCGGTGTGTGTATTGTAGGCTAGCGTTTTGCCATCTCGGGCTTCTTTGACTCTTAGCAGTATCTGCACTTCTTCACTGTACTGGTTACTGCTGGCTTCCTCATAGCGCTCCATCCACGACTTCATCTTATTCTCCCAAAGAGAGGGAGGATCTGTCGGCTCACACTCTGGAGCTGAGCCCTGAGGACGCACATATGCACAAGATGGTAAACATGCAGCCTAAGCATCTGCAACACACATTTGAATAGATATTTGGGACCTGCAGTTTGACAGCATTAGAGTACCCACCTTCACTCTAGATGATTTTCTAGAGCCTTCACGGAATGACTGAAAGACAAATACAAGGCGATATCAGACGTGAATGGGAAAAAAAATAAAATAAAAAAAATGGTAGTAACCCACTGACATTACATGATATTCAATTTGATACAGATACAGGACAGGGCTTAATTTTACATATTTAAAATTGACTACCATTTAAAAAGTTTGGGGTCAATAAGAATTTGTTTTTTATAAAATTTAATGAAAATGTAATAACTTGATCAAAAGTGACAGTAAAGACATTTATAATGCTACAAAAAAAATCTATTTCAATTAAATCTTGAATTTAAAAAAAAAATAATAATAATATATATATATATATATATATCTCACAGGTTACAATAAGCAGCACAACTGTTTTCAACATTGATAATAACAAGAAATGTTTATTGAGCAGCAAATCAGCATATTAGAATGATTTCTGAAGGATCATGTGACACTGAAGACTGGAGTAATGATGCAAAAAATTCAGCTTTGCCATCACAGGAATACATTTTAAAATATATATCAAAATAGTTTAAATTTGAAATAGTATTAAATTGTTTACCACTTGATCAAATAAATGCTGACAGTGAATCTTTCAAAAACATTTTCAAAAAAAAAAAAAAAAAAAAAAAAAATCTCACCGACCCCAAAATAGTCAGTATATATATAGTTAGTACAGTTCTTATGGATCCTTATGGAATAATACCATTAAAATTTAAATTAAAGAACATTAAAAAATAAATAAATAAAAATAACATTTTCATGTTTATGCTAAAAAGTGTTGGTTGTGTGATTCAGACCTTCTTGGCCCTGGCTGTAGCCGGGGGATCCTTTTCTCCGCTCTTCTTTCGTTTCTTATCAGCCTGTTTGTTGCCGAGACGTGCTGTTGTGAGCGTTATGCTGGTGGGGGTGTGCTGAAACGCTGTGTACAGCTCTAGTGGAACCTCATCCCCACTTTCTGTAGCACTGGTGTCCCCGTCTGCAACAATGACACAAAGTACATGAGCTTGTATACCAAATCCAACCCCCTACCACTGACAATTAACCCTCAAACTAAGTATAAAATAATGCCTGTTTGACCTAGAGCTGGGCAGTATGACCAAAAAACTATATTACAGTATTTTTTTTTAAAGATGAGAGAGAATGAGAATGAGCTTTATTGCCAAGTATGTTTACACATACTAGGAATTTGTTTTAGTGACAGAAGCTCCACAGTGCAACAGAGTGACAGTGACAAGAACAAGTAAGATTCTGGCAATTTCACTGTATATCACTATTTTTTTTTTTTTTTTCCACTGGACATTTATTGTGGCTTATTTTACTGTCAGAAGTACAGAGAATATAAAAACACTGTAAGGACAAATACAAATTTACTTTTAAAAAAATGGTGGTAATCAAATCAATTTATCAAACTTAATTTAGTATGGTGATGTTTGAAAAATACATATTGTTCGCAAAAATGAAACTGGTATACAGTATGAACCTGTTTACCACCCATCACTAGTTTGACCAAACACTTGTCCTCGAAAAGCAGTTTGACACTGAATCAAACTGCAGTTGTAATGCCTAACCAACTCCAGCAGGTGGCATTTGAGCTGGAGAGCTTAATATTTTCAATCTAAGGATATCTCTAGTAATTACTGACACCACTACAGGAGAGCTTCTTATAGAATTGCCTGTAAAGATTTTAGGAGGGTCAGGTTTATATTTCATGTTATACAAAAGCTCACGTGATCATGTATACATATAGTGTTTATATACAGTGTCATCAGACTCTAAAGATGCTTATCTGGAACTGAACTGTGGGAAAAAGCAGTAGTGGCATTGTTTCTGTGGGAGAGGCTGAACGTGTCTATAGGTGTGTTTGTTTATGTGCATGCATGGAGAAAAAAAAAAAAAAAAACTCACCAGACATGTTCTCTCTCTTCCTGGTTTGCAGTAGGATGGCGTGCTCTCGGTCCAGAGTACGTGGCTGACAGCGCTCACACAGGTAGGTCTCGGGAATGTGCTGCCGGTCGATCCCCATGCAGTCTATGTGCTGCCACACACTAATACACAAAGCCAAAGAGAGATACGGGTGAGAAGTTTCACTCTTTTGGTATTGGCTTTTGACTGTGAACAAAGTGACTGACAGATCTTACTATCTAAACATTCAATCAACTGTCTAAACTAGTTTTCATCTACACTCAGAATTCCCAGCACTGTTACATGTCCTGTTGACAGCACTAATCTCAAACGAAGAATGTGATCTTATAATCTCAGCAAACATTAATGTCACTGTTTAGAGAGCAGAAAACAGGCAACGCTGCATAAAACGATCGTAGTATTTCAAAAGAATAAAGCTAGAAAACCAAAATAGATTTTCAAGAGCCTTTCTGGGCTTTTTTCAAACCTTGCATAAAACACACAGCCTACTGTCTAATTACGTTAAATTAAATACTTGACATATATAGAATATATTCTATATAGAGAGACGGTGCACTCATATTATTTATGAATGGGAGAAAGTCACTGCGTCACTGCAGCTGCTGTTAGAAGCTCCGGTTGTTATAGAAACAGTCAATGTGCGCATAGGACTGCACATACGCATTGGCTGGTCTAGTCTGAAAAATAAGCATTTTTAACGCTATTTGGGCATAAGAAACATTTATGAGGGAGTTCGTCAGATTTTGTTGCTGATTTGAAATATGTTATTTAATTGCATTTTCAGCAAGCAATTTTTGAGATTTCAAGATTCCCCTGTTCAAGTAGATAGGACTTGGTCTTGGATGCCTGAAAATAGCTGCCTAGAAGCGTTGCAAATATGGCTGCCGAGTGAACAGACTTTTCTTGTAAGGGACTTTGCACAAAATGAAATATCTAAACAATTATGGATATTACTCAAAATCAACATCAAGATAGAAAACAAGAAAATAATGTACAAAAATCACAACACAAATACTTTGCTGAAATGCATTTAAAATAAGGACTGGTCACTATGTTAGATTATATAGCTTTCTACTAGGAATGCATCGATACCACTTTTTCCAGAACAAGGACGATATTTTCACTTCATTTGTAATTTTTAAATATTTTAGGTAGAGAAACCAAAATAATATGAATCGCATTCATTGATTTTATTTGTTTAGCAAATATATAATTTATCTTTCATTTAACAGCACAGCGTGTATATAGAGCTGCTTCAGCAGGGCTCAATGCTAAAGATCTTTTTCTACTGGCCTGGGCAGCGTTTGCCAATAGCATCGTAAGCCTAAGATGATCGTAGAACCATTGCCACCAATGGAGCTGCGATCAACTTTCAATGCTTTTGGGAAACGCTACCCTGGTTGGGTCAGTGGTTCAAATGTTTAGGTACCAGTGAAATATCACAACTCTCTATTACAATTTTGATATTACAGCAAAAACTACTATCCTAATTAATGTAAATGTTAACATTATTAAAGACAAGCAAACAGTCAGTAATAAAATAAGAACAAATAATCCAATTAAAAATAGCACAAATAAATACAATAGAACAAAGATACAAATGAAATAAACTGTGCTTTAGGTTCTCAGGTAGGTCTAAGGCCACATACATACTAAGTTTCAGGAGTGACAACCACATTTAAATGTGGGAGTGAATCCCCAAAATTATCGTTATGTGCGTACGGAACACAACGAAAATGCGATGATTGACAGCTTGGAAACAATAGCAATGTTCTGCCATCTCTCGTGTTTGGTATCCGTTATTGTGACCAAAGTAATATTACAGTGACAAAACACTCATTTTCAGCAATTTAACAAAACATAGTTGACGAAGGCGTCATGTTTTGTTTATGCTTGTACAGCCTGTTTCACACAGAGCGCGCTCTTTCTGTGTTGCCATGATCACTCATCATAAGCATTTTTGGGCTTGATGCTTAAGCTCGTCTCTTAAAGTGAACGGGTATATGGAGTTATTAAAGTGAGCAGACATGAATGACAATATTTTGGTTTTATTTTCAGCATAAAGCATGTGGATTTATCACGGTTTATTATAGGCTTGTTCTTGTTCGCTGATTTTTCTATCCAGATCTGGCAACACGAATGAATCAAGGCTCGTGCTTTCCCTGTGATTCACCGCGCATACAGAAGAGAGACACATCTCCGATGCACGTTAAAAATGTCAACTAGTTGTTCAGTTCGGTTCCGTACACACTGCATAGAATTTCTGTAAATGCGGTTGACACTACCTGTATTTTACTGAACTGTGTGTGTACAGAATGCGATTAAGCACTAAAAGGTGAACTGACAACCGAATTTAGCTGCAGTGTGTACATGGCCTAAAAGTAGTTTTCAGGTACAGAATTTGAATAATTCTGAAGTAATCAAATGTTAAATAACACCGCATATGATCTTCACTGTATAAATTAAATAAAAAATGAATCTTTATTTAAGTTACAAAAGTCATTCAGTCAAGAGCAGTGAGTGATTTCTTTGTCCTTTGTTGTTTGATTAACATTAAAAACACAGTAGCAGGTTTATTCAGCTGCTGTCCCTTTAAGACTGAAAGCACGGAACTAATATACTGTTACACACACATTTTGATTACGTTCACTTAAGATAACGTGAAAGAATTCAATGCAGTATTTAAACGTTGTCTAGCTTTCTGGGCTCGCACTTCGGAAGTTTGTGCACAGTAAACTTCTTGTCCTGTAAAAATGTAGGGAACCACTCGTTACACATAAATCATGTAACAGTTTTTACGTACATATAAGACTTTGTTTTAATTCAAATGACGCATGTGTGCTGAGTGAGCGATCAGCAATCAGAAACAGAAGTGGCACTCTCTCTTTTTACCGTCAGTTAACGTTAGTAAGATGTGCCTCGTATTAACTTCTTTGCTATTGACATATCAGACCGAACTACAAACTTTTCAGAAATGTCTGTGAAAAAGGGATGAACGCTCGACAAACTCATGGGTCTGTGCCAGGGGTGCGACAGTTCACTGAGGGGAGAAGAGAAAAAATAAAAATAAAAATATCGAACTGTTCGGTTCTCCACCGTACAGTTCGGCACGCGCTTGCACAGCGGTTTATCCCAAATCTGACAACGCATCTACAATATGGTTTGCTAAAAACAACAACGTGTAAAACAGACAGACGGATTCGGCTAATGTATGTTTCAGTCGATGGGTATGCATTCTAGTTTCCCAATACGTTACAACAGCGATGATCAAAAGAACATGGACAAAACAGTCACACGGTCAATGACGTACCGAAAGCTCTATGATTTACACCGTCATCACCCGGGTGTTGATAGCGCGCGAGCGCAGGTGAGACCTGAACATCTCACGTTGCTATCTGTGTTTAAACTAAACTCATTTAAACCATGCCAATTTAAACTTTCATCCATAAGACACGAAAGAGAACTTGCGCGCGCTGTGAGGAGATTTGTGTACGTGCAAATACTCTTTCAAGTCTTGCACCTAAATGGACAAGTTCACACAAAAATGATGTCAACATGCCCATCTTAGCGAATATCCTAACAAACATAGTAGGTTATGTCTTAAGAGAAAAACGAGACAGACAACGCATGTGAATCAGTATCAGTGTATTGGATCTTTGAATTATGTCTTAAAGGGAAAGCAGTCTAATATTCCTGCTCTCTGTGTTTTAATGTTAATCATGTGTCTTTATTTGACAACTGTCCTATTTTTTTTTTTACTGAACACAGCACATACCGAACTGTACCGAAACCGTGACCCTCAAACCGTGACCCTCAAACCGTGATACAAACCGAACCATGAGAAATCTGAACCATCCCACCCCCAGTCTGTGCCACTGCGCGCTCAACCCACTCCGCGTTTCATTTATCAGCTCGCGCACAGCAGCTGTATAGCTGTAAATATTTAATTTGTTTAACATTCTATTAATTTGATACATTTACTTGGACATCCTTCTCCGATATATAAATTCTGCTCTCTGTTTGCTTTGTTGTCAGTGTTTATTTCTCACAAGCACTGTACTATACACACTGCATGGTATTGGTTGTTGAAATCTGAGCATTTTAATGAGCACAGTATCGGGCCCAATACCAATGTTGGTATTGGTATCGGTGCATCCCTACTCTCTACCATCTAGAAAAGAGTTTTACAAAATATAAAATATTACATTTAGCTAAAATGTAAATTTAAGAGTACAAATAATGCAAACCTAAAAATAAATTATTATAACATGGGCATTTTTACCCTACATCTGGGGCATCTTTGCCCTTTTAAACTATTTTTGACAAAATAAAGCCATCTACTACCTAGAAAATATTTTTTTGAAATACCAATTACAACATTAAAAACCTTTATTATAAAACTTATTTAATTTTCAATATTATGATTTGCATCTACCCTATATTTAAAATATCTAGGACATTTTTGTCACTCTGTGGTATCTTTGCCCTCTTAATTTCTGACTGTATAAGACTCAACGGTTGTACTGTACACAACTTTTAGACACTTCAAGCTAGATATGCAACTCACAAGGTTTTGAAACACAGCCATGAACATCATAATTACACATATAGACGTAGTTTGAACATGTCCTACCTGCACTTGTCGCAGCAGATCATGTAGCCATCGTCATGGGTGAAGCCGCAGATGCAGCGTGTGATGTCAGCACCGTAGCTGCCGTCTTCCGAGGTGCTGAGCGTGGTGCCACGCGACGCCTCGTCCTGCCCGCCGGGCACGAACAAGTTCTCGCCTGGCCGGCCGCCGGACACAAACAAACTCTCGCCCGGTCGGATCAGCACCGAGGGAGGCGGGGACGCCGGCGGGGTGGGTGGGGGTCGCGCCCCATAATTATGGTCCTGTCGAAGAGCGCAGGAGGAGGAACCATTAGAAAGTCGTTAAGCAAAAGCATGATCAGATAACACAGAATGTAGATAAGCAGGTCAAGGCTCTAAAGGTGTGTAAGTGCAGCAAGGTGTGTGGCGTGTTTGCTGGGGGATGATACTTACGGCATAAGGCAGACCGATGTAGCCGTGGGAGTGGTGGGAGCTGCTGCTGTAAATCTGGTGAGGGTAGCTGGACTTCTCAACTACCACAGAGCTCGCCTCCACAGATTCTGGTCTACTCCATATACACAAACACACAAGAAAAAAAAAGAGAGAGGCCGGAATGAGGAACAAGTCTGACAAGGCGTGTGTTTTTAAAGCATACACACACACACAAAAAAAACAAAAAAAAAACAGGTTTGACGGCAGTGAAACACAAGGGAAAGGAAGAACAAAGATTAACAAAGCTTGCTGGTTAGCAAGGAGAAGTTCATTCACCAACGTATCAAGTTTTTTTCTTCACCAGTGAATGCATATTTTAGTAGGACAAAGAACATGATAGACCTCAGTAGTGACCTGCTATCTGTACACACGTGTGTGTGTGTCCTGTCATGCCCTCAACTGGCGGGACGCAGCTTGTAGAAAGTGAAATAACAGGATCACACATCTCTAATCTCACAATTAAGTCTGTCACAAACCCAAACCCTATCTTTTCCACACAAACATGCCCAATGAAAGGGCCCTCGCTTCCACATGTTTTTAGAAAGCGAATGAAATGAATGGAAGACGATTTAGAGTAAAACCAGAAATGGCAGGAGTGTTTTGGTGTATGAAATTGGCAGCAAAGGGGCCTTTAATGCCAAGTTTTATTGGCAGAATGTGCAAAAAAGGACATGTATAGAAAGAAGGACCCTTACAGACAGATTTACAATCACGTATATAAACATAACAGTGATTTTCTCACACAAAACCTTTCAAGGTCACATAGCCACTTTAATACCAGTATAGAAACAGATTACACGTTTAACCTGACACCAGAGTACTCACATAAACAACGGTTACGGTAATTTGCATATCACTACATTTCTGTTCATGAAGCAAGCATGTGCTTGAGAGACGACACAAAAACAAGCACATACGTACTTCAAAGGTACCATAGTTCTTAATAAAACGGGAAGATCCCCCCAAAAAAGGGTGCCAAAACTTACCATAAATCAAGGCGTCTGTGGAGTAAAAGGCAAAAGCGCAACAGCATGCAGAAACCAGTCCGTATTCGCTTCTCTTTCCTGTTTTTGTTGTATTCTCACTTTCCTCCCAATCATGTCTCACTGCAAGCGGAGAGAAGCTATACCTGCTGTCCTTCTCGTCCCATTCACCTCGTGCTGTCTTGTCCCTACCTCACGCTCACACTTCCTGATTCAGTTGGCGCTTACAGCTAACTGTCAAAGTGAAAGTGTGTGAACCGCTGAGGGGCGGGCCCTTTAGAGAAAGAGAGTGTGTGTGTGTATGTGTGTGACTGCATGAGTCAAATGAGAACAAGAGCTCTTACGAAAAAACTGCCCTTCCAGGCAGGCGATAAATGATTAGCAGGTTTTTATTGATGCCTTTACATTACGGTGTGGTTTTAGCGATAAGATTATCAACGAGGGGCAGGTGACAGGCCGGGGGATTTCCTTCACATCGGTGACAATAAACTCTCTAGTGTCTTTACTAAAAAACAGCCGCCTTCCTAAGCAGGCTTAGGAGGAGGACTTTAAACAGGCAGCGAGTCAAAAGGAGACAGAGAGAAGGTGTTTGAGTAGGTGCAATGACAGAGAGGTTTGACAGATTGACAGAAAAAAAAAAAAAAAAAAAAAAAATCTAATTACCCATAAATGCAGCATCAAAGCGCAACATTATTTTGAGCCCATAAAAGAATTGACACCCGGGTGCAATGTTTTAGACGCTAAAATATTTTCTCTTCTTAAACTTCAATATCCAATGACAGCTAACAAAGTATTTGGAAAATTAGTATTTCACAATTTTGTCCTAACCAGGTGCAATGCAATAATGGTTGGTGTTTTAACGCCATGCCATCTTTCCTGACTATTTTCATGGTGAGTAACAAGTTGCAATACTATAAAAGAGCAATTTAAAAACCTATATAATGTTTTAAAATTAGCTTTAGATAAAAACTCTAAAATGGATTCAGTGTCAAGCAAGAACTGATAAATATATATATATAGTATCTTGAACATTGTATAAACGTGTCCACCAATTTCATAAATGTAAATTAGAGTTGTCAAAAGTACTGACTTCGGTACTGAAATTTGAAAAATGTGATGCTTTGAGCACTGTTGAGCGGATTTGTAAACACCTCTGATTGGCCATCGTGTTCACGCGCTCATCAGATGTGTCTGTGATTGGCTACAATGATCAACGCATGGGAGCGCTCCTGTGTGTGTCTGTGTAAGCGCTCGATGAAGAGCGTCATTGATGACTATTCACAATGTTTTTGAAGCCAATCACAGACATATCTGATGAGCGCGTGAACACAATGGCCAATCAGAGGTGTTTACGAATCCACTCAACAGCTCTCAAAGCGTCACATTTTTAGAATTTAATCTGGAAATCTCTTCGCAACACACGATGTTATTGTATTGTGTCAAATTGGTCAAAATTAGTACAAAATTGATCAAACAGCGAAAAAGAGCTAAAAAAAAAAGATGGAAAAAAGACAGGACAGAGTTTGCATGGAGTGTAATTGAAGCTCCAATTAGACGTAACTGGTATGCATGTGCTAATCATAGCCCACTGCTCCAGAGACAGCTTAATATGGAATAGACACAATGCACACACACACCTGTTGAGAGAGAGTGGGGCGACAGTGGGGTTCCTACACATTTTTTTATTTCAAAATTCCAAATTCCCAAACCTATCTGTAGATTTTTCAGACCATATTTTACATAAATGGTTGATACAGCATTATTTTCAGCATTATATGTGGTATATAATACAGTCATCTCTAAATATTTTTACTTTCATTTTTCATTGGTTTTCGCAAAGTGATAACATGCGCTTACATGATGAGAAAAACCCAAAACACTTTATAATCTGCATATATTCACCTCTGCCACATCAGCTGGATTCTTTAAATGTGGTTTGATGTTGCACGATAACCAAAGAGCAAAGCACAGTCTGATTTAGATGATTGTTTGCTCCTTTATCTGTTTCTGGTTTGAGTGGTACATGCACATTCTTTTAGTAAGGTTCAAAAGAGACTCGCTTATGGTAAAGACAAACAGCTTTGCGTAATAAAAATAAGCACCTTGAATTTATTCATTCATTTTGGACAAATCACTAAATCTTTCCCTCTGCTTGTAAGGCAAATTTATTTTTAGTAATTCTTAATTTTATATTTTAGAAAACTGAACAGGGGCAATAGTCTTGAAACACAAATATTTTTCCATACTTGGACCTGGAAATTTTCCATCTAGACCTGGAAATTACTCAAATCAAATTCCATACTTTTCTAAACTGCGTAGGAACCCTGAGATAGGGCATAGAAAGAGTGACAACTTACTTTTAAGGGCTCACATTTCCTCCTATTACATACCTAGACATGCAACACAAGTTACATGTGTGTCATGTTTAACGTAAATCACACCAGACAGCGTCCATCTAGAGCTGGACGAGGTTTAGAGGGATTTACAGAAGCTGTTTCAGGTTCAATGGCATTTTAACGGACTATCTGTTGACATCACAGTGATGCACAATGCCTGGTAACCATGACAACCTCTGCCGCAGGCCCGGGGTGGGCTGACCCTGACTGAGGAGTAATGTCAGGAACAAGAAAAAAGCCATGTAGGAGACGTGCGACACTCGGATAAGATCCGGTGATGCATAGACCACCACGTAAGACCAGCCAGAGATAAACAATGCAACATTATTTTTTTTCCCATTATGTGCCGTTTCTCATTTAGTGGCAGGTGGAGATCCTTCTTAAAGCTTGTTAGAGCCTTGTGGAATAAATCTGCGTATGCAGACAGCCGTATGGATGCCCGAAAGACTAAAACCCAGACGGATGTAAAGCTACACGGCAGCACGGCCTCTTAAGCAGGCTAAAGCTCCAGGGCCCAGCTGTCACTCAGACGGTCGCCATGACAACAGGCCCTGCGCAGTGCAGGAGAGCGCGCCATGGCAACGGGACGGAGCTCCGCATTTAAAGAGAAACACACTGCATTCATTCAAGCGCATGCTGCAGAGGGGAGGGGTCTGCTGTACGGCACGTGATGTAAAATCTATCAGACGTTTAACAGCAGCGTTTCCTGCGCTGAAACTCACAGAATGTATAAGAGAAATCTGATGAATAGTAATATAGAAATAAAATAATAAAAGACGTGATTATTGATCCTACAAATACCAAACAGCAAACCAAATCCCATTCTGAATGCAATTCAACATTTTTTTTTTAAAAAAGGGACAGTACAATATTTTCTCTTCTTAAACTTCAATATCCAATGACAGCTAACCAAGTATTTTGAAAATTAGTATTTTTACAATTTTGTCCTAACCAGGTGCAATGCAATAATATAAAAAAAAAAAATAAAGGACGTATTGATCCTACAAATACCAAACGGAAACCAAAACCCATTCTGAATGCAATTCAACATTTTTTTAAAGGGACAGTACACCTAAAATGAAAATGGCGGAATTGCCTCAACCTTTTGTCATTTTAAAATGTTTCTTAAATCTTTTTTTTATTTACGCAGAAGAAAACATAATAATTCAGGTA
This sequence comes from Ctenopharyngodon idella, assembly GCF_019924925.1. Lineage (NCBI taxonomy): Eukaryota > Metazoa > Chordata > Actinopteri > Cypriniformes > Xenocyprididae > Ctenopharyngodon > Ctenopharyngodon idella. Next base: position 3,638,121 of record NC_067223.1, on the reverse strand, counting down.
CTTGGTTCTATTTATCAGTTGTTGATTGGATGTTGAGATGTGGGCGTTGCCCTCAAAAGTGGAGGCAGATGAACGTGAGTGTGCAGGGATGGAGTTTATATAAAAAAAATAATGATTTAAGTAGTCATGGACGAATTTTCATTTCATTTTATAACTCTTTAAATTTTCTATTCCTCACATAAAGCTATTGTATGCTTTCAGAAGTCATACAGATCACTTTTATGGTGTTTATGGGTTTTATGGGTTTATTCTCAGTTTTGGACCTTGACAGCTTCAGCCTCCATATACTTCCATTGTTTGGAAAAGAGCAACTGCTAAATAACTTATGTTCCACTGAAAAACGATATTTTTTTTCTTTTGCAATAGCAGCAGAGCATGTTTCTGATGAGAAAGTCACAGACAGATGAGAGAACGGAAGCGGTGGTGGAAAAATCTGACTACAGATGCGCTTCCCTCTGCTGATGCAACCAGAAAATGAACAAAACGAAACAAAAGGTAGTGATGAGTCAATATGAAAGGACACCGACAGCGAGAAAGAGAGAGAAAAACTCACTCTGAGCCTGCAGCCATGTCCAGGTATGAGGTGTTGGCCGTGTCCACCCCTACTGGGATGACTATGCTCATGACGTTCTGTGCTGGGAGTCTCTTGTCCTACTGAGTCCAGAGCACAGCAATCCAAAACACTGAGGCATGTCAGCCACAGCACTCATTGCACACATCTAAGTGCATCCACAAGGCCTGCAAAGAGATGGAGAGAAAAACACAGTTAAGAGTTTGACAATCAACAATACACCAGACAAAACAGGGCAATAAAAATGTGACTGGGGCACATTTATGGAAACTACACACAGATAGTGTACATATTACGAAACCCTGGGTCATTTCAGCTAGTATTGTAAACAGGATGTGACACTTTTCAAAGAGTAGCTATGATTCATAGCACAAACATGAGGCTATCGTTGGCCATGAGGCGTTATTCTTCCAAGCATCAAGAGCACTGGTTAACATGTTTATTTCTAATGGAAAAACATCAAAAGGTGGGGCTTTAACTTGATGGTTTGTGCTTCAACACATTGGCTTGGGTAAAGCTACTTGGCTTCTAAAAGAAAGAAGAAAAAAAAAGAAAAGAAAAAAAAAAATCAGCGTTTGAACACGTCTTTTGTATAACAAGGGAGGGGAAGTGAAGATTGTGTGGCAAAAGCGTGTCCAATAACAGAGCTCGACCTTTGCAGAAACAAACAGGGTGAAGTGACTACGCATGGACACAAGGGGGCGCAGTTGCATGCTTGGTCAGAGCCATCATGAATGTGAAGAGAGAGAGAGAGAGAGAGAGAGAGAGAGAGAGAGAGAGAGAGAGAGAGAGAGAGAGAGAGAGAGAACACAACATGGAGGCAGCTTTTATATTTTCCGCTCATCCATAAACGTCTATTCAATGCTCACGTCCTGAGCGTGCACAAAGACGTGTCGTTGCGACACTGCTCGTGAGAGGATTTAATGTGTACATGGTGGAGGCAAAAAACGGATGGAAAGATTAATGATTAAGCGTTATATTTGTCCGGGCAGAGCGATATGAAGAGATGCAGCTCTGTGAACAGAGAGGGAAGTGGCATTGATGGACAGCAAAAGATAGCAGCAACAGCCAATCAGGGGCTTCCCTTGCAAGTAACGTTTTAATCCTGGTCAGAGGGGCTAAATATGTCACACTGACATACTTCTCCTGGAACAACAAACAGGGTGGCGACAAAGGAATTAAAGTGTGTGTGTGTTGTGGTGATAAGTGGGATTAGAGGAGGGGCCAGATGCTGGGACATACAGTCTACAGATGAAACCTGGATTTTGGCGAGACTGTTTGGCTACTAACAAAAGAGGATGGAGGAAGACTAGTAAACTAGTATTGTGCCAACAGGGTCTAAAACTAAGCAACCAATTTCAGTGATAAATAACTGCCTGTAATTCATATTTATTAATGTACATTTCTACTAGGGATGCTCATAATTAACTGGTTAACCATTAACCGAATTTTGACTGGTTAATATTATTGGTTAAAGGGTTTATAAAGTAGTAACTTTTAAAGTAGTTTTTCAAGATATTTTGAAAACATTTGCTGCATGGTTAAAAAATACACTACACATAGGGCCTGTTTACACCTGGTCAATTCATGCGTTTTCTCTGATCGGCTAGCTATCTGATTTATAAAAACGATTCCATTTACACTTGGCCACATAAATGCGTCTCTCCAAAACGGATATAAATCCGATCTTCAATTCCGGCGCTATACGCAGATTTCATGGAGTTCACGTCACTGAAAGCAACAAATATGAGCTGCATTTATTGATAATCAGCTAATTTCAAAATCAAAGACCGCAATAGGAGAGAGCGTGGCCACAGCACTGGTAAGATCATTTAGTCTCATTACTTTTAATGAAGATGATTGTGTTTTGAGCGCCTGCGACTTACTTTCAGTTTGATTTGCGGCAGTTTGGCGTTGTCTCGCTGAAGAGATACTCAGCTGTTCATATGGGGTGATGCGTGCTGCAGTAGCGCTGTCATATCTGACTATAACATGTTATTTAGCCTATAACACGGTCTCACACGTTTATTTTTTAGTATTTTTGGAAGGAGTTAAATTTGCATATGTGGTTTCTACAACCAGATGCATTTAGACCTGTTCAGTTTTGACTGGAATACGTCCCAGACCACCTCCTGAAGTGGTTTGAGCAATCGGATTTATATCCATCTCGAATGCGTTTCGGAGGGCATTTACACCTGGTTTTTTCATGATCGGATAGCTATCCGATCAGAGAAAACGCATGAAGTGACCAGGTGTAAACAGGCCCACATAAAATTGAGTTTTTGAGAGAGAGAGAGAAAAAAAAAACAAAAAAAAAAACCCACATATGTAGCATTTTATAATTATATTCAGAAATAATGTATAGCCTGAAAAAAGTATTCTTGTCACCTCATAACATTAAGGTTGAACAACTGCAGTCACATGGACTATTTTAATGATGTATTTACTACCTTTCTGGGCCTTGGAAGTAGTTATTATGTTGCAGTCTGTGGGGATTCAGAAAGCGCTCGGATTTCATCAAAAATATCTTAATTTGTGTTCCTAAGATGAAAGAAGGAACAACATGAGGGTGAGTAATTAATGAGAATTTTCATTTTTGGGTGAACCAACCCTTTAATATATTAATAATTTTAAACATTTTACATGACGTTTTATTTACTGAGACAAACCCTGCAGGGCAAAAAAAAAAAAAAAAAAATCACTTAGAGCTGTGGTCAGGGTTGCCAGGTCTGTGCAACAAAAGTAGCCCAATAGCCAGTCAAGTCAAAATTAGCCCAAAAACAGCCTAATGCAAATTTTCTCCATCAGACGGCTGAATTCTCCACTTAATTTGTACATCTGGGGGATGTTTTGGGGGTGTTGGGCGCCAAAATCGTACATACGGGGGTGGAAAGCAACCTGCGGAAAAAAAATCTATACCTGCGGCAACAACTTAAAAGTAAATTTCTCTGGAAAACCACGGACTTGGCAACACTGGCTGTGGTTGCACTTTTCTTTTTACTAGATCATTCATCAACATAATATGATGCATTTGTATCATAAAAAAAGAAAAAGAAAGAAAAAGAAAAAAATACTACCATTCTTATATTTGCAATCCAAAACATCTAAAATAACTAATAAAACCAATTTTTACCCAGATTTGGCACTTGTTAGATAAGTGTTAATTTTGGACTTTGCATACTAGGACTGTGATAAAGATCACTGCAAATAAACAAAACATGAACTTACATGCCTGCACACAACACACACCTTGACCAGCCTTAACATGCCCCCTTTAGATACACACATACATACAAACACTCCCCTATGAAGGTGGCACATCTTCTGCTCACTGTTTGGAAATATATTAGAATGACTGTCATTTGTATTGGGTGGCATGTTGGAGAACAGACTTTCAGACCGTATGTGATGTGTGCGAGACGCGTGTGCTGTTATGTAGAGCATAAAGAGAGAGGCTATAAAGCAGTCCAGAGACTCGCAGAGATGACAGCTGTCAGCTTCGGGGTTAATTAATAGGAATCTGACAACGTGTGTCGGTTAGTGTGTGATTTACTCTGTAGGCAACTACAATTCTCCCATTTTTGGCCATGTCAGGTCGCTTTCACAAGCGCAGTGGGTCTAATATATTGCGGATGTTTCGACTGCTGTGAAAAATGAATGGAGTTTCACCACTCTTGAAAAGGCACAGTAAATAATAGCTCTGCTCCAAACCTAGTGAACTGCCTTGCTGTCTTTTGTTTACAAAGGCATCTGTCTTTTAAGGCAGTATCCTAACTGAATTGGAACCTAATAAGTGACTGATTTGGAATGCTCTACATTAGGCAGCATTATGGCACACAAATAGCTCTCAAAAATAGAGACTAAGAGACGCCACTATATATTGATTCCAATAAAGTTTTAATGCCAGCAAAACAGAGCACACAAATATAACATTTTAACATAATTAGATTGTATTATATGAAATATATGACTTTCCTGTCTAATTATATATATATATATATAAAAATGTGGATTTACAGTTGATTTCAGCATGAGAATACAGGGAAAAACATTACTATATTAATACTAGTATGCTGTAAAATAAGAAAGACTAATAATAGTCAGTCAACAGTAAAATTACAATGACAATATTCATGGTAAGGTTAGCGAAACAAAAACAGTTTAATTATTGATTAGCTGTTGATATGACAGTGTGTTGTAAGTACATACCCACAAAAGAGTATTGTAATAAATGCTATATCAACTTTATTTGTTTGGAAAACTGACAAAAAATAAATAAAAATAGATTTTGTTATTATAGCAAGTCCAAGCTGAATTTTAAGGCTTGGAAAGGGGGATTGGAAACCCTGTTGCAAAAACTAATTCCTGTAAGACACACTGGCTACAAGATGCCTTAAAATGCTCCCTAGGTAGGCAGCTTCAGCTTGCTACATTTTGGAACAGAGTTTAAGTTCCCATGTCCTCTTCACGAAGAAGTGACAAACACAGGAAGAGGGCGAAAGAGAGACAACATTGTACAGTGTAATAAACCCATTTCCCTTAGAAAGCATACGGTGGGTCTCTTTCCAGCTTTCTCGCACAGAGTCTGTTCTTCTTGGCCTCAGCAGGGCAATCCTGCCGTCACTGCTTAGGAATGCACGCGTGCGCACTGCCTCTCTGTACACACACACACACACACACACACACACACAGAGATAACCATAACATATCTCCTCCGAATGCCCAGACGTACCCTTTTCTTTACTCTCAAACACTCGCACACACATTCAGCAGACACCCCCCTCCTTAAAAATGCAAAACGGAGGGATGTGTGGAAAAATCTAGTACAGTAGAGCATTCCTGGCTAAATCAGAGCATTCAGACTGCCTCTGACACGCCCATTTCCTTTAGTAAAACTGTCTGCCACTCAAGAGGAACGCAGCCAGAGAGAGAGAAAAAGAGAGAGAGTAAGAAAGAAAAATGCTTGCCCTACCCGGATTTCTTTCCCTCCCCTAGCTGCACTTCCTAAATAAACCCTTGACACTCAAAAGGGAAGGGAGGGGTGGATGGGGAGAGAAAAGGGGGAGATGGCTGCGGAATACGAGACCAATTAAATGGTCATGAGGAAAGAGAAGCCATTTAAAGAGCCTATAAAAAGATCAACAGCTTTTGAAACAAAATATAAAAAAGCCTATCTGAAAACATCAAATATTAATTCTTTTCTGTTCTGTTCTTTCTGTGATTTTGAGATTTCCACTGGCTCCCTAACTATCCATCTAAGGAATGATGATGAGGGACCAATTCTGGCACAGAAGCAGCCAGCTGAATCCAACTGTTTTTCCTCCTCTCTCTGTATGGACACAATGTCGTATGGGAAGCTCCTCCTTCCGGCAGCTCGCTACAGCGGGCAGGGAAACCCACAGCCTCATGTAGGAGTATTTTTTCCTTTCTCTCCCTGTTTCTCCCGCTCTCTCTCCCACAGTCATTTTCCTGGTTTGCGCTGTCTGATTTTCAGCGGGGAGAGATGGAAATAGAGCAGGCTTCCAAATGCTAGCCCCGGTGATGTGACTTCACACCATTCACGCAGTCTGAGTCATCACAGCCTACGCTACACTGAGGCTTTACACAACCACGTGCCTCAAAAATGCACGAACGCACGCCGAGAGCTTTTCCTCACTGTCATTGATGAAGATGCATGAGGTACGAGGTTGTATCACCCTGTTCGCATCTCTTCCTGTGAGACAAATATGCCACAATCAGAGCACAATCAAGGCCACCGGCCAGCTCTTGGTGTTGAAGAAAAGATGAGAACAGATTATATTCAAATATGAATTTATTAGTGGTGTTTACTAAATTTTCCCATACTTAAGAACCAACTCTTAATACAACTGTTAAACATCAGAGCTGCAGAGACAAATAATGACTTAGCAGATGATAAAAGAGAAAAATAAAATAAAAAATTGACTTAAACCACAATGTCTAGAGGTCAGAATACACACTTGAGGGTGGGCTCTTTTGACTTGGGCCACTAAGCAAGGACGTGTCTCTGGTCTGTATTTTATCTTGGCCTCTCTAACAAACGTTATTGAGGTTAATGGCTCCTGTGCTACAGTCTGCCAAGTGGCTGACCACAGTGCACCTCCAACATGGTCAGAGAGGAGGCACTTGACATTCTTAAATTAGATAAGGATGACTGATGACAAACAAAATCAATGATGCACATCCCCCATCTATAGATTCAATGAGTGGTTCATTAAGATTTATAAAGAAAACTTACATTTTCGTAAGTTGAAACTCACTACAACAACGCTATGTTGTTGCTATTTGGTTGCACACTAGCCCGAGTCTAAAGAGGCCAACTTCAAGTCTCTATGATATTCGTGTGTCCCTCTTACAAGAGATTACTTTCCATCTTATTTTTATCAGTCAAGAAAAATTGTAAGTCTGACCATTTAGAAAACTAATAGCACACCTCACCTCCAAAAGATGTACAATGTATCATCTAGAACACAAAACTGAAAAACAAACAATGGTCCCGTTTACACCTGGTATTAAAATGCGTTTTGTTTGATCGGATCACAAGTAAATGAGGGAGACAGGTTTACACCTGGTATTTTAATCTGTCTCTTTTGTCCATTTTCAACTACTCCTGTTCTGTTTTCTTCAAGGGGAAGGTCTACGGGCGGGTAAATGTATGTTTTTTTTCCCCGATCTTTCGATCTAATGGACAAAATGAGCTTGCACAATTACATATGAACTCTCCCATAATGATGGAAAAACATACAGAGAGCAGCAGCTTTCGTTTCTGCTCTAACAGCCACAAGTCCGGCCGAACGCTGTGAGTGCTTGTTAGAAATCAGGAATGGTGAGAGAACATTATGCTTGGTACATTTTTCGTCTTCAAACCAAACTTGCGTCTTCAGCCGACAAAGTTTAAATCCCGTCTGTCTAGCGCGCTTTCCATAATGTTTATGCATTAGGTCAGTAGGCGGAGAGGAGGTGGTCTTTAGTAGCTGTTCGAACACATTCGACCACATGAGCGTTTCCACTACGAAAGCAATCCGGTCAAATGCGTTTGACTACCTCTGGAAGTGGTAAGCTCAAAATGTTTTACACCCCGTTTTCACCTGTATTTAGCATCATCCACTTGTGACCCGATTGACCAAAACGCATCTTAATACCAGGTGGAAACAGGGCCCAAGACAAATCTCCTTCCTCTTAGTTAATGGCACTTTTGGAACATCAGAGTGTACGTATATGTCCGGATGTACAGGGGCCGAATCAGTCCATTGAAATAGTGCCATGGGCGAAAAGGACAGTCTAGGCCACTCCATGATCAATTTCATGCCTGGCTTGCACCATTACATCACAAACACCGCACAATAACATTCACACATTTATAAATGAGTAGGATGCGGTGCTGCACCCTTGTCTGCCTGCTCTATGGGACACCTGTCATGTAGGTAGGGCCCGTTGAGAGAGCTCGGTTACAGCCAGCAAACAAAAACATGTTACCTGAGCCCACAGCTCCTCCCTGCACGTCCCTCACGTGACCTTACGGCACTAACAGGCCTCCCAGTGGATACTGTCTTAACCACACCTCAGCTCGATAAAACATGGGCTATAAATATAAAAACATGTTTATGATCTCATACAATTCAAGGAACCTGGATGTGCTCTGGAAAAAGAATGTTTGTCAGGTTTTGGCATGTGTTTGTCCCGGTGTGCGCAACGTGATCATAGATGCGTCACCTGAGACTACGATTCTAAGCCACCTGCCTCTCTCTCCCTTTCTAACCTCCATCTCTCTCCTGAGGGGGGTACTTCACTTCTCCATCCCTCTGTCAACACAGAGAACAGACACTGCCTATGGCCTCACACACACAGCTCCGAGTCACCCATGCGCAGTGAGGCTAGTGACATGACAACCTGACAAAGAATGAGACAGGATGGTGAATGCAGCTGTTGTAGAGTTGTTTATGATGAGCAGAATTGCGCATTTCAATCTTTTAGGTAGACAGATATTTTGTGAAATCAAGTGAAAGCAATATATAATGGCTTTATTATGTGAAAGTGCATTGCAAGTCTTCACTTGTTATCAGTTGTCACAAATAACCTTCACTTTTCCATGCATCCCTAGGGTGCAATGACCGGTTATGTAAAACATGAGATCAAGTGTTCATTCTGAACTCTTCAAGTTCATCCACTGTGCTTCCAGCGTGGTTGAGCTGCACTACATTTATCATTTTAAAAACAAACCAGTTTTGTGTAGCAGTGCAGCTAAGCATGCTTCTCTTGCATTCTCTGAGTGGATCACTTCTCTCTAACGTCGCTGTCGGAGTTGTGAGCTGTGTGTTGATGTGCGTAGGCTGATGTTCCATCCTCTTCGTACAGCTGCACAGCCTCACTGTGATGTCACACCACTACATGCCAACGATTGGACCTCCACCTACAGGAAACGCCTGTCAGAAAGCCACAACCTGCACTGTACATGGTCTGCTCCTCTCATTATCTGCATGCAAGCCCAGAGGAAAGCTTTTCCATGCAAAAAAAAAAAAATGGAGCCACAGACGTAAAAAATATAAAGTTTTCATTAAGCAAATCAACATTTATGCGATCAGAAATGACAAAAAATCCATTCATGTCTTTGTGGCCATCTTGAAGCTCAGCCTAATATAGTGTCATGAGGTAAAAGGGGCCGGAGAAGCATGTGTTTGGCAAATGTCTCAGATCACCATCTCGGCCGTGGCTGCCAAAGTTTGTCTCACAGTGCAGCTAAGAAAAGAAAAAAAAAAAAAAAAACGCACATATCATTGGCTGCTACATAAAACACGCAGAAATTGGCATTTCAAAAAAAGCTGCTGGAGCAACGCCTTGGTTTTTATTACGGAAAGCCTTTCCAAACACTACCGTAGTGCCAAAAGTTACGGGAACAGCTCTGTGGTTAACAAAGACAGCAAGTGAGTGATTTCTGTTGGTGAAAACATATTTGTTAATGTAATGTATGCTACGCAGGATGAGGCCTTGAGCGGTGCCCACACACAGTTGTATGGGTGGACCCCAGCAAACTTTCCACAAAGTCATGCATCTGCCATGACCAGTGGATGTGAGGTGAAAGGAGAGCTCGGGAGGGGAGGTCTTTGTCAATGTCAAAGGAGAAACAACCGAGTCACAGCTGTTATCTCACAGCTTGACCCTGTAAGCCATTCCACCTGCCCCCAAAAGCTACATCAACATATGCATCAGGCTGAGGGGACGAAACCAGGCACATTCAGAGCGATAAAACACAAACATCAGCATCCAAATACACCATGAAGGCTTGACTCGATGGATAACTGAAGCCCCCCCGATGATGTGCAATCAGTTTACGCATGAACAGTCACTCGCCTGCTTCCCGTCCAAGATCAAGATCACCTTTTTGCAGCATCATCGTCTATTCATTACGCATTAGGGCCCAACAAACTGCCCTGATGAATAACCACATTCTTCTGGACCTGTAAACTCCCCACTGACCAGAGGGAGGGAGCAGTAATCATGAGAGAAATATGACACAGCCGTGTGGGTTGCGCTCTTTTCAATGCTGCAGTAAACTTAACGGCACTCTCAAATAAAGTCATATTCCTCAGTGCGGTTATTGAACCAAAATGTTATGCTGGGTAGTTTTGCGATGCAGACGGTTGTGCGTGAGCTTGAGTAACGTCTCGTTTCCTGTTAATTCTTTAGGTGAGGCAATCTAGGTTTCTGGTACAACACAAACCTTTCATAGACATGAAGTTTCCAGTCAAGTAAACTAGTCACAAAAGAATGCATTTGAGGTGGGTGGTATGAGCACAATCTTATTTCACAATATGAGAAATTATCACAATAACAATACCTAGTTATTTTTTATATTTTATCTTTGTGTGTAAAAATAAGAACAAAGATGCAAAGAGCAAAAAATAGGACAGATAAGAAAGACATGAAATAAACTGTTTTAAGTTCTCCAGTTACAATAGTCTATACAGTCTTTACTCTATTATCAACACAATGAAGACATAACCGACTCAAATTACATGAATATTATTGTTTCACCTATGTTTGTACGACATGTTGATTCATTTGTTTAAAAGTAATACCATTTTGTAAAATCACAGAGTAAGATTATTTTGATCAAAGTAGTTACAAACTTTGCTGCACCTTGAAGCAGACAACGACATTGTCATCAAATACAATAAATTTGTTTACATGCTCCACAACGCCACCCAATGCAATTAGTTATTACCGTGAGTTTTAGTTTGCGTTCTTAAGATTTATCATAGATTCACTGCATTTACGGACAGCAAAGCAACATGTAGCAAATTTTGAAAACTATTTTTTTGAATTATTACAGATCGAATATCCAAATATTTGTATTCAACTATTCGAGCACACTCCTAGCATATTCGAACTAGGGGAGCAACGGTTCTCGGTTAAAAAAAAAAAAAAAAAAAAAAAAAAAAATCGAACCGTTCGATTCTCCACCCATGGTTCGGCACGCGCTTGCACCACGGTTCGTCCTGAAACCTGATGACGCATCTATATGGTTTGTTGAAAACAACAACGTTTAAAACAGACAGGCGGATTCGGCTAATGTATGTTTCAGTCGATGGATAGGCCACGCATTCTGGTTTCCCAATACGTTACAACAGCGATGATCAAAAGAACATGGACAAAACAGTCACTGTAAACAAATGTTCAATGACGTGCCGAAAGCTCTATGACCAGTCATTTACGCCATCACCCGGGCGTTGATAGCGCGCGAGCGCAGGTGATACATGAACATCTCACGTTGCTATCTGTGTTTAAACTAAACTCATTAAAACCTTGCCGATTTAAACATTCATCCATAAGACGCAAAAGAATACTCTCGCGCAAATTCTCTTTCAAGTTTTGCACCTGAACGGACAAATTCACACAAAATTATGTCAACATGCCCATCTTAGCGAGTATTCTAACAAACATAGTAGGTTATGTCTTAAAAGAAAAATGAGACAGACAACATGTGTAACAAAATATGTACTGGATCTATGAATTATGTCTAATATTTCTAATATTCCTGCTCTGTGTGTTTTTAGTGTTAATCAAACAACATAAAATGAAGAAATCACTCACTAGGTCTTGACTGAATAGGTTTTGTAACTTCAATAATGTTTAATCTTTATTGAATTTATTCAAAGAAGTTTATGTGCAGTGTCATTTTATATTTGATTACATAGGCTACCTGAAAACTATTGTTAGATACCTAAAAAACCTGTAAAGCATTGTTTATTTCATTTGTATCTTAGCTCTCATGTATTTATTTGTGCTGTTTCTTGTAGTTAGATTATTTGTCTTTATTTTCTTTATTTTTATTTGACAATTGTCCTATTTTTTAGGGAACATCGCACATACCGAACCGTACCGAAACCGTGACCCTCAAACCGTGAGTAATCTGAACCGTTGCACCCCTAATTCGAACGTTCTAGCGCAATAAGCAGTTAATTTCGGACCCTTTTTTCATTCATTCGTGTTTCTTTATCACTATAAGCAATCAAAAACTTTAAGCAGCCCTACACTGTGTAACTATATTTAAATACCACGATATACATGAAATAGCAACATCTCTATTGATTGATGCTTTATATTAAAGCAACAATATATACCGTCATACCACCCAGCCCTTATAAAGCATTGTGATGAAAAACAAGAGAGGAACAAGATTAGCTGTTTGAGCTACTATGAAACACGGTAATAAATCCCCTTTTGTTCCTACAAAAGGCTGCATGTTTATTCTTTTAACTATGGTGTGACATCTTGCCAATATCTCTCTGATGTTTAGCATACTTAAACACCTTTTATCTTTAAATAAAGAGACAAATTATCCCCATGAAAACAACCATTTGAATGGGAGAGACCTTTCGTGGAACGACTGATTATTACTTATCGTTTATTATACTTTGCTTCGTGAATGAGCTGAGATTTGAGTGTCGTGTGCTCATTTATGATAGTTATCCAGGTTTAGCAACAAGGTTGCATATCTAGCACACTCATATAGTTCGGTTTATGTGCTAAACGTTTAGTGAACGCAATGGACGTAGGCTATAATCATATTTGGTGAGACACAGCACTGTATTTTTCTGGTGTGTGTTGTGCACTTGCCTGTGGGTGAGTGTGTTGGCGCTGCAGTGTGTGAGAGTTGATCTAGGGGTGTGGAGGCTTTCATTACCACAACATCAACTCATCCGCCATTTTCACTAAGCACCTGAGAGGAAATACTGCGCTCGAAGACTCGCTGATATTTGACAGAAAACGGCCAAGATAACAAGAAACCCATCTTTTCACACATGCTTAAGTATCTATTTGTCAAATGCGCTGTTTTTGTGCTGGAACAAAGTGTTTGCGTCGTTTCTGCGTAGCTAGCGATTCTGACTGACGACAACTAGCCAACCTCAAATTACCTCACAATACACACGATTATCTGAGTGGGAAAGCGCGTTTTAATGACTTCGTTTGGCGTTTAAATAACCAAATAATATGTTGGAAAGTCTATAAAGCCGAGCTAATCGTGTCGGGTCGACTAATTCAGTATCCTCGCGAAAAGCTAGTCGGTGAAGCTAACTGCTTAGCTTGCTATGCTAATGCGCATCGATATGAAACACCCGAGCGTCTTAATTTCCTTACACAGACGTATAAATCAAATTTCCAACAATAAATATCAACCCAAATCTTTCTCAACCTAAAAACGCGTCGAGTGACTGTTTATTCACTATAAATGGCATAACTGCGCAGTTCGCTTGTAAAGCAGCGCGGCTCTGGTCCACTTTGAGGAGAAGCTAAAGCAGATCCGACTACATGAACCGAGCCCGAACCCCCTCCCCCACGCCTGCAGCACTCATTACCATCACACAACACACAAAACACATCAGACAACCACTAAATAAGCGCTCACTTCATGCCCTCTTTGCTAAATCAACACAATATTATGCTAAGCAGTACCAAGTCAAGTCATATTCCGAGCAACGATTAGCGCAAATCCAAAAACAACAGCTTAAAATCACATCAACGTATTTTAGAGGGTCATAATACCTAATACATAATGTCAATCAATAGGCTTTAAAGTGTATATTTGTGGGCTGGGTATGGGGTAAGAGTGGACCTAGTGAATGGGTAACTGGAGTTGAAAGGTGTAAACAAAAGCCCTGTTGTTGCAGGCTCTGTCAGAGCACAACGTGCCATTTTAAACATTTCACACCTCTCATTCTCTAAAACGTACATCTAAAACACGTGTAAACAATCGTAAACGTGCAAATGAGCATCAAGTTTGAAGATAAGTGGCGGGAGTAACATGTCGTGGGACGTGACCACGGCTTCTCCACAATTAAAAATACTCCAAGCAGTTTTTGTTGCACATCCCAGCATGTAAAGAGATTACGGAGTCTTGATCTGTTTCTTTCTTGGTTGGCTAACTAACTTGCTAGCATTTCTCCAGTGACTGCTGGTGTAGCTCGCAGCTTTGTAACAACGTAAGAGAAACGACGAGTTTCCGCTACTGTTGTATGCAGCTTTTCTGGTTGTTAACGTTATAAAACAGCGTTATAATTCAAGATCTTTCCTTTTGTGAAGCATTAAATGTGGGTGTGAGCTAGCTAGCCACTTTAGCTGCTAAATTAAGTCATACACGCACACACACACTGCTCGGATTGCCCTCTTTACAACAAGCCAGGTGGGATTTATACCTCAAAAGGAGCGTTGACAAATACACAGCAGCGTTGTAATTACATCTAATTTTAAGGTAAACTAATAATACAAGCTCATGAAAGCTTCAGTTTCAGCATCTACACAAGGATGGACCCTCTTCAGCAAGTATGTTAGCCACTGGCATTAAACAACCCTCTCTAATAAACAAACAGATAGCTGTAGGATTTCAGCAGGTACTTACCGTTGATGTCCACTGTAATAACTGTGAATAAAGACACGGGGGACTCGGGTGAGACCCCGCCGCCTGATATACCACAACCAAAACAATACTTCGCTCTCCACTGCGGATGTGTAACAAAGCTTTACAAATCGCGCTATTTAGCACTTGTATTTCGCCTCTTGGTGCTCTAATCCAAATGTACAGTCTGAGTCTTTTAAAACCTGATAATTTTGTCCATATCTATGCCGACAGTTAGAAACTGGATCCCTTCTATCCTGTCTCTTTTCCCTGTGCAAAAATGGCGGCCCTGGCAGAAGTGCCGTGACTCCGCCTCCCCCCGCGCACCCCCGCCCGGCTCTCTGTCACTGCGCGCTCCGCCCCTACATTCCGCGGGGTTTCCCAGAGCAGAATCTCAGGGGCGCGTGCAGGAGAGAGTTCATCCACGGCAAATGGGAGCGCGCATTCTTCTCATCGTACAGTCCAAACATAGGAGTCTGCAGACCGCCGTGGAGAAGTCAGCCTTAAAGGCTTGGCCTAGCGAGATGAATGCCTAAAGAAGGGAAAGATAATGGATAAAGACACTGCGATTAAGATTATAGTGGGTCACTAACATTAAGAAACCCTGAACTCAAGAGGACTTTCAAACTGGATTAGATTTTATCTTTTTCTTTAGAAAAACTAACTGCCATACCAGAGTTAAGGTGCGTCCCCGTTCACGTGCTTCTATGTCATTTTGTAGTATATAGTGTGTACTCAATCACCCTTAGGTAAATCAGCACGAAATGTAAGTTAGCCTTTTCTTCCCTGTTGTGACGTAAATCCGAGTGAAACGGCTTTTCGAACAAGAAAAAACGTAGGACAGGACGTTAGGGAATTAATCACGAGGGGTCATTATTATTATTAAATATGTGCACAGGTAAATCATTTATATAATAAATACGGCAATATTCCATAAGAAATAAGAATTGTCAATTTGAATTTAATGGTGATTTTAATACACTTAATTATCCGATAAACAAAGGTTGTGTCTAAAATTGCCACCTACCCTTATACAATGCACAATTTGAGCTGGCCATGCCCCGTGAATTCAAAAGCGATCACGATTACAAATGTGTGAAGTGTGGAATATTGGATATATACTTCATACACTCAACTGTGCAGATTTCTGTGCATAGGAGGAAGGACTATCAACAGGGCTTCAGACTGCAACCAAATGAAAGCATTTTGTAACCTTTTTTCCTGCCGGTGTGAATAAATTTTGTCAGAGTTCACACTGATAAGACCATCCATTTCTGTTGCATATGAGAAACATCAAAGGGCAAACAAAACGAAAGCGGAACAAATCTGCACTACTCATTTGAGCAGCGAAGCGAGGACCGTTTATCAACTCGGACCAATAATAGACAGCACAGTGCGAGCTCAGAACAGGTTTAGGCCCTGTCCCAAATGGCAGACTTCATGTGCACATTTGGACTTACAATGGCCGTCGCATAACGTGCCAGTTGGGTGTCCCATTTGTCAATGTAGGTTTTCAGAAGGGTGTTTGCAAGCGCCCCCTTTACGCCCAATATGCAACCTTGATGCACAAGGCTTTTCAGTCCACAATAATCACCAACATTCACCATGGATTTATTGTAGTAATGCTAACTGTAACCATGGTATTGTGGCAGAATGTAGTCAAATGTTTTTACATTATTAATTTCAGAGTTCGTACATTTTGAGAGTAAAATTCAAGGACATTTAAATTTTTCACACAACTTTTTTCAGCACTTCAAAGCTTTAAATATTATTCAATTTAAATGTTATTTTCAGTGTGATGACCAAGAAGATTATTTGTTCATCTTTCAAAGACTGCCCCCATTTGTAAAACTAAAAGTTTTAAGATATAGGAAAACTAACACTTGGTAGCAAACAAACACTTTTATTTAAAAATAAAAAAGACATGAATTACCACTATAACCAGTAGATGGCAGCAGAGGAGCACTCAGGGCCGTCGCTAGAGGGGCAGAAGGTGGTGACAATTCTAGGCTGGGGACCCACAGCAAAAACCCTTGCTATGGCCCTGGGAGCACAGGGCTTTCCACCCCCAATTCTTTTTTACGTGTTTTGATTTTGAATTTATATTTAGACATTAAGAAATCAATATTATAAAATATAAAATCATCAAGAAATAGTCAAAGTTACCAAAGCACTTTTTGGTACTGAAGTAGAAAAAGACACAAAGTCTCATGAAAAACAAAAACTTTTCTTCAAATTGCAGTTGAATTACACAGAAAGCAAGTAAAGAGCGCTCCTTTATAATCACTGAAGCTGTTGGTCAGTTCAGTATGCTAAGAACAATGGTACATTTAATAAGAGTAGAATATTCAAAATTTTCCCTATAAAAATTAGTTTTTTATCTGCATCTCAACTCAAGCTCAGTGCTTTACTGCCAAATGTGCATTTCCAAGTAATAATCACGTAATGTTATTAGTAAATGCACTTATTTAATGCAAAACAATAATAATATTATGCTTAAATTACCTTTATGATTAAAAATAAAGTAATAGCAAAGTAATACAAGTAATAGTACAGTAAACCACATGATTTGAGGTGTCATTCATGTCTTAGCACAAATGGTGCATTCCAAAGTTTTTCTAAATCCCTAAACCTAAGTACAACGACTAGTAATACAGGTGTTTATAGTGTTACAAAATAGCTAGTGTCTGCCAATACAAATAAATGTTTGATAAAAATGTTTCAACCTTGCCAAGACGCTGTATTTTCCTTAGATATCTGGGTGTTTTGGAATTATACAACAATCTGTATCTGCATGTGTAGTCTTTTTATAGGTTCCTGATGTGGAAGTCTAATCGTCAGCCCGTTCCCTACACGTGTTTCCTTTTTATGGAATCCCTACCCCCATTATAGGTATCCAAATGTCAAAACATTTCTGAAATAATAAAAAGAGCTTTAAGAATTGGGTGAAAACAAAGCAGGAGGCAGCCTACGCAAGTCATTGCCTACTATGGATGAATACGAACACCTACTTGTAAGGCCCAAAACAGTAAATGGCTGCAAATCTGTTATGTAACCCTTTATACAAGTGCAGTGGGGTTTTTTTTTTTTTTTTAATTCTGCTCAAGGTAACTGGAATGAGATGACCACAAGTATAAACACAAACATCTGCAGAGAGTAATGAAAAGACTGTATTTCCGTTGGCTGTGGACAGACCTACGTTGTCTTTTTTCTTCTCTGACTTTTTTCAATTTAGTTAAATCCTTTCAGCCTACAGTATCTCAAGTTCATGTTGAGATATAATACACATATTTACAAATTTAATACAACTGTTGTCCTGTATCATTTCGTAGTAAACTAGTGTCATATTGTTGCAGGAGTTTCCTAACGTTGCTCTTCAAGCAGACGGCTTCGTCCGAGCAACTCACCCTACAAACAAACACCCTCCCCCCATGCTGAACTGGGATCTAAACCGCATCCTCCTGCGCATGCGCAGTCTGTGCTATAAAACCAACCACTTGCAGTTGAAGAGCTATGCAACGCAGAGTGGAGAAACGGCAAGACAAAGCAGAAAACTGCGATGTGACGCGCCGATCACCGAATTTGCACAGTTGAAAGGAAAACGAAACTATAGATAGTTAAATCGAGCTGTTAAATTGCACAGGATTGCCTACGCCAGTCAAATCATCGTCAGGTTTTAACTTTCGGGACACTGAGATTATAGATGGATATTAATACGGCTACATTCAACCAGTTTTGGAGCTAGGGTATTATTTCAGTGTCGATATCGTTCATTTTGTTATGCTTTCAAAATGGCGATTTTCTCCGCTCTTCCCCCTCCCTGGCCTTCCTGAATAGATGAATGACATTGCCCTTGACCAATAATACGCTCATTGTTCTGTTTTCTCGGCGTTGATTGGCTACCGATGACATCATCTGAATTCCATATGTGGGAGGGCACTGAGCTACGAGGGGAGAGCGGCGCACCCGGAGATCCGACCGTGTTTGTGGACGACAGTAGGGTGCCATTAACTCCAAATCTCATTAACCATTTGATTTACTTAAATCTCAACGGATCTCTGAAACACGGCGTTTTAGAAGAGCCCTTCCACGGAGTTGGCAATACACATTATTCGTTCGTTTCGATCACAAAAATCGCAAGAAGATGGCGTCCTCGCTCGCTCGCTCGCAGCACTGCACAAAGCCCACACTGGGCGGGGTCACGGTCTTTCCAGAAAATATCATTGCCGAAAACTGGATTGAGCTCCTTAAGATTACGTCATCAGCCGTGTGTTTTAAAATACTCTGGCGAATAAAAACCTTAATAGGCTTTTGTCGCAGCAAACGCCGGAATATTGGAAAGTAGTTTATTTGGGCGTTCGTCGGTTCGTTTTAAAGAACCGATTATAAGCGATTCATTGATTCTTTTTCTTCTGCGTCATGACGTATTTACGTTGTCCCTGACAGCTTGATGTGACAAATTACTTTTTAAAATCTAAATTAAAACATCTCAAAGGCATATGTATATATCGCTGTTTACTACGGGATTTACCTATTAAAAGTAACTTAAAAAAAAAAAACAATTTTGTGTGCTGTAATGTCCTGTATCGTGATTGTTGTCATATCATCCAGTTGCAATCATTCGTTCGCCATTCGGACATTACTGTTGGCTGTCAGTGCATTTTAAATCCTCATATCCCTTATGTTTTTGGAAATTTGCGAGAAGGGTAAGCGCACCTGCTGCTATCTTTATAAGAAGTCAGAACATCGTCGGTTACGTCACAATAACAGCCGCATATGAGCTGCAACAAAAGAACTCAGCTGAAGGAGCGCGTTTCCTGTTTTGGCGCTGCTCAGGAAACGAATCGCGTGCAGAAAACATGCCGGTCGAGGTTTCACATCGTTGGTGTGGGACGCCATAGAGTGTCTGCATAAGTAATCTGTTTCTTGCGTTCGTTAAGATTGATGTTTTAGTAACGCCGTGGCTTTGAGCTGCTCGCTTTTTTTTTTATTGATTGCGTTTCCACAGCCGCCATGTTGTCGATCCCACGCCTCCTCTGCGCTGCTCTGGGGATGATGATTAGTAAATGGCGTATTGGAGCATTTTCTTTACTGCTTAGTGAGTAGTAGTTTTTGTATATTGGCTCCCTCAAGAAAGTTTAGCTCAAATCGCCTGATATAAAATGAGTTTCACTGCAATTTCGTTACTTGTATTATTTTAACCTACTATTATTCTTGTCCATTACATGATCTGGACACAAGAGGGATGAAAGTGGCACAGGGTGTCCTAAAGACAAATAATTGTGTTATGATACTACAAACACTATACATTGAATACTATGTCTTAGAAACTGTCAAACTACTTAGTCCAGGACAGGTGCATAATGGCCAACTTAGCAAAACATCTCACAGCTTTAAAATTAAATATAATTATGATGGTTTGTAGTGTTTTTCAATCAAGGGTCTTGGTCCCACAAGGGGGGCACATCAAGCTTCCAAGATGCCTTAAATAG
Source organism: Ctenopharyngodon idella (assembly GCF_019924925.1). Classification (NCBI taxonomy): domain Eukaryota; kingdom Metazoa; phylum Chordata; class Actinopteri; order Cypriniformes; family Xenocyprididae; genus Ctenopharyngodon; species Ctenopharyngodon idella. Next base: position 3,618,146 of record NC_067223.1, on the reverse strand, counting down.
TTTTAAATTTATATTGATAAAACCAAACTTAACCCTATAAAGCCATTCTGTATCATATTTGATACATGCCTTTAAATGATAGACATGATCAAAACTTTGGCTAAAAATCTTTTTGTACACAATCTTCTACATGCCATCTGCTGTCTAAATTGATAGCTTATACTTTTTTAGCAAGTAAAAAGCCTTTTAGTATAAATGTTCATCTTCAGGTTGTGGTACATGTCTTTTTGCTGTAAAATCTTTGATTTTCCTAAAGTAAACAAATTGCTTTTATTAGTAATATTTTAAGATGAGCATTTACTGGATTGAAGCAACTTATTTAAGTAATTAGTTATCCATAGGCTACTTTTTTTTTTTTTATAAATCATGTTGTTGGTAATGGTTCTACAATCTAGGCTTACAGTGCTTTTGGGAAATGCGGCCTTGTTGTTGAAAACCACAGGATGTTTTATTAAGTTAAATAATTTTGTTTAGTTTTATTGCTGTTTGTGCCAATAAAGTACTGTTTCACTTGAATTATCACTTGTCTTATTTTCAGAGTCTGAATTAACACAATTGTGTAAAGATCATTTCCTAATCGTTTCATACAATAATAAAATCTGAAATTTTTCCTGTATTTGCCATAAAATACAATAAATGATAAAGGACAAGAAGCAGAATCTCTCATCTCTCTTGATTACAACCTTTGCCAAGAGCAGAATCTAACATAAAAATGGAAAGGAAACATACAATAACTCATAAAATGTAGTTTTTCAGTGTAATAAATGTAGGCCCATAAATTACCCAACGAAGTAAATATATTTAAATTATTGATAAAAAAATAAATATATATTTTCGTTTATCTGTAATAATATATACATTTATGACATTCACATTTTATTCACTTAAATCTATTTGATTTTTTTTTATCTTTTACCAACGATGCATGAATATTATGAGCTATATGTATACGATATTTTCTCAATGGGTATTTGGCGCCCTCTAACGAATAAGACAGTGAGTAGCATCAAAACGCCTTGTTTCAAGTGACCAATCACAGCGCTCGTTATTAGCAGGCCAAAGAAACAGCCGCTGTAAAGGTGACATTTCTCCGTCTGGTCACCTTAGTCAATACCATCCGGACTCATTGTAAAAAGCACAGATATAAGCATGTCTTCTCTCAGGAGGACGGCGGGTGTCCTCCGAACCGGCCTGCAGCTCTTCAAACGCGGACCTCAGCGGATGACCGTCAGAAAGTGAGTGTTATGATATGAAGGCTAACAGGCTAACCCCCTGCTTGAATCCAGTAAAGTCTGTATTTTATGTCTTGGAAAGTCTAAATAATACTTTAGAAACGGAATAACGGCAGTAATTTAGTTCAAATATACGGAATTAGTCAGGTTTTAGAGCTGGCTGGATATAAATATAGTGCTAGAGATAGCGCTAAATAAATAGTAATGGTACTCTGGACGTACCATGGTACAGTGATAGTATAAAATGGAATTACTGTGGCACTGAATGATTCACATTTTTATATACAAGAGTATTTACATGGTATTCCAAGGTACAAGACCAAAAACGTGATAAATTTGTCCAGTTTATCATTTCATACATCATTGTTTGTAATACTGTGAATTGGCATTAGTACCACTAGCCATTATACTTTACATACTTACTGGTAATGGTTCTGTCTGTTGTGTTTTAGGGCAGGAGGCGGCCCTCATATTGAAGCCCAGTACAGACAACCTCCTCAGATCACCAAGAACCAGAAGTTCCAGGCAGAGCTGCTCAGCGGTGCCATGTGGTTCTGGATCCTGTGGCACACCTGGCACGACTCGGACGCCATCCTGGTGAGCGGAAACTACATCAGAACATGAGATTAAATGCTCCTTAATAAACAGACTACCAGCCACTTATTTAAATGTCTCTCTAGGGTCATTTCCCATGGCCGGACACTTCAGCATGGACCGATGAGGAGCTGGGAATCCCACCTGATGATGAAGAGTAGACTCGCCCTCAACACCCCAATGTACACATGTATTCAAGTCATTTACATACAGAGGAAACTGCTTATTTTTTCAGTGTGGTTACCTGAAGTGTTGCCGCATGCATGACTGATATTTCTCCTCTGCTTTGCATCTGCAGATGTGATCGAAACCCACACATTTTCTGCAGAGGAAACTGAACGTTCCTGTTATGTGTATGGACTTATTATCAAGTCTAATTATAAAAGTTGCATTATAAAGTAAATAAAAGCCATCGACTCTTGAATTTGTCAATAGAACAGTGTTTTATCACTTAACACTTGGTAAAGGGAAGGGGAAAACAGTGTGATCTACAAAACATTTCCCTCATCTTATATATATATATATATATATACATTGCATTGGAGAAAGTCCATCACATCCAAAACTTTTCAAAGAGAACTATTAAAGAGAAGGAACAGAACACAGCATTTGAAAACACAGTGACATTAAGTCTATACCACAGTTGAATATGGAAATGAATGCTAGAGCTTAATAAATACTGTACAATTAATGCATCAAAGCAAAGGAAACCTGTCTGAAGACCAGCTCGATTGATCAAATGTGAAGGATATGAGCTGTTTTCCTTAGAATGCTTAAAATTTCAAAGGGCGTCTGTCTATGTGAAGGTTAGTGAGTGGAAACATTTTATCAAAACTCAAAACCGAGTTTTAGCAGTTGTCCAACTCAAAGTCATGTAGATTCAAAATAGTGAATTTGCTTTTTGAACCAACAGACTTCTTACACAACAGTCAAGAATAGCTGATCAAAATCTGTTGGTGCTGTTCTATTCTCACAGTCTTACAAACTCAAGATTATTTTTATATACTTTACAGGGGGACACAATTTTGTTCTGAATCTGGGATTTGCAGAGTCACCAGACAAAAAATAAATGGGATTATATATACATATGTTGGCAAGTTTGTGGAAACAAGTACAAAACACGATTGTATGACGGTGCTGGTGATGAATTCAAAGATGTCACCTGTTTGATGTTCCCTGAGAAAACGTTTCATAGCCTCTCTAAGAAATTCACACAAGCACCACTTTTTTTTTTTGTTTTTTTGTTCCCACTGTTTCAACAGGTCGTAAAGACAACATAAAGCAACGTTATTCAAACAAGGTCAACTTGCGCTAACATTTCAGAGGTAAATTTAACAGGTAAAGTCATTCAAATTATTTTTGAAGTAGCATTAAATGTGTTAACTACAAAATCCATAAAGCTGAACCTAAACAAAAGCTCATTCCTCTTGAACTGGTAACATTTGAAAGTATACTCATATTTACAGAACTAATCAATGCAAAGGAAAAACAGAAAACTCAAGAACGCAATATAAATCCTTATATCTTTGAAATTAATAAATAAGTTATCCAGTCAAAAAAACATTTTAAAACAAACCAAATAGAATATAAATTATGCAGAATGAGCTAACGATCATTGTCAATCACGTGACAAGCATATTTAGTCTTCGCAAACTACATCACATACAGTATTTCAGAGGCAGCGCTCCAGGATGCAGTACCTCTCTGTGGCCACTGGGTTGTAACAGAGGCGAATAAATGTGTGAAAATATATGTACGATTTTCCTCAATTTTGCCAGTGTATAAGGACTATTCCGGGTTTTCACTACATTTCGAGATATAAAAAAGGGGGTTGACAATCTGATGCACTTTCAAAACACAGACTTCCGCTGTAAGCGCATATGTCAGCATTTTTTTTCCTCTTTTAAATGTTTTGGTTTTACAAACTAAGGTACAACTGTCATTGAAAAATTTAAAACAAAAATCCCCAGAATATTCTTTTAAATCGCTAATTTATGACCGATAAAGAGGATAAACATTGTTAAATCCAGGGAAAATCATGTAGTTATATCTTTGCCACTCTTTGATTTGATTTGATGGTTCCACCATGAGAGAACTTCCTGCGCATCCTAAAAGCGCGGCCCACTAAATCATCAATACATCACTCACTGCTGTACAATTATTGCTTAAAAGGGGCAGAGGGGGCTGGAAAAGGATTTATAAACAATCAGCACCATTTCAAAAGCTCATACATCAGCCTGAGACAATCAAAAGGAGAGAGAAATAGGCAGATTGATAATGACTTGAGGGAAATCTGAGGATCAATGGAACAGTCCCAGTGTCAGGCCATAGAGGCCTGCGAGCGCCTGGACACTCATGCTACAAAGGTGTGAGAAGAGGTAGGGTGGGGGAGAGGAGAGGCCTCAGCCCGTGATACACACTTGCGGCTTTGTTTTCCTGCCTGGAACACACGCTGCTCTCAGTCTGGACCTCCGACCATCCGTTTCTGTGCTCCCTCTTGAAACTTTTGGCTGTTAACGTTTTAATGTTGTCCAGGGTAAAGCAGGTTTGCCTGCGTTGATGGATAATGTGTTGTGTATTTCGTGCGATTCGGTGAAAAGGTGAGCCATTAAACATACCCTGTCACCTAAACATGCACAGTGAGTAAGAGAACTGTGTGTGTGTGTGTGTGTGTGTGTGTGTGTGAGATAATCCCAGCGTATAAAGAAAAGCAGCTGTGTTGATTTATTACACATAGTCTCATTGTTTGCTCCATCATGCTACAGGAATAAGCCTTTATGGCGACTCATTTTCAATATCTTCCCAAGCCTCTGTTTAGCCGTCACCTGTCCTTTCTTAGGACGCTTTCCTGCAAAACAAGCACAAAAACATGACATAAGCAAAAGCTTTCAAGTCAATACAAGAAGTTTAGTAAAGTATAATTGTTGCAAACATAATTGTTACCCTAATAATATACATTTTTGGAGTGATGTTGTGAACTCCCAAATGTGTTTTATGGGTAATCAACATAAGAGGGCCACTGACAGGGGAAAATAAAATAAAATAAAAATGTAGTTTAATACCATTTATACCATGTTTAAGAAAGGGTTTGACAAATTTAATCACTCTAAAAAATGTCATGGTGTAACCTGAATAAATGTGAACAATTATTTTTAAAAATTTCTTTTACATATTTTAAAGCAAAATAAAAAGTAAAAGGTAACATAAGTTAAGGTAAAAAAATAGTTTTAACAAATCAATTTCTAAATTTTTCATTTACATATTTTTCAAGGTAAAAAAAAGTTAAATCAATTTTCAAAAGTTTAATTTACATATTTTCTATTTTTCAAATAGTTTTAACAAATACAATTTTCAAAAATTTTCTTTTACAGATTTTCAAGGTAAAAGTTAATAGCTCAATTTTCTTTCACATACAAAATTAAAAAAAATTTCATTCACATTTTTTATATTGAAAAATGTTTAGTTTTAACAAATATAATTTTCAAAATGTTCAAAATTTATTAATGTCTTTATTTTATTTCATGTACAAATATCAAATATCAACAAATCAATTCATAAATACTGTACGATTAGATTTTAGGAGAGTTGCACCATATGATATTTTACAACCTTGCCTTGTCATAAAAAGTTCAAATTACTGACTACTTATTGGGAAACAGTCATGAGAGTCAGCATGGGTTTTCTCTCTTTCTCTTAATGTTGGTTGACCACATGACCTTATTTGGCAAACAAAAGTTTTACTTTTTCTAAGAAATAATAAAAATAGTTTTACTATTATTTATTATTGTCTAAGCAACAATAATAAAAGCTTAGTCTGCTCACCTTTAGTGGCCTGGTTGCTGATGGGTGTGGGGTTGGGGGCGTGTCTTTTGGAGGGGTGGAGTGGAGGAGAAAGTGAGCTCTCTCTATATGAATATTCCTCTCCAAGACTCCCATCTTCTCCCTCCGGGGTGCGGGGTGCCGAACAGGGTTCACTGCTGTCCCACGTGTCACTGCTGCTGTTGCTGTTACTGTTACCCTGACTGGACCACCAATGCTGCTGTAAAATATCACCCCCTTCTGATGCCTGCTGACACAGCAGCCCCGCCATGGACAGCATGCCCTGAATGGCACAGTCTGTGCTCGGTGAGGTAGGACGTTCTCTGTGGACAAGTAGTTCTCAATTTTAGCACAAACAGAGAAAAAGGACTTAAATTAGCTTTTAAACTGCCAGTTTTCTCAAGTGTGTGAAATGAAGCGCAGCCATACCGCTTTAACGCTTGCTTATGGTGGCCGTGTGGTCGGCTGCTCAGATGCTCCACAAAACTCCCTGAGTCTCTCTTGCTTCCTCCATCCTCTTCCTCAGAGCTCTCTGACTCTGATGAGCGTTTCTGTTAAAGGAAAGGATGACAGACAGGAATGAGATGGCAGAAAAAAATGATTTTAAAGGAATTAATTGCATTTAAAAAAAAAAAAAAAAAAAAAAAAAAACTTGGGAGGTCTACTCGGCACATTCAAGACTTGGAAGTAAACGGCCACTGGTATGAGTGGGTATAAGTTCTGCATATTAAAACAATTTTCAATGTCTCCGCCATTACACGCGTGGAATCGTTTTGAAAACTTCCGATGTTGAAAAATGTAAACCGGTGAAATTCAGCCATACATGTTTAAGCCAGAGTCTGATCCCGGATCAGAAGACAGACCTACACCTCAAATAACAAAGATACTCCAGTGCACTACTTAAAGGTTTTTCTCTCAATACATAGTTGAAACATTTGCCAACTATGAAACATTTATGTGTATTACATGTGCTTTGTAAGTCTTGGTTGTGGCAAAAAGTTTAAGTACTTGGATTTAGCAGTTATAGTTGACAGGATAACTTAAAGTGTTTTGTGTACTGTCGTTCTTATATTTATCGTTCATCATTTTCAGTAAAGGGAGAACCTATCAAACAATCTGCAACAGACAAAGCAATAGTGACACATGGTAAAAATACGATTACTCACACTTGTGTGTTGCGACCAGAGGTGTAAAGTACTTGAGTGAATGTATTTAGTTACTGTACTTAAGTATCTTTTTGGCTACTTTGTAGTTGTACTGAGTATCAAAGATATTAGCAACTTTTACTCGACTACATTTTTGAGCAAGTAAATGTACTTTTTACTCCACTACATTTGTGATGAGCAATGCAATTACAAATTAAATTTTTTATGGCAGCTAACTTTTTCTGCAATAAAGAAGCGATATTGCCATCTAAGGGCATTGAAGGTACTATATCTTGTGCATTTTGCCTTTACTCACCCAAAACTTGTCAACAAGGATACTTTACGTGAATGTGAGTGCATTAGTGACTGATCGCAGGTGTTTGATTTTTGAGATGAGGAAATGACTGCAGCTGGTGACGAGGCTCAAACCAACACATACAGTAGACTTTGACTATTTCATTTTACTTAACATTGTTTTATTTATCCACTATATTGACAAGACCGTTTTGAAGGATATTGGTTTACTAATGGCCTTTCTGTGCACTTGAGCTCAACTGAGACTTGAGAGTTTGTCGATGTTTAAGAGGCTGTTGTGTCGACCTTGATTTATTGCAATATTGAGGTGTTCAGTTTTATTTTGATTTTAGAAAATAAACTTGATTTCTCATCTTACAAATCAATTGTTTCTTATTTTCACTGGCAGTCTCTCAGGTGTTGAGGACTAGTGCATCTCTGAGCCTACATTCAGCATGAGTAAAATACTTAAGTACTGTTAAAATCAGATACTTTAAGACTTTTACTCAAGTCGTATTGGAATTGGTAACTTGTAGTGGAGTCATTTTCGATGTAAGGTATCTGTACTTTTACTCAAGTATGGTTTTCAGGTACTCTTTACACCTCTTGTTGCGACATTGAAAAAAAATCTGAAAAAGCGTTGAACAAAATCAAGCGTCTTACTGACGCGATCTGGAACTTTGTTAAAAATAAAGTTCATCCACGCTTTCCTAATGTTATGATCACAAGGAAGGCAATGTGGCACTGCACAATGTCTTTGATTTCTCAATTCATTACCCCTTTAAGCCATTTAACCAAAAAATGAGTTTAATCGACATCAACGGTACCTCAGCAGAATCCTCTGCCTCTGACTCAGAGTCACTGTCTGAAGATGCTACATGTGGCGACTCTGTCCCGAGTTCAGTCTGCACAGTTAGACCTGACAAAATAAGATGATGGTCAAACAAATGTCTTTATATATATACTAATCATCCTTCTGTCTTTAAACAGACTGGCTTCAAGCTTATATCCACCTTATTTTAAACATAAGAGCAGGTGTGGCTATTTGTAACTTAAATGAGTCAGATGTCATCCTCTTCAGGTATTTTTAGCTGTACAAAACAGCTGCTTGATATTCCAAACTGGTATTTCTTACCATATTATTTTAATGTATGGATGTATTTACAAACACACTGGTTTGTAGCACACTTTACTGCACTTTGTTATTCTTCTAGGTATTTGCCTATTGCAGCTAATGAATCAGAAGTCTCACACATTCACAAAAAACAGCTTACTTTTACATTGCAAAATAAGGTGGATAGTCAGTCTGGATAGCAAAAGCTGGGTTGCGTCAACCTCTACAGCTCCAAGCCACTCACCATGATTGAGTGGTTTCTTGATAGTGCAGTGTACTCCATATTCATCCTCTCGCTTTTCTTTTTTCACTTTTTCTTGTGGACACATTGGCATTCTTTTCAATTTTATCCTGTGTTGATGGTACTGCAACATTTCCACTTCACTGACTTTGGCTGCCACATTACTGATAGATAACCTCTCCCTGTGAGGAAGAAGGACCAAAATATAAAACTTTATGCATTAAATTAATGTTACATTAATACATTTTCTAAATAAACATATTACAGTTCAAAAGGGGATCTTAAATTAATTGTTTTTTTGTTTTTTTTTGTTTTTAAAAGCTTCACCAAGGCTGGATTTATTTGATAATAATATAGTAAAACAGTAATATTATGAATAATTATTACATTTAAACAAATGTTTTCTATTTGAATATATTTTATAAAGTAATTTATTCCTGTGATGGCAAAGCTGAATTTTCAGCATCATTATTCCAGTCTTCAGTGTCACATGATCCTTCAGAAATCATTCTAATATGCCTATTTGCTGCTCAAAAAAAACATTTATTATTATTATCAAAGTTGAAAACAGTTGTGCTGCTTAATATTTTTGTAGAAACCGGATTCAGGATTTTTTAAAAATATTTTTTTTAATAATTTTTTTTGTAACAATGTAAGTTTAATGTCACTTTTGATCAATTTTGTACATCCTTGCTGAATAAAAGTATTAATTTCTTAGAAAAAAAAAAAAAAAAAAAAATTTACCCCAGAATTTTGATCAGTAGTTTATAATATTTTATATATTATTAATACTACCGCCTCTACTACTACTACTCTACTACTAAGGATAATAAAAGCAGATAAACTAACATAAAAATATCAAACCATACCATGTCAATAATTAAGATGTAGAAATAATCTCAAAATTTCACTATTCTCACTACTAATTTTGGTATGTCACATTAAAAAAAGTTGTAAATAAAAAAAATGTTAAATAAAAAAAGGCATATGCTTCAAACTAAATATTCAAGTAAACAGTAATAAATAAGAAGTGATTTTTTTTTTTTTTTTTCTTATAATGTCTAATAATGTTCTTTCAGTTACTATATGACTAACATTTTGGCTAGTATTAACATTAACATTACTGTTCCTTGACTGGCATTGTTATACATCCCTGGGTCATTCATAATAATGAAAACTAGTGTCTAACGGAATAGCCAATCTAATGTCACAAAAAGTGAAGCTACCGGGACCCTCACCTCACAATTTTCCCATTACATAGCACCAGGCGCAGGGCGTTGTCATGACTACCATCAACAGCTACTGCAGACACTGAAGACACTTTCTTAAACTTGCCATTCACTTTGGAGCTGAAGGCAGGGTCCTGTTACAAGAAACAAAACATGTTTTTACTGGAAATAGAAGAATAATTGCATGCTTATGCAGTGAACCTATCTAATATCAAGGTGAAAATGCCCTCTAAAAACCATTTGATAGCACTGTATTACAGTCATATGATAAGGAATAATGAAGGCTAATGCCGCCGTAGAACCCGGATAAAAAAATTTGAGCTTCATGCTACAGTGCATTATGGGGGGAAAAAAAATTGACTGACTCACCTCCTCAAGCGGTCCGACCTCCAGTCTCTTTAATACCTCCAGCGTGTGTAGCTCCAGGATGTCCAAGTTAGAGGGTAGTTTGCGGCTGTGATGATGATGATGATGATGATGGTGGTGGTGGTGGTGTCGATGATGATGTTCTCGTAGCCGCCGAGCTGCACGACGTGCCTGATATCCTTTCTCCAGTGATGAGCGTGTTAAAGGGCACTCAGCACTTCCCTGAGATTTTCCAGCTTTATTCGATTCATCCTGTTTAAGAAAATTACACAGCAAATCACTTCAACTTCTTGGAGCTGTTTTGGGTTATGTAGAAACACCCATTATATTAATTAGCATATATTTTAGTTAAAACTTAAAAGGAAGAAAACTAAACATTTTGAGAAATAACGTTAATTTAATTTTAACACAGGCTGTGTAAGAATTAATATTAATTTAATCTTTTAAATTTTGTTTAATAAAATTTAAATGAATATTAATTGTAAATTTGCTTTAGTTGAATATACATTTAATTCACTCCAAGCTGTATAAGAATTAATATTTAATTTAATGTAATTTAAAGTCCAGGCTACATAAGAATTAATATAAGTTTAATCTTTTAAATTTAATCAAATTTAATTTGATATTAATTGTAAATTTGCTTCAGTTGAATATAAATTTAATTTACTCCAATCTGTGTAAGAATTACTATTGAATTAAACTGAAATGAATTGAATTTAAAGTCCAGCCTGTGTAAGAATTAATATTAATTTAATCAAATTTAAATTTTTTATATTAATTGTAAATTTGCTTCAGTTGAAAATAAACTTAATTTACTCCAAACTGCATAAGAATTACCATTTTATTTTATTTTATTTAAAAGGCTGTGTAAAAATGAACATTAATATAATATTTTAAATTGTTTAATCAAATTTAAGTGTAATTTTGCTTTAGTGTAATATCAATTTAATTTACTCCAAGATGTGTAAGAATTAATATTTAATTTAAGTCCAGGCTGTGTAAAAATTAAGTTCAGCCTGTGAAAATAATATTAATCTAATCTTTCAAATTTAATGAAATTTAAATGAATATTAATTGTAAATTTGCTTCATTTCAATATATATTCATTTTACTCCAAGCTGTGTAAAAATTAATATTTAATTTAGTTTCACTTAATTTAACTTAATTTCATTTCGTTTAATTTCATTTAAAGTCCAGGCTGTATAAGAGTAATAAGTTAAGCTTTTAAATGTTGTTTAATCAAATTTAAATTAATATCAATAGTAAATTTGCTTTATTTAATTTACTCCAATGTGTGTAAGAATTAATATTTTTTTATTTAGTTTAATTTAATTGAATTTACTTTAAGTAGAATATTGGCAAGACAGAAATGAATTGTTCCCATCAAGTTGCAAAGTGAATATCAAAACAAAAAGCACCAACTATCTCTTACTGTCACAACACCTGTCTAAACATCTGTGAACTACTCTGTCTTATCACCCATTCCAAACCACTCAGGCTCGTCTTACCTCCAGGTGGCGGATCTCCTTGGTCAGAGCTTTAATGAGATGGCTTGGCCTGATATGGTCTGGAACCTCACTGTTAGGTTGAGTCAACTGTAGAGGAAACACACAAAGAAAACATGTAGATGTAGAACAACCGCAGGAGTTTCACTATAACAATAATGACATGGTAAAAGCGGATGTTCTCTTGCCTCCCTCCTCAGCCATGTCTTCAGTGATGAGATTAAAGCTTTCACCCCGTCCACTAGATAATCCTGAGGTTGACATTTATCCTCCCGCAGCTCTGAAAACACAAACAGGTTTTCATTTTCACTCCATCAAGAAGCTACATCTGCAACTACTAAGTGGAATGTTTTTGTAAGGAATAAGTTGATGTCAACATTTTAACATCATATATTTGCATATTCACGGTTCTCTGATGTTAGTTGATGATCACATGATGGGTGTAAACAAATGAAATATTGAATCTGTTTTTAGTAAGTTTTTTACTTTGTTTTTATTTGTATTTACCCTATACTAAAGGCCTGTTCACACCAAGAACGATAACTATAACGATAACTATATTTGCGTCCACACCAACGAACGATAACGCTCTGTTTATTATGCGGTTTCAAAGTGTGTACATCATGTTTTTGCTGTTCTTGTTGCATTTACAGGGCTTTAACCAGCAGATGTCCTCAGCATGCAATGTTTTGAGAGAATAGCTAGTGTAACTGATCTAATCTAACAGTGAATTTAGCTGACGAAGTCAATATAGTGGAATAAAAACAACGCCTAGTCTTTTTCACGGAAACTTCAAAGGAAGCAAGACGATGTTGTCGAAACTAGCGCTGGATACCTGAGGCAATTTTATGTTACACTGTTTGCTAGCCTGGCATAACGATCTCATCGTTAATACTTCTCAACAGTTATTACGAGGGTATGACGGATTGTTTTCCATATATACATTTTCTTTAAAGTATCCTTGAAAAGGGGGTTTTGACTTGTCAAACAAGTCTGGACCTCAGCGATTAACTTTTTCTGGATGTCGTCTTCCATTTTAAATGCGCAAGCCCTTAAATTAGAAAGGATTCTGATTGGCCGGCAGTGTTTTATCATTCAACAGCTGGAGAAAAAAAAAAAAAAAAAAAAAAAAAAAGATCCCAACGATATTGTTTCTCTATATCGTTTTCGTTATAGCTGTGGTGTTGACAGTGCAGGAATAGTGCAGGAGTTGTCCTTTCCCACTCACCTTTAAGGGTCTCCAGAAGGTTTTTGGCCACATACCAGCAGATGGCCTCAAAGTATGGGAATTTAAAGAGATCTGGAGTCTTCAGTCTGCGTTCCATCTCATAACACCTGAAATAAGGGTTGGAGAGGTCAGCTCCAGTAGGAATTTACGTTTAGAAACCTGAAATTAACTATAGTGACAGGAACAGTATAGACGGTATAGAGAAGCTTAATCAGAATGATAAAAAATGAGCAATTAATTCAGGGTTTTACCTGAGCTGCATGTCTATGTTTAAGTTATGCAGGAAGTTCCCACCAAATGCCATGGAGTCCTGAGAAGTGAGCACTGCATGGATCCAACCTGTAGAGGGCAACAGAGATCAACATTCAGGACTCAACACAGATTGTTTTATGCTGGCCCAATTCACTCTCACAAGCCCAACAATAAACAATTATTTTATCATTTTATTTTTAATGATGTCTCTGTATATATGTCATATACATATTTTCATTAAACATTAGCTTAAAGCATTTTGGAGCCATTTTAGTAGACTAGTCACGCCATGTAGAAACCCCCCCCCATTACATTAATTAGCATATATTTTAGTTTAAAAATCAACAGGAAAAAAAAAATTAAGAATTAATATTTTTACTTAATAAAATTGTATGAATGCAAGTATGATACACACACACACACACACACACACACACACACACACACACACACACACACCTTCACATTACAATACAAATGTCAATTTCATACAGAACAATTTTAACTGATGTTTCAAAGATTACCACAAGTTATTCTCGCAATTTTCATCCCTACACTTTCTAACACAACTGATACAGCATCTTTTATCCTAAGCAGTCCTTGCTTCTTTAGAAAAAAAATTCCTCCAAATCGTCACTAAGTAATTCCAACAAAACACAATTCACAACAGTAACAAGTATGTACTACACATACAAATACACATCAGCAAAAGCTAAATATAGAGTAATCTCACACCCACACCTCTCTGCCACTGACAGAAACATCAGTTTTATCTCTCCGTCTGGCTGCATGTGTATTGGCCACCGTGTGCAGACACGCTGCTAAACAAGAGGGGGATTTCTGCTTCGTCATATGTGACGTCCTGCTCGAGGAGGGAAACCCACATGCTTGCTGTCACACACCACAAACACATGCTGTGATAATGAATCCCCCTAGAAGAGTTACGTCTACTACCTCCGCACTGGTTAAAGACCATTTATAGAACTCTGAATGTATGCTGAATTAAAGCGCCTCTCATTGAGTGATTAAAATAACCTTCAGATACTTTTCATTCTTTCCATTCGGTGAGATGCACGTGAATTTCATCACAGCCCTTCAGAGTGTTTTCAGTCTGTTTACCACGTTGCTCAGCGAAGACCGTTGCCCAACAGTCCCTCTGTAACAAGGGTCATCAGTTGTTGGACGCTGATCCACATTTTCCTGGCAGAAGCCCTGGGAAACCGCCTGATATTACTTTCGCCTTGCCGTACCGTGTTCGTGTTTTTCTGCGAAAGCGCACATCCTATTTTGTGTCGTGGGGTCAATTAAGGACACAAAAGGCATGTTGTTATTTGAGTCAATGACAAATACATGCCCACAATAAAGAAAATCTTTTAAAAATCTACTTAGTTAGGCTCTTAGCAATGTACACTTTGTATTCCTATTAGTTATTATATGTTTTGAAAAATATGGTTGCACTTTATTTTACAGTACGTGTGCTTTCAGTATACTGAGTAATGTAAGGTAACTACATGGGTTAAGTTAAGGTTTATGGGTAGGTTCAGGGTTAGTACCTAATTACTACCCAGTTAGTGTCATAGTACATAGTATGTTCATGCGAAACAGGACTGTAAAACACTACCAACAATATTTATACCATTTTTAAGAAATGTTTCAAATGAGTGACACTAATAATGTCATGTGGCATAACCATCACGTAAAAAATATTTTTTTTCTATTACGCCTTGAACGTGAGTGTACACATCTTCAAACATGTTTTTAAAATATATTTTCAAAGTACATTTCTTTTACAACAAACATCATGAATTATTAATTCATAAATGTGAATTAACGTCCCCAAGAGGATGTCTGACCTACATGTATTTGTTTTGTGTCATGTTTAGTGGCATAAAAATGTAAAGTCGATGTCCCTACGATAACAGGCCGGCATGCATCTAATAAGTTGTGCATGTTTACTGCAACAATGGTGATGCAAACTTCACATACTTTTGTAAATACAGCGTTTAGTTGATTTTGATAAGCGCTCATTTTCACAGTTGTAAACACAACAGCTTTCTTCTTCCACGAGGGGGTTCGGCGTCACAGCGGCTTTGTTTCCAGGAATGGGACACACACGTCTCCCGGAAATCCGATGACACCTTCGAAACTCCCGAAGTGTTTCCCCATTTTGTGTGCCATATGAATCAGACATTCAACGGTCCGTTGGCGTTTATTTTGATATCATGACATTTTTAACATATATTTCTAATTTAAATTAATTTATAATTTAATTTATAATTATTTTTTAATTAATTTTAATAGCATTTTAGATGTATAAATCGTAGATCCACTAGAAATGAACATTACTGACTCATTTGTTCTGTTGCATCATCAACAGAAACTGTGGAAGGAACTGATGTAACGGTTGACTGTTAGGACAGCAAAGAGGATAACTGGTGTGCGCCTGCTCATACTTCAGGACTTGTACATGTCCAGAGTGAAAGAACGGGCAGGTATCATTATCACAGACCCCTCTCGCCCAGGCCACAGCCTGTTTGCTCTTCTGCCGTGAGGCAGACGGTACAGATCTCTGTGCACTAGAACATCTAGGCATAAAAACAGTTTCCGGCTATCTGAAACAGGCTATCTCCACCAAATACTACCATTTTTATAATTCATAATTCTGTACTCTTATGGTGTTTATGCCACCTGAGAGTTGGACAATAAATAGATCCTTACTATGCAAATACACATTTTTATTTTTACAGCTGTATACACAGTACATAATGCACACATCTGTACATAAGTCTTCAGATCTAGATGTACTTTATTTTTTTATTTTATTTTTTCTTAATCTTATTTAAATATTGTTTCTATTCTTTTGTGTTATATATGTATGAATGTACACGATGGATGGATGGATGCATGTATGTACCCAGAGCTCCTGAAAACCACAACAAATTCCTTGTGCGATTGCGCACACTTGGCGAATAAAGCTCATTCTAATTCTGATAATAATAATGTAAATAGGTGGGTGGGCATAATCTTTTAAAGGACTCAAATAGTGATTCAGATGTTTGGCTAATTCTGCCTTCTCACCAGTGGGGAGGAATATGGTAGTTCCCTGCTTCACCACACATTTGTAACACTTGTCGACTTTTTCCCCAAAGAATACTTCACTCTGATTGGGTGACGAGCTCCAGGACTCATATAGTGCAAGGTTAGCCTTAGTTGGCTTGATCAAGTAGAAAATCTTCTCTCCCTGCACACACAAACACAAAAAAAAATTACAATTCACATGACTGGAGCGCCACAAATTACTCATGAATCCATTTACCTGGTGATATACGAAAGTACACTTCATAAAACAGATTCACTTCATCAATCAGGCCACAGTTCTTACCCAAAGAACATGATACCACACTGAAGTTCCTCCAAAGTCGATGTGGAAGTCTGTGTAACTGTTTTTCATTCCCATGAGACAATACTTCTGCACAAATGGTTTAGGGAAGAACGAGTCGTCAGGCCAGTAGTTTTCCACCCAGGACATCTTCTGTGCTATTTCAGGAACCTCCACCAAATCAGCCATCCTAAAACAAAGAAGGAAACAAAAATTCAATTTTGAGCATTTATATGTATTAAATGTTAGTTGAATTTATGTAATTCATAAAAAAGTAGCTACATAATTGTATATCAGGCCTCAAAAACAATCTTCCTTTAAAATATACTCATTTTAATGACCTAAGTGTTAAAGTAACACTGTATGTTATTTTAACTAGTAGAATAAATTCATTTGCAGTGAAGTTATGTTGCATAGAAAGAAAACTGATGGTTTCTCACACATACATACTTTGTATCAGAGAACTCCAGGCTGATAACATTCAACACTTTGGGCCGTTCAGGCTGATAGTAATATTTCACAAACTCTCCCAGCTTCAGCTTGCTGTCTGCCTGTCTTGCGACATCAATAACATCGATGACTTTATTTGCACCTAGAAAAAGGAAGCGGATATTTTCAGATTGGGTGTGTGTTTACAGGGCAGATTTTCTCATGCATCAATTCTCTGCTATATATTCGGTTTCACAAACACAAAGTCTGTAATAAGGCTTTTGAGAGACACAGCTGCAGGGCCGCAAATCACAAAAGACAGCTGAGGACCGGAAACGACGCTGGACAGATGGTGGTGAAGCGACTGCAGTCCCTCAACACACACACAGCTGGCCTGTGTCTGATGACAGGGAACAGCTGGAGGAACAGTCCCACAAAACCTTAAATGTGAAAGACTCAAAGCCAAAGTTGGGAAATGGACATAACTGCAAAACTCTGCAGTGCTTTTGAACCAATGCTGATATTTTTATGGTCATCACCCATTCATTTCTAGCAATACTGATTTTAAAATGTCTGTAGACAACATTTAAACATTTAAATTATTAACAGACTCCAAACTCACATATTTGAAGTATATTCATGCTGCTTTTTCCACACAATGGAAGTAAATAGGCCAGTGTTATTTTAGTATTATTCATATAGCCTACTATTATAGTATTTATTAATATTTTGTATTAGCTTTTATTTTGATATTTTCAGCCTTCATTTAATTTTAGTTTAAGTTAATAATTGTATGTACATTTTGTTTTTCCTTTTAATATTTCTCAACAGCTTTAATTTATTTTTATTTCATTTTAGAAATGTTACCACTTCAATTTAAACTTATTTTAGTTAGTTTCAAGACAATATTTATAGTTTGTTTTAGTCTAATATTTATATTTTATTTCAAATACTGATTTTTTTTTTTGTTTGTTTTAAATTTTAGTTTCAGTGTAAGTTAACAATAACATAACTATTGAGGATTAGATTTGTTGACTAACAAAAAACTAACAAAAGTAGTCCATACAACTTGTGCACTATATTCAAAGTCTTCTGAAACTGCACGATTTGCAAACGTTCTTGAGAAACATACCAAAAATTTGTCTTGACAGTCTCAGTCGCTATTTACTTTCACTATATGGAAAAGAGCAGCTTGAACATTCTGCCAAACATCATCTTTTATGTTCTACAGAAGAAAGTAATACAGGTTTGGAATGACATGAGTGGAAAATTATGTAAATGACGACAACTTCCATTTTTGAGTGAACTACCCCTTTAACTTCCTTTTAAAATTGTTGCTCTGATGAATAATGCTGCATACAATTCATTAAAGTCTGACAGTCTGACAACAAACAATATTCTTTTCTAAATTTGCCCATACATGGAAGACTGAGTGTTTTTCATAATCTCTATCTTTTCTAAGAAAAGAAAAGCAGGTGGAGGGAGAAAATGGAAGAAATGACAGATAGAGAAGGTTAGTGGCCTTTTGTCTGTGCCCAACTGGCTAGGTAACATGATCTGTTGAGTGCACCCCACACACACACACCCCTCTTCCCCTCGACACCTGTTACTATTAAAACAGTTCCAGCTTAAAGATCAGCGGCGTGCGAAAGAGGGAGCCATGTAACATAAGCATTGAGATAAAACAGCCCTATTGGGAACCTGAGCTCAGACTGGCAGTGCTGTACAACAGCTTTGTAACTGGAGATGAAATGTTCTAGGTCTAATGTAGAGGAGAGAGGAGATAACCTCCAGAGCTGTACAGGAGTCCGGTCCAGACCCATTCACTACCAGCACGGACGGATAACCACAGTCACAATGGCACTTGGTAACCTAACGCTCCAATGTGTTTAAAGTTGTTAAAAAAAAAACTACTTGTTAGCTTTAAAAAAAAAAAAAAAGAAAAAAAAAGATGACTCCTCAAATTACTGACACCAAACTTCTGAACAGCATATATGCACAAATATAATCAATAATTTGATTATATTATGTGTGTGTGTCAAATGTAATCTTGAAATGTTATCTAAATGCTTCTCTTTTGCTCTAGTGCCCCACTTGCCAGACACTCTCCTGAGCTGTTATCTGATAGACTATAAATGCAATACACACAAACTTAGGTCTTACCAACATAATGCTCCACATCGCTGACAGAGAAAGAAGGAGAGGGCAGTTTAAGACCCAGTCCATCCAGGTCATGCACCACTATGGGGTAATGGAAGCCCTCCCTCTCCAGGAAGCGTTGGGTCACCTGACTCCCATACATTTGCACCAGAATCTCATTGCCACTTTGGAACAGCCAAGACACACAAATCAATTGCAAGTCTTATCAGGTAGGTGCAAATTTCAAAGCCGTAACACATGTATCAATAAGTGAGTATGTCCTTAAAACACATTAGACATCAAAGTAGGAAAGTTCAACATCTAAATCAAGTTATTATCCAGAGGTGCTTGTACCTGGCAAAGCTCCTGGCCTGGAGTTCCTGCACAAACACAGCAGTTCCTGCCTGGACGGGGCGTGTGCCATCATTTGGCTCTGTGTAGTCATGCCTGTGCCAGTTGTTATGTTTTTTCACTGAGAAAAAGAAAGAAATATTCAAAAGACTGATCTTTGGAAACAACAAAAGGAATTAAGAAACACGTGTACATGCACACACTTACTCATGGAGGGTCCGTGGATGGGCTCACAGTTGGGACAGTGATAAACATCGATATCAGCAGCATGGTGCTCCACTACCTGAACACAACTGAAAAAAAGGCAAACAAGGTAAGTATCCAATAAATATATAGAATTCTGCCACAACCACACATCTGAATGTTGCAGTAGCCACTAGAAAACACAAACGAGCCTAAAACATTTAAACTTGAGTTAATAAACTTTAGCATTGCTCTATTTTGAATTTTACCACACAGAAATTGCTTTTTAAAGACTACAACAAACGACTGGTAGGGACTACGACAAGCTTCCCAGGTTGGTGACATCACAAACCCCAAAACTTACATAAACCCTGCCCCAGAGAACATGGAACAAAGGGGGCGAGGCCATGTTGGGCTGCTTTAGATAAGAGGAAGAGTTGTTGTAGTAGAGTTTTGCTATGCCATCATTTTCTCCGGACTGCTTCACAAGTGAGGGTCAATTCAATGCTGGATTTGCACAAAAGTTTAACATGACGGCACATGCTAGTCGATGAGTTGAATCATTCAGAAACGTTCTAAAAGTTGTAACTTCTTCCTGAGTCTCTCCATCAGTTTCTGACTCTGGTTTGAACAATGTAAGGCTGAACACTGTTAATGACAATCATCATTTTGACTGCGTGAGATTCTCCAGTTTTGTTGTTGTTGAGCAACCAAAGCGTGAACTGTTAAAGCTCCGCCCTCTTTTGGAAAGGGGGCCGGGAGCAGCAGCTCATTTGCATTTAAAGGGGCACACACAAAACGGCGTGTTTTTGCTCACACCCAAATTGGGGCAAATTTGACAAGCTATAATAAATGATCTGTGGGGTATTTTGAGCTGAAACTTCACAGACACATTCTGGGAACACCAGAGACTTATATTACTTCTTGTGAAAAGGGGCATAATAGGTTCCCTTTAATAACTTATGTTGTAGTTACTGTATGCTTTTTACCTGCATTTTTTTTTTTTGCATAGTAAAATAAAACCTTTAGCTGTAGTTTGCCTTTTTTTTGCTAAATAATTGTGTCAGATAAACACCTTAACCAAGTTTAGTATTTTGTTCTTCCCTCCTATTTATAATTTTTAAAAAATAAAATATTTTTCTCATATTTTGATGGTTTAATCGAACTTGTAGGGTCTTTAAAAATCTAATCCAATAACCTATAATCAAAATTAATTTACAAATTACAAATTAAATTAAACCAAAAACAATCACATTACTTAATAATATAAAATTTAAAATGGGTCACCAATGTCCCCCAATGTTAGCAGACCCTTCTGGTGAATATGGTCCTACATGACCAATGTGCCTTTTTCTAAACTGAATCAATGCCGGTAATGTTCTATGTTGCATGGTATAATGGCATCATTATCTCAGCTTATTAGAAAATGTAACAAATGTCAACATTTTTACGTAGTTTACCACTGCATACGTCAGTGTTGCATCACAATTGTGGGATTTCCTCCACCATCCATGTCACTCAAACCGCAGGCCAAATCACAATGTTTCAAAAAAAGCCAAACCATAACCACAACCATAATGCTCAGCCACCCACACAAACACACATTCCAAAGGTTCATTTCAGAGTCATTCTGCCAACCATGTGAAATCAGCTAGCTATTTTGACAGTCCAGCAGCAAGAGATTTACTGATACCGAGACGAGTCAAACAACAACAGAACACAGACAAGTGCTAACAATCACACGGATGTGTTTACTGACACCTAGCCTGATATTTGCTCTACTTTTTCTGTAGCTTACATATTAGCTACATTTAGTCATACAAGAACACTACAACTGTCTAAACTAAATGTGGAGAAAAAGACCAAAATCTCCAAGAAAGGGTTACATGTTGAATCACCAGTTAAATTTGTTAAAAATCATAAATTCAGGCGCTTCAGCTGACCACAACAACCCTGTTATCATTCAAATTGGCCTAGATACTGAGCGAAAGCATCATGCGCAAAAATTTTTTTTAAAAGGAAGTACTTGCTTTTATACAGCCAAAATACTGAGAACTTAGGCTAGGGTGACCATATGTGCCATTTTCCCAGGACGCGTCCTGTCCAGGATTTCTAAGTTGCATAGCGAAAGCATCATGCACAAAAATTTTTTTTAAAAGGAAGTACTTGCTTTTATACAGCCAAAATACTGAGAACTTAGGCTAGGGTGACCATATGTGCCATTTTCCCAGGACGCGTCCTGTCCAGGATTTCTAAGTTGCATAAGATGTCCCAGTTTTGGTTTTGTTTTCATATTTGCGGAAGGTAATTACTGAAAAAGAATTTGACCAATAGCGTGCATTATACATAATCGACCAATCGTAGCTTGCGAGAAGGCTGGATCTACAGAGAACAGTCAAAGCACCGCAAATACGACAACATTTTAATGCATTGCATGAAGAATGTCAATAAGAACAGTGGTTTGCACAGACCTCCGTGTAGAAATCGCGTTCCGAGGGCACATCGATATGACCACTTTCATGATTAAAGAGGCAAGGGCTCAAGCCATTTTAGGCAATTCAGAAATCCTGGACAGGACGCGTCCTGGGAAAATGGCACATATGGTCACCCTAACTTAGACGCTTATTCCAAATTGCACTTGCAGTCTTATGGCCTTCGCTCATATATGTCTGGTAAGTCTACAAAACGATAGGCTGTCCCATTTATCGATTTAAAATGAACTCTTTTGCACACTTGTGCAGACTTCACAGCGGACTATAAACTACAAGTGTATGAGGCATTGCGTCACATATTCCGGCCCTGTCCCAAATGGTGCCCTTGTGGCCCTCGTCTAATCCACAATTTGAAGACATAATGCTGTAGCCCAGTAGCCGGATAGTAGTACTGGCAAAGCGCCCACTTGTGAGCACCCTTCTAAAGATCTAAAATGACAAATGACAAACAACCTACGACCTCACAGACTTAAAGTGGTCATTGCAAGTCTGTACATCAAGTACCCTATTTGGGACAGAGCCTCTGCAGAGGACCGGAAGGGCTGAGGTTGGATATACTAGAAGCTGTACATAGACACCTTATGTTCTGTAGATAGCTGGATGTTGCTGTAATCATGTATTTCAAGAGTGGTTTTGATTCCTTTTTGAGTTTAAATGATCCTGCCATAAACGCATTGGCTCTCTCTTCCATCAGAATAGAGATAACATCAAGAGAGGATACTGTGCTATATGGGGCTGTTAAAATCAGCAGGGAACTTCAGCAGAAAGGTGATTCTCCTCAAAGAAAAGACAGCCTTTGAACACATGCAAAGGACTGAGTGTTCTTCTGTCTAAGCTTTGATCTCCTCATTATTGCAGGAAACTGTAAGAAAGACCAAGTAGAACCAGGCAGCAAAAGCTGTTGTCATCCCAGAAGAGGTAAAAGCCCCAATATACGGTAGAGTTCTTTTTTTTTTTTGCTTGTGGGTAAAAAGAAGTTAGGCCGCATTTACACTGCAGGTGTAAATTTCTTTTAAATGTGACCTGTATCCGATGTCTCCTTTTTACACTGCACTTGGCGAAACGAACCAAAAATAGCATATATGACGTCGCAAATCAATTTCAATGGTACATTGAGTTTAATTTATTCACATGGAATTCATAGGGAAACCTTTTAAATGCAATAGTTACATCCGTAAATCAAAATAATACAAATTCTTCATGACAGTTCTCCGCTGGAAGCATGCGAGTGGAATAATACTCGGGTAGATATTTGTTAAACATGTCACAGCTTCTGGGTTCGAATTCGCCATTGTATACTAGGTTTTTTTACTCATTAAATCCAAATGCGTTCATCAGTCATTGAATATCAAGGGCAGGTAAAAGTTTGTGTGCTTTTTATATTGTGGTTTCAATGAAACGACCTGGGTAGAGTCTCCACAATGGGGCTGAAGAGCACGTCTGTGCACGAGCCGTCATCACTGACAACAGCGGCAACGAGCACTCAGTGTGATTTCAAGAGCAACACATTTCAATGTCAGATTGCCTTTTATTTAACACAAACGAAAGAAATTAATACTCTGCCAGTCAACTGGAGATGTTTCGTTTGTTATAAGTATGTCTGTACCGCGAAATATAAAAAAAACAAACAAAAAAAAACAAACAAACTCACTTTTCAATGACGCAGGAGTCACATTTACAGGAGAATATCCGATCTGTCCGCTTACACGGCAGGCGCAAACGCACATATCCGATTCAGATCTGATTTATTTCCACATATGAATGAGGCCTGAAACCGATCTGTGAATATCAGAATCCACACGCTTTTTTCCTGCTTACACGGTCGTGGCTCATATCCGATCTGTGCCACATGAGGAAAAAAAAAATCAGAATTGGGTCACTTGAACCATGCACTGTAAATGGGGCCTTAGAAATACCTTTGCAGCAGTATACTGTTAGCGAACATCCCAAAGCCAATCCACGCTGCAAATTAAAAACAAACTTCGTTTTGGCTTGACTTTGCTCAAAATTACATCACACTTGTTTGATTGACTGATGATTTCACTCCAAGTATATCAGGGCCTTAAATGTTTATTGACTTGATCTCCTTTATAGGCCAATAAGATCAACACTGCTATCAGTGTTCCCATGAGGAGATTTTTTTACTGCGACCTAACATAACTAAATTGCAGTTTTGCTTTTGAGATTGATGCTGACACATTCATTCTTTGCATGCAGTTCCTGATATTTAGAACACTATGTACAAAAAAAAAAAAGTCAATCCTCAAAGGAGGTTTTTACCACATTTTTTCGATGCAGGCAGGATTTCTGTTTGTCAGACACCATGAACAGAAGATAACAACTACCAAAGTTGATATCGTCATTAACGTTAAATTAACATTTAAATGGTGCTTGACAAAGGGTCAACTTGATTGAATAAAGTTTTTTTTTGTTTTATTTCTTTATTTTTCAGTGAAAATAAGACAAATTTGCAAGCTATTTCAAACATTCCAGGATCGGCATTGGTCGATATTGAGTATTTAATTGTTCATGCTCATTTCCTATATTTTTACATTTAGATTATCTTTGGCCATCATCTAGAGCTGCATGATTCTGCATAAATTAAGAATTGAGATTTTTTGTTTAAATTAGAGATCACGATTCTGAATAGACAACTAGAAAATATAATGTTTAAAAAAAAATTTAATTTGAATTTTTTAAAATCAGTTTGAATGAATGATTCAATGACTCACTCAAAGACATCACTTTTTTTTATTATTGGATGGATCAGTGATTTTGAACGAATCTCTAAAATCTTTCAATGAGTATACATTTTTTTAATAGTCACTTATCGTCACCTACTGTACTGGCATAAAAATGTAATCGATACTTCAAATTATTTTCAAAAGGTGATTTACTCTATTTTGATCACTACCATAGACATCAGTGTTTATATCCAAAATATAAACTTTTATCCCAGTACTTCTGTGATAATTTGAATTATTGAAACTGTGTTTGAAAAGACCGTTGGTGAAGCGGTTTCATACCTATACATGACAACTGCTCTCTCTGAAGACGTGGCAGCGCGAACACAGATTTGAATGTTCGCTATGACTGTACTTGTCAAAGGTTTAATAGACACAGCTGAATCATTGTCATTAAGGAATAAGATTGCGTGGGTGAAGATCATAATCTTTTAACGATTAATTGTGCAGCTCAACCATCATCTAATAAAATTAATCTTTAAAATGTTAATACTGTTAAATGTAATATTTAGAAAATCTCAAAATTAATGTCCATATTTTATACTGTACATTAAAATGTTGTGATGTCTAAATTCACTTGTAGCAGTGGATTTGTTTAATTTATATAGACAATATACAATACAATTTATATCTTTAATATTTAATATTAAAGATATTTATATAAATAATTTATATAACCATAATGCAACCTAATTAACATATGATGCATTTTATTATCGGTGCATCACTATTTATTATGATTGCATAAATCGCAAGATTCAGGAGGGACTGCAGTGTGGAGCTGTACACTTGTTGTCTGAAAAGACAATCCAAAGCCTGTAGCATTCATTGGATGTTTGTCTTTTACTCCTGTGATACAATCCCAGTCTCCAAACGGGATGGCTTGAACCAGTGCCCTGACTCCAGCTCATGCTGCGTCACCTGGGTATCACAGCCAGACATGCGATGACACACGAGCAGATGGGGGTGGAAGGGTTTATGGATGAATGACTCTACACCCACTCGCCTCCTCCGCTTCCCTCCTCCGTGAAAAAGACAATGAGGGAAAGAATAGAGAGCTCAGATCCCGTCCCCCAGTTGATGAATGTACTGAAGTTCTCAGCAGTTTGGACAACATAAAGACCCACACAATTCACTCTGCTTAAGTGAAATATAAAGCAGTACTTTTACCAAATAACCAAACAGGCACCCACAATGCACTACATATAATCCACACACAATCTCATAATGCCTCAAAGTCATGTTGGAACAATCGCATTTATGAGATGAGTCCACATGAATGGCACAACAATGTCATAATTACCAGATGAAAGATCTTTGAGCATGGAATTTACAAGTTTGCTTCATCTCAATAAAAAAATAAATAAAAAATTAAAGAGATAGTTCACCCAAAAATAAAAATTCTGTCATTAATTACTCACCCTCATGTCAAGACTTTCGTTCATTTTTGGAACACAAATGAATATCTTTTTGATGAAATCTGAGCACTTTCTGTCCCTCCGTAGACAGCTACACAACTACCACTTTGACGCTTCAAAAAGTTCATAAAGAGCTCGTAAAACTAATCCATATGAATTGAGTGGTTTAGTCCAAATTTTCTGAAGAGACTTTATGATGAACAGACTGAATTTGCTTTTAATCACATATAAACTTGCTTGACGTGCGAGAACAAACCTCTTCCAGAAGCTCAAACGTAACACGAGAATGAACCTCATTGGTTCTCGCACGCGTCAAGCAAACATGCTTGAGCTTCCGTTTACCACAACTGATGTGTGCACTGATGAATGTTTGTATGTGAATAAAAGCTTAAATTCAATCTGTTAATCATATAATGCAATCGAGTCTCTTCAGAAAATTTGGTCTAAACCACTCAATTCATATAGATTAGTTTTACGATTTCTTTATGAACTTTTTGAAGCGTCAAAGTGGTAGCTGTGTAGCTGTCTACGGAGGGACAGAAAGTGCTCAGATTTCATCAAAAAGATATTCATTTGTGTTCTGAAGATGAACGAAAGTCTTAAGCCCCATTCACACCGCCAGCGACTTTATCGCTGCATGTCGCTAGTCTCTGTACTGTGAAGTCGCTTGTGGGCATTCCTAGTGCTGTCGCTCTAATATCATTGGTAGACTGCACGTTTGATCATATCTATAGAAAATGCAATCACAAATGATATATAAAACTAAGAAATCATTCTAATTTGAATAGGAATTAGGTTTAAAATAATTAAAAGTAACATTCTGCTGTTGTAGAGTGTTGTGACTGCAGAGCTCAGTGCATGAAATCGTTAACTAGATTAACGATCGATCTATCAACAAATTAAACTCACTCATACTGTCAAAAAAATACTAAAACGTCATTCGAATTTGACAAATAATCAATTTTCTTGTCCCTAATAATCAACACAAGGCAGGGGAAACTGTAATATGAACTGCAACAGTGCTAAACTGCTCACAGCATCATATAATTAACAACACAAAATGTATGAATCAAACTCACAAGACTGCTGAGAGTTTCTTTTTCACACATCATTTTATTATATCCATGTATGTACAGTCAAATCAGTGAAATCGCCTGTCTGTCTGTCTTGCCTGCACTCGAGACAGTGACGTGAGCTCCAGAGCCTTCACTTCTATTGGTTTTCGCTCGCGAAATTCACTCCTCATTTGCATAAAGTTGAAATTTCTGAACTTTTGTCGCGTGCCTCCCGTCGCTTGACACACCTACATTCTGTCGCCAACGGTCACTGTCGCTCGTCGCCGGAAGTCGCCAGTGCTCCATTGAAATGAATGGGATCCTGTCGCTTTGTAGCTGCGTGTCGCTGGCGGTGTGAACGGGGCTTTACGGGTTTGGAGTGATGTGAGGGTGAGTAATTAATGACAGAATTGTAATTTTTTGGTTGACCTAACCCTTTAATTTGGCAACTTATTGTTATAGGCCAAAATCACATTTTCATTGTGATTATTGACTGTACAATATAGCTAAACATGCTTTATCCTATTGCATTCATTTTATTATATGGAGTTTAACCATCTCTCCCATGATGCCTTTTTATATATAAAGTGCTCCATTCATCTCCCGGTCTTAGTTTCATAACACCATGTGAACCAGGTCAGTGTGCCACATGCCTGGAGTTGAGTCAGCCTTTCTGTCACCTGAGTAACTGATTAACTACCCACCAGGGAACCAAAGGTACTGAAAGCAAAAGTGTAGAAATGAACCTACTGAACATATTTCCAGTGGCCTGCTTGTCAGAGCACTTTATTTTGTGTTAGCCCAATGTATATATTTTCTATACGTCACTTACTACACTGTATACATATTCAGCAAGCAATAAGGAACGGGATGCCATGCAATATTAGGCAAATCACAAAAAAAAGTGCCTTATTGCTTTTAAAATAGTTACTACACAAAAAATATTTCATTTTCAAATGTCTAAGTAGTTCCAGGTTTGAGGACATTAAAGCTTTTTTTGCAACGTTTTTTCAAATAGAAATGGCAGCTTTGACTGTTTCTATGCTAAATATTTGTAAAAATACAGTAGTAATTTTACACAAGAGCATTTAAGGGCTAAAAACGTTTTTAAAAAAGTTGACAGAATGTTTACCGAGCGTTGTGAGACCGCTAAAAAACGATTTATATGGATTTGTCAACTCTAAACCTACTCTGAGACTCTGTGTTTGTTCAACTCGCTTCATGCAACAGGCCTCAGGTCTACAGTACACACATACAATGCTGATGACAACATTTATGTCACATGAAGCGTAAAAAACAACTTTGGGCTTAAACAGAACAATAGACTGCAGACCACTGGATCCGCATTACTACCTTGGGTTGTGTCAATGGTGAAAGTCAAATGAATACTGCCAACTTAAAGGGTTAGTTCACCCAAAAATGAAAATTCTGTCATTTATTACTCACCCTCATGCCGTTCCACACCCGTAAGACCTTCGTTAAACTTCGGAACATAAATTAAGATATTTTTGTTGAAATCCTATGGCTCAGTGAGGCCTGCATAGGGAGCAATGGCATTTCCTCTCTCAAGATCCATTAATGTACTAAAAACGTATTTAAATCAGTTCATGTGAGTACAGAGTACAGTTTCAAAACACTGCTTCAGGAAGCTTCAGAGCGTTATGAATCAGCGTATCGAATCATGATTCGGATCGTGTGTCAAACCGCCAAACTGCTGAAATCACGTGACTTTGGCGCTCCGAACCGCTGATTCGACACGCTGATTCGACACGCTGATTCATTATGTTAAGTTTCACGAAGCAGTGCTCTGAAATCGGCCCTCACTATACAAGTCGTTATTTTGTGTTTTTTGCCGCAAAAATATTCCAAAAATATTCTTGTCACTTTATAATACTAATATTGAACCACTGTACTCACATGAACTGATTTAAATATGTTTTTAGCACCTTTATGGATCTTGAGAGAGGAAATGTCATTGCTGGCTATGGAGGCCTCACTGAGCCATCGGATTTCAACAAAAATATCTTAATTTGTGTTCCGAAGATTAACGAAGGTGCACAACAGGTGTGGAACGGCATGAGGGTACTTTCTGAACAAATAAACAAGGCAGTTTCATTGGATTAACACAATACAGAGCAGACAGAGGTCACCCAACCAGGCCCTGATTACTGAACACAAATCTTCAGGGCGTCTCTGGTCTGGAAGCGGCTCACACTAGGCTTCTGTTGAGACTCAGAAGCCAATTTAGGAATTAATGAGACATAATGAGTTGAACAGCAAAACATCCTGGCAAACCAAGTGACCAGAAGAGAGGTACTTTTCCATCTTGTTGGAAAACGAGTGCACACATTCAAGATCCAAAGAAAGAGTGAAGTTTAGGCCAGTGTGAATCCACTGTATAATGCAGAAGGATTCCCAACTAGTAATCCAGAGCCAAACAAGTTTACATTAGGTGTGGCTACATAAATCTGCTGACCCCATGTGACCCTAAGCCTTTCTTGCTTAGGAAACTTTTAGCCCAGTTCTGGTTACGTTTTTGTATGGCCCAACTAATTCTTACGATACCACCATCTTATAGGAATTATTGCGTATTACCATGAAACAAATATTCTCTTATGTATTGTGAAGTACAACTCCTAGTATAACGTCACGGGTTGCCATCTCTTAATTACGGTAGTTATGGCATGAATGCAGCATAAGCTCATTGTTTTGGTTCAGGAGGAACTGTAACGGTACATTCACATGGGGAGTTGGAGTCAGTGCTTGATGGAGGGCGTGTCTGAAGCTTGGTGCTGACGCGACCGTCATAGTGACAACAGCCAATCATTACTTTCCAGTGTTGCATAAATGCAATTGGCTAGCGTCTGCGCTAGGGTATTTGCATAAGGTGATCTGATTGGCTGATTTTTAACTTCTGCCACAAGCAACGCGAGCGAAGTGACCCACAATTCAGTTCGGCAACGCATGACGTCACCCATTCAAAGTAAATGAGAAGCGTTAACACCGGCGCCCTGTGTGAATGCACCATAATAGGCGGCTGCTGTTTCGTTTGCTGAGCTCGTGACCATCATCTGTCTTACTTTGCATAGCAAGGTCAGAAGCAGGTAAAGAAGCTGCTTTTGTGCTCAGTCAAACTGCTTTAAGGTAAAGTATCTAGTAAAATATACTATCAGATATTATTCACTGAATGCCTTTATAGGACAGATTAACGCAAGATTAACGCAAATGGCTAGAACTTGTGAAATGACTTGCTAGCTAAAGCATGACACGCGCTGTCTAGTAATGCGCGGATCGCAGTTATATCCATGGGAGCTGCAGATAATCCGTGGACGGGTAGGTCAAGTAATAAACATAAAAAAATAACATTGATTAATTAAAAACACAGTCGTTCGTGTCTTAAATTAATGTAACCATAAGTATATTCGGTCTGTGTAAGTATTTGTAATATGTAACTAAATACTTTTTGATGTATTTGTGCCCATCTCTGGCTGTGGCAAGCTTTATGCGTGCGCTTGAACACTGATATGGTTTATTAATAAATGTGCGATTAGTCGACTAATCGCTTAAAATGAACGACTACTAGTCGACCAGAAAAATCTTTAGTCGAGGGCAGCCCTAGTACTATTTTTTGTTATATTATGCGTAACATAACATGAATGGATAAATAGAGTTATCACATGATCAATAACAGACTACGTGATTTTGCTTTTCATGCCGATTTTAAGATAAATTTATTTTTAAGACCAGTCCAATAGTGAAAAGTCACACCTAAATAAATCAATGCATTCCTGAAGTTTCCAATTGACACTGAGCATTAAGAGGTTTAACAGCTAATGGAAAATGTAGATTTGTGTGTTTTGGCTTCTTTGACGGCACTCAGATCCACAGAATTTGTTTACTTTCAGTCTAAAAAGGACAAAAGATGGTCTCGACCTGAGATTTTTTCCAGACTGCAGCTCCATCAATCAGCAGCTCTATGGCCTAAACTCACCTGTAAGCCTCAAAAATCTGAGGTCTCATTATACAAATCACAACCTGCTATGACTCTCCTTTTAAAGAAAACCAAGCGTAATATCACATGCCCTCAGGGTTAGATTAATAATAATAATAATAATAATAACTATGTCTTTTATAGTGATTGATTCACAGGTTCAGACACACGTTCGCCACACGTGCATTCAGGAAGAACATTCTGCCTCACTTTTTGGAGTGGAAATTCTACAAGAGAAATTTCACATATTCGATTCTGGAAAATTGCGTCATGTCAATCTAGATGCGCAGAAGTGAAGTGATACCAAGCACGTCGTAATGATTTTGTGCGTCACTGACATTGCAGAATCACAGTTATTTCCCTCACTTCTTCTTCTGCAAAGGCAGCAGTCTTTGTCTCGCACTTTGGGGAATCTGGCAGCTCCGTAAAGTTATGCAAGACTTAATTCTCAACACCCGCACAACCACTCACTGTATACCGGCAGTTACTTCACAAAACAGGAAGGACAGCGGAGACCTGGCTCTTTTACAGTGTAGATTCTGTCTTGATGCTTAAAGGCAGCTACTCTTGACAGTACGCCAAAAAATGTTGGCGTGCCAAGATAGAGAGGCTTTTTTTTTATTTTTTTTATTTTTTTTTTTTTTATCTACTTATCAAAAAAAGTTCTGTTCTGCCAAGCACTAGAAGTGTTCATATTGCACAACTTGTCTTGCCACATAAAACAATTATACACAAGGGAACAGGATAAACATGACATGCTCAGACATTATTATCATATATACACACAATTTTGCATGCATACTTGTCAAGACATCCCACTGATGTCTATTAATCTCAAATTAAGCCAATTATATTTATTACAGACTAACCCTAAACCTTTGGAACTGTATGTGAAAAATGTGAAATTATTTAGGCTAGACTATACATTCACACACACACACACACATATATATATATATATATATATATATATATATATATATATATATATATATATATATATTATATATATATACACACACACACACACACACACACTTTAGAAACTGTAGTAAATAGTATACTTTGCCAGAAACTATGGTTACTATGGTAAATAGAAACCTATCTGAAATCAAAGATAAAAACTTTTGGCTAATAGCCATATAAGTCACAAAATGGATTATTTTGGCGTTAAATCTGAGCTATAAAGTGAGATAAAAACTGTTTTCTCCAAGTTCAGCAAAGCATGTCAAGCTCAAGCAGACAGACAATTTAAATGTCTAGTTTCATAACACACATACAGATGAGCCATGTGGCTTTTGGCAGCTCACTTCTAAAGGAAAGCAGAATAATCTCATCCTGAGGGAAGGATTGTGGGAGGCAGGTTGTGTTAAAAGTTCCTCTTACACATTTATCATAAAGAAATCTGACAGAAATCGATCAATAACGCTCAAAACACATGCGAGTCGATCGTGATCGCGCACCGTCATATTTAAATACCCCCAACGCGCGTCACCAGCACTTTCACATGACACCCTTAATTCACACCAAAAATACACCCGTGGCAAGGCAGCCTGTACATACCAACTGTCACACATATGTTAAATAGACCATAATTTACATACCTGCCGTGAAACCAGTCCTTACAAATGTCGCATTCGATCATAAACCGGTTAACATCATAGGGCCGCCGGCAGACACAGTATAGCGGGGCAGCCGCCATCTTCCTAATGTCCCTAAACAACGCTGAGCACTGTAGGGGCGGGATTAACGTCAGCGGAATCTCCCGAAGGGAAATAGGGGCGTGGTTATCATAAGCGGAAACTGCCGAAGGAAAATCCGACTAGTGCCGACATCAGCGCCTTCCACTGCATACATGGGCTCAAACACGAACACTTGGAGGTTTCGGTGAATGAAGAAAGATTGTAGGCGTACTACTTTTCACAATAAAATTCAATTCATACACGGCACTGCTGTTAAAATTACTATTAGGGTCTCAATGTAGCCGAAAACACCATACAGGTCACTGACCTACTACTATGATGATCATGTCAAATGACATACAGGCACTGCCTGAGGCGAGAGACACTAAAAGTAAAGCAAGTGTATAATATAAATTGTAAACAAGGTTTGATAACTACTAAAGAATCACAGACTTTGCCAATTTGTACTACATTTAGTGTAATCCATTCCATTTTAATATCAAAAGTAATAACAGACGCTTTATTTATAATTGAATAGTGATCAAATGCCAAATCAAGTACGCAAAGGTAGACTATACAGGTAAAGACGCATGGGTAATTGGAACAATTGAACAGAAGAATATACAAACATTTCCAGTATATTAATTCAGAATCAGCGTGCTGCACGTGTACTACGTGATCAGCGGCGTTCTGTGACATGCGCAGATAGTAGCTGGGGGGAGGGGCTACGCACTGGCAATTCTTTCTTTCTTTCTTTCTTTCTTTCTTTCTTTCTTTCTTTCTTTCTTTCTTTCTTTCTTTTATTGCCATGGCTGTACAAACAATATTATATATATATATATATTGACACATTAACAAATACACATTGGAACTACAATGTGAAAAATAAAATATTAAATATCAAATATAAATAAACAATTACAAATACATTATGAATACATAGGCTATGTAGATAAATGTTGACATTACATATAATTTTGTTAAAGATAAAATGAAATATTTAAATGTGTGTGTGTATCACATGGGGCAATAATCAGTAATAAGCTGCCATGATGTTTTCCAAGTCTTCATGAAGTAGCTGATCAGTTTTAATGGCTTCAAGAATAATTTGGGATGGAGGGATTCAAATAATCTTTTTAATTGAATTCAAGTAACATGGTGAAGACGAAAATTGGAGTTTGACTTGTGCGCCATCTAGCGTTGGATGGATGAATGTGACGTGACCATGTTATTTACTGATATGCCTGTATTAATTGACTTTATAGGCCTACCGCACCACATGTACATTAACATGACTTCATAGTAACAGTAAAAAATTATTATGAATACATAAGGTGATGGTCTAATTGTTTATAAAAAATAACATGATTTTACATTAATGGTTAAATTGCTTTTATTGTACCTGCTTACTGTGTTAATGTCAATTATTATTATTATTTAACAGCAGTAGTAGTCATAATTGTAGTTGAAGTAGGCCTACTTGTAATTGAAGCTGTAGTACTAGAAATTGTGTATATAACTGTTTTTCACTAGAGTTTAAAGGGTTAGTTCACCCAAAAATGAAATTTCTGTCAATAATTACCCACCCTCATGTCCCAAACCCATAAGACCTTTGTTTGTCTTAACACAAATCCAGATATTTTTGATGAAATCCAAGGGTTTCTGATCCACACATAGGCAGCAACAACATTGCACATTCTGAGGTCCAGAAAAGTAAAGACATTGTTAAAATCATCGACGTGACTGCAGTGGTTCAAGCTTAAAGGGTTAGTTCACCCAAAAATGAAAATTATGTCTTTTATTACTCACCCTCATGTCGTTCCACACCCGTAAGACCTTCGTTCATCTTCAGAACACAAATTAAGATATTTTTGTTGAAATCCGATGGCTCAGTGAGGCCTCTATTGCCAGCAAGATAATTAACACTTTCAGATGCCCAGAAAGCTATAAAAAACAAATTTAAAACAGTTCATGTGACTACAGTGGTTCAACCTTAATGTTATGAAGCGACGAGAATACTTTTTGTGTGCCAAAAAAAAACCAAAATAACAACTTTTCAACAATATCCAGTGATGGGCGATTTCAAAACACTGCTTCGAATCTTGTGTTTCGAATCAGCGGTTTGGAGCACCAAAGTCACGTGATTTCAGCAGTTTGGCAGTTTGACACACGATCCAAACCGCTGATTCGAAACAAAAGATTCGAAGCAGTGTTTTGAAATCAGTCATCACTAGCTATTGTTGAAAAGCCGTTATTTTGTTTTTTTGGAGCACAAAAAGTATTCTTGTCGGTAGAATCACTGTAGTCACATGAACTGTTTTAAATATGTCTTTAGTAGCTTTCTGGGCATCTGAAAGTGTAAATTAACTTGCTGGCAATGGAAGCCTCACTGAGCCATCGGATTTGATCAAAAATATCTTAATTTGTGTTACGAAGATGAACGAAGGTCTTACAGGTGTGGAACGTCATGAGGGTGAGTAATAAAAGACATAATTTTCATTTTTGGGTGAACTAACCCTTTAATGTTATGAAGCGACGAGAACACTATTTGTGCGCAAAAACAAAACAAAAATAATGACTTTATTCAACAAGTTCTTCTGTCATACTGCTATGCTATTTTTTTGCAGAGCTTCAGTGTTTTTGTCTGAACGCCGACTCAGTATTGGACGGCTCCTGCATCAGCATCACACGCATGCGTCAAGCTGCTCACATGACCAGAGCCGGCCAATACTGAGCCGCCGTTCAGACATAAACACTGAAGCTCTGCAACGAAAATAGCGTAGCAGTATGACAGAAGACAGACGAATTTGTTAAATAAAGTAGTTATTTTTGTTTTGTTTTTGCGCACAAAAAGTATTCTCGTCGCTTCATAACATAAAGGTTGAACCACTGCAGTCACGTCGACGGTTTTAACAATGTCTTTAGTGCCTTTCTGGACCTCAAAAGGTGCAATGTCATTGCTGCTTATGTGTGGAACAGATACC
Source organism: Ctenopharyngodon idella (assembly GCF_019924925.1). Lineage (NCBI taxonomy): Eukaryota > Metazoa > Chordata > Actinopteri > Cypriniformes > Xenocyprididae > Ctenopharyngodon > Ctenopharyngodon idella. The sequence continues at coordinate 3,582,280 of NC_067223.1, read as the reverse complement.
CTCGGATTTCATCAAAAATATCTTAACTTGTGTTACAAAGACAAATTAAGGTCTTTGGGACAACATGAGGGTGAGCATTTAATGACAGAAATTTTATTTTGGGTGAACTAACCCTTTAAGAATGATAAATATATTTTATATAAATTAATATAGTTGGAATTTCAGTTTTAATGCAGATCAGCTCATCTGTTTTTTTTTTTTTCACTGTGATTTTGGCAATTATTTCTAATTTGAAAGTGATTGCAACAATCTCGCTAAAGAGCCCTTGACAGAGCTAGAGCTTCAATTAATCACAGAATTGCTTGATTTTATTGACCACAGTGAGCAAAACTTTTTTTCACTGTGGTGATTTTTAAATGATCAATTAAAAAGTGTTTTAATTATTATAAGTGATCAGTGTTGAGCTCGTTACTCAAAAAGTATAATTTATCACTGGTTTATCCTTTCAAAAGTAATATTATTACTTATTACTTTCTGGCCACAGTAATTAGTTACACTACTAGTTATATTACTTTTCCTTCACACCCCACAGAAGTGGTAACTGTGTATCTTCCCCATAAAATTATTCTAAAATGTTTCTAACAACATATTTCTGCCTCATCATTTGACTAAAATCCACATTGGATCGCAGTCAGAAGTTATTAAAAACACTCAATGGTGACTGATAATGACTTTTAAAGGGATAGTTCACCCAAAAATGAAAATTTGATGTTTATCTGCTTACCCCCAGGGCATCCAAGATGTAGGTGACTTTGTTTCTTCAGCAGGACACAAATGAGGATTTTTAACTCCAACTGTTGCCGTCTGTGAGTCGTATAGTGCATGGCAATGGGAACTTCGTCTATAAGAGTGAAAAAAACATACACAGACAAATCCAAATTAAACCCTGCGGCTCGTGACGACACATTGATGTCCTAAGACACGAAACGATCGTTTTGTGTGAGAAACCGAACAGTATTTATATAATTTTTTTTACCTCTAATACACCACTATGTCCAACTGCCTTGAGAATCCGGTGCGTGAGGTCTGAAAACGCGCTCTGATGACGGAAGTGATGTCTCGCACTTATACTTCAATGAGTGCGAGACATCACTTCCGTCATCAGAGCGCAGAAGAAACAAAGTCACCTACATCTTGGATGCCCTGGGGGTAAGCAGATAAACATCAAATTTTCATTTTTGGGTGAACTATCCCTTTAAGTAGAAGTACTGTATTAATCTCATTAATTGTCATAGCTTTGAAGCTAATTGTAGCTGTAATTTCTGTTACCCACATACGATTATATTTCATGATGTATTTTATCAAAAGTTCATAAGAAAATCCAAAAAAGATTTTTTTTTCCAAAAAGATTTTTAATTATAGTAATATAATTTATATCAGGATCAGAGGGATGTGGGTCTGCAAGCCATGTAATGCCAGAGTAAAGTAATGCCACATCTTACACAACGGTGTTCAGATCATCTTTACTCCTGACAAAATCAATGTAATGGCAATATTCCCATCCACTGATTCTAAATGTAAGCTTTTCCATATTCAAAGCTTGCCTGCTGCACTGGTGACTTCGTGTGCCCGTGCGAGTCATGAAAATTATGAAAATAAATCTAGAAATTATTGGATTGTTGGATTTCAAATCAGTAGGGGTTGAGGCATCAAAAGTAACTAAGAAACAAGCTGTTTTATGGATGTAATATTATTACTGAATTCTTATTAGTAATTAGTTACACTATTAGTTACAGCAAAAAGTAATATTATTACTGTAACTAATTACTAGAAACTAGTTACTGTCCAACACTGTAAGTGATAAACATATTCTCTTTGGCCTCAGTTGTGAGATCTTCCAGCAGTGAGGAGGTCCGTGTCTATCAGACAACACACACTTAAGGTCTGAGTGATGCTCATATATGTATATTGAGATTGAGAACTTGGCTTGTTGGTCAGGAGAAACAAGTAAAACAGCATTTCAATGTACAACAGATTCAGTGGTTCTACATATATGCCACTGTCACGCAATCTTTCTCACTGACCACTAGATGTAGCTAGAACTCACTGTGTGTTCTGGTTTTGTATATTCTCTTATTGGAAACAAAGGGAAGGTATATTGTTCATTTCACATTCTTGCCCAGATTGTCCACTTTGTCCTGTGTCTTGTTGTCCAGTTAGTTTGTGTATATGTTATTGTTTATCTGGTTTTAAATGTACATTGGTAGATGTCTTTTAAAATTTGATTCTACTGATGCTGGTGTCAGTTTATCCATAAAATTACCCTCCAATCAATCCTTCCATTTTAGTTTAGATATTTAGTAGTTTGAGAAGAATCAGACTCAAAAACCGAGAAAATGTTACAAATATTTAATGATATGTGAGTGAATTTAGACATGCCAGCTCAAGAAATGTGAAAGCGTTGTGTGAACTGTCAAAATGCGCGTGGCGAATGAGAGGGTGCGAAAACAAGTACAGCTGAAAAACTTGCTAACATGCAGAAAGGTCAGTGGCAGCGCCAGTCCTCAAAGTCTTACCGTATCAACATTAAACAAGCCAAGAATGAAATCAACTAAATCACCACCGATTTACTGAGATTTAGGCCAAAATCTCTTAAAAACGTTTACGCAACCAGATTTTCTAATGTGTTTACCATGCGCTTCTCGCTATACACTCATATCCTTCCCTTTGAACGTTTAGTGCAAGCACATAAACAGATACGCATGTAAAGAAACATTTCTATATTTTCTGAAGTAGAAAAACATGCCGCTTAGATCTTAGGGTTTTGCTATGATGCCAAAATGTTCTAAATTGTCTTTCTGTGTGGTTGCTAGGGTGTTGCTAGGTGGCCCGATACCACCACTAAGTCAAGATGAATATGGCTCAGGTCCATTTTTTTTATTATAAGTATGAGCAACAATAGCAAACACCACTAATCGCATATTATACTTCAAAGTAAGTAATTTAACACATACACATAGCGTTAAATACATCCACACTTTGAAGCCAAGTTAAACACTCTTCAATTACATCACAGGAACAGTCTATCTATAGATGTGCTGACAGGCCGTATCCCAGTGTTTTTGTTGACTTGACAGACTCCTTAACACTTGTATATCTTTAAGGGTTTTGTCTAATATATAAAAGATTAATGTGCTCATTTTAACACTTGATAAAACATATTTAACCTCATTTCCTCTTATGCATCTACACAGCTGGAAAACCTAATCTGCACCACACATCCCTGCAGATAAGTGGTGCATTTCTCCTCTCTATCTGTCTTATGGGTCTCTGTGGACCACTGCACATATATCTATCTCACCAAAAGAGTCTAGCTTCTTCCTGTGAGAGTCTTCACTGACTATATTTTAGGTATGATGTTTTCAATTATGCCTCCTTTCACCCATGTGATTTTACCAATATAGATCTACTGTATATTATTTATATTGCGAGGCAGGGGCGGAGCCAGACATGGTAAACATTCTGGGCTTTGCCCAAATCGATTTTGTCCAATTAATGACATTTTAATTTTCTGTTAACAGCTTTACTGACATGAAAGGAGCTTTGTTGTTGTATACTGGAGTAAAGTTCATAAAACGTACATTATTTCTCACAGGAATTTTTAAAACTATGTTTGGTGTACCTCCTCTAGGGGGTCCGGGGGCATGCCCCCCCCCGTAAGAAAATTTTGCACATTTTGCACTTTGGAAGCTCAAAATTAAGAGCTTCAACCCATGTACAGAGTGCAAATTGACCAAAGAAACAGCATTGTACCTGGACATGAAAGAAGGTTCAAACATCTTTTAAGTTGTGATACAGAGTCTCAGTCTATATAGTGTTTTAGGATGCCAAACAATTATTACAATAAAATAATATTATAATAATGATTTAGGCCTATATAATTATTCATATGACAGTAATATCCATATATTGTAACACATGCACTGTAAAATAAATGAGAATTTTTATAAGTAGTTACTTTACACAACAGTATTGGGTAATTACTCATTTCTACACTTGCAAAAGATAAATCCTTGAGCTTTTATTTTGATCACCAGCTGATCGCCTGAGCAAAGTGCAGACTTTTTTTTAAAACACGCAGCACACACAGAATGTATATATATTTAATCACTGTGTTTTGCTGTTTTATAAAGGCACAAACCCATATCACGGTTTCGATTTTAGTTCGTTGGCAAAATACAAAGTTAGAGACCATTTTGGCTGTTTTAAATTTTCGGTTCATTACGAAACAGTGGCGGCGGCACAGGGTCATTAATGGGAAACACTGAATGAATGTTTAGCTGACAAATCTGCTAAAGTTGTCATATCAGCTGTTATATCATAACAAAAACCCATTCAACCGGACTGAAAGAGAGTCTCGAGGCCTGCTGCTGCTCTGAGTGAGTGACAGGGGGCGTGTCTCTGTACAACTGCGGTGTGCGTGAACTCGCTGTCGGAGAGAAGAGAGAGAAAGCGCTGTTGGTGTATGGATACTGTAGAAAAGCGGTATTGAACCTTTTAACATATTTTAATAGAGAGATATGTTTAGAAAAATTATATTTTGACAGCACTGTTAAGAAACCTCAAACCTGAAAGATTCGGGGCTTTTGGAAAAACATTCGGGGCTCCAGCCCCCTTAGCCCACCCCTAGCGCCGCCCCTGTTGTGAGGGAAACGCTTTGGTCTTGGTCTAAAATTCAAGTTAAAGTAACATATTGGCATACAATTATTATTATTATTATTATTATTATGATTAATAAAAATAGTAAACTAAATTAGACTTAAAATTGTAGCTATATTTTTTAGTAGCCAATGAATAAAATACAACAAATGTTGTACAGTTTAGTGTTTTTGGAGGCATAAAATCAACAGTGTCAAGGTGTTTCAACTGTCCTGATATCATAATGACGAAGAAAAAACAAAAAAAACAATTTAAGAAATCTTTGAGTAGTCTGACACAAAAAAAAACATAATCAGCTTCACTACTTTCTCTATATTTGAAAAACTTTTAAAGTCCAAACCAGACTGATGTGGTGCAACCAAGGCAAGGTTACCAAAATCTTAATGATATTACTGAATTAATAATTCATAATATATTTAAAAAATATGATATATATATATATATATATATATATATATATATGATTTAACACGTTAATTAGATTAATTAATTACGGAAAAAAATAATGCGTTAAAATTTTTACCGCATTTAACGCACTTGCCCCGCCCCAAGTCCTACATAGGTCATCTGACCCCTAGAGGTCCTTGACATAATGCCAGGGGGTCCTTATAAAATATCTTTATAAAATATCTTTAATTTGTATATTTTCACATTTGACATGTTCCCATAAAAGATAATATATGTATAATATAACTGACGATATGACTACATATAGGACAAGTCAACAAACGTAGTAGTAAATTATAGGTACTTGATTGAATTTGGTCGTCACAAAGACATTAATGATACCAATGAGCCAATTTTAATCTGGGGTCCTTGAGGATGGTTCCAAATATGACGGGGGTCCATTACTCAAAAAAGGTTGAGATTCACTGGCCTATAGAATGCAGTTAGAATGTCCATAAAATTAAAGATATGAAAGGTGATCTGCCGGTTGATGGTGCCCACACTCCATAACCGAGTCCGTCCACGTAATATCTGAGCCAGAGTACAGCCATGAGGACACTAAGGTAGGCTATATTAGAGAGCGTGCGAGTTTTGTGGAGAGATTTGTGCTGCACATTACATGCGCTCTCACGTTAATGTATTACATTGATGCGCACTCAACATGAATTGTTAAAAAATGCCATAGTAACTGCCTCAGGTGAACTATAAAAATGAAAAGAACGTTGCGTCTGAAAACTGCAGACGTTTTTTTATTGGCTAAAATAAATGGAGAATATCTCAGTGCCTATGATAGGCTATAGTTAACAATTTTGTGAATATTTTGAATTATAAAGGAAAAATGGAATAAAAGTGATACATCTGTCATACAGTGCTATTGTGCCTGCGTGACGCATCGCCCCCCACATTAATAATAAATGTGCACATATTGTGAATTAATTTAATAAACTTAGTAACCTAGCTTTCTTGGTAGCCTTCAGTAAATTAACTTCTTTAAGAAAATGATTCATAAAACATCAGTTGACCATATGTTTACTTTCAATTTCATATTTCCATATTGATAAAAAAAAAAAAAATCAAGAGATAGTTCACCCAAAAATTAAAATTCCATCATCATTTACTCAACCTCATGGAACAAAAGTTTGTGTAATAAATTCTGTTGAATCAAATCAAATATTTATTTCTGAATCTACTTTTTGTCTACTTTAATGTCTATTTGATGCTTTACACAATAATGACTTCAAATGATCTTTTAGGGATAATTTCTCAGCCAAATTTGATGTACGATAAATTGCAAAGCTGAATTTACAGGATCATTACTCCAGTCTTCAGTGTCACATGATCCTTCAGAAATCATTGTAATATGCTGATTTATTATCAATGTTGGAAACAGTTGTGCTGCTTAATATTATTTTATAACCTGTGATACTTTTTCAGGATTCTTTGATGAATAAAAAGTTAAAAAATATCAGCATTTATTTAAAATAGAAATCTTTTTTAACAATATACACTACCGTTCAAAAGTTTGGGGTCAGTAATTTTCTTTCTTTCTTTTTTTTTGAAAGAAATTAATACTTTTATTCAGCACGGATGTGTTAAATTGATAAAAAAATGATAGTAAAGATTTATATTGTTAGAAAAGATTTATATTTTAAAATATATAAAATATATAAAATGTATATTTTGCTGATATTTTTTAACATTTTATTCATCAATGAATCCTGAAAAAAGTATCACAGGTTCCAAAAAAATATTAAGCAACACAACTGTTTTCAACATTGATCATAACTGAGTATCAAATCAGCATATTAGAATGATTTCTGAAGGATCATGTGACACTGAAGACTGGAGTAATGATGCTGAAAATACAGCTTTGCATCACAGAAATAAATTATATTTTAAAGTATATTAAAATAGAAAACCATAATTTTAAATTGTGATAATATTTCACAATATTATTGTTTTTTCTGTATTTATTATGAAATAAATGCAGCCTTAATGAGCATAAGAGACTTCGTTCAAAAACATTAAAAATAGTAATGTTTCCAAACTTTTGACTGGTACTGTATATATATATATATATATATATATATATACACACACATACTTTTTAGCTTAAAAATATTAAAAAACTAAAAAAATTATAAAATTATTTTAAAAACTTTTTAAAATATTAAGATGTATTTCACATGTATTCAAGGTGTAAGGAAAATTTTTTTACTTCATGATTACACCACATGACATTTTATAGTAATACAATTGAAACTTTTCTTGAAAAATCTATGACACCAGCATTAATACAAAGGGTGCATAAGAACTTGGCATCTGTTTTAAACTAGATTTTTAAAAGAATTTTCTTCATTGTGGACACTCTTATTTGTCATTGATCATCTAAGGGCTGGAATAAGCTGTAAAGTAAAACAGACTTCTTTGCAGCCCGTCAAAAGTCTGGCTCTGAAATACTAAAGTTCATCTGGTTAATAGTTTACAGACTGAAGCGTTAACTCTGCTGACACATAGGGGGAGATGTCTGGCCATGGCAGTGGTCCAGACGTGCAGCGATGCGGCATGCTGCTCTCTCAGTAATATCTCCACTGCTGACACTACTGTTATCACTGCTAATGTTGCGGCGTAATGATTGTTTTTTCCATCTTGAGCTCAGTTCGTGGTGTATCACTTATACAATGACAACAGGAGCATGGGGCTGGGGAGCACAAGAAAAAATATGTCAAGAACGTAGTAACTGCAATGCGTTCCAGATGACTACTAAGCAGCATGTGTGTGTGCGTGTGCCTGGGGCATGTAAAGTGAGGTCTTGGGTGAGTCTTGGTTGACTCAGTGAAATAGTTGTTGTTGTAAACCCTTGGCCTGCTGATTAAATAAGTTAAGCAGCAGACAAAAAGGTCTTCAGACCCGCAATCACTAAGGTCTAGGGTTGAACAGACATCACAACCAATAACCAGAGAAGCAAAGATGACAACTGTGCTGCCTCTTTGCCTGCAACACATGTTCAAAATATAGTATGTTACAAAGAAGTGTTAAATAACTGAAATTGTTAGATCAAAACAAATAGTCCAAACCAAGAATCTGCAGATATTGTGGCGTCATGTGGCAAAATCACTTTCTATATTACCAACATTTGTGGCATTAGGTTAAAAATCTGGGCACGACTGTTACGTGGATTCAATACAATTCACCAAAAATCGCAAACAATATGTATATATAAAATACAGAAATATACTGTAGTTCTTTTGTGTGATTTCTACTGATAAAAGCATCTGCCAAAAGCATACCCTCAGAAAAAAATTGAGAAACTGACATAACAAAATACATAAAAAAATGGGTTACACTATATTTTGATAATCCACTTTAGACATACTACTAACCACAAGTAACTTTGCAACATGTTAACTAACTCTCATTAGAGTATTAGTAGACTGTTAGAAATATAGAAACTCTGTATACACACATTTGTTTTTAGGCATGTTCATGAGCAGAAATGATAAAAAGTCACAAAATATCAAGAAAAACACAAATTAACCAGTATTGCCGACAACTCAAAAATCAAGGTCAAAATTGACCAACAACCTAGGGTTAGCCTAAATAATCAAAATTCACCCTCATATTGTTTTATACCGGTACAAGTTTATGTTTTCTGTGGAAAATAAAAGGAGATATTTAGCAAAATGTTCACACTGCTCTTTTCCGTTAAAAAAGGATGGTGACCAGTGATCAAGCTGTGAAAAGCAACAAAAAAAAAAATCACCATGAAAGCAGTCTATATGACATTTACACTATATACAAAGGTTACGCATGTAGTTTCTGCGACACTAGTGGAATTACAAAAATAAAGCATATTTTGCAAATGCCCCTTTTTGCGCATTCCGCCTCCCCAACTCAAACATCACAAACACAGCTCTTATGGATGCTTGTGAAAGCACGTCTCAACAGGTAAAAGTAGGCTAGTGTCAATAAAAGGTCCAACATATTACATATCCAGATACTTTTAGTTGTGTTGCTATGTGTCATGAGTAAGCAACTGAGTAGGCAAACACTCTGTCTAGAGCGAAAGCCAACGTCTAGCTTATAATAAACCCATCCAACGTACTGCACATATTTTTGACATGACATGCCACAACTGTTTGAAACTGTCTACACTGGACACATCAAAGTAAACAATATAAACTGGAACATTTGTCTTTCTGAACTGGTGAATGATGATTGTATCAAAGCGTCCAGTGTAGTGCGTTGCATTTCAGTGCCCTGTTCGCTTTGACATGTTCATGACCTGTTTAATCTTTGTTTAAGGCCTAAATGCAACTATATATGGCATGCACTTCTGTAACTGAAGCTGAATTTCTTTTCCCATGTAATGTGTCAGCCATGGTCCCGCACCGACTAAACACCCTCTGGCTAAGCCCCAAACTCAAGCTGTTGTTTGAGCTGGAAAGAGAGTGATAGATCTCAATGTTTTGATGGTGCCTAGGGGGCTCAATGTTTACACTTTTGGGGGAGATAAACCCATGAATGGCATACTAATAATAAACTGGGTTAAGAGAATGTATTTTAGCATAAAAATCTTACTTCACATTTAACTCTTTCCCCACCATTGACTGAATTTTCTGTCATTTATGACACAATGCTTTGCCGCCATTGATGACATTTTCTGTCAATCCATGTGTTCACTTTTATAAGGTAGGGAGCGCTGAAAGAGTACAGAAACTCCGGATCAAAACACAGGCAAAGAAGAAGCAGAACAAGCAATAGAAGCATTGCTTATGCACATGTAAAATAACATGATCATAAAACATTAAACAGCATATAAATCAAAACTGCCTAACGTTACAGAATGAAATGTCGAACCCACAAAGAAGTATAGGACTGTGCAAGCTTTGGGGGTGTTGATAGACTCGATCTGATCATGTTTTGTTCATCATTTTGAATCCAATCTGGAAGTAGTCTTTGACAAAAATGCGATTTAATCAACTTTTTGCTCAAAATGTCGCTTTTTATGAAATGTACCCACATTCAAATGTTGATAAAAAAGAATGAAAGAAGCTAGAATATATATATATATATATATATATATATTCAACGTCACAAGATACATGAGAACCAATTAATACTATATATAGTATTAATTGGCTCTCATGTATCTTGTGACATTGCACCAAGTTTGAATATCCGGAAGCACAAATGAGATTTGAAAGCCTTGAGAGCCCCAGCGGAGGGCACAATTTTGTGAATAATGACTTCAGTTTTGGTCTTTTCCTCACACAAAGCTATCATATGGCTTCCAAAGGCTTAGAATATACTGCACACGTTGTGCTTTTAGAAGTTTGACAGCCCCTGGTGATATATTTTGCTAAATATCTCTGAACTATCCTTTAAGGCTGTATAGAGGAACACCTACTTTGTGAATCCAAATTGGCAATGGACTTACTTACAGTGTAGGCCTGGTAAATATGACTTTGATTAATATGTGAGCAGTTGTCTGGAGTCAAAAGTGTTTGGAGTCGACACTGTAATCACTCAGTCATGCACAGAGGGTGGCACATGGCCACTCGGTTATAAATGAATGCCCTCTGTGTTGAAAGGTTGGCTGATTTCCATTATAATCTTTGTATTGTTTACATTATAATTAATCATGAAATTACTCACTGGCCAGTGGTTAATAGGCCCTATTTCTCTTCATGTTTGCCTGACCACCACGGCTTATGTTAAATGTGCGTTGTGTGCCCATATAAACACATAGCGGAACAAGAACATTAATGGGGAAATCTCAGGGGATGGTGTTAGAGAAGAGAGTTTGTTTAAGCAAAAGTGTTAAATTTAATGTCCAAGAATGTATGTAAAGTGAAAAACATGGAATAAGAGACAGGAAGTTTCTTCAGAGGTGTGAAAAACGAATATAGAGAGCATAGCATCCGAACTGACATGAAGAAACCTTAACGTGAATAAAAATAAGTGACTAATTTTGGAATGCTCTAACTTATCAACTATGTATATGGAAGCCTGTTTCCACCTTCCACCAGTTTAAAATCTAGGGTGTTTCGGCCTGAAACGCTTGGATGGGATTCAACAGCCCTGCGACCCTACATAGAACAAGCGGTTTGGAAAATGGATGGATGGAAATTGTGAGATATAACGTTGAATTTGCAAGAAAAAAGTCACAATTGCAAGATATTAAGTGACATTTTTAGTTATAAAGTCACAATTATGAGAAACGAAATCACAATTGCAAGATAAATTGCAACTGTAAGATATTATATCACGTTGTGAGTTACTGTATAAAATTGTAATTATGAGAAGCAAAATTGAAAGATACAGGCACAGTGTGATATAAAGTCACAATTGCAGGATATATAACTTACAACATGGTTTTAATGTTGCAGTTACAAGAAACAAAATCACAATTGCAAGATACAGCCACATTGCAATATATAAAGTTGTAATAAAGGTGCAATTACTTTTTTAAACTATATAAATGACTTTAACAGTCTGACTTTAGCATGTTGCTAAGCTAACAACACAGTACTCTAATAACAAAGACTATAGAATAACACAAGATGCGTCACTCGTATTGTTTTCAATAAGTGCAACGCACAATATGGCGGAATAAGTCCCGCCTTCTAATTAAAAGCCAATCGCCGATTGGTAAAGTCATCGCGTCACTGCAGCGGCCATTAGAAGCTCCAGTTCCTATAGAAACAGTCAGACGCGCACTTCCGAAATGAGGCACAAGAGACGCGCATTTAGGACTGCGCATGCGCATTAGGTTGATCCAGCCTGAAAAATACCATTTTTTGTCATGATTCGAGCGTTTAGAAACAAAATTTATGAGACAGTTGTTGTCAGATTTCATTGGTGATTTCAAATATGAAATTTAATCGAAAGCTTGACAAACAGCTTTAAAGAATTTGATGTTTCCCCATTCAAAGAGATAGAAGCTGCACTTGAATGCCCGAGAGATGTTTCAATGATGGCCACCAAGTGAAATGACTTGTCTTAAAGGGACTTTGTTAATAAGCATTAAAACAGTACACACAAATATTGGGTAAAATTAGCCATTGTAGTTAGACTGAAGTTATTAATAAATATTTATCATAATTGTATGGAGCTCTGCACATGACATGTGAGTAAAAAACAGATATTGTGACTATGAAATAAGAATTTGTTCCCACAACTTAATTTGTGGCCATGTTTTATTAATTTGTTCCCTAGTTTTAGTTAAATCATGACCAGTGTTGGGTAAGTTACTCTAAAAAAGTAATTAATAACTAGCTACAAAATATGCAAAAGTGTAATTAGATTACTGTACTAATTACTCTCTTTAAAAATGATTGCATTACTTCTTACATATTACCTTATAAATCCCATCCATCAACCTCGACCAGTTGAACAGATATAGACATGAAACTGCTCTTTTAATTCTTTAAAATATATAATATACAATTGCATAAATTATGCTTGGACTGATCACTGAGCTTTTTGCAGTGCATTCTTGGATTCATTAAGTATACATGTCGGCTTACATTTTGGCCAAAAGAAGGTATTTTAACATAATGATAAGCATATACTGTAGTCTCTATTCACTGCAAGAAAAGCCAAAATCCACACATACCACACAAACAGCCCAAGAGCAGCAGGTCACCACAGGCCGTGCCATTATATATTTAGTGCTAAACTGGCTGTGAAAGTTTGGATTGGGCCCCAGGGAGCCCTACTGGCTCTATAAGCTGCAGCGCACAACCACGCTTACCCTGCATGCCACTGAACGCCCTTGTCAAGTGCCTCCACAAATTTACGATATGATCAATGGATACGCACACAATGATCTCATCTCTAATTTTGATGCTGACATCAAAATTTACTCAAACCAAAACGATAATGAGGAAGAATTTGAAATCTCCCGAATGCAATTTGAAATTTTGTGGATTCAAAGGATATTCGCAAACTACTAAAAGACCTTAATGTATCATAAGTCTCATAAGTGCACTATAATTCAGCAGAACACATACAAACAAGCAAGCATTTTTTTACTGATAGCTAAATAAATCATATGAAAGTGCATCTGTAGAGTCAATATCCACTAACATGCTGCCATGTACATTAAGGTTCGTAAGTCATCCAATGGACCAAAACGCTGAGGCTGTAAAAGACTAATTATATGATCGGTCTTCGCAGTACACAAGCGGTTGCATTTTTGTATGAAATATGTTTGCTGGTAGCCTAAGTGTGTGTTTATTTGTGTGTGTGTGAGTGGTTCAGTCAAGCAGAGCAGCAAATCACAGCCTTAATGAACACGGTCATGGTTAGATGAGAGAGATCATACTGTAGACTGCTGCTGACAAATGCACCAGACGCTAAAACAGCATTATGTTAACATGGTCTGTTGGTTAATGAGCCATTCAGTGTTAATCTTGTCAACAAAATTACTGATGAAAATGTTGGCTGATGAGGGATTTCATTTTTTTCCCCTCATTTTTGTTATTTCATCAACGATAATGAAGACAAAATATACATTATGATGATAATTAAATTATTTTAATTTAATACATATTGTAGAATATTAATAATGCATTAACATTGTTTTAGAAGAAACCTGCAGGAAAAAAAAAATGTAGAAAGAGATCTAATCCAAGTGAAATATGTTAAAGTATTTTAAAATATAAAACTTTGAACTAATAAACTGAACTACTTTTAAAGCAGCTCAACTAGCTCACTCAAACGTTTCATATATATATATATATATATATATATATATATATATATACACTACCGGTCAAAAGTCTGGAATCGGTAAGATTTTTAATGTTTTTAAAAGAAGTTTCATCTGCTCACCAAGGCTGCATTTATTTAATTAAAAATACAGTAAAAACAGTGATATTGTGAAATATTATTACAATTTAAAATAACTGTTTTCTGAATATATTTTATAAAGTAATTTATTCCTGTGATCAAAGCTGAATTTTCAGCATCATTACTCCAGTCTTCAGTGTCACATGATCCTTCAGAAATCATTCTAATATGCGGACATGTATTACTGGAACCATGTCCTGTGGTCTGATGAGACCAAGATAAACTTATTTGGTTCAGATGGTGTCAAGCGTGTGTGGCGGCAACCAGGTGAGGAGTACAAAGACAAGTGTGTCTTGCCTACAGTCAAGCATGGTGGTGGGAGTGTCATGGTCTGGGGCTGCATGAGTGCTGCCGGCACTGGGGAGCTACAGTTCATTGAGGGAACCATGAATGCCAACAAAGCATGATCCCCTCCTTTCAGAGACTGGGCCGCAGGGCAGTATTCCAATATGATAACGACCCCAAACACACCTCCAAGACGACCACTGCCTTGCTATAGAAGCTGAGGGTAAAGGTGATGGACTGGCCAAGCATGTCTCCAGACCTAAACCCTATTGAGCATCTGTGGGGCATCCTCAAACGGAAGGTGGAGGAGCGCTGGGTCTCTAACATCCACCAGCTCCGTGATGTCGTCCAGTGGCAACCTGTGAAGCTCTGATGAACTCCATGCCCAAGAGGGTTAAGGCAGTGCTGGAAAATAATGGTGGCCACGCAAAATATTGACACTTTGGGCCCAATTTGGACATTTTCACTTAGGGGTGTACTCACTTTTGTGGCCAGCGGTTTAGACATTAATGGCTGTGTGTTGAGTTATTTTGAGGGGACAGCAAATTTACACTGTTAAACAAGCTGTACACTCACTACTTTACATTGTAGCAAAGTGTCATTTCTTCAGTGTTGTCACATGAAAAGATATAATAAAATATTTACAAAAATGTGAGGGGTGTACTTACTTCTGTGAGATACTATATATGATGTTAATCAAGTATATCCAAAAGATAAACGTAATATTACAACTTCTTTTGCACAGATGATGTAGTGAACGCACATAGGTGCTCTTGAACTAAGTTACATGCTAATATTTTTGCTCTTAGTAGCATTACTATAACATTATTTGTTACTTATGTTGCCTTAAAAACACACATCATGTAATACAATATTTATAATGCTATAAATGTGTCACAGTTCCCTTGTTTCCCGGACTCCATTTCCCAAGTTCCTCCTGTCTTCACACCTGCACTCACTTCCCTCGTCATCTCCCCATCAGCACCCATCACCTGCACCTGGACTTCCTCATCAGCACTCCCTTTATAATAGACTCACTCCCTTCACTCCCTGTCCGATCTTGTTGTTGGTTAATGTGTGTATGTTGTGTTTTATCTCCTGCGTTACTCATTAAAACCCTGTATTGTGGATATCCGTTCACGTCTCGTCTCTTCAGCACAGCACACGTAACAAAATGTACTACAGAGGGGAAAAAATATTAAAATAAAATTATGAAACAAAGCGATGCGTTTGCGTAAGAAAAATATCCATATTTAACAAGTTATAAAGTAAAATTTTTAGCATCCGCCAGACCGCCTTCCGTATTCAACTTAAAAACAAAAGTGTAAAATTCTCGCAGTTCAAAACGCTTATGCTATGTCCTACGCCTTCCATATTCAAACTATGTCACGTCAGTTACGCTTTTTTCATAATTTCAATACGGAAGGTGTAGGATGTAGCGTAAGTGTTTTGAACTGCGAGAGTTTTACACTTTCTTTTTAAGTTGAATACGGAAGGCGGTCTTGGCCTTTAAATAACCAAAGCTAAGAAGGTAAATGTCAACTAAATATTTTGCTGTCCTTCCCACATTAAAATGTATTCAGTTAAAATATAATGCTTAAGTATTTAGCTCTGTGCTTTGATAAAGATTTTAATTTCAATGTCTTTTATATTCATGTCATACAATGCAGTACTCAGTTTTATGAATTATATACAAGTTTGCAAACAGAGAAAGAGTGAGAGAAAGAGATTCAAAGATTTCCTCACTGTTGACCTGATAATGTCTTTTCCTCTTTTCATTAGCAGCTCAATAACAGTGACGGTTATATAACTCAGAACCTTTTAAGTAATTAAAACTGGTAAATGTCCAGGAGATGTAATTATGTGCTTCTAACCAATAAGCTTGGAATTATCTTGGAGACTGAACACATTTAACAAGGCATATTTGACCCAAAAATGAAAATTCTGTCATTATTCATTCACCATGTTTTTTTTCTCTATGATATTTTATGTCAAAAGAGTGCATTAAGACACAAGTGCATTGAGTGGCAAGCGTCATTGGATCTCTTGTATATCATAACCAATCGCAGAAGTGTTAATTAGAATATGCACAAAGACTTTGTTTTATATTTGGAAAAAAAGTAACTACATCCACACTATTGACTTAGTATGGGATTATGGTAACTCCATGTCCATGTCCATAGATAATACCACTTTTTCAGCTTAGGTTTGGTCGCATATGTTTGTAATAGTGTGTGGTTGATTGGCCAGCCTGCTTTGCTATAATAAACCCATTTCCCAGGATTCTCAAAGTGGCCTCGAACACTGTTTGAACCTTTCATCAGCAAATGAGGTAATGGCACAATGAGGTATTCCAGTAAAGAACCAAAGCCTCATGTAAATGGATACATGATCCAGTCCATCTGCTGGCTGCAGCCTTATCTTTACCAGGTTTGTACCTGGAACTCTTAAAAGTTGGTGAATATCTGGACTCCAACCTTTTGCTATAATTAATGTTTACTTGATATTCAAAGTACAAAATGTTCAGAATGCAACCAGCCCTTATCAGTCAGTTTATGAGCTTTTAAAACGACAGTTTCCTTCCCAAAATTGATTGAAGTGGTGGTCTATAAGTGCAGACATTTAGTGTAATAGCACTGTTTGTAACACTCTGCTTGTCTGTGTTCCTGGCGTTCCAGAGTATGTGAGCGGAATGGAAAATACGGAGTGATTACAGAACACTTTCAGCAGGAATGGGAAATTACTTTCTCTTTATTCAACTTATTATTAAGTTATTATGGATGCATAAAATTTTAAAGGGCAAAAACCCTTTCCTAGAACTCATTCAGACTCTGTTGTGATTGTTCTTAAACTCTATTGAACTGTCCTGAGCAGTGATACGCAATTGAATGGTTCACGTTAAGCATGAAATTACTGTGAAATTCCAAAAACAAACTGTAAATAGTTTTTTGCTATTTATTTCAACTCATTCTTGGCATGTTGGCTAAGCATGTGAAGTGTGCAGACACACAAAAAAATCATTTAATGTAAATTGTATTGCTCATTTTACTGTCGTTCAGGAAAAGTCTGATTGCTTAGAAATGTTACAAAGAATCTTTCTTCAAAAAACTACATGATTTGAGGTATATCAAACTTTACGAGATGATTTATGTGTGAACTACACTCTAAAGTTTAATACTTAGGGTCAAGAGTTTGTTCAAATTACTAATTGTGCTGCTAATGATGCATATTTATCTTTCATTGTTAGGACACGGTGTATGCTACATTTGGTCATTGTGTACTTATTAAATCAGGATTCATTTATAATATATAATCATTTATTTAAACAAAGACAAACTTACACTGGTGAAGGAATGTTAGCGCTCATTTAATTTAAATGCACATTTTGCAGTTTTTTTTTAAATCTGGAATGTATGTACTCTGTCCATAAAAAATTCAATCCATCAACTGAAGTCAACACGCATTCTTCTTCAGTAAATTAAACGTAATTGAATTGCACTGTGTGGATGACAGGCCCCGCTCAGATCTAGATTTACATGATGATTGGTCATGCCTGTCTGCAATGACCTCTGGCCTCAGGAAGCATATAAAACAGCAGGATGTTTGGACAGGGTGGATTCAATACAGCTCCCCGAATGTTTAGCCAATACTCTTTCATTCCACCCAACCAGGCTAATCAGAGAAATGTGGAGATGTCCCACGTTAATTTACCCAGTATGCAAGGGAATAATGTATGCTACCCTATTCTTAATTACAAAAACAAAGTCACAAGTTGAGTGCATTGTTATTGATTGTGCAATCTAGCAGGGTCTTTTTCCAGGCTAGAGGAAATTTATAACTGTAATACAATTCAGTTTTCAGATGAGGCCATCACAATATTAGTTAAACGTAAGAGCACTTTCAGTGGGAGTCACTTCCTGAAGCGCTGACTTCCTTAAGTCAGATTTTCTTTAGGGAGTGTTTACTGAATAATGATATAGGAAACTGAAACCATAATGACTCAGAAAGTGGAAAATAAGTCTAAAATATTTGTAAGCAGAGCATCTGGCAACATTGTCCAGAGGCAGAATTTGCTTTGCTAAGCAGCTACTGGTAAAAGTAGCATCTTAGACCCGTGATTATCCAGTAATGTTGTACATCAAAAAGCCTGACAATCTGAAATAAAAAGCTACTGATTATACAGTAGAAAATGATTTTGCCAGGTCTGAGAGTACTTGTATGCATAATGTACGATAAGGTACAGTCAGCCACGCTTTTTGTTACAAAATATGAGAGGCATGCTACACTGTAAACCCTAACGCCAGTGGTGGACAGTAACGAAGTATTTTTACTTTGTTACTGTACTTAAGTACATTTTTCAAGTATCTGTACTTTACTTGAGTATTTTTATTTTGAACAACTTTTACTTTTACTTTACAAAGCATAAGATTGTACTTTTTACTCTACACTACATTTCATAAAACATATCGTTACTCCTTATTTTAAAATGAAGAAATCGTCACATGCTCAGAGTCACAAAAGCGGCGTCCGATTCGTGCACGAGCTGATTCTTTTCAATCATCCTGTTAAATCGGTTCACAAATCACATCAACAATTCATTCGCGAATTGGACTGATCGTATTGCAGCTGTTCTCGAGTCAACAACTCACTGATTCAATGATCCGTTCAGAGCGAGTCTCCAGTGAATGAATTTACAAATCTGACTGAAAATTAGCCAAGAACTGGGGATCCTCTGAGTGCGCGCATTACTGATGGTGAAAAGTAAGTTAGCCTACTAATGTTGAATTTTAGGATGAATTATTGTTACTGAAAATCATATTTAGGTCAGTTGTTTTTTAACTAAATCTGCTGTAAAGGGCGATCTGTTTAAGGCCACTGATATGCTTTAATGCGGACATGTCCACATCAATGTGTCTACATTTTAAAACTAACTTGCCGCTTCAAATAACGGTTGTATCGATTACATCGTTACGGCACTAGGAGGCGACAAGTGACTGTTAAAATGTATTTGACATTGAATGATTCATTCAAAAGATTTGTTCAAAAACACTGATTCATCCAGTAATGAAACAAGTGAAGTAGTTATGAGTGAGTCATTAAATCATTCATTCAAACCCATTTTTTTTTTTTTAATTAATTAATTAAATATTTTTAAATAGACTGCAGCAATGAATATTTTGTCCTCTAGTAAATAATTATGCGCAATTTTGTTTAGCTGTCTATTCAGAATCATGGGAGAATCATGATTCCTATTTGAAAGAAACAAATAAAAATCTTGATTGTCATTTTATCCAGAATCGTGCAACTCTAACACAAATTTAAATAACACATGCACGTTCATCTTCCCCGCTGCTGTAGCAATTTTTTAAAATGTTATGTATTTAGCCCTATATGTTTCATCTGTTTTTATATTGTTTGTCAACACACATTACATATTATGTATCTGCATCCACTAATCTTCCATCCATACTGACTAGTGCTGGCTATTTGACAATTCATAATCATTCATAATTATTTTGAGCAATAGGATTATATAAAATATATAATGTAAAATTAAATTATATAAGTGGCCTATATAAAATTACAAAACAAACATTCATCAATCAGTACTTTTTTACTATTAAAAATCAAGTAATTTTGTACTTTCACTCAAGTAAAATTGAAAAGGAGCACTAAATACTTTCACCTGAGTAATATTTTATGATATGTATCTGTACTTTTACTCAAGTACTTGATTTGTGTACTTCGTCCACCACTGCCTAACACTCAAAATAATTAATTGGTTTGAATATGACAAACGAAAATTAAATAAATTAGTTCAGTCAAATTAATTTTTATGAGTATTTAGCGCTTTCTTTTTCTTTCAAGTTCACAGAACTGATATATTTTAAGTAAACAACTATTTCATTGTTTTGAGTTTCATGAACTCATTTTTTTTTTCATTTAGATGAACTTAAGTTTAACTGAAACTTGCTGGGATTTCTATTTCCCAGCATGCTTTGCCCATGGCACTCAAAAGGGAGAGTAAATGCTAAAATTAAGTGTTATATAACGTATTGTTTTTTTTGTGCGAGATTAATGTTAAGTGGGAGATTTAGTAGTGATTAATGTTTTGTTATGCTAAGTTTTTTGTTAATGTGGGTTTTTGGAGATGTTTGTTGTTAAATGCTATATATTGCTGTACTCATTCAGCAAGTGTTAACATGTTAGCAAATTAGCAAGTTAGCATTTTCTGAATTAGCTTGTTATAAGTTTACACTAATAAAAATGTTTACATGTTTACATGATACTTTTGAATTAAATGTATAAATTAGTGTACTCAAACATTTCAAGTTAGGAATAATTAAAATGTGAGTACAAAAAAGAAATATGCCAGTTATGCTTGCGTAAACTTTGAATTTCGTAACTTAAAAATTTTGATTGCCTCAAATATTTTGAGTTTTGCCAACTTATTTGGTTGTATGAGAGATTGTTTGCCTTAATTGGGCAATGGTTAGTTATACGATTTAGTGTCACAATACAAAAACATTTGACCACAGAATGCCACAACTGACCAATAAGAATCAAGCAGTCCATAGAATATCGAACAATATCTGCTTTTCATCTGTACATCTGTCTGTGTGTTTCCCAGTGAAATAAATACACAGCTGGGTTGGGTGAACTTTAGGCCACCATACAATGCAGCCTTGACCTGGTCGTCCCTCAGGAGAACCAGCAGAAGCAGACATCCTGCCCTGGTTTCTTAACCGCAGGTGAGTGAACTTGGTAGGTGTCAAGGGGACGTTGGGGTTTTAGTAGCTATCCAGGGGATAGTTTGGGTGTAGGAAGTTTCATTAAGGTCAAAAGGGTGGCCGCATGAATACAGAATGTGGTTTCTGAGGTATATCATTTATTCCATGAGGGACGGTTCTCCCTCCCTCAGAGTCGCACGAGGTCCCACGGACTGAATAATGTCACATCATGCATCTGCATTCAATGGCTGAGAGGTAAGTGATATGCTTTGTCCTTTGACCCCTGACAGAAAGGCCAGCATTCGTCACGCAGGACTTGGCTTCTGGAACATCTGTCAGAAGGCAGGTAGTCACCAGGGCAAAAAGGGTCGGTGCTCCCGCCCATGATGAATGGATGCTAATGGAAACTGACTCAAGACAGCTTGACTGTCTAAGACTCCCAAAGAGTCTTTTATATGTTGTGAATTCTGGGTAAAACACTCTTAACTGTGTTTTAAAACATAATTTTGACTTTCGGTCAGCTTTGGTAACCATGTGGTAGTTATTTTGTCATATTTAGTTTTCTTTCAACATCTGATGATTTGTGCATTGTACTTTCATACTTTAAGGGCCATATTATGCCTTTTTACAAAGTCTTGATATTGTTTTTAGGGTCTACTAGAATAGATTTTCATGCTTGAATGTTTGAAAAACATTATTTTTCGCATACTTTACATTGTTGCAGCACCTCTCTTCCCAGTCTGTCAATAACGCTCTGTTTAGTTTCAGTCTCCATGAAGTCCCTCCTTATGAAAAGCACAATGTGCTCTGATTGGTCGGCTTGATCTGTATGTTGTGATTGGCCAACTGCTTCCAGCGTGTTTGGGAAATATCACGGCCTTTACCATAACCACGAGATTCAGCAAACTACTCATGCTACTCAACCAAACCTTGCCCCCTATTTTTTTTGCGTATGCCTTAGGCGGGAATTATTTAAATGAGGGATACTGTGACATGTACGTTCCCTGAAGAAAGACTACAATCGAGGCGTTTGAAGGAGTTCAGAATCAGTGCTTACTTGACTTTTTCATGCCCAAACAACAACATTACACACTAAAGAAAGCTGAAAATGTAAAAAAAAAAAAAAAAAAAAAAAAAAACGCATAATAGGTCCTCTTTAAAATGCCAATTTGATGTAAAATGTTGTTGGATACATAGTTTAGAGGCAATGGTGAGAGATCAAATCCGTCCTTACGCAGGAGTTAAATACTGACTTTGGAGGTGGTGATCTTGGTGCCTTGGATGAAATATGAGTCAACTAGAGATATGAGTCAACTCCCCAAAAAGCATGCAAAATAATGTTGAAACCCTTTTCTGGTAGTTCTGTATAGCTATATTTGCTAGAAACGAAAACTTTACAGTAAACCAGGTGCTTAGTTTCTTAAGTTGGATTGAAAGATCTATTTAAATTCAATGACTCAGTGATCTGTTCATAGCAGTTCTTCAGTCACAGACTAAACTACAGTATGACTTCAGAAGACTTCAAATATAATGTTTTTCAGCCTTTTTAGGCCATTTTTTGAGCTTTTTTATTTTCTATTAATAGCCATTGTATGAAGTTCTTCAAAATGTCAATTATTTTCTTCCACAGACAAAAGGAAGCCATAAAGTTTGAGTAAATAAAGACAGATTTTACATTTTTGGGTAAAGTACTCATTTACCACAAGTAGTTCCATCTTTAAAGTTTGTTTGTTTTTTTTATAATGGAATGGGGCACATCTGGTTGCATTTCAAGTTTCACTTGCTTAGTACCATATATGTTCTGACACTACCAATTGAAATCTATTTGTTACTTTGAACAAGAGTAGGCTACTCAGTTGACCAGATGAGTATTCTTCATTATCTTATTTCCCTAGAGGTCGAGAAGGTCACCCTTGAGACTGCCAATTGAGATGGACAGCTGACCTATAACCTTTCCAAAGGCTCAATAGGGGAATCATGACCATTCACAGCAGCTAACAGCAAAGTGATTTTCTAAAAGAGAATGACCACAGGACAAGATCTATTGACACCAGCTGCCTAGTTGGAGGAATTGAGTATCGAGCCATACAGCATTCAAAGAGATGGCCACAATTGCCCTCAATAAGAAGTATTCCATTAACACAAGCAAATTAAATTCCTCTGGTGTCTCCTTTTGAGCTCTTCAAGATACTAGAAGTGATCTGCCAAGGCAATTAAATGAAAATACTGTAATGAAAAGGTTAAGCCACCTCAATGTCCCCAAGGGTAATCTGTAACACTTTATTTTAGTGTCCTTGTTATACATGCTACATGTAGTTACTATAGTAATTACTATAAATACATGCAACTAACCCTAAACTACACCCTAATCCTAACACTGTAAGTTTATGTAGTTATTATTATTACTCAGTACTTACATGTATTATTACACAGCAACACGGACACTTTAAAATAATGTCTAACAACTCCAGGTAATCTTATCCAATGTCTGTTCAATGGTGACCATGGTCTTGCGAAGTTGGACACATTCCTGGATCAACATCTTTTACCAATGCTCTAACCTTAACCATAATCTTCCTCTAAAATCTGAAGGAAATCATAGGTTCATGACATGATGCTGATCTTCTGACTATTAATTAATAAATAACAGTCAGAAACATTTTAAAATGAAACCAAAATGAATAAAAATAGTACAATTCTTAAATTTGTACATTTAAAACTAGATTTTTTTTGTAGATTTATTTATTTTTTTTTTTAGAAGATCTTTATCGTGGACACTATTATATGTCATTAACCTAAGAATGTAGCTGAAGTTCCAACCTTAAAATCTGATTGTTCGACTGAAATGTTGTTCCAGGAACCAAAATGATTTGAATCCAAGAACACATCCTACTTGGCAAAATCACAGTTGGCCTGTCCAACTGAATGAAATAAGAGGAGTAATTTTGATGGATGAATCCTTGAAGGGAATGTTGAACCTGGTGCTCCGCGTTCTTAACAGGTCTAATTTATCACGCTTGTTTCAGAGTTATCCACATTGAGGGAGGTCTATGACAGTCATCAGAATGTATAGAAACTAAGCTGTGACCCCTTCAAGAAAGGTCAAGCAGGTTGGTGAAAACCTGAGTTTGAGCGTTGTTTTTGTTTTCACTGTCTAAAAATATTCACTTTCTCTCTCCCAATGTTGTGTGTTCACATACCCTAAGTAGCATATGCATTCTTTCTAAGGTGTTTGCTTGGTATGTTCATCTGTTTTCACGTGCTGCAGGTTCCACCTGTCTACCAGAGAGTCAAACAATACTGTGTAATGTTGATGGACTGATATTCCCTTTTTTCTGTCCTGTCTGATTTCCTTTCAGGTGAGGTTGTTGGATCCGGTCCAACAGAGACTCAGAAAGCAGACAGACCATGAAGAAGGTGATTGTTTACAGGCATTCTGGAGGCACCAGAGCAGAGAGCATGTTCTGCAGTACATCACATTGATTAGTACATGGTGCTGTGCTATGTAAAGTTATATACCCCCAAATCATCCTCATACGCAAGCAACGGTTCACCTACAAACAGTGAGTTTAATTGGTATTGTTCAAGTTTACCATCTTCATTAGCTTTCTTTCTGCCATGAAACATAAAAAAGATGTTTTGAAGAATGTTCATGCTGCTCTTTTCCATATAATGCAAGTGGTCACATAGTGACTTGAGACTGTGAAGCTCTAAAAAAGGAAAATTTCAGAATGTTTCTCACGTAAAACTATCGTATGACATCAAGAGACTTGGAATATAGCGCGCGAGTTGTATGAACCTCTTCATTCACAAGAAAAGCATAAACATTTTTGGGGTTCCACTGCAGAAAGAAAATCACATGGGATTGGAACAACATGAGGTTGAGTAAATGATGACAAAATTTCTATTTGTGTGCTATTCCTTCAATGACAGAATGCAAATGTAAATCTATCTGTGCACATGAAATATCTCTTTTTATATGAAATGCATAATGATGCATGTCCAATACAGATTCATAACTCGATAATTTGTTGACAGGAAAATAGAGACACTCTATCTTCTCTGTCACCAATGGATCTTCGTGTTCCTAATTTGCATAACTCTTTTAGTAGATAATTATATCTATCATGCGATGTCCCACAGATGTATGTCTGCTCTGAATGAGGCTCCTTTAGTGCTGGAGAGTGAGAGGAAGAGGGAAAGTGCCAAAGACTATTAAAAAATGAAGGGAGGCTATTGTCCCATAAATGCCCACATGTTGGCAAGTATGTTGTGTTATGTAGGTCTTCAGCATCTGTCTCACTTTTGTCTCTCTTACTCATTGGCTTTGCTGTTGACAGGGCCTAGGACTGTAACAGAGGCAAGTGTGATATAAGCCAGGACACCTAGTTCATTTTCTGACTGATGTTCCAAAACAAAACAAAACAAACAAAAAAAAAAAAAAAAAAAAAAAAAAAAAAACACTTGTAGTTGTAAAATAACACATTAAAGTGACTGCCTTATAAAATATTTTGATTGTTTATATAAACTGCATTTGTTCATGGACAAAAGACATACCAACTTCTGAGACTTACACCCATGCTGCCTTTCAGTCCAAATTAAGCCATGAATCAAAATAGCGGTGCTCTTTAAAGTGCAGGAAATATGATCTGTCCAGGGGATCTTTCCATGAGCGTATTCTTTATTAGGGTAAAGAGCAGAAATGCAAGGGTTATTAACTTTAATGCAAGTCTGAATTGATTTAAAATCCAGTGATTATTTAATCATGAGAGCAAGTCTTTGGCCGTCAGATTTACGAAATATGTCAGTATTAAAATTAGCTGTAGGGACCAAAATTAATTTATCCGTACTCCCACTGAGCACTAGGAGAATGGAAGTTATTAAATATATTGAGTGATTATATGTATTTTACGAAAATAGATGGGATTTGTCTTTTATTGGAAAAATGAAGAGGATTCAACAGCACTTCACAATGCCTCAGTTCGACTACAATCAGACCGAATTACTGCTTGCATGGAAAACAAGATGTAACGGATCAGAAAATGTACATATGTACATTTGACAGATTTAGTGTGTTATTCAATACTACTTTTAAAGTTAGTACATTTTAAATATAATAAACTGCAACTTCTAAGTGTAATTACAAATATTTTAATTAATACATGAATTTATATGATGAAATATGTTTAAATATATACAATTTTTAAAATGACATTACATTATATTTTAGTTTACCATAAATCCTTGTCAGTACATTTGGCCAGACAACAGAAGAAATTATGAAACTACATATAAAGATGTATTTACTTAAAGGGTTAGTTCACCCAAAAACGAAAATTCTGTCATTTATTACTCACCCTAATGTCGTTCCACACCCGTAAGACTTTCGTTCATCTTCAGAACACAAATTAAGATATTTTTTGATGAAATCCGATGGCTCAGTGAGGCCTGCATTCACAGCAAGATAATTAACACTTTCAATACCCAGAAAGCTACTAAAGACATATTTAAAACAGTTCATGGGACTACAGTGGTTCAACCTTAATGTTATGAAGCAATGAAAGTACTTTTTGTGCGGCAAAACCCCCCCCCCAAAAATAACGACTTCATTCAACAATATCTAGTGATGGGCGATTTCAAAACACTGCTTCATGAAGCTTCGAAGCTTTATGAATCTTCTGTTTCGAATCAGTGGTTCAAAGCGTGTATTAAACTGCCAAAGTCATGTGAACCACTGAAATTTCAAAATGTTTAGAAACACTTATGACGTAACAAAGCCTCGTTTACTGAAATCACATGAATTTGGCAGTTTGATACACGCTCCGAACCACTGATGCGAAACAAAAGACTTGTAAAGCTTCTAAGCATCATGTAGCAGTGTTTTGAAATCGCCCATCACTAGATATTGTTGATTAAAGTCGTTATTTTTAGTTTTTTTGGCGCACAAAAAGTATTCTCGTCGCTTCTTAACATTAAGGTTGAACCACTGTAGTCACATGAACTGTTTTAAATATGTCTTTAGTAGCTTTCTGGACATTGAAAGTGTTAATTATCTTGCTGTCAATGGAGGCCTCACTGAGCCATCGGATTTTATCAAAAATATCTTAATTTGTGTTCCGAAGATGAAAGAAGGTCTAATGGGTGTAGAAAGACATGAGGGTGAGTAATAAATGACAGAATTTTCATTTTTGGTTGAACTAACCCTTTAAGTGTGTCAAACATACTCTGAAGTTCAGCTAATTGCATTTAATATAAATTTAAACTATAATTCATTTTCATTCAATTGTAATAAACATGCAATAAAAATGTGCAAATGTTAATTCAGTTCAGACTTAAGTATATTGTTTTAATGTATATTATTTCCATAGGTACTAAAAAAAGTACGCTATAAAAGTATGCTAAAGTGTACTTCACAAGGGTAACTTTACCCTTTGAATATTCAAATCTATAAGTACAGTGTCAATTTAATTATTTGTCAACCCAGCCACAACAAACTGATTTTGAAATCTAAATTAAATAGAGTAACATTTAATTTTTTGTATCTCGTTTGGGCATTTCTCCATATTTTGATGCTCTCACCACTTGCGCGGCTGCGACTGTCTGTAGTCATCGGGTCCATGTGTAGTTGTCTATTTTGAGATACCATTTGGGAAAGAAACAGAGCGATTCTGACACAACGACATGCACTCAGGGAGAAATGGCTGCTGAGTGAGTCAGGATGAGCTAATCTTGTTAGATCAAGATCACGCAGCTCTGGTATAAAGCTGACTTTGTCCGTTTTCCTCCTCATCGCTTGCTCATACATTTTCGCCCATTCCTTTGGATCACTCCTAAAATCACGTGTTGTCGATATCCCTTAGATATGGAAATACTCTCAGTCTCTCTCCTAAACTTCAAGTCATTTTCCATCAAACACAAGAGCCTGAAATCAATAACCAAGTCTGAACAGCTTCATTCTTCAAGAAACAAGTGTCAGTGAAAATCTCACTCAAGCTCTTTGCAATGGAGACAGCTAAACCTACAGGTCTGTGTGTTCTCTGGGGTATTCGCAACTTGATTTAGCATGACGTTAAGAGAAGAGGAACTCTCAGAGCTTGAAGCATGTCTACCATCCCTCACAGCTGTGAATACCAACATTGTCTAGTTAGTGGTCAACAAAAGTCTAGTTTTGTCATTTCTTTGACAACGATCCAAATTTTAAGTTCATTGACCAAATCTTTCAGTGGCTCTGCACTTTCTACTCTGTACTGCTACTTATTAGCACTCTCATTATTCACCTTTTCTTCTTTGTTTATCCAAGCTTTGCTTCCCAGGTTCCAGACCCGGCCACAGCTACGCTAGATATGCTAAAGCTAGGTCCCCTGGCCTTTCAGGGAACAATGTGTTTCTATTCAGAGTCATAGGCGAACACGCAAGGCTATCAATCAGTGGATCTGGTGCTTAGAAGTAACTTACTCATCAAAGAATCTTAGAACTGAGGAACTTTTACAGAGGAGAGCTACAAAAGGGCGTGCTGGATGACTGGAAGTGAAGATGGTGAATTTCCCTGGAGCATGCTGGGTGAAAAAGGCAATATTTGATGTGTTTCAGCTACAGCTAAAGCTAAAGTGATATTTAAAGGGCTATCCAATGCTGGATTTAAGCTCTACATTTATGATCATGGCATGGCTGTCTGATGTTGGTTAATGTTCACATTGACATTCAGGTAAACGAATAAAAGCATTGCATTTTGATTGTTTTTATTTAATTTTTTTTTTAATTAAGATTTTAAATTAGTATTTCAACAACACATTCACATCATCATAGTTCTCTGATGTCGGTTAAAGCTGCAGTCCGTATGTTTTGCCTCTTTGTCCCCATCTCTGTTTGAAACCTGCAATTGCAGTTATTTGCGGAATTATCATCTTTACGTGGGTTGTGCGTCGACACGGCTCCTCATCGCGGATTTATCTAATGTTTGATGTCAGTCACCACATCGGTGTGGATACTGTACTTCATAATCACAGATTGTAGTCTTGGAAGTATGACCAAAATAAGAATTTTCACTGGAAAATGTCATCTGAACAAGTAACAAATCTGCCACTTTTGTTCTGACCAACTGAGGAAAAAAAAAAGCATTACAATAAATCGCGCTGCCAATGATGATTAAATCTAACTATTGCTTAGCTCGTACTTATCATGTCAACCCATGCAAATTATTATTATAGTTATACTTTGTTCTCAAACTGTTAATATTAACAATTAACAGTAATGTTAATTTGTCATACCATACAATCCGCCATCAAAATGATCATTTTAATTATTCAAGCTGTGAGAAAAGGCTATAAATGATCTGCCACCAGCAGCATCCTCCACATGACATATATCCTACTAGCTGGGACTCGTTCTTTATGTAAACAGACGTGACGTAATGACGCAAAGATAAACAGCGACATGCTCGAATTTCCTGCGAAAACCTACCAGTTCCACCTGAATTAGAAAACATTATTACAAGCTTACTGTTGTGAATCGGGCTAAGGTAAGGAGATAGTTTTGAACACTAGCTGGTTATGTACTTGCTCAAAAATTTATTTTGGATAATTTTTAACCAAAAAAAGTTACGGACAACAGTTTTAAGGGTCACATGACATGTGATTTTCACTGATTTTACAGACATGCCAGAAGAAAATTGGACAGAACTTCTCACACATAATGTTAGTAAGCAATTCCATCACACTATTCTCATGTTAAGACATAATGTTTAACTCTTGTGGCTGTATTTTTGAATGTTTCTTTTTAGGTTTATAGTGGATTACTGTAAAAAACCTTTTGCTTGTTTTTAATAAACTGAGGGACAAGTCAAATTGTTTTCTGGTAATTAATAGAAGCAGCTTAAACCAGCTTAAATATATGTGCAAACGTCAGAGCAGCGCTGATCACGTCAGGCTACAAGTTTAAGTCTTTCATTCCCAAACTCAATAAAAATGTCCTACTTTTCTGTTTTCTCCACTTGTTTTGGCCTTACAAATAAAGTTTTGCATTAGTGGAGGGGGTGATCTGTGCAGAATGTCTGTGTCTTTACATTAGCATGTGTGTCTGTTTGTGATGGCCATTACTAATGCAGAGTTTAAGCCACCTCTGACCCCAGATTATGTATGAGCCACTTAACATTAGTGTGACAAATGCTAAACATCTGTAAGAACACAAGGAAGCACACACACACACACACACACACACACACACACACACATCAGTTCAAGTGGACAAAAGCAAATGCAGCACTTCACTGCTGTGTGACTCAGATTTTATCTCCATTTACAATGTATTATTTTCCTTTCATTAAAATAATCACCTTAATATTCCAGAAATATTCCTTCAGCCAACGAGGTATTTTGGCAGTCGATGACCACCCATTTTAGCCAAAAGTTTCTATCATCACACATATCCGTGAGTAATTTTTTCCCAAAGCAGACTGAGTTTAATGATAACAACTCTACAGTTTTTATGATCAAGCATCTCAGCAAGCCACAGTTGTCTGTGTTTTTGCAGAATTATGCCTTAGATATTGTCTGAGACACTTTCTAATTTACTGTTTCTGATTTGCGCTGTTGTTTCTTCACTGAATAATGCGACATGTATGTGTGTGCGTGTGTGCGTGTGTGTGTGTGTGTGTGTGTGGTTTTACAGCCCAAAGAACCTCCTCTCTGATCATTTCATTGAAAGGCTATAAATCACTTCAAGAGTCAGAGAAGAGCTAATTATTTCCCGCTGTCCCCACACACATACAAATACACACAATAGGTTTAGGCTAGTCTTATTGTCGAAGCACAGAAAGCCAGACAGCCTGCTTATTTAAACTGAGGCTATAAAGTGGCAGCAACCTGAGACCTGTTGAGAGTATCTAACTTGAGACTGTAATTACAACACAGGAATATAATAACCTTTAATTACAACTCACAACCAGGAAGCCCTTTCACACATCAGTGACCACACAACTGCTGAACTATGAAGATATTTTACAATAGAGGTTTGCCTACTGCAATTTACAATCTTTTTATAATTTATCTATAATCTGTTTCTCTACTAAATAAATAAATGAGGCTATTGTACAGATATAATATGCAAAGAAAACAAAGAAAAAACAGATAAAAATAAAAAATAAAAAATTCTGAAAATATATATATTAAATTATTTTTGAAATAAAAGAAATTATTTTCTTAATTGGTATACTAAAAAAAAAATCATATTTACTTTCAAAAAAAAAAAAAAAATGTCCTCACTTTTTCTTCGCTCTCTTTGCATATTAAATCTGTACAATAACCTAATTTATTTATTAATAGTTTATTTAGTAGGGAAAATGATTTTCAAACTTTTTTTAAATTGTCTCCCCACTAAATTAAATCAATTTTTTTCTGAATGTAAATATGAATTAATATATGATATATATATATATATATATATATATTTTCATGACTTAGCACAACATTTTTTCTTTTGTCAAATCAACTTAAATAATTAATGTGGTTCACATAACATAATATTTTGAGTTTCTGTTTATTAAATCAATCGCCTTCATTGAATTAACTAAATTTTTTAAATTTCAATGAACTCAAAATGTTAAGGCAACCAGGTAACTTACCTTCTTTTTAAGCTGAACCAACAATTCTTTTTTACAGTGTGTGCATTTAGTTTAGAATACTATATATGGGCTCTTCATATTGAACATTTGGCTATCATTCACATGATACAGATCCAGCTTTCACCATCTGTAATTAATAACTTGGCAGTAGAGTTGCGGCGGTGAGGGCAATTCTGACTTTCCTTGCTGAAGTCTGCACAATGCGGTTTGGAAATTGGCTCCAGAGCGTCCAGCTCCCTGCACTCCCTTTACAACTGGAATCTTGGATAGAAATAACATTTAATCTGGGCTGTGGAAGTGTATGGAGACATTTCACTGTTGAATTATTGGGCTTTTTTTATTAACGGCAGGATGATAGTTTAATCTGGTGGATCTCAACTAGTGGGCCCCATCTCCGCAGGTCTGTTCCGATAGCCGTAGACAGAAGGGATGCTAGATTCTAAATGCAAATAATAAAAAGCTACTAACCAGTTAGGACAGCAAAATAACAGGCTTCCTGATCACCCTGTTGGGGTTCATTTTATGATAACAACCGGCTGACTGTAAATTATCTAGATACTTGTCAACTTAAGCCACGAACAAGGTTATCCTAAAAAAGATATGCTGTGATTTCTCCTCCATTGTTTTAAGTCACGAGTCCTGAGCCCTACAAAGCCAGATCTGCCCAATTCCAACCTTACTGGAGAACTCACAGATCATTACCAATTCTCCACCAAATTTCACAGTGGGTGCGAAACACTGTGGGTTTGCCCTAACACCTGTGGCTGAAAACTGGACTTATCAGAGAAGATGAGAATCAGGCAGATCTGTCCTTGTAAAGGACACGTGACTCAAGCCACATACACTCAAAAAAATAACTCTTTGAACGAACATAAAAAAATCATGGAAAGGATTTCCACATGATTAAGTTGCTTTATTTTAGCATTATGCAATTCTGTTATTCCAATTTAATGTACTTACGTTGGGTCAACACAACCAACTTAGTTTTTATTAATATTAAAGGTTTATTTTTACTCTATGCAAAATCCTTGAGTTGTGACAAAACAACTGACTAAGGAAGAATCTATGTAAAATAGTTATGTCCAACTTACTCAATTCAATCATGGACAGTGGTTCCACATGATTGAGACAAGTAAAATCCAATAGATTCAACCATGTTAAATTAACTAGAATCAATTGTGTTCATTTAAAATAAAATAAATAAAAAGCAATAAATAAATAAATAAAAAATAAATTGTTTTCATATACATTGATTTTTACAATTAATTCTTCTTGTTTAATTTTGTGATTTATATAACTTTTGTGATGTTCTGTGTTAGAAATCTAGATGTGATACTGGATGCATCCTAAATTGCCTTAACCAAAAACATTGTAAAGCCTAAATTGATCATAAGTCCATTGGTGGCAATGGTTTTACAATCAACATAGGCTTACAATGCTTTTGGGAAATGCAACCCAGAGCACGACCACAGTGATTACTTTCTTATTAAAGTAATTTGAAAGTTTGTTAGCAGGTCCTCAACCCAAGCACAAGTGCAACAATTCACCACAATGGTAACCCTAAAACTATTAATTAACAGAAACTTTTAAATACCAACATAATAGAACAGTAAACATTAAAAAGTCTTTCCATTTTCTCATCTTCCTAAAAACTGCTTAAAATAACACTTTATTTCAACATTTACACTCCTAGTTCAGCTCCTTTGCAAAGCATGATGGGAAGTGAAAATCCTGTTTGATTGAGTCCTGGTTGGGTTTACTTGATTGAAACATGTTATTCCAATATGAAAACATCAAGTTAAGTCAAAGAGTAATCGTTTCAAGTCAATTTAACATGAATCAATCACATTTAAACCACAAACCTGATACAATGGCGTTGAATCAAAATAAGTTGTTTAATTTAAAGAGAACAGCATCAAAAAATCATTTTTTTCAGTGTAGTAGGTTATCCTGAAAGAAAACTTGCTTCCTTCTACTCTGACAATGTTCCCCAACTCAAAGGATTGTTTTTTTCCTGCAGGATAATGCTCCATTCCACACAGCCAGGACAATCAAGGTGTGGATGGAGGACCATCAGATCAAGATCATGGCCAACCCAAACTCCAGACCTGAACCCCATTTAAAACCTCTGGAATGTGATCAATATGAAGCACACAAGGTTACAAGCCACCAAACAAAGCCGAGCTATGCCAGGAGTGGCATAAAGTCACCCAACAGCAATGTGAAAGACTGGTAGAGAGCATGCCAAAGCTCGTGAAAGCTGTGATTATAAATCAGGGTTATTCCACCAAATATTGATTTCTGAACTCTTCCTAACTTAAAACATTAGTATTGTGCTCTTTAAAACAAATATAAATGTGTTTTCGGTAACACTTTAGTATAGGGAACATGTATTCACTATTAACTACGACTTTTTCCTCAATAAATTCCTAATTTACTGCTTATTAATAGTTAGTAAGTTAGTTGTTAGGTTTAGGTATTGGGTAGGATTAAGATTGTAGAATAAGGTCATGCAGAATAAGGCATTAATATATGGTTAATAATTACTAATAAACAGCCAATATTCTAGTAATATGCATGCTAATAAGCAACTAGTTAAAGAACCCTAAAATAAAGTGTTACAGTGTTTTCTTTTAATTATTTGAGGTATGAAAACATGACATCTTTTTTGACTAGTTGTCATTTTCAAATGTTGTCAGTAGTTTATAAAATAAAACAAAAATACATTAATTTTACTCAAACACATACATATAAATAGTAAATCCACAGAAACTGCTAATTTTGCAGTGGTCTCTTAATTTTTTCCAGAGCTGTATATATATTTGCCACCATAAGAATACATTTTTAAATATATATTTTAAATATAAATAAATATTTTTAACATTTTAAAATATTATTACAAATCAAAATGACCATTTTCTAAATAAATCACAATATTATTGTTTTTACTGTATTTTTTATCAAATAAATGTAGCCTTGGTGAGCACTTCAATATTTCTTTAAAAAAAATGGTACCGACCCCAAACTTTTGAAAATACAGTATTATATTCACGTTAACTTACTTGCATATGGTACTTTTATTTAAATAGTCTTAAAGATTGATATTTTAATTAGTTAAAGATGGCAGCTGGATTTAGAGTCTGTGAATTATGGAAAATATTTTTTCCCCCTGCTGTGTTGGGTTGTCATTTTATATAAATGTAAATTAAGTACAGTAACTTCTGCATCCAGTGATGGATCTAAAGGGGCTTCAATAAGCAGAGTCTGACTCTGGAGTCCTGGCACCGTCCCTAGACTGCTGCTCACTGCGCATGCAGGCAAAGTGAGACTCCGAGTCAGAGGTCTGGAATATCTGTTCAGTTACTTGTAGAGAGAGAGAGAGAGAGAGAGGAGGGGAAAGAAAAGAGGAGGGGGGCTCAAGAGGAGAGGAGTGTAATAGGAAACCAGTCCACCCTTCTCTCTCTCACTCTCTTTACCTCTCTCAATCTTCTCAACCTCTCTCTTCCCTGTCCCGCAGTCAGCCGGTTGGAATAACACCTCTCTTCACTCTCACTGGGGAAGTCCACGCAACACTGTATTTCTTCACTACGTCTGTGACTATAGTGTTCACCCACTCTCTGCTCAGTGAGGACAGTCCAGCTGGGAAGCCTCAGAAGGTGAGTCCCGTTTGGGGGAAATTTAGGGAAGGGGGGAATCCAGGCTCAGGCTAACAGGTGCAGACACCCACCAGAGAGAGGAAATCAAGACCTCATACAGGCTTCAGTCACTCAGAGAAGTGTCTATATAAAAAAAAAAAAAAATACTTATTTTAGAAATAGACAGTCATATAATTGTTATTTTTAATCTTTGTTAATATGATTCCTACTTTTTTTTTTATTATTCATGAGGAAATATTTTACCTGATGGTTTGCCAAAAATCTATATTTTAATGATATTAACTGATATTTACTGTGCTGGTATGTTTTTATTTATCCATTGACATTTTATAAAATTTAATTTTGCTTGATTTTAAGAAATTGCTCTATTTAAGTGTGTTTGTCTTGTTTCAAAAGGTGCATTTCATTATTTACATATATTTTGTTTTAACTAATTTCAAATATAAAGATTTGCTTGATTAAGTATTGTGAAGAACACTCTTCCATCACTCAGCTGATATGTATTATTTTGTGCGTCTTGAGTGATTTTTTATTGGTAGAGACGCTGGGGAATGTGTGCTGTGTGTCTCACAGACAGGACAGCAGTGAGTGTGAATGAGTCTAGGGAGTTTGAGACTAAGACAGTGATGTTATTATTTTATAAGTGTGTCCTAAAGATAGTATCTGGGATTTGGTCCAATATAAAATGCAATATTGAATGGGGATTTTTATTGATGTCACATTGTGGTAGTGTGTACATGGTTGTAATTGTGTGAGCAAGCTGGTGAATGACAGGGTGTGGTACTGTGATGGACATCTCTCAGAAAAACCACAAAAATATTACACAATTGGCTTTCAGAATACATTTTCTCTGCATCAAATTAGGCAAACACTTGTGTAAAATATAATAATTAGATTGATGTTTTCTATTTTGTTAAAGACTTGAATCTCTAACTTTATGGTAGTAAACTTTGGCACGTTACTTGTCCAATACTGTTTGTGATATGGACATCAAATCATGTAGTTTATTGTGAAAGTTTCCTATTATTATTCATTGTGGTCATATTAGTGAAATGCGAAATCACATTTTGGGCAAAAAAGGTCTATTGTCAATAGTGTACTGATGTATGAAGCACAGTTCACACAGAAGTCACTTTCAAACCAAACAGCTTTCTGTTGGTCAGCACAACAAATCCGCATGATCCCGTTGCGACATCTTCAAAATAACCACAAAATCATTCGCCCTCACATGAAATTTCAGATTGCGTAGATACATTTTGAAATGACTGGATTTCTGTGAAAAATTGTCAAATGATGTATATGTGATCATGCCTTAAGCGAGTGGACAAATTTCACCTCATGGGTGAACAAAATCTCATTAAATTAAAGGAGGGACCCAAGCCATATATACAGTATAGAGACCTGAACATCACAAACACTAGTGAACTTCCAAACAACCACATAGCAATGCCACCAACAACACTTTAGCATCATGGCATTCACAGGTAAGTACTACTAAAAATCTGGTAACATACATACTGTATAATACAGTTTCTATATCATTGTTTTAAAACGTCACAAAAGACATTTAATTTCCTTCCATCTGTTTAACTTATCTTAGATGAGCCAGTTCTTAGTTGAAGTTGGCAGTTATATTTCCAGTGAGCAATAATTGGTTTTGACTGACACTTTCATAAGAAGAAAGATGGAAAACTCATTACGCAGATAGCCATGACAAACACAAGACGATAAGCTTGAAGATAAACGGCTTGTAATACGTTTCCAGGCTGCTGTGCTTTCAGCTGAAGCTGCATGAATGTGCATTATGACAGCTTTGATAGACGTTTGAGTTTCTCAGATGACACTGTGATCCAGCTGTAGTGTTGTAGTTAAAAGCCAGTCAGAAATCACCTCATGACAGAATTTATTAGGAATCTGGAAGTGTCAGTGAGATAGTTTTAAACAATTCCGCAAATAGTCTGCCAGATGTCACAGACTTCACATTTAAGGGACCTGTTACCACGACTTAAATGCGCGGGTGCAATTCAAAAATTCTAATTTATTCTTTTAATTAAACATTTTAAGTTGCAAACATTATTTTGTTGAGTTTTGTTGACATGATAATGTTGATCATTACATCAACTTAATTTTGTTTGTATATTAAAGGGTTAGTTCAGCCAAAAATTAAAATTATGTCATTAATTACTCACCCTCATGTCGTTCCACACCCGTAAGGCCTTCGTTCATCTTTGGAACACAAATTAAGATATTTTTGATAAAATCCAATGGCTCAGTGAGGCCTCCATTGCCAGCAAGACAACTAACACTTTCAATGCCCAGAAAGCTACAGTTCATGTGAGTACAGTGGTTCAACCTTAATATCATGAAGCGACGAGAATACTTTTTTGTGTGCCAAAAAAACAAAATAACAACTTTATTCAACAATCTAGTGAAGTGTGATTTCAAAACACTGCTTCACGAAGCTTTGAAGCTTTACGAATCTTTTGTTTGGAATCAGTGGTTCGGAGCACGTATCAAACTGCCAAAGTCACGTGATTTCAGTAAACGAGGCTTCGTTACATCATAAGTGTTTCGAAATTTCAATGGTTCACCACTGGGGGGCGTGACTTTGGCGTGACCTGTTAGTGTTTAATGCTGTTATGTTTCACATTTAAAAGAGTTTCTGTAATCTTCAAGTTTCACTTTTTTTTTTTGAGTAATCAACTTAAAAGTATGTGTTTATGCTACAAAGTTCCTCTAAATCAATGTAGTTTGTTGGTTGAACGTAAATTCACTCAAAGTTGTCATAACTCCAAAAAATTGATGCAAACTATTGCGTTACTTTTTTTTTGTAGAGCCAACACATTATTTTTTAGAGTGTAAGAGAGGTGCTATCCTAAAGTTTGATACTCGCACACTGTCCTATGATACAATAAAGCCAAAAAAAATCTGATTTACAGAATTTTTTTTTTTGGCCTAACCTGCAACGCAACAAGCAACAACAATCAGGACTTCTTAAAAATGAGGTGATTAACTTTCTTATTAAATTCAAATGTTATTTGTTGATTATATATTTATATTATATTGTTATTAATTTAAGATGGTGGCAAGTAGCTATTCTAACTTGTGTTGGTATGAAAAGAGAGAAAGACCGCTAAGTGATGCATAGTGAGACATAAAAGTAGCACTGGACATTGATGAAATTTACAGAAAAGCTGCAAAAACTTTGCTTGGTTTATATTAGGGCCTTGACGAAACCTGGTCATTAGGCACATAAACAATGAGGGATTATCTCTCATTTAAGGGTTGTGATCTTAGAAGTTTGAACATCAGCTCATGCTCAGTGTCGGGCCAGTGATGGATCTATGATAGCCCGGTGATGACTTTAGCAGCTGTACGTCTGGCAGGTCCTGACCAGCAGTAGAAAGCCATTGCTGTCCAGAGAGCGGTAGCCTCCACCCAGCTTAAGAGCTACTCTCCAATACTCACTGCCAAAGACATTTCAGCCCACTGCAGTTTATCATATGCTCAAACAAACATACGCACATGTATACACATACGCACCCTTGTAAATATCCACTAACTCATACAAAACACCATGGAGACTTTTTTCTTCTCTCCATCACAAACACTCTCACTTATAAACATGCTCTACAGAAGCATACAAACTCATATGGTCCTGTTGTACATACACTCATAGGCAAAAGGAAAAAGAAAAAAGGGCCAAGCCAAAAATGGCAAAATATTTAGTGGTCTATTAATGGTCAACCATTTTAATCACAAATGGACATTAGGAAGAATTTCACAAATACTGTAACTTAGCATGGAATAGCCTTTCCCAATTTGCAGACAGCTTTTTACAGGAAGAGTCAGTGTTGTTCCACTCAATGTTAAAGGATTCAAACAGTACATGAGTTGTTGAAAAATGTCTCCCAGTTCGTTTGAGTTTAATGTGAGACCAAATATTCACAATAGGGTTCAAATCTGGACTCTGACCAGGCATGAGCCTGATAGACTTCTCAAGCCACTTCTTGGTTGTCTTTGCAATTTGAGCAGGTGCATTGTCTTGTTGAAAAATAACAAGTGATCATTTCACTTTAGATAACTTTTTAATTGTGGGAAGCAAGCCATTCAGCAATATTCTCCTGTGCTCCAAAGCATTCATTGACTTTTCACAGTGACGCAGTTCACCAATACCAGCAGCTTAAAAGGCTATCCAAACACCTGTTCATCCATACTTTGCAGTGCTAGAGATGCATTTATTATTAAGTTTCTCACCAGATTTTCGAAGACACTGCTCTGGAGCATCACCACACAACTCGTGTTTCATTGTGATTTATTACTCCACACACAACTTCCCATATTCTGCCAAAAACATTGAGACAGCAATGGGTTTTTAAATAGTGCATTTGCTTTGCTAATTTCCTGATCATTCCTGACAATTAAAAGCTTAGTGTTTAGCCATTTTGGGCTTGGCCCATTTTCTTGTATGAATATTCTTTCAGTAGTGTGGCGGTAATAAACGTCAATATTAAAGGGGGCGATAGAGTTACCAGCAAATAACTAAAGTCACACAGATTGAAAGGGGACCTTGTATGCTATTTTTTATTTTACCTTTCCTGTAGTGTGTGATATAGCTGTTTGTGCACGTAAACAATATGAAAAGTTACAAAGCACAAAGTCCATGCCAAATGGAGTGAATCTCTCCAACAGAAAACGCCTGCCTTAAGTGCCTCATTTGTAGTACTGCCATATGAGGCGTGGCTACATCACCATGTAACACATTTAAAAAATGCCGCCTGCTGGCTACTTTGGCTCTTCCTCAAACAAAAGTATTTTTCTAACAACTGCTTTCTGAACCATGCAGTTCAAAGCAGGTCAGTGTGTTAACAGACATAGTTTTTACCCATGATGTAAAGAAATGACAGTTATAGCATCACATCTGAAATGTAAGAGAATAACCACTGTGAAGCGTCCTGCACAAGTGTAACAAGCATAACGGGGCCCTCTAATATGACACAAAGGTGAATAAATGACAGAATTAAAAATTTTGGGTGAATTTTCCTTTTAAAAAGATTATTGACCTGAAAGCTGACTATAATACTTCCTCCTAACAATGTGGAGCTCATGGCGTGAGATGCTGAAAAACCAATGAGATACATCAAAGATCATCCATATAGCAGATGACTCCATACAAAACAATTTAAATGGCACCCAACATGGTGTTTTCTGGTATTCATGCACTTATGTTGACTATGAACACACCCTGTGCAGTGCGCTCATACCTCACTGAGTCAGACATGCACTGTAGATGTCTTGTACAAAGTTCCTATCAATCTTTCACATGATTCATGTATAAGACATGAGCAGAGAGACTGTGCTATTCTTACTCGGTTCTTTGTCCTTCTGCACTCTCTCTGCTACAAAACAAACATATTATTAATATATAATTATGAACTACATGTATTCTTATTTTCCAAGAGTGTTCTGGTCAGAGAAGGCTGTCTGTTCTCCCTGGAGCATGAAGCAAAAGTTATTCCACAGGAAATCAAACTTCTCCCCATGTATTATTGAACTTCTGTTGTCCCATAATAGAATATAGAGGAGAGAAACACAGGGAAGTGTCCATTCATTCTTTTGTTAGAAGTAAAAAGAAGCATCCATATCTTTGAGGTACCACTAGCCTGACATTCCTATTACATTATACAAGACGTCCTTGTGTAAAGGTAAAATAATGACTCAGACTGGACAGGAGCCATTGTTTATACGGCATTGGTTAAAATCATAACTGACTGGATCAATGTCATGCCACTTTCTCAGACTAATTAACTAGAAGACATACAGGAGGCCTTTAAGGAAAAAGCTTTCAAGCATAACTGTTATGACATAACCGTTAAAATATGTATTTTAACTGGCTGCTTTTGAAACACTGTTGCTTTAACACTATATCAAAGACATTTCCTCACACAGAAAGTGGCTAATGTTTCAAATGTGAAAAATGTTGAACTTTTAAAGGAATGTTGTGGGTTCAAATACAAGTTGAGCATTATCAAAATCTGAAGAAAGGTGTCAATTACCACAGATTATTTAGAATTGTCCCTTATTTTGTAAAACTGCATGCACAGTAATGCATTTAAAATGGATTATGTATGGATAATGGATTACAATAATGCATTATTTTAGGTATAAAGTTATACAAATTGTCCTTCTACAGCTAAAACTACTTTACAAGGTGAATTATAGTAACTTACCAATATAATTCGTGTCATTTGCACATATAGGGTTAGTAGTCTCATATCTTACGTAGTAATAAGAATCTTTATTTATTAAGAATATGATTTTAAGTGCCCCATTCCTGTAAGCAATCAACCTCTATTTTCAAACTGAATATTTTTCTTGCTCCTACTGTACTTTATAAAATAAAAGAACATGAATGAAGCCTTTAAAATCTAGTTTTTCCATCAGCATCCTTTACATTTCCTTCACCTTGTCTTTGCAGGTGGGCTGGTCTGGGTGTCTCCTCAGCAGTCATGGGGAGGTCAGGAGCGCTCTGGGTTTGGTCTTTGGGGACGAGCGTGCAGTTGTTCCTTCCCCTCGTCCTCTGTGTCACCTGCATCCATGGTCTTTCTCCACCACAGCCACGAGTCCTCCTGTCATTTCAAGGTAAGAATGGTCAATGTCATTTCCTTTTAGATGGGATTACTTTAATTACAAGAACGCTTCCTGATGTTATAACGGCATAGCAGGGTGGCATATAACATTCTTATGTAATAACATCATGTCCTCTTTTAGGTGAGGTCACTTCCCTTGATAAAAGCATTCTCGTCAGAGTGCTTTAAACCTGATTGAGGGCTCCATTTGTTACTCATTACATCCTTGTGCTACTTTCATGAGTGTTCAACATTGCTAAGAAACTTTTTTTTTTTTTTTTTACAAAGAACTAGCTGAAATGAAAATGCTTTTACTTTATTAAATTAAGGTATGTTGTTTATTGATCAAATGGCACCTGATATTTTGTTCATTGATTGGTAGAGAAAAGCTCCATATTGATTCACGTCACCTTTGAACCTTGTTGAACAATGTGAGCATTTTCTGAAAGACTTGTATTGTTTGGATTAGTGCCTATGTGTTAAAGTTACATATATTTTTGGACACCTGACTACAACAAATGGCTGGTAGGGACTACAATGAGCTTCATCCTGGGTTGGTGACATCATGAACCCCAAAATTTACATAAACCCTGCCCCCAGGAACATGCAACGAAGGGGCTGAGGCCATGTTAGGCTGCTTAAGAGAAGAGGAAGAGTTGTTGTAGTAGAGTGTTGCTGCCATGCTGCCAATTTACGCCGGACTGCTTTACAAATGAGGGTCAATTCAATGCTGGATTTACACAAAAGATTAACATGACGGCACATGCTAGTCGATGAGTTGAATCAACTCCACAGCAACTACATAAATTTATCCACTAACCATTCAGAAATGTCCAGTTTCATTCTAAAAGTTGTAACTTCTTCCTGAGTCTCTCATCAGTGTCCGACTCCGGTTTGAACAATGTAAGGCTGAACACTGTTACTGACAATCATAATTTTGGCAGCGTGAGATTCTCCAGCTTTGTTGTTGTTGAGCAACCAAAGTGCGAGCTGTTAAAGCTCCTCGCTCTTTTGGAAAGGGGGCTGGGAGCAGCAGCTCATTTGCATTTAAAGGGACACACACAAATTCGGCATGTTTTTGCTCACACCCAAATAGGGGCAAATTTGACAAGTTATAATAAATGATCTATGGGGTATTTTGAGCTGAAACTTCACAGACACATTCTGGGGACACCAGAGACTTATATTACATCTTGTGAAAAGGGATATAATAGGTCCCCTTTAAAATAAAGTGTGGTCAGGAAAGAAGTGAATACTTTTTTGGTACACACTGAAATGTGTTATTAAAAATGAAAAAATTATGGAAAATATTTTTTGCTTGTGAGTCACACCAGACTTGCACAATCCTGAGTTTCAATTGCTATTCAATTTTTCCAAAAGTGATGTGGTCCCTACAGCAGATGGTTTAATGGGCTGTAATGATGAAGTGAATTTAAGTGCTAAACATCACTGAGACATTTAATACTTCTTTTTTCGTAGTTGTTGTATATCCACAGTATTATATAAAGCGTATATTATGTGCTCGCAACATTATCTCTGAGTGCTAAATCAAGAGTTATGTTTCCATGACTTTGATCATTCTAATGGAAATGGCTGAGCTGGTCTCATATCAGATGTCAAGGGTGATCTTTCCTCTTTTATCTGCTGTAGCAAACATTTAATATAGTTGAGTAAGGAAATGGGCGGTGTGTCACTGCATAGGGCATCTAGACGGTCATGGTGTAGGATACCAGTTGCTCGGCTTGCTGGGAAAACATTTTCATTTTAAGGTGATTTTCTGATCTGAACGGATCTGATACTTTTGTTGGTTTAACCTGGACAGTTTGACAATGTTAAACAATTTGCCATGACTTCAATGAAATCGTTTAGCTTACATTTTACCACATGAAACTTTAAAGGAGAAAAATCTAAAAATCTACCTGAAAACATGTATGGCAAGTTCTTAAAATCTTTGTTTTGATGTTGGTTTTCATACATTTTTGGTTTTCAACATTTACACCATTTTCCAAAAAAAAACAAACAAAAAAAAAGTTTTAGTAAAAAGTCAGGTGGTGTAACCATTAAATGAAATGTAGTCCAGTTCTTGCTTTGTTCCTCAGTATTTTTCATTGTCTGGTTTTGTCAGTGGTGGACATTTGTTTCTTATTCTTAACATTTCAAACTGTTTTTACATGCTTCCCAGCTTTCTTATTGCTTTCAATTCATGTTTTTGGCCTAATTTGTCATTCCATTCTTTCTCCTTGTCTATCCAGAACACTCCCTAGTGTAGTCATCCGTCTATGTCTTATGTGCTGAAAAGAAACAGTGGGAAGCTTTGGTAATGGCGACATAAGTAGTATCAGAGTGGATTGTGCCATGGAAAAACTCCGCTCAGACTCAAAACATTCTGGAACAATTGTGTGTCTTTCTGAAGAATGCCACGTAACACGGTCTGTTTGATACTAATAAGGACATCCTAAAAAGCCGAACGTCCTTGTGTTTTCGAGCCAGATTAGTTTTGCACTAATTAAGCCAGCTTGATCTTAGACTATTCACATTCAAGTCTTTTACAGGTGTGGATTTGAGTAATGTCTCTGAGGTTGAGATGGCCTCTGGAGAAGTCATCCAGTCCAGA
The DNA here is from genome assembly GCF_019924925.1 of Ctenopharyngodon idella. Classification (NCBI taxonomy): domain Eukaryota; kingdom Metazoa; phylum Chordata; class Actinopteri; order Cypriniformes; family Xenocyprididae; genus Ctenopharyngodon; species Ctenopharyngodon idella. The sequence goes on along the minus strand of NC_067223.1, from coordinate 3,537,782 downwards.
GACCTCTGCAAATAATTTTCGTTTTGAGAAACGATTTCGCTAGGTGCTATAGTGTAAATACCAGAGATGTCTTGATCATTGAAAAATCAGATGTATTTGTATTTTGGAGATTGTTTCATGGTAAATGAACAATGTAATGTATAGCCTGAGAATCTATCAACAGAAACAATTTATGAGGTCCCGGTTTGTCATCTACATGATTTAGACATCCCTTTAGTCCCTTAGATCTTTTGGATCATTTTCATCTAGTTTCGGAAGAAAACAGATGTATAGGTTAAAACATTCCAGTATTAACACAGAATAGGGTCTGAATATCTCAGCTGCATCGCACTAGGAATGCTCCAGATGTTCTGGGGTGTTTGAGGTGCTCCAGTAAAGTCACATCTGAAAGCATCTTTATGGAGAGAGCTGGGAGTTTTGGGTGTCTCTCAGCTTCCATGACTGGGGGGGGGGGGGGGGGGGTTGGGGGGAACACAGTGGAAACTGTATATTTCAGTTGAATATAGAATTTAATCCTTAATGAAGGAAGAAATAAAATGCAGAATGCAGCTATTGGAATCTAATTAGATAAAGATAAAAATGCTTTGCAATGTCATAATTTATGAGCACATTTTACTTAAAAATGTCTGAAAATTTCCAGTGGGAAATTCCTATGGGGCGTCCTGTAAAGTTTGTCTTTGCCAACAACAGTAAACAAGGGCGGCAGAACTTAGCAAAGGGTCAGTTACTCTATGTAATTTCGAACCAAACTAACACCTTGTGAGAAAATAAACCTGTTTGATAAAGCGGAGGTCAGAGTGTTTGATGGTCAGTCTGGCAAGAGCTCTTTTGAAACTCGATTCTGAGGGTATCTTGGCATAAGACCAGATGTAGAGTGCTTGTGTCGTGTCAAGAGAAGAGCTTCTGCCTCTGAAATTCTTCCTCTCTCTGCCTAATAATCTGTTCATCCAATGCAAAAGCCTGGCAATTGAAACTGAAAAATAAAACATGATAAAGCTGAACCATGTGGCCCCAATTAATAATAATAAACATCTGTATTATCCAATAATAAGTAGGGATGGTGTATGATAATAAATCTCCCCATAGTAATCGGAAAATTATCCAACAGATTTGTTTTCCAGCTGCTGAAGAGTTCGTGGTCGTTGTTGACATATTTTTCTCTATAGGTGAAAGATCAGGACTGAGTCAGGCCAATTCAGCACCCGGACTCTTCTATGACAAAGCTATGCTGTTGTAATAGCTGCAGTATGTGGTTTTGTATTGTCCTGCTGAAATACACAAGGCCTTCCCTGAAAAAGACGTCATCTGGAGGGGAGCAAATGTTGCTCTAAAACCTTTATATACCTTTCAGCATTCATAATGCCTTCCAAAACATGCAAGCTGCCCATACCATATGCACTTATGCACCCTCATACCATCAGAGATGCTGGCTTTTGAACTGAACGCTGATAACACGCTGGAAGGTCTCCCTCCTCTTTAGCCCGGAGGACACGGCGCCTGTGATTTACAACAAGAATGTCAAATTTGGACTCGTCTAACCATACAACACTTTTCCACTTTGAAACAGTCCATTTTAAATGAGCCTTGGCCCACAGGACATGGCAGCGCTTCTGGACCATGTTCACATATGGCTTCATTTTTGCATGATAGAGCTTTAGTTGGCATCTGCAGATGGCACGGCGGATTGTGTTTACTGACAGTGGTTTCTGGAAGTATTCCTGGGCCCATTTAGTAATGTCATTGACACAATCATGCCGATGAGTGATGCAGTGTCGTCTGAGGGCCCGAAGACCACAGGTATCCAATAAAGGTCTTCGGCACAGAGATTTCTCCAGTTTCTCTGAATCTTTTAATGATGTTATGCACTAGATGATGAGATTTGCAAAGCCTTTGCAATTTGACGTTGAGGAACATTGTTTTTAAAGTATTCCACAATCTTTTTACACACTCTTTCACAGATTGGAGAGCCACTGCCCATCTTTACTTCTGAGAGACTCTGCCTCTCTAAGACATCCCTTTTATAGCTTATCATGTTACAGACCTGATATCAATTAACTTAATTAGTTGCTAGATATTCTCCAAGCTGAATCTTTTCAAAATGTCTTGCCTCAGCCATTAGTTGCCCCCGTGTCAACTTTTTTGAGACCTGTAGCAGGCATCAATTTTGAAATGAGCTCATTTAGTGGATAAAAGTGTAAAATTTCTCCATTTAAACAGTTGTTATGTTATCTATGTTCTATTGTGAATTAAATATTGGCTCATGTAATTTGAAAATCTTTTAGTTTTCATTTTATTCAAATTTAAAAAACATCCCAACATTTCCGGAATTCAGGTTGTAAAATAAAAATTAAAATAAAATACTACTATCATGTAATAATGTTTTTTTTTTATTATTGCATTATAGTAGGCTAAAGATAATTTAGGGGTAAAAAATGGCGTAATAATGGAAATAATGTGTCACAATGACCAAAATTACATTTAACTTGTGACAAAGACATGCTCTCGGCAAGAGATTCACACATTTACATGAGATTTTTATTTATGTATTTATTTTTTGGTGCATTACTCTTTGGGAGGAGACAGCCAGACATTTGCACATTTGCCAATGTCATGAAGTCAGCTTGGTTAATAATGCATTTACCTCAATTAGGACACAATCGCAAACAGCTGGGTGTTAACTTGGCTCAGCCCCTTTGTAAGGATAATGTCTGTTTATCAGTTCTGACCTGAATCCACCCTGTCCAAAAAGCTTTAAGCCACATGTGTGAACTTGAGCCAGGTAACACATGGCAACACCCTTTGCAAATAAAGGAGGTCATGTATGCTTTAATTGATACCCATGTTGACTTGTCCATGGTTGTTGTGGTTTTTGGTTAACCTTCAGAAATGCAAGGCATTTTTGGAATCCTTTACAAAGTATTTGTTTCCAATCATGAGATGAACATGGATGTTTGCCCTTTGATGCAGCTTTTTCATGTCACACACACACACAACAGGACTAATCTGACCTTTACATTGTTTTACTAGCTGTGTCAAACTCTGTTTACATCAGCTGACAGTTCTGTTCTTTGTTATTTATAAACTGATATTTAACAGAGTATTGACTGGGCAAGTGATGCATTTTATCTCATAAGCCCTGTTGATGAAAAATAGGAGATGGAGAAGGCAGCTGCATGGGAGGACATAGCTGGGTGTTTTCATTTTGCGACGAGCCATCATCTATGACAAATTTACGCCGGTTTGCGTGCATGCACAAATTTTCTCTTTCCACAAAAACACGCACCACATTTTTGTCCTCGGATTGTTTTAGTCATACTGCAATTATGCAGTATTAAAACTCTTTTATCCTCCAGCAGACCACAACATAGCATTTAAGAGTGTGTGCCATATACCAACGATGCCATAATTTGAAATCGTTAAGCCTTCAAACATTTATGAAAATACACACTCAGGAACTTTGAAAAATCCTCATCTATAAGGGTCTGATTTTTATCTTAATTATAGCCCATTTAAAGCAGAAAATCAAGACTAACATTTGCTCAAACCCAGTCATGGCCAGGGTAAAACATTCTCTGAATTTCTACCCCAGATATCACTTTGAAATGACTTGAGCCAACATCACATTCATCGTCTGTAAGGTAACGTCTTAGGCATAAATCATTTCAGAGCTGTGGCTGAAGCCCAGAAGTGTGATGTTAAACAATCCATTCAAAAGACTGAAAGTTTTACTTTGGTTTGACTCTAATGGATTTTTGAGAGAGTTGACCTGATACATGTGATATCTCACACTTTTAACGATCTAAGCACATGGTCTAAAGCGGACAGCGCAAGTGCACTAAGGACATGTCCAAATCCACTTTTGCTAGTGACCGGAAAAATGTATGGTCTTATCCCTATTCTCTTAATGAGTAACAGGTGTGTTTTGGCCGTAACGTGCAATAACCAATCAGAGTCTCATTTCCCATTCCCTATAAAAGCCAGTTGTGCTCGCACCATGGCGGATTCACTATTTACATGGTGGAATTTGCAAGTGGAAAAACTGAACGCTTCTCTAGCGAGGAAACGGATCTGCTCGTCCGCGAGGTTAAAGCGTGTGAGCAGACCATCTACGATTCCACCAAAGCATTTTATCTTTATGCACACAATAATAATCTTTTACATTGTAATCCTTTTCTTTTCAATATTTGGCATGTTTGTGTGCTGCTGCGCGTCCCTGTGTGTGTAATAAGCAGAGTGTACGAGCATTGTGCACCCGCATATAGGCGCATATTACTAATGCGCTTTTTAAATAACAAAAAGTATATTACGCCATTGACTTTAGACCAGGTTTTTGTTGGTCAAAGGCACAGTCTATTTCACTTGCCTCAAAATAGCAACACGCCAACAATGCGCCTGAACTCACCTCGTTTTCAGACCAGCACGCCCATGGGCTCACAAATGGGCGCAAATGCATTTGCTATTTAAACAACGTGGTGCAGAACGTAAAAATGATAACTGCGTCGGGCTGAAACTAGCAAAAAACACTTGCGTCGCACCTGGCGCCGCATTGCGCCGGGTGTATGAAAAACAAAGAAAATGTGAGCTTTGTTCTCAGTAGTTGTTAGCTCATTGCTAGGTGCTTGCTATGGTTTTCTGGATAGTTGCTAGGACGTTGCTATGCAGTTTCTAGGGTGGTTGGGCATTGGTAGGTGGTTTCTTTAGTGTTTTGGAAGTTTTTTCTAGAGTATTGCTTAAGATGAATAATACGAAACAAAACAAACAAAACCAGAAAACAATACATGCAACAAAAATAAAACAAAAACAAAACACAGCAAAAACAAAACAATACACGCACGCAACAAAAACAAGAAACAAAACAAAAACAAAACACTCAGAAGCAGAAAAAAAACAAAGTGCAACAAAAACAAAAAACAATACAAAACAATACATGCAACAAAAATAATAACAACAATGCAAAACCAAAACAGCAAAAAACAAAACACAGGTCTAATCGCTAGGCAAGTTACATAGTCTAATACTGTACTTAAGGCCTGTTCACACTAAGGACAATAACTATAATTTTAATGACAAAGATAGAGGTAAAGATAGTTCTAAAAATCATTCAAAATATAATAGAATTGCAGAGTCCACACCACAACTATAAAGTCACCAGGGCTTGACATTAACTTTTTTGCTCACCAGCCACTGTGGCTAGTGGTTTTCCAAAGTTACTACCCACTCAGCATTTTCACTGGCCACAATTTTGCTGTTGGGAAATTACATTTTATATGATTAAAGTTGACTTTGACATGCTAAAATTACTTGATTTTGAGTCATTTTACTTGTTTAGCTAGATTTAAAACCCTTTCAAACTTTCAAATGCAGATTGACCACCAAAATCAAGACTAGGCCTACATGGTATATCAGCTGGTATGTACGGGTGGGCAAGGGGTGGGTAATATGACCATAATATGATCAATTTTATAATTGTATAAGTTATTTTTGTTAGGCTATATAAAAAGAAGAAAGAAACAAATTAGAAAATTACAAATACAATAGTAAATAGCCTAAACTATTTTTTTCAGATACAGTAGGTTTATTTAACATTTATTTAACATCTTCTGTTGTTTGATTAATATTAATGACACACAGATATTTAATTGGGCTGCTGAATGCATGTATGTAATATACTGACATATATCCAGTTATTATCCACCTGTTTACATCCACTTAAGCCATAACCGACTGTATTCACGCGAGATACTCCACACGATGGACATTTTGACATCTGTGTGTGCGTGGATTTGACCTATTAAAGCGCAAGGAGATCTGATCGCATGCGCTACAGAGAGAGAGCACACGCGAGAGAGCGCTTCTGTTGTGTGTCATTCAGCGCGATTCCGCCGATCCCGCCTCCACTAACTGCAAGTTAATCGTTAACAAATTGTGATCGGATTGTAATTTTGTGCTACTATGAGCTTAGCTACCTTTCATTAGACTGTAGGCTGAAATTATATTCAACCCGCCAAAGTGGCTAGTGGGAGTGGCTGTCTTACCCGCCACAGCTGAAATCTACCCGCGTTTGGCGGGTTGGCGGGTGTTAATGTCAAGTCCTGAAGGTCACAGAGAAACTATATCGTTGGAATCACTTTCAGAACTATTTTTTTCCAGCTGATGAACAATAAAAACATTGGCAGCCAATCAGAATGCAGAGCTCGAGCATATAAAGTGTCAGACGACACTTAGAATAAACAGAATGATAAAGTTCTATTATAGCTATGCATAGCATTATCTTTATACTTATCATTCTTGGTGTGAATGGGCCTTTAGGGGTTTTGAAAAACACTTATCACCAAGTATGAGAAATAGTAATACTGATGTTCGCCTTAGCAAACAGCACTATAAATCAACTCTGGGCGAAAGACCATTGGCTGCAGCTCTAGGTTGAGTGTGAGGTTAAGAGGTTGTGGTTAGGACAGTAGAGTTAAAGTGAGGTCTGACAAACTATCTATGGAACATCTGTCTTTTTCAAGTTGAGATCTACAGTCCGAATAGTTCTTTATAGTCGTAACACAGATTTTTTGGCTAAGGATAATAATTGTGAACATTGAACACATGTAATATATTAACCAATAAACACAAACGCACACAAACACAGTGCAAAATGGTCGGGGGGAATTCCATTCCGTACAAAACATGGCTTGTCGAAGCCGTCAGCAGTGGTGTATTAAGGCCAACAAATGTGTTTATCTGCAGGCCATGTCTAGGTTAACTGTACTGATCGAGTTAGAGCTTGGACTGCAGTGCTCGAGGCAGACGATCTCTGTCCGTTTTCTCGCCCCCATTTCAACTCCATCTCTGCCTGAAGGTCTCTCGTTCACCTTTCTAACCTTGGTAAATACCGCTGATTTACTCTGTTTGCCTGCAGACACCATGATCAATCCATGTCCATCAATACTGAGAACATCCTGTCATAATGGTGGTGTTAACATGTATGTTCTGCCCTATTGATTCATGCTAATGTATTCTAGCATTGTTCCATGTTTCACCCTCCAAGATTTTTAGCATTATAAGCTGTTTTATATCTGTTTTCTCAAACTGTGCAGGCCTATGGCTTTGAAAAGAATGTTTAAAGCCAAATATGGTCTATGGTTTGAAGATTCTTAATGCTTTTCCAGCTGAGTGGCCAAAACTCTAAATTGTAAAAGGAAAGAGGTTGGTTAAAAGAAAAAGAAAGGAAACATTGGCGTAATGAAGTCGACAGGTCTTTCCTGTGCTCAAATGTGAATTTCACTTTCAAAATGAGACTTATTTTAGTCTACGTGTCTGTGTTCATCTGTATTACAGTAAGTTACATGGGAATCACCCCGGACTTTCCATTGTCACCGTTTTAAGTAAATCAGCATGAAACATTGTGTGTGCATGTTTATGATTTTGAAAGGGGTGCCTCGTGTTAAGGTGAAAGGTCACGGGGGGCCCAGGGGGATCGGTGACAGGTGAAGATGTGGCCATGTGCTAATTGGGGCAAAGCAGGCATTAGCATGATGGGTAGGCTGACGTGTAAAGTTACAGCTCTTGTGGGAAACCCTGTGTGGTGCCAGAGAAATACAGCACTGTAACTGAGCCCAACCTGACGCAGAGAGATACGAAGGATCTAAGACTGCTGATAAACTTCAATGCTGCAGAGAGAGCTACCCTATCTGAACTATGTGCTAATATTATGCTATCTGTAGTGGAATCTGACAAAACTGTAAAATGTATTACCAATAAATGTGGATTAAAGCCCAATCATTTCTAATCATATTTAAACAGGAAGCACTTCTTTTCCTTGCAGACTTTACGAATTACCTGCTTCGCCCTCTGTTTCATTTGTGAAGCTGAAGTATTAATTTTTATGAGTCACATGATGTAGTGTTGTCAAAAGTACAGACTTCGATACCAAGTCGGTACTGACATTTTAAAATGTGATGCTTTGAGCGCTGTTGAGCGAATTCGTAAACACCTCTGATTGGCCATTGTGTTCACGTGCTCATCAGATATGTCTGTGATTGGCTACAATGACCAATGCACAGGAGTGTTTGAAAGCACACAGAAGTTTGAATTTGAAAGCTTTTGAAAGCAGGAGCGGTAGCGTTTGAAAGCAGGCGGTGAAGAGTGTCATTGATGTCTATTTACAACATGTTTTTGAAGTGTTGGTAATTGTAGCCAATCACAGACATATCTGATGAGCGCGTGAACACAATGGCCAATCAGAGGTGTTTATGAACTCGCTCAACAGCGCTCAAAGCATCACATTTTTAAAATTTTGACAACACTAACATGATGATGACAATTACAGCCTTCAATTTCACTCGCCTATTTATTTACTAACCATCCTAATAGCATGCAAGATAATAATTAAAACAGCCCAAATAACAGTAGGATAAAAATATGAAGTGTATAGATTAGGGCATCATTTATGAATAATATTGCCCACAATCCATTGTATAACAGAAGAAAAGTTTGTGATGGTTCACTTGACATAGCCAGTATAAAAGAACTGTATTATGTTATAAATTATTATATTTATTAGCATTTATATTTCCTAATAATAAACATGATAATCAAAATTGATAATATAAAATATAATATAAATGTTTTTTTTTTTCTTCAGGAAAGCTATTGTTTTACTTGTTTATTACTTTAATATGCATGTTTAATGCATGTTTTGAAGCTCTGTTTTTATATTATGAGACGTTTGCTTTAAAGGCGCTATATAAATATATTTTTAAATAAAGTTTTATTATTATTATTTTAAGGAACTGAATTTAGCTAGATGCCAACACTTGCAAAAAGTATCCCACAAATGGGAGCTGTTTTTTGCACTGTATATGAGTATGCAAATTGAGACACAACCATATAAATAGTCCTGTTTTTCTTCTACCATGCACAAGAGAACCATTGTATCTGGAAATAGTGTGGCAGAAACAGTTCTTCTCTGACTGGTTACCCGAGAGGACAGATGTGTTGAAGGATTTAAGGGCAAAATGGCATCCCATTTGTTAATTGATGCAGTCAGTTGCTAACAGTGCTGTCAGTGTGAAATGCAATGTATGCAGGTCTTCTTCCCATGTGCTAGTATTTATAAATGCTTATTGAATGAGAGTGCTTGTATATGTGTGCATTCAGAGACCAGAGGAATGTGGGTAATGTCAAGAGGACAGACTGTCTGACGACTCTGTCGCATGTTACCCTACAGTCTGGGTGGTCGTAACTTGTTGAGCGCATCCCAACCTGCTTCATGTGTTCACCTGATCACCCTAAATCAAAGTTTCTTACAGTGTCTTACAGTGTAATACTTTGTCACCATGAAATCCCACTGGGATTTGGATTTTTTTAATTTTTTTTTTAATTTTTAAATGGAACATTGGGGTATTTATTATAATATTTAAATTTAAACATTATAGTATTTAAATTAAAGGGGTGGTTGATTATGATTTCACTTTTTTAACTTTAGTTAGTGTGTAATGTTGCTGTTTGAGCATAAACAACATCTGCAAAGTTACGACGCTCAAAGTTCAATGCAAAGGGAGATATTTTCTTTTAAAGAATTCTCTGTTTAAGGACTACAACAAACGGCTGGTAGGGACTACAACAAGCTTCTAGTTGATGTAGTAGAGTGTTGTTGCCATGTCATCATTTTACGCTGGACTGCTTTACAAACGAGGGTCAATTCAATGCTGGATTTGCACAAAAGATTAACATGATGGCACATGCTAGTCGATGAGTTGAATCAACTCCACAGCAACTACATACATTTATCCACTAACCGTTCAGAAATGTCCAGTTGCATTCTACTCAGTGTCTCCATCAGTGTCCGACTCCGGTTTGAACAATGTAAGGTTGAACACCGTTACTGACAATCGTCATTTTGGCTGCGTGAGATTCTCCAGCTTTGTTGTTGTTGAGCAACCGAAACACGAGCTGTTAAAGCTCTGCCCTCTTTTGGAAAGTGGGCCGGGAGCAGCAGCTCATTTGCATTTAAAGGGACACACACAAAAACAGCGTCTTTTTGCTCACACCAAAATTGGGGCAATTTTGACAAGCTATCATAAATGATCTCTGGGGTATTTTGAGCTGAAACTTCACAGACACATTCTGGGGACACCAGAGACTTATATTACATCTTGGAAAAGGGGCATTATAGGTCCCCTTTAATATATTTATATTTATTTTATGAGTTTGAAAAAAAAAACCCTAACCCTAATCATGCTCAACAGTAATGGTGCCTTACCAAGCACCAATCACTTGGCAGCCTCCATTTTCCAATCTTCCAGCATGATAGATCATGCCACTGAACTAGGGCCAAAGATATTGTAAGCTTTAATGAGGATGACGTATACGGTTGCCTGGACAGAGGCTTTGAGTCTACGAGTATGTGTGAAATCACTTACACATCACATTATGTGAGTGTAACCATGCAGAACTAAACCAAAGAACCATGTTATTGTCTAAACAGCGGTGGCTTTTGAAAGGGGTTTAAAGTCATGTCTTGAAGGCAGGGGCACTCCATCTTCATGAAGAACATGAGTTCTGGGTACTCCACCCATTTGTTTCCCTGAGCAACACTGGCATTAGTAGCGTTCAGAATGAATGGGACATGGCCAATATATTTGCATACAGTTAATTTATGCATACAAGCTTTTGGTGTTCAGGCAATGAGGAGGAAGTTAACAAAAGCTGTGGCTGTAATTGGAGCTTAAGCCAGTAAAACAAAGTTAATGGAGCATGGAAGACTTTGGCTCTAGAGCTGAACTGCAATTAGTGACTCTCAGCAGGTCCGTGCAATCATTTGTCCACATGGTGTTGGTTGCGTTATAGTCTTGATAATCCTTTGACATTCTCTGTGAGAATAACTATCGGCGCTTTTCCACTGCACGGTACGTTTCGGTATGGCTCAGTACGGCACGCTTAAATAGAACCGATACTACATGTGACGTGTAAACACTGCAGATCGCTGATTGGTCAGAGAGAATCGTCACTACCAGCGTCATTGGATTTGAAACATGAGACACCAAACCCGCTAGATTTAAATAGTCAGTAACAGCCACCGCAGTATCATTTGTTCATGTACTTTTTTTAAACGACTTGCTTTTAAACGACCGTCGCACGAACTTGAAAAAAGGAATGGCTGTATCGTGGTCAGTAGACGAGGTGCAGACTCGTTGGTAGCCGAGGAGCGGATCCACGGCAGTAGAGGCGGCGCAACTATACGATCAGTCTATAATCCCACCCACTTTGAAGCGGTACTAAACTGCAGTGGAAAAGCAAACCGAAAGTAAGCGAGCCGAGCCGAGCCATGCCGAACTGAGCCGAGTGGTTCCACGCAGTGGAAAAGCGGCATATGTTTGCACATGCAGATTTCTGTGAATCCGAATCAATCCAATCCGAGATGTTTATCTTAAACTGCACTATGTAGGCCTATGTACACAAGGCAAAAAATCAAAATTAACAATCCTTATTTTTTTTTTCTAACGGAATATTGCGGTATTTATTATAAATTATTTATTAATGTGCCCTCGTAATCTTTAATTAAAATAACTTCCCCTCCCTCTTGCAGTGACATCTCTTCTCTTCTTTGATGACGTGTTTACTGGTGTGAGGGCGGGGCAACCTGTCACTCAAATGACATCACAACAATAGCAAACCACAAAGATCCAAAGATCCAATCAATTTCCCATTGACAAAATCAAGTCACACCCTACATTTTCCCTTGCTCAAGAAGCCGTATCACTCAAATATACGTCGCAATGAACTATTGCAACTTCCGTTTCATGCTGACTTTAAATTCAATTGTGAAATTATTTGCATTCAAATGTTTACACGACATTGTATTCTTACTAATTCTTATATTTATGATTAATAAGACAAATAAATTACCTATTTATTTATAAAATAATTAATAAAAGAAATATATATATATATATATATATATATATTTATTAGGGCTGTCGAGCAATTAAACAAAATAACCATATTAATCACAGATTTTTGTAATTAATTGCACCTAACATTAACATTTATTTCCACCTAAATTGTACAAAATGTAACAAAAATATAATATGTAATGTAATAATATTTGTTTAGTGGCATCTTTATGTACTATGGATGAGGGCCAGTATCACTGAATAATACTGATTAAACAGCTATATAATGAAAATAAATACATAAATGAAGGTTGTTAATTTGGATTTTTAAAGGATTAGTTCACTTTTAAATGAAAATGTCCCCAAGCTTTACTCAGCCTCAAGCTAAAGGACTTTCATCTTTCTGATGAACACAATCGGAGTTATATTAATAAATATCCTGACGCATCCAAATTTTATAATGGCAGTGAATGGAGGCAACGAGTTTGAAGCTCAAGAAAGTGCATCCATCCATCATAAACGTACTCCACACGGCGTGAGGATATTTATTAATATAACTCATCAGAAAGTCATATACACCTAGGATGGCTTGAGGGTGAGTAAAGAGTACTTTTAATTTTAAAGTGAACTAATCCTTTAAGCATACAGACTAGTTAAATGTGGTTAGGGCTGCCAGTTTGACTGATTCATCTTTGTTTTACTTTCAAATTACATGGGCTGAGTTCTGCAATCAGTTGTAGTGATTCTAATCTGACAGGAGGCTGATTTTGTATCTGTTGCTAATTTCAGCCTTTGGTTAAAGCGTTGGCAGCCGAGACAGAGGAGAATGCAGCTCTTCAGTGACATTACTGGGCAACCTACACTAGACGTTTGGCATCATGACTTTAAAATCAATCCAGCTTCCCTTGTAAAAGAGCTCAGCTGATATTTTGCCAATAGCAAACATGCTCCTTGTAAGGCTAACAGACTGATAGCATTCTGTCAGCCCATTCTAAGAATATCATCACCTGATGATAATCTGATCAGGCCGATAATAAGAATAGTGTTAGAATACTTTTACATTTAATGGATCTAGCAGATGAGTGCATTAGCTTAAGGTTTACTCACATTTATACTTGAATTTAAAGGTTTTAAACTTTGTTTCTCATGCTTGTGATATGTAATGAGCCCCAAAATCTTGAGTTGAGAAGAGATGTGCTACTATTCTAAGAGCTCAGACTGCCTGACAGCTGATAAAACAGGCTAAAAAAAAAAAAATTCTACCGTTTTTTTTTTCCCCATTGGTGAAATCCAGTAATTTTCACGCAATCTGGAATTTCATGTGACAGTAAAATATCTTCCCATGCAGAATTTGCAATGGGTTTGAGTTGGTCAACTGAATTTGCTGTGCTGACCAACAGAAAGATCCTTGGCTTGAAAGTGATTGATACACTATTGATAATAGACTGGCTTTTTTGCCCACGAAATTTGTTAATATGACCAAAATTTTACACTGAAGTACCATAAATGGGCTTATTTGACTCAGGCCATTGAGTAACCACCTAGCAACCACTTAGAACTCCTTAGCAACATGCTAGAAACCACCCAGAACACCGTTGCAACTGCATAGCAACGCCTTGGCAACCACACAACTCCCTAGCATAATGGTAGACATTTTTGATATGTAAATGGACTTATGGGATACTGTTTCCAACTATCCCACATAACTCCTATTCTTTATTTGAGGAAAATTATTCTAAGCTACATATCATGTCCATTTTGTAAGACAACATTGACTTATTTACTTAATTTTTGTCCCAGTTTAAGCATCTGTCAATTTTTATCATTGTAGTAGAGCAGCTTCACAAAGCTAATATGAACAGAGCGAAGCCGGTATTGACAACACCAGGCTGGAAGCTTAGCGAAAACTATGGATTATTTGATCCGTGTCAAGGTGAATGTGTACTCATTAAACTCTTAAACCTACCAGCGTTTCTCTAATCTCGTAACCTTGTGCCACATACATGCAGTATATGGATTCTCTTTCATGATCAAACATGCGGTCTTCCATGTCTTAGTGGTCTCCTCTGAGAAGATCGAGACCCATAACCCTCTCATGCTGTTTAATAATGGATGTTTAAGAAGTTTCTTAGCACAAAAGGGCCTTGTTCCAGTTCTGCTCGACTGCACTGTATAAATGAAAACAAAAAGGTTGTGAGTGGAATGAGGAAGAAGAAACTCATCTATAGTTAGCATGGTTGAAGTTCTTAGTTCATCGCTTGGATGGATGGTCAAAGCTTGCTCATGTTAAAGATCTGAAAAAGATCATCTTGTTCACATTGTTAATGGAATAACCTTTTTTATGGGTTACTGTTCTAGGTTTATTATAAATTAAGCTCTATGATGAGAGGCTGTCAAGGGTTATGATGCCAAAGACCCTTAAATCTCTTTGTGAGGGACTCCCTTCCTAAAATAGAAAGGCAGCTACTTGATCAAAAATATAGTAAAAGCAGTAATATTGTAAAATATTACTAAAACTAAAATAACTATTTTAATATATTTTAAAATGTAATTTATTCCCTTGATGCAAAACTGAATTTTCAGCATCATTACTCCAGTTTTCAATGTCATATAAGTTTTCAGAAATCATTCTAATATGATGATTTGCTGCTCAAGAAACATTTCTGATTTTTAACATTGTTGACAGTTGTGCTGATTAATATTTTTGTGGAAACTGTCATAGAGTTCTCAGGATTCTTTGATGAATAGAAAGTTAAATAGATCAGCACTTTTTTAAAATAGAAATTTTTGTAACATTATAAAATGTCTTTACTGTCATTTTTCATCAATTTAATGCATCCTTACCAAATAAAAGTATTAATTTCTTTCAAAAGGAAAAAATTCTGACCCCAAATCTACTGTAAGAGATCTTATAAAGTGTTATTATAAAAACACATTTTTGCAAATTGTCATTGCACTAAAGCCAAAGCAAATTATTCATATTACCCAATATATTAAAATATTCTGCCCACTATAGGTGGAAAAATATACACTATATTGCCAAAAGTATTGGGACACCCCTCCAAATCATTGAATTCAGGTGTTCCAATCACTTCCATGGCCACAGGTGTATAAAATCAAGCACCTAGGCATGCAGACTGTGGTGTGGGGTTGTTTTTCAGGGGTTGGGCTTGGCCCCTTAGTTCCAGTGAAAAGAACTCTTAATGCTTCAGCATACCAAGACATTTTGGACAATTTCATGCTCCCAACTATGTGTTCCAACATGACTGCGCACCAGTGCACAAAGCAAGGACCATGAAGACATGGATGAGCAAGTTTGGTGTGGAGGAACTTGACTGGCCTGCACAGAGTCCTGACCTCAACCCGATACAACACCTTTGGGATGAATTAGAGCAGAGACTGCGAGCCAGGCCTTCTCACCAACATCACAGCCTGACCTCACAAATGTGCTTCTAGAAGAATGGTCAAAAATTCCCATAAACACACTCCTAAACCTTGTGGAAAGCCTTCCCAGAAGAGTTGAGACTGTTATAGCTGCAAAGGGTGGGACAACTCCATATTAAACCATTAAAGTCATTAAAGTTCATGTGCACGTAAAGGCAGGTGTCCCAAAACTTTTGGCAATATAGTGTATGTATGTATGTATGTATGTGAAAAAAAAAATATATATATATATATATATTTGAATTCATTTGCATCATGATTTTTGCAATAAAATACTGTTCCAAATCAACTTTATCAGCTATACACTACTTGCAAATTTGGATTTTATTTCTTACCAAAAAAAAAAAAAAAATCACATGATTCCCAAATAATTCCCTATATATTCTTCTATTTATGATTAATAAGACAAATAATCATATATTTATTTATAAAATAAAATAAATAATAAAATAAATAAATATTAGGGCTGTCGAGTGATTAAACAAAATAACCAAATTAATTGCACATATTTTTGTAATTACACTTAACATTAAAATTTATTTTCACAAAAATATACAAAATTTAACAAAAATATCAAATCAATTTTATCAGCTATACACTACTTAAAAATTTTGATTTTATTTCTTACAAAAAAATAAAATAAAATAAAAAATAAAATAAAAAAAAATCAATCACATGATTCCCAGATAACAAAACAAAAAATAAAAATCAGTAAATCAAATTTGGTATGTTTAAAAATTAGCTTAAAATTAGTAATATTAATATATAAAATTAATATTTAAATTTGACAACCCTAAAAATTAAATTTTTATAACACTACAAGATACATTTTGTAAATAAATAAATAAAGTAATAAATAGAAAATTCTCTCCAGAAAAACCCTGCTGTACATACAAACTGTGACAAAATGTCAACTACCAACTTCTTGAGTTGTTATTGCTACTTGTTTTCAGCAATGGAAGAGCTCTGTTCCTTTCAAAGCTGATTTAAAGACAATCAAACTGTAGTATAACGAGAATCAACCTTCCCATTTTGACTACACAAGCTCATAAGAGACTTTTATACATATATCAAATATCACTCCACTGAGGAGCTCAGGAAGAGGCCTAGACATAACACTTGTGAGGAAAACGTTCCCAGCACTTCTCAGCAATACAACCCTTCCAGAAAACCACACCATTGGCAGTTTAAAGAGCACCCTGCTGAGTGAAAAATCATGTCATGGTCATCGGTATCTACAGAGCAACACCCAGAATATCTCCTCCAGGACCAATCCTACCAGGATGTGTGATGAACATCTCCGGGTTGATCTTCCTGATTTAACCATGCAGGAATGTGGTCAAGCCCTTGACTAATACTGTATGTTCACAAACAAAATATTCATTATCAAAAGCCCTCTTGATGTGATTTAGCCTGGGGTTTAAAGTTACATATTGGCCTTAAAGTTATGGAATATGGTTTTGATTTGCTTGACATTGATTCATATTAATCACGTGTGCTGCTTTTGACTGCTGACAGCGAGTTTGTTTGCTGGAGTTTCTCTCAGAAGTTGTCACTGTACAGCGGTTTGCTGGGTTGATGTCTGCCAACTTTCTGTGATGTAGCATAACTATGCATTCTTCATCTTTTATCCACACTGAGGTCAGACCTCTTATCAATAGTCTCTTGACACTAGTCACGATTGGACTAAATGATGTTTCTAAATTAATAACATGAATTAAATTGTGGTTTACCTTTACAGAAATGCTTATGTGATTAGTAATTCCTGTTCTCGGGTCTCCAGACTGTCTCCAGACTGAGCTGTCTGTAGATAGATCACTGACGTGATACTGGAATCTGGACCTATTAATATATTCACAAAACATAAAAAAGTTATAGTAGTTACACAACAGTGAATCTTCTCAAAACAGGAATAAAAAAGAGCAGCATTTAACTATACTTTGATATAAATAGACATAAAATGGTGAAAAATATCGAATGGGATATCATCCAAACAGATTACTAGTATATCACAATTTCCAATGCTAAACACAAGAGAGAAAGATAAGTTTAGGATAGCGAGTTTGATAACTCTCTCAGTTTTGCATTGTCGCAGAACTATTGTCACACTATTAAAAATAAAATCAGTAATATCACTACGTTTAGTCACTTCTTGTATAAAAAGCGCGTGTGATATTGCTTTTATACAATAGTTCAATAAACAAGAAGTTAATCTTGAATAACTTTCATTTTAGATACAAACTTCTTGGTTATTTGCCAATTATTAGCTGAATTAACCTTTGTGTCTCTCTGAGAAAAGGTACGGTCACATTTGAGTACAAATTTTGCAGACGAAAAAAAAAAACGGAAAAGCAAAATTGGCGTGGGGAAATTTTTCACCCTTACAAATAACTCACAATTGCTCTGAATCTATTTGAAATGACTGGATTTTCACCCACAAAATGTTTCAATGATTCCATGAATCATCCATAAGTTGTTTCGACCCTGAATGAATCAGTGTTTTTGAATGAATACTTTAATTGAAAGATTTAATGACTCATTCATAATGGTAGTCACTTGTCGCCACCTGCCTTGTTGTCAACTGCACAAACTGAAAACAAAACAAAAACATTAATAATGGTCACCAGGGCTTGACATTAACTTTTTTGCTCACCAGCCACTGTGGCTAGTGGTTTTCCAAAGTTACTACCCACTCAGCATTTTCACTGGCCACAATTTTGCTGTTGGGAAATTACATTTTATATGATTAAAGTTGACTTTGACATGCTAAAATTACTTGATTTTGAGTCATTTTACTTGTTTAGCTAGATTTAAAACCCTTTCAAATGCAGATTGACCACCAAAATCAAGACTAGGCCTACATGGTATATCAGCTGGTATGTACGGGTGGGCAAGGGGTGGGTAATATGACCATAATATGATCAATTTTATAATTGTATAAGTTATTTTTGTTAGACTATATAAAAAGAACAAAGAAGCAAATTAGCATATTACAAATACAACAGTAAATTAAATAGCCTGAACTCTTTTTTTCAGATAGAGTAGGTTTAACATTTATTTAACATCTTTTGTTGTTTGATTAACATTAATGACAGGTATATTACATACATCCTGAATGCATGTATGTAATATACTAACACATATCCAGTTTTAACCCACCTGTTTACGTCCACTTAAGCCATAACCGACTGTATTCACGCAACAGAGAGAGAGTGCACGCGAGAGAGCTCTTCTGTTGTGTGTCATTCAACGCGATCCCGCCTTCACTAACTGTTAATCGATAAAAGTCGGTATAAGTTAATCGATAACGAACTATGATCGGATTGTAATTTTGTGCTACAACGAGCTTGGCTACCTTTGATTAGGCTGTAGGCTGAAATTATATTCAACCCACCAAAAGTAGCTAGTGGGAGTGGCTGTCTTACCCGCCACAGCTGAAATCTACCCGCATTTGGCGGGTTGGCGGGTGTTAATGTCAAGCCCTGATGGTCATTAAAAGTAATGTTCATTCAAAGATTACATTTCTAAGAACGTGGCCCATTTTTAAACTGGATTTTTCTTTTTTATCATCTTGAATGTTCTTATTTGTCACTAGCTATGCTTATATCTACATATTTTTATGAGCATTTTGGGCTTACTGCATAAAACAATGCTGGATGGAATTCTAAAAATGTGCATTAAAAAACGTGCTCAATTGAGGTGGATACATTTTTAACTGATAAGAATACATGCGCATAATAAACTAGATGGAAACACATTTACCATATAAATCCCTCAATGTGCAAAAAAAAACTAATGTGATTGCCTCGACAGTGGATGTGATTGGATAACTGGACTAGCAGATCAGTTTCATTACACAGCATCTCAAAAGTTAGGTAGAAATGCCTGAGCCAAAGTCTGTCATCAAATTGATTTGGTATAATGACCTCCCAGAAGCGTCTCACATGATTGCATTCACAAACACCAGGCATCCAAACGCAACATATCGTGACAGCGTTTATTGAGCTTTGTCTGTGAGCACTGAGGCGCAAATCATTTATAATGGAGGAAAAAAGAGCCATAGTTATTTTGCGGCAATTTCCCAGAACACTGCTTTATTCGCAAATGTTTTATGCAATATTCCAATTTTGCGCACAAGTTAAATTCACAACTTCACAGCTATTGACCTAAATACATTATGTAATCCTATTATCACATGGCATATAAACACATCGCCTTTTCAAAAGCATTCAGATCCTGATAAAGTCTCATTTTCATGAAGCTGCCAGCTTCTCCTGCAGTATGATGCAATGATCAGTCAGTGTTTCTCTGTGATGTGCAACTTCCAGCTTTGCAGACAGTTCAGAAAAACACAAGGCCAAATTAACACTGCAGTGGCATAAACAATAAGATGAATGTTCTCCATTGACGCAATCAAAGCTTTGATCCTAATCCAACTGGTCTGTGCCATCCAAGTGCCATCCAACTAACTCAGGATACCTGGAGTGAATCTGCCTAGAAAAATGGACTGAAATGTAACAATAATAAAATATGAATTTCAAATACTTGCACAAAAGCGTAATTCAGCTTGTTAGTAAATACAATTTCAATGTAGGATTTGTAATTCAAACAACTGGTTAGTTTTGCCAAAAATGCTTTTCAGACACAAATCTCTCCCAATTTACATACTATTCATAATAAATAATACACAAGACTAGAATAGGCAATTCTCACACACTCAAAAGTATAAACTTTCCCATCTCCAGTGAAGTGCATACTTTTAGTGTATAGTATGACATGTGGATAGGGATGTACCCTCTGTCTGCCCTAACAGAAATGTGCTAAGTGACCTTTGGCCTTAAGTAAAATATTATTTCACATTTAGAGTAAATTAGATCATTGGTCTGTTGTATTTACTTCTGAAAACCCAAATATGAAATAAACTACAGCATTTTGCTTAATCGCATTATTAACAGGTGTGGTAGCACCTGTCAGTTGGGAATGTTGACTTATCCATGTGTCCATAGCTCTAAGAATGATTCATGTTTTCAGAGCTCAGGGGTCAGGACAGGCGGACACAAAACACCACACAATCCTCCCGAGAGAGGGAACGTGTGTCTGTTTATCCATGGGGTGGGAAGGTCTTGTGAACGCTTCCCACTGTGTAGTCTTTTACTTCACTACATTTGAAATTCTTTTAGAAAGAGAGGGAAAAAATGAAAGTCAGATCCAACAATGGCACAAAAATAAACTGTTTGTGGTTAATCATTGTTTAACCTAACGCACTCAAACCTAAACCTAAACTAAACCTTTATTTACACTATCGTTCAAAAGTTTGGAGTCACTAAGATTTATATAACACTTTTATTCAGCAAGATGCATTAAATTGGTCAAAAGTGACAGTAAACAACATTTATAATGTTACAAATGTTTTCTATTTCAAATCAATGCTGTTCTTTTCAACTTCCTATTCATCAAAGAATCTAAAAAATGAATCATGGTTTCTGCAATAATATTGATACTGATAATAAGAAATGTTTCTTGAGCAGCAAATCATATTAGAATTATTTCTAAAGGATCATGTGACACTGAAAACTGACATAATGATGCTGAAAATTCAGCTTTGCCATCACAGGAATAAATTACATTTTATAATATATATTTGTTTGTTTATTGAGTTTTTTACGGCTATTTACATTGCAAACACAAACGCCAATATCATAATCCATAAAATTTACATTATTATATACAACATTTCAACTTGACATAAAATACATTTGAGTGATACGTTTTGAAATATTCCATCCAAACATGTTTCTGAATAAAAACGTTTTTTAGCAGTATCATAAAATTACAATCCAACAGAATATGTTTAACAGTCAAAGGAACTTGACGCAAAAGACATAAAGGATCAATAAAAACCCTTGAGTGACCCAGTCTGCAACTAGTGAAGATGACTTGGTCATGTCTTGATTTGAAGTTATGGAAGATACTTCTTTTTATACTGGGGTTTATAGAGTACCTCAGGTATGACGTGTTTTTGTAGGCAAAACCCGGAAGCGAGTTAGCATTTTAGGACTTCCGGTTCCATCGCCCCGAAGTCAATGGGTTTTTTGAATGGGTTTATCGCCTGAAATAAGGTCTGTGGTTAACAAAGCCTCTAAATATTTTCACGTTTTGATCTATGACATAAAACACACCCGCTATATAACCCACTTGTGATTTTTTAAACCTTCATTGTGTCTTAAAAACGGCGGTTGCTAACAAATTGCTAAAAGGGACTACTTCCTTTGGCGGGGACTTTAGACGTCATCATGACAAACAGGACATTTGGACAGCATTTCTCATGAAAAAGTGGATAAGTATTCATACACAGCGCAGATCATAATCAGCGAGCATGTTTTTAAATAAAGTTGTTTTCTAAATAAAGTTTGAGGAAGCTTGGTGGTGGTGACGTTGATCCGCGACCATTGTGTGCTGTAGTCCGTTTATAGCCTACTGTTAGTTTTTTATATCTGATGACTTTATTTAGGCTTCAAAATGTATAAATGTTGTGTTAACTTGTAAAGATTATCTTGATAGACAAAACGTGTAAGTGTCATAACCCTTTGTTAAACACAGAGCTTATTTTTTGCGATTTTCCAAAAGTCTATGGGAAAAAATGCATTGGCTTTTGATCGAGGGAACCCGTGCGCCGCTAACTTCTGGGCTGGCCTACAAAAGCACGTCATCCCTGAGGTACTCTATTTCATACAGTTTATTATTTTTCCTTCTTTAGAAGATCTAATTTAGTTAAAATTTCGACAATTATGGGGTGATCAGTCTTTACGGATTCAAGTGCTTGAAGACAAGATCTTGAGTCAAAGGCAATTAAAAAGTTCTGTTCTTGACCCTTCTCAATATTTTCCAGAACCGGGAGTAATGCCCGAGCCTCAGCTGTGAAGATAGAGCCTTGGTCTTTTACAATATGTTATCCGTGCTGTCAAATATGAGTCGCAATAAAAAGATGTACGATTTGTTGGAATCCAACAAAAAATGACTGAGCTACACCTGTTTGAAGTCAATAGAGTCAGCAAAGTCAATTTTGAGAAAAATCGAGTTAAAGTTTTCTGAAGGTTCCAAAACCTAGCATCCATACCTTAAAAACATTGACAGCACTTATGACGTTATGTTCAGTCAACATCTCTTAGAGTTATTTTTTTTAAGTGTGCATGCTAATATAGTTATTATGACTATATATTGGTGTAAATGGGCCTTTAGAATTTAACATCTGGGAAATATTTTGTGCAGCACACATGGTTAAGAAAGAAACTTAACCTTTAGTTATGAGCAACACAGCATTTTTACTATGTTATAACAAACCTAAAACAGAAGCTGAAATATGCTGAAATTAAAGGCTCACCAAACAACAATTTTCTAAAAAGAAAAGTCTTTAATGGCACGAGTCTGCTGAATGGGGTGAAATGGGATTTTATGATTTCTGTCTGAGGTTACAGAAGCTGCATGTTTCTAATTAGTCTCCTGAAACCAAACCAGAAGTGGGATTTCTCTCTTTCACTCCCTGTTTTGAGGCATTTTATTTAATATTTATTTCCACACATCTGCTTCCTCATACATTTATTCTTCGACGTCACGTCTTCGTTCTTGTCTAGTTCTCATGCTCTCAGCACGTTGCAGTCTCGCCCTGATGATCTCTTTGAGCAGTAATAATGCCACTCTTATCTTACTGAGATGCTATCCGTAGTGCTTTGAAGCCTGGTTGATGTAATCTGTTGCCCTCCGCGCCTCTCTTTATTAAACCCACGTTAGAATGACGGGTTTGACAAGGCCCTCTCCACTAATATAATCCCATAATAGTCTGGTGAGACATGCTGTCTACTGCCAATGTTCGTCAGAGAGCTTGGGGTGACTATCTTCACTTCGTCTTGTTTGCTGGTCGCTTTCTAAGAAATTTTTAGAATATACATATATTACTATTGAATTCCTAATTTTGCTCAGTCCTGCTTTGGATGTGCTGGTTTGAATAGGAAGCAGGGGATGGAGTTATTTGTCATGAGATTCACTAAGGAAGATGGGAAATGGGAATTGCGCTGGTTTTGTGTTCATAGGCTCTTTATTTGAGGATAAAAAGCAGAAATGTGAAAGGAAAGTGGCCGTGGATAAGAGAAATGTGACTTTAATTGGAACTGGAAGGAGTTATATGGACACTGAAGAGAAAAATAAGGAGGGATGGCTTTAGAAGAGTGTTAAAAGAGGATAAAGATGAGGAGGAGGGTATCAATGTGGCCTCCACTTCTCTATACATTAGTGAATGGCTAATGAGAAACAACAATGAATATTCATGAGTTTGGTCTTCATTAGAGAGACTTTGATGGTATGGTGAAGGGCCCTGCGTCTCTGTATAAGTTTGTGTGTTCTGGAATAAGATCAGGGTTCAGCAGCCTCATCATTGTCAGCAGTGCAAGTAAACACCAAAACCTCACTCATACTAATGCAAAGAACATGTTTGTGTTTGCATTACAGAATTACAGAAAACCCAGTCCTTTGAGCACTACACTTTGTCTGAGAAGGCCATGGACTACAGGATCCTTTTCATGGATGAGGATCAGGACCGTATGTATGTGGGCTGCAAGGACCATGTACTCTCGATGGACATTAATAACATCAGCCAGACCACGCTGAAGGTGAGAGAGCAGTCAAAAACCCTCTATATCAACATGAAATTCAGCAGAACAGTTCTGCAGCTGTAGAAACCAACGGTGACCACATTTCTTCGTTCAAATCTTATTTGACAAATGGGAGAGATGCAGTTTGGTTAAACAGTGCTGGCTCTTGAGGAGACAGATTGAACAAAACTGACACAAATTATGGAAGTTTATGTTTCCTTTTCCAACTAAGGCTGGCAAAACTTAAGATTCATTGCATTCTGCTGGTCTATGCTGCCCATCTATCCTGCAGGGCTCAAAAAGAATCACATGAGTTCGCCAGGAAAAACCCTTAAAAAAGCCGTTTTCTTTTAGAGCTTGTGATTGCTAAATAACTCCTAGGCTTTAAAGTGTATATTTATAGTAACTGGCTCTTTTTCATGAAACACAAAAAAGAGAATTTTTTCAGAATGTCCAGGCTGCTTTTGTCCATTTAATGAAAGGTGACTATGGCTGTTGATGAAGACGAAAAAAAAAAAAGATCAGAATGTGCCAAATAAGTATTTTATATGAATCATATTCCACATTTGAAGCCAAGTAATATTGTGAAATATTATTACAATTTAAAATAACCTTTTTCTATTATATATATAAAGTGTAATTTATTTCTGTGATGGCAAATTGAATTTTCAGCATCCTTACTCCAGTCTTTAGTGTCACATGATCCTTCAGAAATCATTTTATTATGCTGATTTGCTCAAAAAACATGTATTATTAATGTTGAAAATGGTTGTGCTGCTTAATATTTTTGTGCAATTTTTTTTTCAGGATGCTCTGATGAATATAAAGTTCAAAATAACTGCATTTATTTGAAATAGAATTTTCAAACATTGTAAAAGTCTTTGGTCACTTTTGATCAATTTAAGGTCAATATGTTTTATGCCAGGTTTGACATCAATTGTCATTACAAAATGGCAACTATTGATTGAATATGATCAAAATAATTGGCTAATTACATATACACTTGTTTAGTAGTACCAATGGATGTGCACTGTAATGTAAATCTGTCAGTCAAAAACGCTACACTGTAATAAAGTTCTTTCATCAATATTACAAATCTCTCATTGCTCTCCTCTTATTTTTTTCTCTTTTTATCAGATCTTCTGGCCGGCATCCACCAGTAAGGTCGAGGAGTGTCAGATGGCTGGCAAAGACCCCACAGTAAGACCATTGACACTTTTAAATTCCTGGCATGTTATGGTTGCCCAGCTTTTTATGCCTCTGATTCACAGCAGCAGCAGCATTCTTGATTCAAATCCTATTTGTCTGTTGCTTGGTGAAGTGATCATCCAGTGAACTGTTTTCACAAGCATTATTCTCCCTACAATCACAGCAATTAATTAAACTTGTCCCAAATCAATCAAAAGAGCACCAAACATGAGCTGATTCTAAATCAGAGTTTATACCTTGAATTTTAAGCGTTATGGCTGGATCAGGAACAGATGCATGAGTTTATTCAAAACTCAAAGTTTTATTATTTCAATTTCTATCAGTCATGGCTGGATCAGAAACAGATGGTTCTTGCCCGAGTGCCCATGAGTAAAAGCTGTCTCTAGATGTTGTCTGTAGCGCAATGGGAGGTCACAATGTGTCATTAATTACGTGTGTTAGAATAAAGTAAAATGTGGGAATGGACTAATGTTCTCAGCTGACCAAAGAAAAATACTGTACTTACCACACTTACCACAAATACCAGATACAAATGAACATTTTAAACCTGTATCTCACGTATTGAGAAATGGTCTGTATATTAATGATGGGGGTTTATCAACAACTTCAGTGCAGGTTACATAGTTATGCCAGTAGGTAACGGCAAGGGATTGACTTTAAGACTGAATTAGTTGACCATTAATTAAAAAAAACGCTGATTCATTCTGGAATGAAGCAAGGTTGTAAACAAGGAAATTATTTGTTTAACTTTGAACAACACCTTATAAGGCACAAACTACAAGCAATGAAGCTGCAGGCTGAATCTGACGCTTCATTTTAAAGAGATCAATCCATTGACCAGGGGATTTCTCATGAGGATTTCCATTCCCATTAACCATTGAAAGGATACTATGACAAAGATATCACTTTCCTCATTTCAAACTGATTTTTTCCCACAAATATATGATTGCTCTAAAGAATATTAGAGCAATCATATATGCTTATAGCCATGTGAAATGGCTGAATATCTATACATCAGATGTGCTGCAACGATTGTCTTTCAAACATTCAAGCACTTTTCAAGTACCTTTTCATAAATATGGCTGGGTTTTTTTTTCAGGTTTTCCAGGACTTAAATTACAAAAAGTCAGATTCAAGTACTTCAAGCACTTTAAGCACCTTGTATGATCCCTGCATAGTGAAATATGCAGCTCAGCTTTCCTGCACTGCTTCTGACAAATATTTGTGTTTGAGCCCTTCCTAGAGTCTCTTTTCCTATATCGATGTGTGTTGGTGTTTAAACTAGGGTTTGCGCCACATATTTCCCCTGACGTTTTATTTGTATCTATGGATCTGTAATGTTGCCCCCTTATCAGGTTGTTAGGTTTCCTCTCCGCACAGGGATATACCCCATGCCTCTCCCCTGATAGGATCAACAGCAGCCAAAGGAGCGGCAGCGCGTGACCTCACATCATCTGAATCCATCTGCATCATTTGGGAAACACTGAGGCATTTCTTTAACAAAGCTGTAAATGATATTAAGATGTGTTTATAGAGCTTGCTCTTGTTAATTCTGCCTGATCTGTACATGAACCGTAAGCTGTCAAGATGTCTTTTCACCTTTGCAGAAGAAAAATATTACGTACCGCCGTGAATACAAGCCAGAAGAGGATAATGTTGATATGTGCAACAGAAAAAGAAATATTAATGACAAACACGTCAAAGGGAGGAGTGGATGGTGGGGTGTGTGCTGTTGGAAGTGCTGTTATTTTTCTGGAGTTGCTCATGAAGGGCCTGTGTGTGTACATACTGACCGAGAGCTCATGCAGCTGCTGTTTTGACACACTTCGCCAAGTTCCTAACTGCTCCCCTGGCACTTTTCTTTTTTCGACTCATCCCTCTCTTACTCTTTTTCTGGGCTGGATCATGTGCAGTTGGTTTGGCGATACTTTAGTTTGGGTTTCCTGGATTCCTTGAATAGGCCTTGAATTCCTGACCTATATAAACCTTCACTTCCTGAATTATAGGTTTGGATCAATGCAAGTCATCTTAATTTTAATTGGCATTTGCAGTTTCCAAAATTAAAAAGTCAGCTTTCTAACAGAATCAGCACTAAATGAAAATTATGTTAAAAGAGATTTTAGTATAACTTTTAGGATCAAAAGCAATGATCTGTATTTCTTTTGTTCTCCTCAGCATGGATGTGGAAACTTCTTACGAGTGATCCAGCCTTATAACAGGACGCATCTGTTCATCTGCGGCAGTGGAGCCTACAGCCCAGTGTGTGCATATGTTAACCGTGGCAGGCGTCCTGAGGTCAGTTTACACTCGCTAATGAAAAGCAGTCAGACAGTCTGATTTAGTTCAGTTTCACCTTAACTTTTACTACATTTGCTTCAGATTTCCAAAATGTTGTATTGGGAAATTGACAGTAGGCTCATACTACCCTAATTTCCTAATCAAAATGTGTTTCTGTAATCTACCACTGAGTTGTAAAGTCATACATCATCCATCCCTTGGCATGACATCCTCAATGGTAATTTAGACCAACATGAGAATGAGGGTAGTTAGAGGTCAAAAAAGAGAGAAGAGACCACATGAGAAGAGACAAGGCATGGCAATTGAGAGGAGAGCAATACAAACAAAACGAGAAGAGTCAAAAGATGAGATGAGACATGGTGAGATGAGACGAGACTAGTTGAAAGAAGACAAGAGACAAGATAAGACAAGACTAGTTGAAACAAGACAAGAGATGAGATAAGACAAGGTGAGATGAGATGAAACTAGTTGAAACAAGACAAGAGACAAGATAAGATGAGGTTAGATGAGACAAGACTAGTCTAAACAAGATGAGAGACGAGATAAGACAAGGTGAGATGAGACGGAACTAGTTGAAACAAGACAAGAGACAAGATAAGATGAGGTTAGATGAGACGAGACTAGTCTAAACAAGACAAGAGACGAGAAAAAAACAAGGTGAGATGAGACAAAACTAGTCAACACAAGAAAAAACAAGAAGAGACAAGAGATGAGAAAAGACAAGGAGAGATGACTAGTTGAAAAAAGACAAGAGACGAGATAAGACGAGGTGATATGAGACGAGACTAGTCAAAACAAGATGAGATAAGACGAGGTGAGATGAGACAAGACTAGTCGAAGCAAGACAAGAGATGAGATAAGACGGTGAGATGAGACGAGACTAGTCAAAACAAGACAAGAGATGAGATAAGACGAGGTGAGATGAGACGAGACTAGTCGAAACAAGACAAGAGACGAGATAAGAGAAGGTCAGATGAGACGAGTCTAGTCAAAACAAGACAAGACTAGTCGAAACAAGGCGAGACGAGCTAAGACAAGGTGAGATGAGACGAGACTAGTCAAAACAAGACAAGAGATGAGATAAGACGGTGAGATGAGATGAGACTAGTCGAAACAAGACAAAAGACGAGATAAGACGGTGAGATGAGGTGAGAAAAGTCGAAACAAGACAAGAGACGAGATAAGAGAAGGTCAGATGAGACGAGTCTAGTCAAAACAAGACAAGACTAGTCGAAACAAGGCGAGACGAGCTAAGACAAGGTGAGATGAGACGAGACTAGTCAAAACAAGACAAGAGATGAGATAAGACGGTGAGATGAGATGAGACTAGTCGAAACAAGACAAAAGACGAGATAAGACGGTGAGATGAGGTGAGAAAAGTCGAAACAAGACAAGAGACGAGATAAGAGAAGGTCAGATGAGACGAGTCTAGTCAAAACAAGACAAGACTAGTCGAAACAAGGCGAGACGAGCTAAGACAAGGTGAGATGAGACGAGACTAGTCAAAACAAGACAAGAGACGAGATAAGACGGTGAGATGAGGTGAGAAAAGTCGAAACAAGACAAGAGACGAGATAAGAGAAGGTCAGATGAGACGAGTCTAGTCAAAACAAGACAAGACTAGTCGAAACAAGGCGAGACGAGCTAAGACAAGGTGAGATGAGACGAGACTAGTCAAAACAAGACAAGAGATGAGATAAGACGAGGTGAGATGAGACGAGACTAGTCAAAACAAGACAAGAGATGAGATAAGATGAAGTGAGATGAGACGAGACTAGTCGAAACAAGATGAGAGACGAGATAAGACGAGCTGAGATGAGACGAGACTAGTCGAAACAAGACAAGAGACGAGATAAGACGAAGTGAAATGAGACGAGACTAGGCGAAACGAGACGAGCTAAGACAAGGTGAGATGAGACGAGACTAGTCGAAACAAGACAAGAGACGAGATAAGATGAAGTGAGATGAGACGAGACTAGTCGAAACAAGATGAGAGATGAGATAAGACAAGGTGAGATGAGACGAGACTAGTTGAAACAAGACGAGAGATGAGATAAGATGAGGTGACATGAGACAAGACTAGTCGAAACAAGACATGAGACGAGATAAGACAAGGTGAGATAAGACGAGACTAGTCGAAACAAGAAAAAACAAGAAGAGACAAGACATAAGATGAGAACCAGATGAGATGAGACTAGCTGCAACACATGAATACAGAGAAGAGATGAGACAAAACTAAATTAAATGAGTAGAGGTAAGAAAAGATTAGATTAAAACAAAAATGGAAAAGAAGAAAAAAAGTGAAGAGACTAGATGAGTTGAGACAAGACGAGAAGACAAGAGACAAAGATGAGAAGATAGGAGACAAAAAAAATAAGAAAAAAATGAGAACCTGAATCCCGATGGGATGAGACAAGAGGAGACAAGCCACAATAGGAGACTTGAATACATACAGTATTAAAGATTAAAGGAGAAAACATCTTGAGAAAGACTAAATTAAATGAGAAGAGATGAGCCAAGATGAGATTAAGCAAAAAGAGAAGAAATAACAAGTGACATGAGTTGAGACAAGATGCAGCAAAGTGAAAAAAAAACAAGACAAGAAATGAGGTGAGACAAGATAAGAAGAGATAAGATGAGACAAGACAGGAAAAACTGAGAACCAGAGGGGATGAGATGAGGGGTGACAAGCCGTGACACGAGATGGGGATATAAAATTAAAGATTAAAGGAGAAACACTGAGACTAGTTGAGACGAGACAAGAATACTTAGTTAGAGAAAGAGAAAAAGAAAGGGGAAGGGGGGAGGGGTGAAGGGAAGAGACCAGATGAGATGAGGCAAGATCAAATGAAATAAATTAGATGAGATTTGATTTAACCAGAACAGAAGATAAAGGGATGAGAGTGAGACCAGATGAGATGACACAAGATGAAACTACAATCCTTAGTTAGAGGTAAAGGAGTAAAAAAAAAAGAGAAGAGAAATAAATGAGGAGAAGAGACAAGGAGAGACTACATGAGATTAGAGGCAGTACTCCTAGCTGTTTGAGTCCAGAAGCTTGTTTTCTATCATTCTTTTTTTGTTTGAAAAGCATTTTACTCTCTTGACTCTCCGTCCGTGTCCATCTCTCTTGGCTGCACACCAGCTGGACTATTACAGGAGCAGAAAACTCTGGAATGGGGTGACCTATAACCTTTAAAAGTGTGCAGTGTAGCTTTGTGACATAACAATGACAGGGCCACCCTGGAGTCACCATGTGACTTGTTTCTTTGCCTATAGTTGTGTGTGATGTAAAGAGGCAATACATTAGTTAATGAACACACGTGTCCTCATGATAAATTAGAAGCTCTACCACTAGCGGCTGTATGTCCTGACGGAGGCTCTCTACGTCTCTGGTTTCTCTCACTTCACGTGACTGGCCAACATCACGACACCAAAGGAGGGGATAGATTGGCCTGGCAGTCGGAAACCTGGAAGCATCTGGACAAGTCTGTCCAAGCAATAAGAAGAAAGGCAGCTCTCCAAAACCACTCCACAAATGCATGCTCGGAAATTACTCAGAAATCTTTTTATATAGATTGGCTGTGAAACATTTCAGATCAACTTGAAAGATGAGAATAGATTTGATGATGTGAAATGGGATTAAATGATAGCAAGAGCATATGTCAGAGTCATCATTTATATTTATGAAGACTATGATTTGATTATCAGCTCAAAGTCTGGTCAACTTTGCAGCTTATTCCAGGCTAGATTTTTTTCCACTTACGGAAAAACTGTTTGACTATCATATAACGAACTATCTGTTTTTTTTTGTTTGTTTGTTTTTTTACATGTTTATTAGGGCTGGGTAAAAAATATATATATTTTTTTTTTCGATTTTAATCGATTCTCATGTTGAAGAACCAATATTGATTCTAAAATCCCAAGAATTGATCTTTCAGTCTATGCTGTTTTCATTTGATGAACAGAACTTTGCATCGTGCCTCCCATCCAATAAATCTCAATAATCTTTGTGCTTTGGGATATGAAACTAGGGCTGTGACGGTAGGCATGACAACCGCGCCACTGCGGTGGTGAAGTTGCCACCGCGGTCGTGGAGTGTCACCGGCGGTAATGTGACATTTTATATATATATATATATATATATATATATATATATATATAATCTCAGAGGTCGCGTTAACCGAAAATCTTCCGTCATTGATGGAATTTTTTTAGCAGTGACAGAAAAAATCTGCAGCCCGTCCGTCATTTTGACAGATTATGTAGTAGCTTGTAACTGTAATTCCCACCCCTGTCCAGTAGGTGGTGAGTGCGCTCCAGTGTGGCAGCAGAACGCAAGTTCAGTCTCCAGAATAAAATGAAAACGATGCGCTCGATTACACACAGACGAGCACCCAGTTTAAGTCAATTTTATAATAATAAAGTTACTTATGCTTACCTACATAATTAAGTTTTGCTATTTTTCTCGCTGACTATAAGTTTATGGTCAACGAATGGCTTTTCTGAGGTATAAGCACAGGTATAAGCACGCAGTCTTTAACTTTCTTTTCATAATATAAATAAATGCATAGCCTATGCCTATTTGCTTATCCTGTAAGTTCGTGAATAAAAATGAAAATGTGAACGAAATCAGAAGCTATTAAATGTCTTATCATTAAAATATAAAAATTAAACTGACGGGTAATTATTGATTATGATGGGGTTTTTTTATGATCCTGTCCATCAAAATGACGGCGAAACGCAAGTCTAACGCAACCTCTGATTATATATATATATATATATATATATAAATAAAACCAAACAACCCCGCCCCCCCCTTTGGACCCCACCACCGCAACACCGGCGGTTGTTGGTGATTTACCACCGCGGTAGTAAATATTTGCCACCGTCACAGCCCTATATGAAACAAAGTCTCAATTCTGTCAATTTTATTACAAAATTCAAACAATAAATACCGTTTTGGAGCTCTTTAATGTGGCGTGTAGCTCCTCAGTTCAAGCGAAGCACATGAATGGATCATCTCTTCTGTTTTATTACTTGTTACAGCACAAAATAAACATGAATGAACATCAGAAGGTATGTTGAAAGATACAGTACAATGTACCAAAATCCGTATCATGTCTCATGTAATCGACCAAACAGTGTTCAACTGCAGAAAGACGTCAATAAAACAGCTTGTAAACAGTCACAAACAGCAATGTTACATTTTACCTCAAAAAAGCCATTCAATGACCGCAAACTCGTTAGTCAGCTACAAAGATTTACTTAAGATGAGAATTTTGTTAAATATATGCACTATATTGCATATTCATTGCATTTAAACTGTTCTTCAATATTAAATACATGTTTTTATGACAGCCACCATTAAAAATGTTTATATAAAAAAAAATTATTAGAAACATTATTATGTTATTATTATAAAAACTTCCTTATAAATGTAAGTAGTCTACAAATCAGTTAATTTTAATCTTTAATATTATAGTGATGTATGAACTGAAATCGAGAATCACAAGTTTGTGAATCGAAATTAAATCGAATTGTGAAATTTGTGTCAATGCCCAGTCCTAATGTTTATTCATGAAGCTTAATGGGCAGGTTTATCTGAAATAGTTGATACCTCAATAACATTGTGATTGTGAAATGTAAGATTTTTTTTTGTGTGTTTTTGGTGTCATTGGCAGGAGCAAGTGTTTCAAATCTCCTCCCGAGCAGAATCAGGGAAAGGGAGGTGCTCCTTCAACCCACAAGTCAACACCGTCTCGGTCATGCTCAGTAAGTGCTGCCGTCTTTAGTATCTTTATCCACAGGTGCCATTTTGTCTTGCACACTTACTATAAGACATTTTCTCTACGATCTCTTTGTTCATGACCTCATAGTATCACCAAACACCCACATTTTGTGGGTGTCTGCTCCCCTTCCGATGTGACAACTTTGGGTCGCTCAGTACCGCCCCCTTAATCCTTTGATCTGTAATTGGTTAGCTGGTGTTGGGTTGCTGTTGACACAGCTATTGGGCTACATTACACACACACGCTTTCACACACCAGAGGGCCATTAGAACAGCAACATAAACACATCAGTGTTATTTTGTTATTTTAGTATAATTGAGATACTATTATATTTTTTTTCATTAATATTTTTATTTTTACATTTTTAATATATATATATTTTAAATTTTGTCAGTTTTTATTTTACGTCTACAATAGGGATGTGATGAAATCTCTTGCCAAAGCATCTCGCAATATTAAAACGTGACAATATTTCTTGTTGAAGTGATATCCTTGCGATATCCTATCGCAAAAACCTTTTACAAGTGCTTGCATTATATTGTTGTCTTTTACTGCATATGATAATTCATACTCAGAAAGTAGAACTGAAGTTGCATTCATTACAAAACGATTTTTAAAACATTTCAAAATGCACCTGCATTGTTTTGCATTTTCTGACTTTCAGTTGAGTAAAAGACAGTTTTCCAGTCATATAAGATTTCTTAAAAAGTGTTAAAATATTGTCTCGTCTCTTTCCTGTGAACCCAATATAGTGTATCGACACTTCTCGTGTATCGTCACACCTCTAAATACTATTTATTCTTTTTTTATTAGTTTTAGTTTAGTTATTTTAGTACATCAAGTTAAACTAACATCAATTTTTATGGTTTTAATTTTAACTATAATAACCCTGAAACAAACATGCACTCATCTCTCAGTTTACACCTCATGAGAACTGTTTGCAAGTGCCACACATACTCTCCTACGAAATCACACCTAAATATAATATGCTATAGGTCATCGTTAAGTCATCTGTATACGAGAGAAAGTTTTAAGTGGTTATTCCATTAAGTCGAACAGTTCCTAACCGTCTAGACGGCATCAAAGACTGATGGTCCTTGACATGACAGCCTGCAGCTTTCTCTGTCTGATGTCTGTCTGCAAATTTCCATCATACACTTGGCCCCTAGTCGTACATGTCAACCACTGACCAAAGCAAGATGGAGTGATGAAGTGATAGAATAGTGGACTGATGAAAGGAAGGAGAGATTTAGGGAATGGAGATTTGAGCAGGTCATTAGTAGAGCACACCGCAGAGAAATTTACAGTCACAGTAAATCCATATGTCTCATATTCAACAGACAGATCTTTTCAGCCAGTAGCAGAAGCCATACAGTTATATGCAGTAGGTTTACAAAATAAACTGAAAATCAACTGAATGTACAATCACTATTCATTTGAGAAGATATAAAATCTTTAAGTGAAAGTTTTTCCCTGAACATAAAAAAATCTGTATAAAGCAACTGTGGGACACGTTTGTGTTTATGTCTTTGGTTAGATCAGGAGCTGTTCTCTGGCATGTACATCGACTTCATGGGGACAGACGCTGCCATTTTCAGGAGCCTGACCACAAGGAACGCAGTGAGGACGGACCAACATAACTCCAAATGGCTGAGCGGTATACAAACTCTACATGTTATTTCATCCATCTACATTATTATGCCTGTTCTGTCAGGAAATTGTTCATAATCTTTACTTGAAACTACAAATAATTATTTATGCGTAGCTTTAAATTACATGTCTGCGTTCCATGCCATTTAAGTAAAATAATACACAAACCACACAGCAAAAATGGTCTTTGCCCACATCAAAGGAAATGGCTGAAGACAGGACAGTTTACGATGATTCCACCAGAAAAGTAAAAACATATTGTACAAGCATAACGGTTTTCTCAAGGGGTCACATTATCTTTCGTGTGATACAATCCAAATATACACAATGAAGCACATATTTGGTCAGGACGTGTGAGAAGCCTCAGTTCGCCAGCAGCTATATTAAATTTCACATAAACTCAGGCATTAGCACCATTCAGAGATGTTTGATTTTTTAGGAGAGTAATCATACAGTACAATCTTCTTATTTCTCTTTTGTGGTTCATGTAGAGCAAACTGAGTGTTTAAGCTGTAGTTATTCTTCTATTTTGACTAGAGCCAGTGTTCATTGATGCCCACTTGATACCTGACGGCTCAGACCCAAACGACGCCAAACTTTACTTTTTCCTGCGCGAGAGACTGACAGACAGTAGTGGAAACACTAAGAACATCCACACTATGGTGGCTCGAGTGTGCCCTGTAAGTCTCTGATTTTTTTTTTTTTTTAATTTAATATTATTAACTCTATAACATTTACATGTATTAATAAAATTTATTTTATGTTATTGTAAATTCTATTTAGAATGACACTGGTGGTCAACGCAGTCTGGTGAACAAGTGGACCACTTTTCTGAAGGCTCGGATGGTATGTTCGGTTCTAGAGGAAGATGGTACCGAGACCCACTTTGATGAGCTTGGTGAGACTACAAACACACACAAACATGTTGGATTTCCATGGTTTATGTGGACTTTCCTTAAACATAATGATTTTATCCCCTAACCCAAATTCCAACCCCTAAACACAACCCTCACAGAAAACTTTTTTGTATTTTTACATTTTCAAAAAACATAATTTAGTATGATTTATATTTTGACAATTTTTATCATATCACTATAGTCTCCTGGCTGTTGGTTTAAAGGCTACACTCTTAAAAATAAAGGTTAAAAAAGGAGTTTTTGCAGCAAATCCATAGAAGATCCATTTTTGGTTCGCCAAAGAACCTTTCAATGAACAGTTCTTAAAAGAACCATTTTTCTTATTGTAAAGAACATTTTAATAATCCTTTTCCACTATTAAAAACCTTTTGTGCAATGTAAAGGTTCTATGGATTCTTTATGGAACCATCAACTTATTTTTAAAGTCCCCCTGTGGTGAAAATAAAGATTTTAATGTTGTTTATATGTCTATGGGCTGTTTTTAACATGCTTTAAAACAAACCATGTGCAAATTCATAAGTCAACACCATTGCTGAGTATGTTCTTTTTAAAACTGCAGTGATCTAAAGACAGTTTCAAAAACTTCGTTTGAAATCGCTGGTGTTTCTTACGGCACAAACTACCTTGTAACCAATCACGTCAAAGTGCCGGCGGGCTTTAGCATATCATTAACTATGACCGCTGCTAAGCAAGGGAGTCGTGTAACATTAGCAACACATTATTAGCAGTTTGAAAACATGGTCAAGCAAAAAGCTAATCATGTTACTTACCGTTATGTGTCCGACGTTGTAAAAAGTGATACCATTGTGCAGTGTTTATCTCAGTAAGTTGACCGAGTGGATCTCTGAGCTCATGCGAGTGAGTGGAGGCGGGGCTAATTAGCATATTCATAAATCCATGTATACTAAATGAAGCAAGTGTGTATAGTTACATTCAAGCTATTTCAAGGCATGAAGATTTTTTTTCACTGAAAAAAACATTTAAATATGTCATTTTGGTAATCAAAGATGAGTTTTGATAAAATTATTGACTACAGGGGGACTTTAAGAGTGTACCTTTACCTTTATATTTAAATTATGTTTTAATTAGTGCTGTCAACGTTAACGCGTTAACGCATGTGATTAATTTTTTCCAGTTTAACGCGTTAATTATATTTAACGCAATTAACGCAGCATCTGTTTTATCTGTCATCCTTTGGCTAGCATTACAATATGATCACGCTCTTATTCATGCAAATATTTTTAAACCATTTAAGCCTGCCAAAAGAGAAAAAGAGAATGCGCTGTCGATGAATGTCCTGTCACGCACACAACGCACAGAAAGACACGCGCCAGTATTGTGCACATGGACGGCGCGCCACAATCGAGTTCTCTGTCACGCTTGAACGAACAACACACAATAAGGCCAAAAATGTGAGTTTTGTCGAGTATCCTCATAAGAGCAGCCTTGAATTAGTTAAATAAAGTCTTAAATGAAAGTAAAAAGTTGTGATAAAGTGGGACACGTGTGAGAGCCGCGTGACGTGCAGCATGCAGCAGCTCTTAAAGGGACAGCAACCAAAGTCGTTGAAGATAATGAAAGAACAAAGGTAACTGAGAAAATTACTCACTGCTCTTGACTAAAGAACTTTTGTAGCTTTAATAATGATTAATCTATATTTAATTTAGGCTATAAATCATGCAGTTTATATCTGTTAGGTAGGAAGGGCACAGGTAGCCTAAATATGACATTTATTATGGGTTTATGTGAGGATTGTTCTAAGTTCACTTAAATTAAAAGTTGTTATATTTTTGAAGCCTAATAAATGTTAAAAAATGACAGCTTTTAATTACACTGTAATGTTGAATGGCTATAATTCATGTTTAAAATTGGGGAAAAAATCAATTTCATGGAGACATCAGTAGCTGTAGGCTATTAGTATCAGTGATACTTGCCTTCATTCATAAAAATATGCCATTAAACAAGTATTTAAAATATAGCGTCTTTATGTTGTTTCTTTATGTTGTTTTAATTCAAAATTATTACATTATAAAACATATTAAAAATGTATAAAAATGTAAGTGTTTTTAATTGCGATTAATCACAGAAAAAATGTGTGATTAATTGAGTTATTTTTTTTAATCGATTGACAGCACTAGTTTTAATAAAAACAAACTTCTTT
Source organism: Ctenopharyngodon idella (assembly GCF_019924925.1). Lineage (NCBI taxonomy): Eukaryota > Metazoa > Chordata > Actinopteri > Cypriniformes > Xenocyprididae > Ctenopharyngodon > Ctenopharyngodon idella. The sequence goes on along the minus strand of NC_067223.1, from coordinate 3,499,781 downwards.
TATGGTTCATTTTTACAACATGCATTTTGCTTTGTTTATATTCAATAAAAAAGAAATGTATTTGTTTGATTGCCATATATTTTTTGACAAAAAAATAAATAAATCAGAATTTTTCTAAAGAGGACCTTTAAGCCCATTGCACATTTAGATATGGTTTAAATTTCACATTCTAGTTAAACAGCTTCCTATAATCATTGACCATAAAACAGTGGTTTGTCAGCATTACCATTCAACAATGACCCTAGGTCATTTGTAAAGCTTTTCACCTCATTAAAATCCTTTTACGATCATAAAACACTCAGCACAAATACTTTACATTGGAGGTTTAAAGCCCATGACGGATTTACACTTTCACCTGTTTTATTCTTGTTAGGCCGCACTAGAACCGTGTAACAATGTTGTGGGACAGATGTTCAGGCATTGAGTGAGTGCTTGTCTCCTTCCTTCCAGAGAATGTGTTTTTATTGGAGACGGACCACCCAAAGGGCCTCCTCATCTTTGGAGTCTTCACCTCTACAAGGTAAAGCCAATAGCAATATTGAGCTTGCCGCTAATGTGTGTATATATGCATGTGCATGTTTTCATGTGTGTATTTGCCAAATGAAGGTCAGGTGGGGTTGGAGCTGAAGGGATGACGGGGTTTCTGGGAATCACACCTAAGGGTAGTGAGGCAAGGGAAAGGTCACTTCTTTACAAACATACAGCTAATGTTAGTTCAGGGGGTCATTCAATAGCTTTTTACTGTGATGAATTTAACATTATGATGAGGAGGTCTCGCTGAATGATTTAAATTGGACTGTCACACAGAAAGAGAGAGAGACAAGTGTGATGTCACTAAGTCAGTTTAAATGTTTCTGTTAGTGTGTTTAAATGAGTGAGTGTAACCTCTCAGAAATGATACACAATACTTAGAAGTTCTTAATTTTGTTTTATGTATGCAAATAAAAGTAGACACAAATGAGAAAGTTGTTGACAAATTTAGAATATAGCTAGCTACCAGGGACATTAACCAAAATGGTTCTGAATTGAATTCCTCCTCTTTTATTATTTATTACTAAATTTAAACAAATATTTGAGTTATTTTATATTACATATATTTATTTCATTATATTCAATTCTTTATATATACATTTACATTCTGTATACATAAATATACATTTAATTATTATAATAATTATTAAAAGTTCTGTTTGCACATATATAATCATATATTACATTTTATTTTATTCTTTCTATATTCCATGTTTGTGTATATTTCTATACATTTATATTCTATATACTATATTTTTAATATACAGGTGCTGGTCATATAATTAGAATATCATCAAAAAGTTGATTTATTTCACTAATTCCATTCAAGAAGTGAATCTTGTATATTATATTCATTCATTACACACAGACTGATATATTTCAAATGTTTATTTATTTTAATTTTGATGGTTATAACTGACAACTAAGGAAAATCCCAAATTAAGTATCTCAGAAAATTAGAATATTACTTAAGACCAATACAAAGAAAGGATTTTTAGAAATCTTGGCCAACTGAAAAGTATGAACATGAAAAGTATGAGCATGTACAGCACTCAATACTTAGTTGGGGATCCTTTTGCCTGAATTACTGCAGCAATGCGGCGTGGCATGGAGTCGATCAGTCTGTGGCACTGCTCAGGTGTTATAAGAGCCCAGGTTGCTCTGATAGTGGCCTTCAGCTCTTCTGCATTGTTGGGTCTGGCATATCGCATCTTCCTCTTCACAATACCCCATAGATTTTCTATGGGGTTAAGGTCAGGTGAGTTTGCTGGCCAATTAAGAACAGGGATACCATGGTCCTTAAACCAGGTACTGGTAGTTTTGGCACTGTGTGCAGGTGCCAAGTCCTGTTGGAAAATGAAATCTGCATCTCCATAAAGTTGGTCAGCAGCAGGAAGCATGAAGTGCTCTAAAACTTCCTGGTATATGGCTGAGTTGACCTTGGACCTCAAAAAACACAGTGGACCAACACCAGCAGATGACATGGCACCCCAAACCATCACTGACTGTGGAAACTTCACAAGCAACGTGGATTGTGTGCCTCTCCTCTCTTCCTCCAGACTCTGGGACCCTGATTTCCAAAGGAAATGCAAAATTTACTTTCATCAGAGAACATAACTTTGGACCACTCAGCAGCAGTCCAGTCCTTTTTGTCTTTAGCCCAGGCGAGACGCTTCTGACGCTGTCTGTTGTTCAAGAGTGGCTTGACACAAGGAATGCGACAGCTGAAACCCATGTCTTGCATACGTCTGTGCGTAGTGGTTCTTGAAGCACTGACTCCAGCTGCTGTCCATTCTTTGTGAATCTCCCCCACATTTTTAAATGGGTTTTGTTTCACAATCCTTTCCAGGGTGCGGTTATCCCTATTGCTTGTACACTTTTTTCTACCACATCTTTTCCTTCCCTTCGCCTCTCTAATAATGTGCTTGGACACAGAGCTCTGTGAACAGCCAGCCTCTTTTGCAATGACCTTTTGTGTCTTGCCCTCCTTGTGCAAGGTGTCAATGGTCGTCTTTTGGACAACTGTCAAGTCAGCAGTCTTCCCCATGATTGTGTAGCCTACAGAACTAGACTGAGAGACCATTTAAAAAAGCACCTTTGCAGGTGTTTGAGTTAATTAGCTGATTAGAGTGTGGCACCAGGTGTCTTCAATATTGAACCTTTTCACAATATTCTAATTTTCTGAGATACTGAATTTGGGATTTTCCTTAGTTGTCAGTTATAATCATCAAAATTAAAAGAAATAAACATTTGAAATATATCAGTCTGTGTGTAATGAACGAATATAATATGCAAGTTTCACTTTTTGAATGGAATTAGTGAAATAAATCAACTTTTTGATGATATTCTAATAATATGACCAGCACCTATAGTACATATCATATATTATCAAACATTATATTGTATTTTTTCCACTATATTTTATTATTTGTAAATGTTTGTTTATATTCTAAATACTTTATTTTATAATATATAATTCATAATTAGAAAAAAAGAACATCCTTATCAACAGTCAAAGTTTCCCATGAAAATTCATTCCAGGGGGCAATTTAAAAAGAAATCTAGCATAACACAGATCATTTTTACTTTTGAATATTGTATGAGAAATATGGGGTATCGTACAGTTTAAGATATCATTGCGATCTCTTCTGAAGCTCTAGTGAAGAAATAAATAAGATTACTGAGGGTTGTTTTTCAATGGAGCAATGGAGCAAAAGTCTCCATTTGTTATCTCATTGTTTAGGAGAAAACAGTTCATTTCAGTTCAGATATGAAATCTCATTTGTAATATTTCCTATGGGTCATTTCATTACATTCGTTACAGTGGGTTTCCATGAGTGTATGTTTACTTGTGTCAGCAGCGGCATGTGTGTACTTGCGCGGTGGTTGAATAAGGTGAGATTTCGGTCAAGGTTTCCGAATTGTGGCTCAATCTCCAACCACATTCAGCCATTGTGGTTTTCCTAATGAGGCCAATCCAAACAGCGACGGCTTCTTTGTCCATGCCCTGCTCTGTTATTTATCGTTATATGTCACCTCTTTCCCTTTGTTTTGCCATCAAACAAAGAAACTCTTTGTCTTACTGTCTGATCAAAATCTACGATGTCAAGCCAAACCACACTTCATCGCAGAGTGTAACCAAAGTGGTGTCCCCTTTCCTTTATGCGGCATTTTTCTCCCTCTGTGGACTGAGTCTCCAGTGTAAACGTTACATCATCCCTTCCATCCAAACGGTCAGGAAGGATGTGCAAGAACGTCTTCCTTCCATGCTAAATATGTGTGTGTTTTGTGTTATTCCTTACAGTTCTGTGTTCAGAGGTTCTGCTGTCTGTGTTTACAACATGGCCGACATCCTGACGGTCTTCAACGGACCGTTTGCGCACAGGGAAGGGCCCAACTTCCAGTGGGTGGCTTTCCAGGGCCGGATCCCTTACCCACGACCGGGAACTGTGAGTCACACACATTAATGTCCGGCCTTGGTACAGTCACTCTGTTTATAAAACCATTAAACAGAGTAAATATTTGTGGTTTACACAGTTTAGTTAAAAGGCAAATAATTATGGGTGAGAAATAATAATAATCAACATCTTATTTTCAGCTGAGTTTATACAAGAAATTTGTAGAGTTGATTTATCGGCCTATATTTCAAGATAATTTGTTTTTATGTAATGTTTTACTATACCCTATAGAATAAAACTATTCTATATATATATATATATATATATATATATATAAATATATATATTTCATATTTCATCAAAAATAAAAATATGAACGAAGGTCTTATGGGTGTGGAACGACATGAGGGTGAGTAATTAATGACAGTATTTGAATTTAATAGTACTCTGGAAATAGTACTAATTTAGGGGGGAATTTTATAACATTTAGTGCATGTAGACGAAGACTCACTCATTTTAGTTTCAGTCTGGTTGACGAAAAGACCCAATTAATGTGACAAAGCTTCACTGAATAAAGCAGTTTTAAGCTTCAGCGTGATAATCTAGTCTTCTCATTTTTATCCTCTTCCTGTCAGTGTCCTGGTGGCGCATTCACCCCTCACATCCAGAGTACTAAAGAGTTTCCAGATGATGTGGTGACGTTCGTGAGGAATCACCCCGTCATGTTTAACCCCATTTACCCGGTCGGCAGGAAACCTCTGGTAGTGCGGACGCATGCCGATTACAAATACACCTCTATAGCTGTGGACCAGGTCACCGCTGCAGACGGACACTATCAGGTTCTATTCCTGGGCACAGGTAAAGCCTCATACCATAAATCTCAAGAAAATTAAATGACAATACTAGAACATTTACCTACTCAGAGGAGCTAGCACAGGCATACTTAACTTTGCTTGACTGCTTTTTGACCTTGTCAACAGACTAAGGCGGAAAAGTTGGAAAATCTTTTACTGACTGATAACATTTTACTAGAAGTGATTTTAAAATTATACTTTATTTACTATACTTTAAAATTATACTGTACTTTTATTAAACTATGGAATAAGCACACATTCGACTTTGTTATACTGTACCACACTGTTCCATAACAGTTTACATTATACACAACCATACCAGAGCAATGTTCCTTACAATTTTAGGACTGTCAAGCGATTAAAATTTTTAATCTAAATATGAAACTAAAACTGCCAGTAGGTGTCTTAAAGGGATAGTTCACCCAAAAATGAAAATTACCCCATGATTTACTCACCCTCAAGCCATCCTAGGTGTATAGAATACAATCAGTTGTATTAAATACAGTTATATTAAATAATGTCCTGCCTCTTCCAAGCTTTGTAATGGCAGTGAATAGAGGGTGAGATTTTGAAGCCCAAAAAAGTGCAACCATCCATCATAAAAGATATCCACACAGCTCCAGGGGTTAAAAAAGGCCTTCTGAAGCGAATCGATGCGTTTGTATAAGAAAAATATCAATATTTAAAACTTTAAAATAATTTATTTACTTTCGTCTGAAAGAAGAAAGTCATATACATCTAAGGATGGCTTGTGGGTGAGTAAATCATGGTGTAATTTTCATTTTTGGGTGAACTATCCCTTTAATGGGCGAGTCATTCATTCAACCGATTCATTCAAATGACTGATTCATTCAGGACCAAAGCAAGAGGCCGTCTTTATGAATGGGTCATTGAATCATTCATTGAACCGATTCATTAAAGACTGCAGATTTATTCAGTAATGAAACACCGCTGTGTGTTGCTTAGAGATCCAAAACAGTTCTACTGTGACCTTGTTTGGAACTATTTTCAATGCAAAAACAGACAATATTGTGTCTAAAATGTAACACTATATTAACTTCTTGTCTATTAAACTGTTGTATAAAATCAATATCACATTTGCAATCATGCAGATATTCGGTAAAAACAGCACTCTTGCTTGTGTGATGTTGCTAAACTATTTCATATGATATAAATATGACAAAAACATTACATAAGAAATTTCTCATATCTTGAACTTTAGTGGCATTTTAACTGCATTCTAATAAGCTTCATGCAGTCAGTCCTTGCTCTGCATCATGTTCTTAACTAGGCCTAAACTGTATGCTTTATGATGACGTACAGGTCTGGGCTGGGGCAGGGTGCTTTAAAAGCTTTAATAATTTTAACGCATTATGTTTTACATAATTAATCAATCCAAATTGACGTGTTAAATTGACAGCCCTAATAAAATTTTATATAAATGTAATGTTATACTTATCTATATTTCCAATTACTTTTAAAAGGTCATTCTAGGAGGCATTCTCCCTATATCTCCCCCAAAATGTCTATACTACATAAATGTAAAGTAGTTGCTCTAAACCAGGGAGACAGGACCCACTAGAGGTCCTCAGCAAACTTCCTAGGGGGTTTGGTTTTTCTATTTCCTTGTTATTTTAACTAGATGCTGCGTTCCAATTTGCCTACTTATACTATGCCCTAAAAGTAAAAGTATGTACTCTTTTTGTGATGAAAAAGTACATACTTTTGAGTGTAGAGTAAACAAGCTTTGGGACATACTATTACGTCATTAAATTGCGTCTTTTAACGGGTGCTCTGTCGCATAGTTACACACATCCTGTCACTGCAAACTGGCCTGTCAATCATCTTCTCACATTTCATTTGGTTTAATTTCCTACCGAACTGATGAGAAATTAAGTTGCACGTTGATCTGCCAGTCGTGGGTCTTTCATGCGGAGAACTCTCCTCATGTGTATAATGCTGCATAATGCTGGATTTAAAAGTTAATGGCCTATCGGATCTTTATAAAAGTCCACATTGTTGTTGCAGATGAATATTAACACGGATAACATTAAATAAATATTTTTATTATCGGGTTAAATGTTAAATATTAGTCACTCAAACCACTTTATCTAAACCTCTCTCCTTACCGCTGGTCATGCACATCCATGTTTGTAGTTTTTTTTTAAACACTTTTTATTCGTGTTTGTAGTTCTGAACTGAATCCTCCTCCAAAGCACAATGGGTTGTGGGCAAATATTAGCCGTTATAGTGTGCACGGATCCACACTTCGAAAATTTACCAGAAACAGTAGACCATCTAGGGACTTCTGGCATACTCTTTTACACACTTATTGCAACCTCACATACTATTTAGGATGGATAGTATGCACACTGGCACACAGGGTCTGTTTATATCAAATAAAGATAAAATTACAATTAAATGTAGTATACTATAACAATTCATATAACTCCACAGATCACACATTGTTCAGGCATGAATATGTGTGCCACTGACCACCACCAGGGGGCAACGAGTCTACACAAACCATAATCTAATCGTTTTAACATAAACATATTCTTTCCCATCTATTCAACATTAATTAAATGGAGGATATTAAGAGTCCTGCTGTGTCACAGGACCAAAACATAATATTAACTTTTGGGATGGGAATGCAAGAATGAAAGAAAGAATGTGTGTTTATCTGAGAACAGAATCAGAGACACGACAGCAGACAGGCTCTGCGGTTACTAGGGAACGGGGATAGGGACATTTGGAGAGAATTCAAAATCACAGCTGTTTGTATTTGCCTATCAAAATTCCTGATGGAAAGCCAGGATTGTTCTGCGGAGCGGCCTGGCTGCTCCTTGGCAGGGTTTTGTCTTGAAATGTTGGCCATTTAAAATGGGAATTTCCAGAGTTTGAGCTAAATTCCCCATCAACTCTCTCTTCGAACGTCTGCGGCGAGATATACACACCTATCATGACCTCACAGAATGAATGACCTTGATCTTTAATGGTCATTAGCAGCTAGTGACAGCAAACTCATCACTCAAAACATTTCTACAGCTGAAGATATCCAATAAATAATTTCCACCAGACAGATGGCAAAGACCATTTACATTGAAGGAAGGCCACAGGCCATATCAAGGGACTAGAGAGTGGGCTCTTTTGACTTGAACCAGTAAGAAATCACATAGCAACCACCCAGGACACCTTGGCAACTGCTCACATTTTCTTCTGAAGTCTAGTCTACAGATCTGTTTCTCAGAACAGATGCTCAACAACATCAAAAACCAACCCAGACACACACAAACAGCTTTCAAACAGAAAATCTGTGAACAATGGAAAGTTCATACTCAGTTCAAACCCAGACTAAATTACTGAGATTGTTTTTGCTTTCCAGACTGTCCAATATACTCTCCTGATGTTCTGATATTCTGCTCACAGATAAAGGCACGGTACAGAAGGTTGTGGTCCTGCCGTCAAACAGCTCTCTGGATGAGGATCTAATCCTGGAGGAGCTGGAAGTGTTTAAGGTTTGAGTTCTCGCCACACATCACACATCAAAGTATCTAGAGGGCAGACTGCATGAGCGGAGTTGGCAGTGCCACAAAGCCTTTATTAGAACTCAAGGTTTTACTAAGGGAAGGCAGATTTTAATGGGAACAGAGGCTGGGCTTGAGGTGAGGAAAAGGTTACATTGTGAGGTTTCTTATCATCTGCTTTAAACGGCTTAAAATCGTCAAAATAGGTTTAGGCATCATGATCATCAATTTAAGGACCATGAAATGCCACACACATAGCTCATTGGACTGTTTAATTTGGCATCTCAACACATGCTCACAGATTTGCACTTGCACATACAAACTCAACGCTGTGATGTGCATTATTGGATCAATGAAAAATAGGCTAAGGATGTCCAGTTTAATGATAAGCAAACTATTTTTAAAAGTCTAGTTTAAAACACACATGACCAGATCTTAGAAATGTCATTAATGATGCTATATAACGGAAGTAGACACAGATCCTTTCTTCCGTATTGTGACATACATCCAAGTAAAACGATTATCAAGAAAAAAAAAGAAAAAAAAGAGTAGGACAGGGATCGTTGTTGAGATCTGAATATGAGCTTGCAGTAGATTGTAAGAAAGCAGTGGAGTTTAAGCAGACTTAATGATAGAAGCCTGGCATACGTCACCAGAAAAAAGATTTGAAGATCAAATTATGATGTTTAAATTAGAAATTAGCTCAAATATCTTTTAAAAAAAATAATAAAACATGCATGGATGAATCGTTCACAATAAAGGATTAGTTCACTTTGAAATGAAAATTACCCCAAGCTTTACTCACCTTCAAACCATCCTAGGTGTATATCTTTCTTCTTTCTGATGAACACAATCTGAGTTATATTAATAAATATCCCGATGCATCCAAGTGAATCCATCCATCATAAACATACTCCACATGGCTCCAGGGGGTTAATAAAGGCCTTCTGAAGCAAAGCGATGCATTTGTGTTAGAAAAATATCCATATTTAACAAGTTATAAAGTAAAATATCTAGCTTCCGCCAGACCGCCTTCCATATTCAACTTACGAAAAAAGCTTAACTGGCGTCACGTCAGTTGTGTTTTTTTCCGTAAGTTGAATAGGGAAGGCGTAGGATGTAGCATAAGCGTTTTGAACTGCGAGAGTTTTACACTTTCTTCGTATGTTGAATACGGAAGGCGGTCTGGTGGAAGCTAGATATTTTACTTCATAACTTGTTAAATATGGATATTTTTCTTACACAAATGCATCGCTTCATTTCTGAAGGCCTTTATTAACCCCCCGGAGCCGTGTGGAGTATGTTTATGATGGATGGAGGCACTTTCTTGAGCTTCATACTCATTGGTCTCATTCACTGCCATTATAAAGCTCGGATGTGTCAGGATATTTATAAATATAACTCCAATTGTGTTCATCAGAAAGAAGAAAATCATATACACCTAGGATGGCTTGAGGGTGAGTAAAGCTTGGGGTAATTTTTATTTCAAAGTGAACTAATCCTTTAAGATCAATAAGATGCATTTAGAAAATAGAAAGTGTGATTTTCTATTTCATACTCTCTTTAATCTTTGATTAAATTACTCTACAATTGGCAAAAGGTGTAAGTAAAAAGTGATTACACTTCTGCACATTTTTCAAAAGTTAATATGTATTTTTGAATAATTTTAATGCATTTTTTCCCATCTCTTATGAGCTCAGGACAGTTACACCACAAAAAAATGTAGAAATTTGTATATAGATACACAGGCATTGTATGCATGAATTGTATTTCTAATGTGATTTTTTTTTTTTTTTTTTTAAATAAGCGAATATCCTTACAAAAAAATCTTCTAACTTCAATGACACTATTACTTTTTGATTTTCAGAAGCAGTCTCCTATCACCAACCTAAGAATCTCTTCTAAAAAGGTAACTACATTTAGTAACTCTTCTATCTAGCTGCATTTTCTGACTATGCGCTACATATAGTAAGTGGGGGTGGCAATAAATTGTGGTGGGGGAAATGGTTGCTTTAATTCTGGGTAATTATCTTGTCACCAGTCCTGTGGGTTAAATGAACAGCTTTTGTGATATGTGGTTTGTTTGCGTTACAGCAACAGCTGTATGTTAGCTCTGAGCATGGAGTGTCCCAGGTGTCCTTGCACCGCTGCAACGCATACGGCTCTGCCTGTGCAGACTGCTGTTTAGCGCGGGACCCGTACTGCGCCTGGGATGGCCTCAGCTGTTCTCGATTCTACCCCACTGGCAAGAGGTACACAGACACACACACTAACACTCAGGGTGGCATAGATTGCAGTAGCAGTGGGGCAGAAATAAATGATGAGGACAGCTTTGGTTTCATTTGGTTGTAATGCAGAGACATACAGTCTGGGCCGAAGAGTAATAGTGGGATTTGAACAAAACCCTAACCTTACATATTAAAATTCATTTAGACACTATTATATTTTAAAGAGTTCTGGCTTAAGATTTCCCCCTGACAGGCGATAACACATATTTTAAAAGAAAAGCCTGAGACATATCGACAGACTAGAGATTGACAGTAGAGAGATTTGATGGTTGGCAATTTTGACTTGGGCCAGTAAGTGACCACTTTGTACCACTCTAGTATCCACATAGCAACACGGTAAAAACACTCAGAACACTTTGGCAACTGTGTGGGAACACTTCAGAAACCAACCAGTCTTCAGCATTCGGACCGCACACATACAGCCAGTCAATCAAACAGAACAGCCCACATATTGCATATTCATGAGTATTTACATTGTGGATTGTTTCAGAATGGGACATGTTAAAAACTAATCTGATACTTTAGCTAAACAAGTTTCTCTTGAAGTCAGATGTGTTGAGTTGGGAAAATATTAATGGAAAGAACACCCATCAAAACATTCTTCCCGAAGTAATAAAGTGGAAAAGACAGACATTTCACTTCACTGCACTTGTGGCAGCTGAATCATGTTAATTGTGAGAAATTAAGCTAAAATTTGACTTTCATGACAAGGAGTGTGTTTTAGAAAATGAAAAGTGCGCAAACATTCAGACAGAGATGTTGATAAAAAGTGAGAGAATGTAAGAGGGAAAGGAAAGAATGCATATATGAAAATATGTCGGATTAATCCTGTGCAAATGTTATTCCAGGAGAAGCAGAAGGCAGGATATTATGCATGGGAATCCACTGACTCAGTGCAGAGGGTTCAATCTGAAAGGTAATAACTACCTGCATGTCAACACTTGGGCTAAGCAAATAAAGTCACAAAGTTTTATGCTGAGATGAGAATTTAAATTTTCAGTAAGCAGTTTTGAGACTGACAGTTTCCATTTATTTATTTTTAAAAAGTAGTCATTAGGTATGTTTTCATCAAAAGTTGTGAATTTATCTTTTGCGCAAAACTGGAATATCACATAAAACATTTGCGAATAAAGCAGCGTTTCCATCGCATGTGTTCAAGAGAAAAAAAATCATTACTTCCTGGGAAATTGGCACAAAATATCTGTAGTAAAAATGGAAGTTGCTGCAATGAGGGAAGCCAATGTGGCTCTTTTATCCTCCATCATAAATGAGCTCTCAGATAAAACGCAATAAACGCCATCATGTTATCTTGCATTCAGATGTCTGGTGTTTGTGAATGCAATCATGTGAGACGCTTCTGGGAGGGAATTAAACAACATACAGTGCCCTCCACAAATATTGGCACCCTTAGTAAACATGAGCAAAGGTGGCTGTGAAAATAAATCTGCATTGTTTATCCTTTTGATCTTTCATTCAAAAAATTCACAAAATTCTAACCTTTCATCGAAGTAAAACAATTGAAAGTTTAAATTGAAATAAATGTTTTTCTCCAAAACACGTTGGCCACAATTATTGGCACCCCTTGAAATTCTTATGAGTAAAATATCTCTGAAGTATATTCCCATTCATATTTAGATTTTTTTAGCACACTAGGGTGATCATGAACATGAAATTGTCCAGCCATAACTTCCTGTTCCACAGGAGTATAAACATGAGGAAACACAAAAGCCAAATTCCCTTAATCATTCATCACAAAGAGTAAAACCAAAGAATATTCTGATGTGCTGCAAAAGATTGTTGAGCTTCACAAAATAGAAAATAGAAAATGGCTGTAAGAAAATAGCTAAAGCATTGAAAAATCCCCATTTCATATCAGGGCAATAATTAAGAAGTTCCAATCAACTAAAGGTGTTACAAATCTGCCTGGAAGAGGACGTGTGTCTAACTCGTCCTAATGCGCGGTGAGGAGGAAAGTTTGAGTGGCCAAAGACTCTCCAAGGATCAAAGCTGGAGAATTGCAGAGATTAGTTGAGTCTTGAGTCTCAGAAAGCCTAAAAAAATTATCAAACAGCACCTACATCTCCACAAGTTGTTTGGGAGGGTTTCAAGAAAAATCCTCTTCTCTCATCCAGAAACAATCTCCAGCATATTCAGTTGTCAGACAAGACTGGAACTTCAAACGGGACCTGCTTCTATGGTCAGATGAAACTAAAAAAAGAGCTTTTTGGCAGCAAACCCACCAGATGGGTTTGGTGCACACATGGATAAAAAGTACCCCATGCCCACGGTTAAATATACTGCTAGATCTTTAATGTTGTGGGCCCATTTTTCTGCTGGAGGTCCTGGACATCTTGTTCAGATACATGGTATCATGGATTCTATCAAATACCAACAGATAAAAAATCAAAACCTGACCGCTTCTGCTAGAAATCCAATAATGGGCCGTGGTTGGATCTTCCATCAGGACAATGATCCAAAACAAACATCAAAACCAACACAAAAATATGTCACTGAGCACAAAATGAAGCTTCTGCCATGGCCGTCCCAGTTCCCTGACCTGAACCCTAAAGAAAATGAGTGAAGTGAGCTGAAGAGAAGAAGCACCAACATGGAGCTGGAATCTGAAGGATCTGTAGAGATTCTGTATGAAGGAATGTTCTCTGATCTCTTGTCAGGTATTCTCCAAACTCATCAGGCATTATAGGCGAAGACTCAGAATGTTATCTTGGGAAAAGGGAAATTCGGTGCCAATAATTGTGGCCAACGTGAACTAGAGATAAACATGTATTTCATAATGAGATTTTTTCCCTCACTTCAATTGTTTTCCTTAAATGAAAGGTTAGAATTTTGTGAATTTTTTGAATGAAAGATCAAAAGGATAAACAATGCAGATTTATTTTCACAGCCACCTTTGCTCATATTTCCAAGGGTGCCAATATTAGTGGAAGGCACTGTAATTTTGATGACAGACATTAGCTCAGAATTATCAGAATATTTCAGAATTATCAAACCAACTTTGAGATGATGTCTGTGCAATGAAACTGATCCGCTGGTTAGTCCAGTTATCCAATTCCATCCTCTGTTAAGGTAAAGTCACACGTTTTCAAAAGTTTTTTTCACCTCAACATCCGCCTCAATTGAGCGCATACATTTTTCATGCACATTTTTAGAATTCATGTGCATCTTGGTGTTTCCATCAAGCTTTTTTTTAATGCAATATCCCAAAATTCACATAAAAATAAATGGATGGAAACATGGCTATTGTGAGTTTGTTTCATGTAATTGCAACTTTTTCTTGTAAATGCGACTTTATTTCTTTACATTTCTTTTATATCTCTATATTTCAAAAGTGTGACTTCATTTCTGACAGTTACTGCTTTTTTTCATAATTGAAACATAATTTGGTTAAACTTGTAATTACTAGTTGAAAACTCTTGAAAACTTTTGTGAAAACCCCAACATCAGGCGTCGGCTTCAACAGTTAGTGTGCTGGTCATATTAGCAAAATTTTGCAAGCAAAAAAGTTCTATTATATTCTATTGTCAATAGTCTAGTGATGTATTAAATCACTTTCAAACAAAACAGCTTTCTGTTAGTCAACACGGTGAATCTGATGACCAACCTGTTGCGAAATCTGCATGAGGAAATTTTCACTCTATAACATATATTTCTATTGAAATGACTGGATTTCCAACATTAAAATTGTACTTCTACACAAATGTATGTTGTGATTGGCTGTGACTGTGCCACATTGTGCTGCATTTTTGCTTTCTGAATGTGAGGACAAATTCCTATTTGCTAGAAATTAAGTCATGTCTGGTTAGGACTCATATTTAAACATTTTGCGAGAGCATCTAGAGAAGAGCATCTAGAGTGAATCAATCTAGTGACTAAGTATTTTGCTCATCAACAACAGCCACAAATGGATCCATTTTGGCGTTATGAATGTTGCCATAGAAACTGATGATTTCAAACTGCTTAGAGTAAAATCTCCAAGTTGTCATCTTGTATTTATGCTAATTCCGACGTGAATGCTGCCAATGCTAATGCTAACACACTCATGCAACAAAGTCATTTTTTGATGTGTTGAATACTAGCATGTTCCAATACGTATACATGTATGTAATTTCCTAATGAAGTGCATATTTTCAGTGTTTAACTTTTGCAAATTCCTTACATATTTCTGTCTCTCTTCATCCACCACTCTTGTTTCCTTCTTTCTCTATCTGTTTGTCTCATTCTCTCTCTTCTTGTGAAAGAATCTGTCATGGGACTAGATTCAGAACACCTGCTAATTTGAGTACAATTGGCACGGATACTGTCAGTGATCCAGATGACTCAGTTCAACACTTGGATGCATCAGAATTATTAAATATCAGTCTTAACGAGGAGCGAAAGCGTTATCCCAGCTGTCTGCACAAAACAAAAGTAGCATAATGTCAAAACAGATGTTGAGTGTATGATATCATTGGCCAGTGTACAGGGTCACTTATCCTATTACACGCTAATCTGGCCCACGACTCTTTAGAGCATTTTTTACTGCATATTCAGTGAACACGGACCCCATCAAGATCTGCAGATGTTAGCGTGTCAGCTGAATTACAATTAGTATTCAGTAAGTGTGTGAGAGAACTGGCTAACACTTTATGTCTTATTTCAGCCTACAGGAATGCAGTGGAGATGACTCAGTATGGAGTCAAAAACAACACCACCTTCCTGGAGTGTCAGCCCAAATCTCCGCAAGCCTCGGTTAAATGGCTCATTCAGAGAGACAACGATCGCAGGAAAGAGGTCAGACAATCCTGTCCAAAATGATACAACATTACACACTGATCCTCAACAGGCGACGTACAGTACTCAGTACAGTCATCATGTGTTTGTAATCATCAAACAGCCTCATTAGAGTGACTCCTCCTAAACTTTTAATGCTTAAGAATAAGAAAATAAAGGATGCACAGGGATATTCAAAACTATTTGTCTTACAAATACATGTCATCTGACTTACAATAAAAAAAAAAAAAAAAAAGAATAGAGACACAGACTTACAAAAAAATTAACTTACAATAACATTTAAGAAAATATATAAGTTTTTTTACAATGTTAACTTTCTAAAAGGAATAATGTAATCATATATAATGAATATATTAAAATATATATTTATAAAATTATAATATAATGAACAAATTAATATTATATTAAAATATTATAAATATTGAAATAAATTTATACATCTTATATAATTGTTTTATATAAAAAAGTATATCATAATTTATTATATAAAATAAATTATTATTATTATTATTATTATTAGATCATTTTTATATAATAAAATATATTATTAAATAAATTATTATATACAGTAATTAAAACATTATATTTGAATATAATATTCATTTGTTAATTATATTACAATAACATTATTTTTTATATATTTTTTATATGATTATTTTTAATCATTTAAAATAACGTAATGCTATTATATTATATTGAACAAATTAATATTACTTTATATATTATAAATTAAATATTATAAATACTGTAATATATTTATACATTTTATAAAATTATTGTATATAAAAATTATAACTTATATTATTATTTTTATATATATTTATATGATTATTTTTAATCATTTAAAATAATGTAATGCTATTATATTATATTGAACAAATGAATATTATTTTATATATTATAAATTAAATATTATAAATACTGTAATATATTTATACATTTTATATAATTATTGTATATAAAATTATAACTTATATAAATTATTATTATATATTATTTTATATATATTTATATTATTTTATTATATAAAATAATAAATAATAATAAATAATAAATAATAATAAATAATATATTATTTATAATATATATATAATATATAAATAATATATTATTTTATTATATTATTTTATATTATTATTTTATATAAAATTATTATATAAAATAATTAAATATTTATATTATTTAATATTAAATTATTATAATATTTTGATATATTAGTTTCTTCTTATAATAGCATTATTTTTTTATTTTTTTATTTATTTATTTTTTACAATTTTCTAGGTACGTGTATTTTCTAATGGGAAGAAACCCCTTTTAGAGAGTTCCTAAATGTTTACAAAGCAAAAAAATGGTAAAAAAAAATATATATATTTGCTGAAAATTTAATTACATACATACACATAAAAGTAAAAAAAAACAACATTAAAGCATGTATGAGCAAAATAATATATAAGCAAATATATTTCACTTGTTTTAAGCATAAATTTCACTACATTTGAGAATTCAATGTATTATTTTTTAACATATTTTTTAATTTGCTGAGCATTTAAAAATCATGCATTCACCAGTCATTCAACTTTCTGTTTGCAGGTGAAGCTGAGCGATCGTGTGGTGTCCACCAATCACGGTTTGCTCATCCGTTCGGTGCATTCTTCAGACCAGGGCCTGTACTATTGCCTGGCAACAGAGAATGGCTTCAAGCGCACTCTGGCTAAGATCCGTCTCCAGGTGCTGAGCGAGGCTCTGGTCAGCGCCCTGAGCAATAAACAGCAGTCACCCTGGGGCTGGGCAGCCACACTGCACCCTAAAGCCCTGGTGTCGGCCTTCAGCCAGGCTGAGACGTTGGCCATGCACCAATACTGCAAGGAACGCAAACAGATGCAGAGTCTGCAAAGCATACAGAGCCCCATGAGAGGCGATCTGGGCAAACTCAAACCCCTGCTGGACCACAGGAAGAGCAGGAACCGCCGGAACCACTTACTAGAGGAATAAAGGTGGAACATAATGGAAGGAGATGGATGATGAAAAGGAATAAAGACTTGCATCAGGAGTGAACTCGAGTGGAAAATAAAGGAGGAGAATGTTGGAGAAGATTCCTCCGATATGAACCTCAACTGTTTTTTGTTTTTTTTCTTCAAGCTCAAAGCATCTCAGGTGCTTCCTATACAACAGTCTTATATACATGAGGAACGGCCGGAGCAGAAGACTCTGAGAAATCCTAAGACATACAATTGCACACAGGCACTCAAGCTTATCTGTGTTTCATGCTACATAATACAAGATGCCATATGTTATAAAGTAGTGCTGTTGTCATTTTATGTGGGTGTAACATTTCAGAACAAACCAGAAAGTAATGCAAAGTCCTTTAAGACCCAGCAAAATAGCTTGACAAGCACATTTTTTTATGTGTTGATGCATTTTCTTTTGAAACAGGGGTGGAACATATAGAAGGGCTCATCCTTTTTTGTAGCCAACAGTCTTTAGTTTACGTCACAGCCATGAATCTTTATTTGCTCTTTGCTAATGCTAGCCAAAGGCAGAAGGTATTAACAAAAGGGACATGCTCATTCTTAAGAGCATTTGATTGGACAAAATTCGCATACGCTCCTGAGTGCAAGATGAGTCATCAATATTTTTGGTTTGTTTACCGAAAGAGAAAGACTGTAAATTTTAAATGTAAATATGCATTAAAGGTTTATGTTGTCGAATTTTAAGAGAACACTAGCGTTAGCTTTAGCCTCAAAGCTAACAGACATGGACTAAAACCCAGAAAATTTCAGTTTTGGTTTCTAGTACTACATAACATTTTTATCAGATATGGATCAAGAGAGTATTTTGTTAACTTGTAGATGTAAACTAGCATTAGCATTAGTCTCTAAGCCAACAGAAATTGACTAAAAGCCACAACATTTCAATTTGGATTTCTAGGTACCTATGGCTGCTAAAAGTTGTTAACTTTTAGGAGCACATTAGCATTAGCTTCTAAGCTAAAAGAAATGGACTAAAAGCGACAGAATTTCATGAGAATATGAAAGCAGTATTAACTTTTAGGTACACACTAACATTAGCCCCAAAGCTAACAGAAATGGACTAAAGGTCACAATTTTCATGTCGACTTGAATTTCTTGGTACATTCTTAGTACTTTAGGAGCACACAAGCATTCACATTTTAAGCTAAGACTAATGTAATATACAACATACAACATGTTTGGGGCAAGAAATTTGACTTTTTGGTAGAAAATTTTCTGTAATGGAACACATATTTCTATTCTACTATACCTACAACTCTTCAATACCTCAAACTGAACTACAAGGCTACATTAAATATGTACAGTAGTCTTCTAACGTTTATCAATGGCCTTCTCCACACTGATATGATCAGCTGTCAGGTAATTTTGTGGATTAGAGCTCTTCTCAAATATGGTAAAAGCTTGTTTCTAGCAAATTAATTGTTTATCGTCACTGAATGAATCATGAGAATTCTTCTTGAATGCACAGACCAAAGTACATCAGCCCAGCTGCACCACAGATGTTCATATGAGAAAAGAAGATGGTTTGAAGACATTTCAAACTGTACCAGACAGGTGGCTCTCTGAGCCCATAAAACTGTAAAGAGTGTTGTGTGTTTGCCCAGTGTTGTGCTTTGATAAACATCATTAATCCAAAATACATAACTTCTTCCTTATGGATCGTTCACCGAAAAAAAAAAAAAAGAGTTTCGTCACCATTTACTCACCCTCATGACCTTCCAAACACGTAGGACTTGGAATATAGTGCAAAACTCGTAAGGACCACTTTTATGGTACTTTTTGTCCTTTAAGGAGCTGGTCATGCTTTGGAAAAGAGCAGCGTGAACATTCTTCAGAATATCTCCTTTTGTCTTTCCTGAAAGAAGGAATGACATAAGGGTAAAATATGTCCATTTTTTTTTTCTTTAATTTATTTATTTTCTTTAATTTAGTGTATGTGCACCTTTTCCTTATTAAAATGGTATGCTGAACCACAATAAAATAGTTTAAAGACCCATTCACACCAGGGACAATAACTATAATGATAACAATAAAGATATAGTTTTAAAAAAATTTTCTAAATGTAAAGGAATAGCACTACAACTATAACAATAATGGCACAGAGAAACAATATTGTTGGAATCACTTTCAGAAGGATTTTTTTTAGTTAATGAATGATAAAAACATTAAAGCAGGATGGATTCTGACTGGCTGTCAAAGACCTCGAGTTTAAAGGATTAGTTCACTTTCAAATGAAAATTACCCCAAGCTTTACTCACCCGCCATTTAATTCCATAGTGTTTAATCATGTAAGGATAGGCCCTGTGAGGCATGTGATCATGCATGTTGTTTCATTGTTATACAGGCACATGTTTGATGATGTTGGGAATGAATGTCATGTTAATATATTATGGTTTGCTTAGTGTGAACAGCAGTAATGTGACTGTCACTCATTTTAGATGACCTATAGCATTGTACAGCTTACAATTTTTGATTGATGTCTGTGTAAGTTGTGTTTTTGTTTTTTTGTATTTTGAATGTTTGTAAAAAGTTTAAAAGCTCAGCTCTAAAAAAAAAATATGAGAAACTTCAATTTTGCAATTGATTTCTGTATGGCTATTAGATGCATTTCATTCACATTTAAAAGGGTTTTTTTTTTCTCTCTGAAATGCCTGAATTTATTTTTTATGCCAAAATTCTTTAGATGTTTTTGACTGAATCTGCATTTCGCAGAAGTTTCAAGGTTTTTGTTTTTCTGTGGCATTGTGTGCCCTCTCTAAATGACATTTGGAGTAACAATATAATAACGTTTTAATATTATTACTATAGAAAATATGCTGTATTCCCTGTGAATGTTAATGATAATTTTATTTTATTAAATGTCTTGATTCGTGTATTCCTATTTATTAATGATAAAAGATTGAACAACTGCATTAAACACCTTCAACATCATGTGTTTTAGGAACTTTTCATATGAACTTGTCATATGTTTTAGGAACTCTTTACAAGAGAATCAGATTTGCAGTAGGCTACCGAAAAATACATTACATTCGTAGCTTTAACAGTCAAATTAAGTTGTTGGAGTTATAAAGACAATATACTGGAACGTGAAAACCAAGTTCACACAGAGCAGAAGAATACGTTTATCATTGTATTGTTTAAGTATATATAATACGGTTATGTTCACACAGAGTTTTTCACGAGAGAGACAACCGAACCCACAATCTAAAATTTCCAGGACTCACATCCTTATGGTCGGTTAATATGTTAACGGAACCGTACTGGACAGATAGCCGTCTTTTCACGTAATAGCGTACGTTGAAAGCGCGTGTATTTTCATGTGTGGTTTTGGTAACTTACAGAGACGCAGAAACAAGATGTGTTTTAGATCCAGTAATCTTCCACTCCAGTCAGTTTTATGGTCATCTTCACTCAGGTATAAGTGTTCTCTCGGTTAATTAGACTGACTAGTAAATTGACTGATAAACTCGCGCCTGCGGTTTACAGGTGACAGTCAGTTATCGCGAGAATAGAAAACATCGGACATTTTAAGAGTCGCACCCGTTATACGGTTGCCAATTCCAAAACACAACGTAGCCGATATCGACTTTGATAGTCATCAATTTAAAGTGTTACATACCTGACCTTTTCTGCACTTTTTAGACAGCTGATATACTTGATATGACAACTATTTGAAAATCTGGAATCTGAGGTTGCAAAAAAAAATCAAAATATTGACAAAATCGCCTTTAAAGTTGTCCAAATGAAGTCCTTAGCAATGCGTTTGTTTTTGTGAATTGTGGGGACATTCTGTAGGCGTAATGGTTTTTATACTGTACAACCCATATTTTCTATCCCCCTACACCTAAACCTACCCATCACAGGAAACTGTGCACATTTTTACTTTCTCACAAAAACTCATTCTGTATGATTTATAAGCCTTTTGAAAAATGGGGACATGGGGTAATGTCCTCATAAGTCACCCTCTCCTTGTAATACCTATGTCATACCCATGTCATTATACAAATTTGTGTCCTGATACACACACACACACACACACACACACATGTACATACATATAGGCCTATATATATATATATATATATATATATATAGGCCATATATAAAGCATTATATAGCAAATAGGGTAGAAGTATTAAAAAATAATGACATTATGAGACCATTATATACAGTATGTATATGTGTGTGTGTGTGTATATATATATATATATATATATATATATATATATATACACACACACACACGCACGCACACACACACACACACACACACACATACATACATACATATATGGCCTCATAATGTCATTATTTTTGAACAATTATGCACATGATGTTAGTAGTATTAACATTTGTCATCAAGTCTGTATTCCAAAGTAGAGTATAAATCTACATGCTGTTTGCTCTTACCAGTTCAAAACCCGTGGGTCAAACCAGAGCAGAAAAGCAACAGAGATGACCAGTGGCACTTCATAATTCATAAAGCAGAGAGAGGGTTGCTCCTACCCCTACTTTTAATATTAAACAAACCCCTTTGTCCCACTCAACCACAGGCCTCTTGTTCTGCAAACCCTCCCATTTTGATTTAGCAGCCATTGAAGAGTGGAAAATAAATCGTATGGATTTACAGGGTATAACAGAGAAATCTGTTCCACAATTTTCTCTGTTTTTCTACTCTTCAGCCTGGTGGTTGTTCTTACGCATGAGAAGGCAGAACTTGATTTGTGATTTGAGATGTGTAGAAAGCAACAACTATGCAAGGAGGACAAAAAAAACAAAAATGACAGAAAACAAAAATAACAATGAGGCCAAGTTTTACAGTTCTTTGTTTTACTGAAATTGTGCTGACATACAAAACCATTTCATATTTAAATCAACCACAGTATGACCACATAATGGCAGAATATTTGCCCTGATAACTATCGAAAGTATGACTTGATACAATATCAAGCAAATACAGAAAGAAATCAATAATTTTTGCTCCGCAAAAATGCAGAGTATATAAATTATACAAATAGAATTGCAGTACTCTGAGCTCAAATAACAATTACAATATACAATTCCAATTTTTATGAATACAATTTTTGTAATTCCAATTACAAAAATCAAAGACACAAAGCACCAAGCATCCCTCCCTTTATTTAATGAAAGAATGTTTACTTTTCTCCTGTTTCCTGCACACCAACAACAATCCGATCGTACAGCTGACAAATATGATTAAGCCGACCGTTAAAAGTCCAATCTGAAACCCCTCCAGCAGATCCATTCGAGAAATCAGCTCTTTCTTGAACAAGTCGGCCGTCTCATCGTCCAGGACTGCCGTCTAACACAAATAAGAGACACAAATCCTATAGTCAGCAGCGAGGCGACACCTAATCCTGCTCTGATGAGACAATCAGTGATGGTCCAGGGATCAGACATGTGTGAGATGAGCTGTTTATGGACCACAATAATTCTGCTGATTTATTAAATGTAAGATTTCAGAGATTACTTTGTTGGTCCCAATGGGTCTAAAGTACCTATTGGAAATAATGGATCTAGAGTGGGCTTATTGTATCTAAATGCTATTGTAAGGCTGGTGTTTGGTTGGGCTCTTTGTTGTCATGTCACATTTCCCTTGTGTTCATGCCATGTGCTTTTGTTTTCATTTGTGTTATGTTGTCATTGGTTTATTGTTTAATTGCGTTCATGTGTTGCTCATTTGCTTGTCAGTAATCTGTCTATTTATGGCCCTCATTTTGCCATGTGTCTTGATCTGGCTTTGTTATTTTTAATGCTGTAGTCCACTGCCATGCTTTACCTAAGTTTAAGTTATGTTTATTTTCAAGTTATTGCTATGTTTGTACACTTTTTGAATTCTGAAATAAACTACATTTGGGCTTAGAAAGCTGACTCAACGTCAATGCAGTGGCGCAAAAATGGGGTATGCAGTATATGCAGTGCATAGGGGCGCCGCACGGAGGGGGGGAAGCGTTTCTGGGGCGCAGAACAGAAAACAGAAAACGCAAAAAAGAAAATGAAAATGGAAAACAGTGTCTTAAAATGAGGACATCGATGTCCATGTGGATAACAAGAAATTGGTAAGCGTAACCTATATCACTGTAAGTCTTTGATGTCATACACCGGTCGGTCTGCGTGTAGCGCCGCTTCAAGTCTTCTATGAATGGTCCGCTGAATCACTTTTGTTACATTCAAAACGCAGATTCAGAAATGAAACACTGCTGTGTGTTGCGTGGAGACGAACAGTTCTGCTTTGTCTTTATAGTTTCATTGGCAAAATTGAACAAACCAGACAATATTTTGTCTAAAATAACACAATATAAACTTATTTTAAACTTACGTATAAAATAAGTATTGCATGTTGCATTTTATTTGGGACAAAAACAGCACTCGTGTAATATTGAAATCCGTTACTTTTGTGATACTGCTTAACTCATATGATAAATATGAGACAAAAACTCAATAAGGGGCATTTTCTAACTGCATTCTGTAAGCTCTATCTATCGCATAGTGAGTTGTTGCCCTGCATTATATTCCTTATCAGATGACCTACATAGGTTTGGGGCGGGGCAAGTGCATTAAAAAATGTAAAGTTTTTTTTTTAATCGTAATTAATTAATCTAATCCAACCATGATCTTGCATACCCCTCAGCAAATGTGCAGTTGCGCCCCTGCGTCAATGGAACCGTTATATTATATATTACCGTTATATATTTGGACCAGTCACAACCCACAGCATACAATCACGGTATTTAAATATGATTTTACCGACTTGATGATACTTGACTGGATGGGTCACTGATTGAACCTAAACACTTTAGTTGGACCTGAATACTTTATTTGACCTAAATGCTTTAGTTGGACCTAAATGCTTTAATTCAACCTAGATGTTTTTTTTAATGTTTTTATTAATGCCATATACTAGAATAATACAATGATATATAATCGATTAAAATATATATATATATATATATATATATATATATATATATATATATATATATATATATATATTAAAAAGAATATAAATACAATTATATACATGAGTTAAGGTGCCATGCAACAATATCATATACAATACTTGCTTATTATGTTATAAGCTCTAATCAACTTTACTTTTAAATTGATTTAAAACAACCTTGAAGTCATTTTTAAAGTGAGAATTTTGTTTTGTAATCAGACAATTTCATTTTATGGATGTGACATTTTCCTATAAATATTAACAAGCGTATCAGATATGCTTTATCTTTATCAGTTATAGTTGATAATACATAACATGCTTTACATAACTGAAGCATATCATTGTCAAATTGACTCGGCCATAAATCAAGATTCAATTTCCTCTCAAATTAATGTACATAATAACCTACATCAATACAGAATATTAATGTTTATTAATGCAGTTAACATGTTGATTATTTTGCAGTTAACATGTGTCTTTTCTTCTCCACCTGTTTTTGTCTGACCCTGCTGACCTAATGAGCATTTCACTGTCCATTGGTCAAGTATTAACTTTGCAATTTCTAGTATTGCTTTAGTATTGCATCCTTCTCATGGGCATTCAATAGTTTTTGACTTTCCAGTCTGAATTAAATGTCTTTTTTGGCTCATTTAGCCTTTAAAAGAAAACCTGCCTACTAATTCTGCACAGCTGAATATAAGGTGTTTTTCATTTCCAGCCTTCAAGAACAATTATATATCACTTATAAATGATTAAATACAAAATGAATAGTGGTTATTAAGATTGGTGTGGTTTGGAATTGGTAAAATGTGCTTGGAAAAGAAATATGATCAGAAAATCAACTTGCCTAATAATTCTGCACACAGTGTATGCAATAGAAAAATAAATGAAAAATGTCTTCCTTTTCACTATCACAGAAATCAATATTGAGTTTAAAATGCTCCAGAACATGTTGAACTGTAAATGAAACTTATTTTGCTTTATTATTAATGTAAAATTTATCCACTGTACTCCAAGCTTCAAGTCTCCAAACAAAGAAAACCAGAAAATAGGAGCTGGAGGATAAAAAAAAAAATTGGTCTCAATCACTAAGCAAACATATGCACAAATTTGTGTGTGAAATCTGCGTACAAACTCTTTCACGAACAAATCATGATTCATCAATAACTTTCATTCTAAAATTATTCTAAATTTAAGAAGTAAAAAAAAGCCCTTAAATAGACATGATTAGAATACTCCGAATTCATCAACGAGTTTAAGAACAAATCTGTGTCTGTACGCATGTGTTGTGATTTAGGTGGAAATTTTTGTGAAAAGTTCAAATGTGCGTATAAATACGAATGGTGCACTCAATTATTAGTAAATGAGACCCACTGTTATTAAGAATATTCCTAATTTAGTTGTTTGAGACTCAATTTTGCTAAATTCTTGTATTACCATTAAATATTTTACTCAGTGTCAGCAAATTTGTGTGTGTGTGTGTGTGTGTAATAATATTATATATAATAATTAAGATGTCAAACTGACATATTTACTCTGTAATACATGGGAATGCTAAAATTATTATAGGCCTGGTTGCTTTATTGGACTCTTATGCTTTAGTTGGACTTAACTGCTTTAAATAGATGCTTCATTAGCACTCACCTCATTCACCCACAAAATAGGGAACATTGTGTAGTTCTTGATTTTGTTCAAAAGTCTATGAGAAAAAAGACACAAGACGTCATGTTAGGCCAGGCATGTATGAATTTAGCAATTTGCACATGCATTCTTGACACGATGTCTGTTTACATACACGATATCTGCCGATGGGCCGTACAGCATGTTGAGCTGAAGCCTTTTTGCAAATCTCAGAGTGAAACCTGTAATCTACAAATGACACAAGATGCATAACCATTATATTATCAAATCCTCAAGTTTCCTGCTTTTAAAAAATTGTGAAATGCAAAGTGAAATGGGCTCCTTACCGGTTCCACATCCACAAATATGGAGTGCTCATCAAAGTTCGGATTCAGTCCGGTCATTGCCTGGACGAGATCACTGGTGCCATAGAGGAAGTGGGGAAGAGAGATGAATACTGGGGTTCCTATGGGCAAATTCACAAATTAAATTGTGAAAGACGATATAAACTTTAGTCTCAGCTGACTTTATAAGAGGTTCAAAGCACTGACCTCTACAGGGAGTCATGTCAAGAAGTCCTGCCATAGTGCAGTTTTTGGTGATCACAGTGTTTGTACAGTAGCACTGGTTATCTGGGTTGACCGCTGGAGAGGCCAGAGCCTCAGCAGGCAACATGTACCGATACACATCGATTCCCTTCAGGTTCACAGTTCTCTCATATTTAGCAGATATTGACCTAGAGGACAGGCACAAATGTATGTGTTGCAAATGGGCAAGGTGTGCTTCATTACATTAAAGTGTCCAAATACTTTTTGTCTTCATTTTGAACATTTGAATGTTATCATTTGTTGAGTGATACAATACACTACCGTTCAAAAGCGTCTGTAAGATTTTTTAATATTTCTGAAAAAAGTCTCTTATGCCCACCAAGGCTGCATTTAATTAATCAGAAATACAGTAAAACAGTAATATTGTGAAATATTTGTCCAATTTTAAATGTTCTCTATGTGAATATTAAAGGGTTAGTTCACAAAAAAAATGAAAATTCTGTCATTAATTACTCACCCTCATGTCGTTCCACACCCATAAGACCTTCGTTCATCTTCGAAATTGAGATGTTTTTGATAAAATCCGATGGTTCAGTGAGGCCTGCATTGACAGCAAGATAATTAACACTCTGAAGGCCTCACTAAGCCATCGGATTTTATCAAAAATATCATAATTTGTGTTCCGAAGATGAATGAAGGTCTTACGGGTTTGGAACGACATGAGGGTGAGTAATTAATGACTGATTTTTCATTTTTGGGTGAACTAACCCTTAAAAATTTAATTTATTCCTGTGATCAAAGCTGAATTTTCAGCAGCCATTACTCTAGTCTTCAGTGTCACATGATCCTTCAGAAATCATTCTAATATGCTGATTTGCTGTTCAAGAAACATTTCTTATTATTATCAATTTTGAAAACAGTTGTGCTGAACATTTTTGTGGAAACCGTTTTTTTTTTTTTCAGGATTTTTGATTAATAGAAAGTTCAAAAGAACAGCATTTATTTTTGTAACATTTACTTTCACGTTTGATCAATTTAATGCATCCTTGCTAAATAAAAGTATATATTTTAAAAAAAAATCTTACTTTTGAGCAATAGTGTATATGAATTGTTTTCTATTTTTTTTTAATTATAATCTTTTTTTTTTTTAAATCATTTTCATTTTATCACATTAATATTTTTGTGAAATATTTTGCTTTATTTGAAAAGTGTGCTACATATTTTAAAATAAGTCCCATTCAATTTGATATATTTACTATGTAATACATATATATATACACAGTCAAAACAAAAACTATTCAGACATTTTTGATATTTTTGATATATTTTTACTAGTGGGTGCAGGACACTATAGTTCATTATGTAAGTGAGGATAGCAAAATGAAGTAAACTGTGACAAATTATTCAGACACTTTGACCTGACCATGTTTTGCTTAAGTGAATTCTGACATAATTAAGATTATTTTTTTCTGACAGTTTAACTCTGAGATCTTGTCATATTTTATTACCATTTTTTTTAAACTACAGTGCATATATATATATATATATATATATATATATATATATATATATATATACATACACATATATATGCAATAACATTCATACATTTTTAAGTGTGCTGTACAGTAAGTGTGTTAAGTGTCTAAATTCTTTTTTAGCCACTGTATATGCATGAATGAAACATGAGGAAAAAATAGACATTTCAAAAGTCTTAACATGTGGTCTCTGTAATACATTTTTAACACTTATCATGTGACTAAATTAAAAAAAGACACTGTCTAGCTTTGATCTCCTGCAGTTACGGCTTTCTAGTCACAGATGATGTATTATGATAAAAAAGTGAAGGAATGTTGGCATTGCTAGAATCTTTTTTGACATATTTGACCCTGCAGAAGAAAAGGAGTGGCCTGACCTCTGGTGGTAATGACAAACAAAAGAGTGGACGCATGAAACCTCCACTTGGATTTATTATATCTTATCAGGATTCCAGATCAAATCTAATCAGATGCGAAGAGATGAAAGTCCATTAAGTAATTGGACTTTAATCAACAGATTATGAAAACATTGTTGATGTGTGGCATTTCAAAATATATAGTAACCTCATAAAGTATGTTGACATTAATGTCACACTTAAAATGTATGAATGTCATGCACCATGTCAAACTAAATGGCATTTATTGTAAAGAATGCTAGCATAAGCATAGTTTTCGAGCAAAACATTTCACAAAACAAAGATTGTTAAACGACAAATCAATAGACATACTGTTCAGAAAGACATTTTGTGGTTGACAAACATTAGTGAAACATGTCTATAGTTAGTGTGATGAACAACACATGAGGCTACTCTGCTAAGACATCAGTGTATACTTAGTTTGAACTTTAAGCCAACTAAAAATTATCTTAAGACCAGCTGCACTGCAAAAAAATATTTTCATGATTTGTTATAACTTTTTTTCTTTTGTCAAATCAACTTGGATGTGATAAAACAATATTTTGAGTTTCTGTTCATTAAACCAATCTCAAATTTTTTTTATTTCAATGAACTCAATTTTAAAGCAACCAGGTAACTTAATTTTTTTTTAAGTTAAACTAACAATATTTTTTTACAGTGTGGTTAAAGTTAGTTCTGAGAGAGATGTTAAGTTAGTTTAAACAAAGGTCTAGAATCAGCTAATTGCAGACACTTTGGTTTCATATCTTGTTCTATAAGGCAATGACATTTATAATTTATAAGTGTGGTTCAGGTACTTTTTCTACTGATTAACAGGGAACAAACTGAAAATACCTGCAGATATCAGAAGAAAAGAAGTATAGAGGTTTTTTCTTGTCCAGGAACGGGTGAAAGGAGGAACCATCTGTTGACATATGAATACAAAAGTGAATAACAATTGAATAATTTGTGAAATATTACATTTGTAAAATAAATCTTAGAACAAATGGTGACCTAGAAGTGCTGAAGGCCCTATAATTAGATTAAAAACTATGAGCTCTGCTCACTATTTCATTAGTGGACACATCTACCACAGTTTTAGGCCAACAGCTTTGGGTCAGAGGTCATACCACATATTTGCATACGTCAATAGTAACATAATTACAACTATTTCAATATCAATGTAATATATTAGAGGTAAACTTGCCTGTTCCGTTTATCTTGTTGCAATAAGTGTCATTCCAGTAACTCAGTGATCTGTACAACAGTTGGGTAATGTTGGGTTAAAGATATTAATGTGATTGATTAATTGATCAATTAAATCAGAAACACATTTATTGACAGCTGGTGAACCACATCTACATTTATGGTCTGGGTAATTATTTTTCTAGAGAATAACAAACAGCTACAACTCAAAGAATCATGTAAATGTACATGCTAATGTAACACACTTACGTTTCACCCTGCCAGCGTTCAATCGTGGCTACCTTTTTGATGTCATCTTTGCCTGTGAACACAGTGTATGGTCCATCGATGGTGTTATTGTACTAAAAGAAAAAACAGAAGATAGTATTTTCTCTTGAATATTAAAGCATAAATAATAGGGCTGGGAGAATAAATCGATTCATCTCGATTCGTGGATCGATTCTGAGATTTTCCGAATGCATCGCGATTCTCTCTTGAATCGATTCTGAGGTTAGTTTTTAACAGCAGATGGCGCTCTAGGCTAGTTTTTAAACACGCTCAAATGTTGACGAAGATGAGCGCTCGTGCGCTCGGCTGAGTCTGAGAATGTACTTCAGCTCAGAATGCTTTTATGACACGAGATTAATGTAAACAGCCTGCAAACACCCTTGTAATTCGCTTCAAACTTTTCGAACTTTATGAATGATTATTTTATAGAAGGTTCAAGTCGTGTGTGTAATGAATGGAAGGCTATTTCATAAAGCGCATCGATTTGAGAGAGAATCGCGATGGATTCGGAAAATCTCAGAATCGATCAAGAACCGTTTCTCGATTTGTGATTCAACAATTTATTGTCCGAGGGGCAGTACAAACTGGGAATTTATGCATTTTTAAACTCTGATTTAAAAACCTTCAGAATTAAAAGAAATTAAAATTTGAGTTTTCTGAGTTTTTCATGTATCTTCGAGGTTAATCTATAATGTATCTTTTGTCAAACCATTTCATGGGGTCTTTAAGTATTCTTACATCAGACATTCTTAGTCTTTGTATTCTTACATACATATTTAATTATATAATTTGCTTATATATTTGCATGTGTTTCATTTTGGGTCTAATCCAAATTTTAAAATGATTTTGCACACTCATAATAAAACTTGTGTAAATGCAGTTGTTCTGTATATACTTATGTGTACTTTATCAATCATTGGGGCTATAAAGGTGCTTTGTTAGCAAGTAAAATGTTGTCATCCTTACTGGATAGAAAACTCCAACCATGCTGTTCAGCATTGGGTCTCTGTAGCCCCACAACAACTCCTTAACAGTCCTGTTCTGGAAGAGTGTGGCATCATAGCGTTGGAATATCAGATTTGCCAATTTATGATCAAGTAAACCGTAGATACCCTGGAAGAGAAGAAAGTAAAATTGATCACAGCACAAGTATGGAACCATAAATTCACCTGCCTAATAAAACCCACAAGCAAAGTTTATTTGCATTTTTTTTTTACCTCTAAAACCTTTTATCTGAATGAACATCACCTTTAATTATCAATATAAGCTATAACAATGAATATGAGATGATGATTTTACAACTTTGTTGGTTTGGTTATGCATTAACATACAGAGTCAAGTGCTATGCTGCCTTTGGACAGATAATCGCAGATATCAACATTTTATCTTTTGATTTGACAAACTTTGACTGTGTTGCTTTAAAACTGACAAACAATTTTGAAACAATCTAATCTCTATGAGGGGTCAGCGTGTGAGTGAAAAGAGTTAAGAAAGATTAATATTACATATATTATACATACACACACACACACACACGCACACATTATATATATATATATATATATATATATATCAAGCACTTTGACCTGACCATGTTTTGCTTAAGTGTTATCTGACATAATTAAGATTTTTTTTTTTTTTTACACAGTGTAACTCTGAGATCTTGTCTAAACTATACTGAATAAACTGTATTAATGAATGAAATGTTCAAGGTATCTGAATAAATTTTGGTTTGATTGCATATACTATAAGAAACTGACTGTGAAATTCACAGTAATTAACTGGCAGCAATTGTCAAGTAACTTATTTTCACTGTTTTCATTTACAGTAGCACCATTTAACTGTAAATGTTAATTTTTTTTTTTTTTTTTTTTTTTTTTTGCTGATTAGACAGGACTGTGTAGCAATTGACAGGAAAGCGTGGGGTGGCGAGAGAGGAATGGGATCAGCAAAAGACCCGGAAGCACAATTGCACTATATGTCAGCGTGCTAACCACTAGTCATCGGCATCAACTGGTTCTTAACACTCTGGTCCTCTTTGGTCAAAAATGACCGGAAACTTTTACGCTTTAAAAATTTTTAAATAAAATTATTTAAATATATATATGAACTAGTGCGACTATAACTCAGAGTTTTTGCAATGTGTGAAATAAAATCAATAATTCAGCCACAAAGCAGTAAAAACAAATAGCAAGGAAGAGGTTACACTCTAAAACATCAAGAATACAAAACAGACACACACTTGCTTACACACATTCACCACACCATTATACACATACAAATGAACTGGTATGGCTGTAACAATATGGTAAAATTGAGCCAAAAGACTTAAGTAAAAGGTTGAAATCAGACCAGACCTAGATTTATTAAGCTGTGATAAAACATACCTGTTCATTTTTGTTATATTTTTATTGAATTTTGATGTTATGTGTAACAAAATGTCCCCCTCTGTGTTCAGTTCCCTTTCGAGGGAACTCGCGCTGCGTCCGATAGGATCGCTTTGGGAACGCCCTCAGCGTGATAGCGTCTGATGCACGTCTGTCAACTAGTCCAATGGCGAGAGTGAACGTCACGGGCGGATGACGTCACGACCAGGAATGGATAAATACACATCCGGCGAGACCGGCTTCAGCTTTTTTGCCTCAGCTAAGCGCTCTATGTGAAACTGTCTTTGTCTATTTATTGTTGTCTGTCCCGATATAGTGCAGCCCAATATATACAGTTATGGCGAACACACAGGCATTTAAACCGTGTACTCCTCCCTGCCCTCGTTTCCTGACGGGTGGGGATACACACGATTTGTGCGTGATGTGTTTGGGAGCGGAGCATGCTCTTTCAGCCTTCGAGGGGGCTGAATGCGAGCATTGTGAAAAGCTTCCTTTAAGGACGCTCCGCTCCCGCCTCGCACTTTTCGAGGAAAGTGCGCAGGCAAGCGTTCCCCACGGCTCTGGGCCCGCGTCTGCCGAGGCGGCGCGGAGAAAGATGTCGTGGGGTTCGCAGATGGATCTGTCAGCGGGGCTTGAGACGGGCATGAGTGCTCTTTCTCAGCCTTCACCTGGCAGATCCCTCGCCCCCTCGCTGGTGTCGGAAGCCCGCCCCGCGGCTTCTTCCGCCCAGGGAGAGGGCTCGTCGCGTCAGCACTCTAGTTCTGAGGAATTGGATGTGCTGAGCGTCGATATGGGGGAAGATGACTCGCCATCACTTTCCCCTGAGTATGAGGAGCTGGTGGATGTGCTTTCTCGCGCTGTGTCTAAGCTAAGCATTGATTGGCCAGCCGAGAATCAGGGCGCTCGTCCGAAAAGCAAACTGGACGAGCGCTTTTTGTCATCAAATAAAGCACTTCCACCACGGGGTCTGCCATTCTTCCATGATCTGCATGATGAGCTAACGAGATCATGGAAGAAACCATATTCATCACGCTTGTTCAGCCCTCATGTCAAGCACTATTCTAACATAAGGGGGCTGAAAGAATATGGTTATGGGACGATGCCCCGGGTTGAACAGACGCTTGCGAGCTATCTGTCCCCGGGTTCAGCGTTGTCCCTGAAGGCCCCCACGCTTCCCACAAAACCACTTAAAGCTGCTGAAGGATCTGGATGGCGGGGAGGGGATTGGCCCAGACGCAGTTCGAGAACTGCGTCGAGCCACAGATCTGTCTCTTAGGGCCACCAAGGAGACCGCCAGAGCTGTTGGGCGGTCTATGGCAGCCTTGGTGGCGACAGAGAGGCACCTGTGGCTCAATCTGTCTGAATTAAAAGATAAAGACAGGGCCTTTCTCCTCGACGCCCCGCTTGTGCCTTCTGGCCTGTTCGGCGACGCGGTTACATTAGTCGTCGACAGGTTCCAGGAAGCTAAAAAGCAAGCGGAGGCGTTCAAGAAATATTTACCACGCCGCCATCCATCCTCTGGGGCTGCTGGGCGTGAGCAGCCCCAGCCGTATAGCTCCTCATACCGAGCGCAGCAGAAAGAGAGTGTCGCTTCTCGTGCTCCACCTCAAAGACACGGTGGGCCGGGACGGCACTCTCAGCCCAAGCCTTCTAAGCCGAAGACAGACCTGAGGGTTTTGCTTCAGGCGAAGAAGGCTGGGCAGAAGAAGTCCTGACGCCAGGGGTGTCAGGCTTCTGAGGGCAGCCCCGCACGGGGTGGTGCGGTACACACCTCAGTATACGGTGCCCGTTCCACCTCGTGGCCCTCAGGAGGCCGTTCTGCCAACCCCGCCACCTTTGGTGATTCGGGGCGCAGCGGTTCCCACCGAATTAGTGACGCAGTGTTCACAACAACACAACGCTGCGTCACATCCTCTGAGGAGGATAAATTTACATCAAAAATGTGCTGTGAACAAAACACCAGAGGCCAGCCTCGAGAGGCTGGTTCCCTTAGTAGATTTTCTGGTAGAGTGGAAATCTCTTCAAAATATCTCACGTTGGGTCCTGCAGATTGTAGACAAAGGTTACAAAATCCAGTTTTGGTGCCATCCACCTCTGTTCAAAGGAGTGCTGCATACGTCAGTGCTTCCTCAGCAGGCTCTGGTGTTGGAGCAAGAAATAAGAACCCTATTAGCAAAGGAGGCTATAGAGAGGGTTCCGGTTGCCGACAGGGAGTCGGGATTTTACAGCCGGTATTTCCTGGTTCCAAAAAAGGATGGGGGGTTGCGCCCTATTTTAGATCTAAGACATCTGAATCGAGCAGTACGAAAGCTAAAATTCAAGATGCTGACGATAAGTCAAATCGTGACTCAAATCAAATCCGAGGATTGGTTTGTCACAATAGATCTCAAGGACGCATACTTCCATATCTCCATCCTTCCACAGCACAGGAAGTTCCTGAGGTTCGCTTTCGGGGGCGAGGCGTACCAATTTCGGGTTCTTCCGTTCGGCCTAGCTCTCTCACCCCGCACATTCACGAAATGCGTAGATGCAGCACTGGCCTCGCTCAGGCTGCAGGGCATACGCATCCTGAATTATATCGACGACTGGTTGATTTTAGCACAGTCAGAGGAGATGGCGGTTCGGCATCGAGATGTCGTTCTCGCGCATATTCAGAAATTGGGGTTGAGACTGAATGCAAAGAAAAGCGTGCTTACTCCACGACAGAGGACCACTTTTCTTGGTGTGGTGTGGGATTCAGTGATAATGCGAGCATGTCTCTCTCCAGTTCGCATCACTGCCATTCTATCAGCCATGAAAGAATTGAAGCTAGGCCAGTCACGCACTGTAAAACAGTTTCAGAGACTGCTGGGTCTGATGGCAGCAGCGTCCAACGTGATACCTTTTGGCCTGCTGTACATGAGACCCTTACAGTGGTGGCTCAGGACCAAAGGGTTCTCCCCGAGGGGCAACCCACTTTGTATGATCAAGATTACGCGGCGCTGTCTCCACGCCTTGATCATATGGAAGAAAAATTGGTTCCTGTCCCAGGGCCCTATGTTAGGAGCTCGATGTCGCCGTGTCACTCTGACGACGGACGCTTCTCTCACAGGCTGGGGAGCGGTAATGGAAGGCCGCTCAGCTCAGGGTCTGTGGAAGACTCATCAGCTCTCATGGCACATAAATTGCCTGGAGATGATGGCGGTCTTCAATGCGTTGAAGTTCTTCCTTCCAGACCTGAGGGGCCATCATGTGCTGGTCAAGACGGACAACACATCGGTGGTCTCGTATATAAATCGACAGGGGGGTCTGCGGTCGCGCCCATTATACAAACTGGCGCAACAGATCCTCCTGTGGTCTCTGGGGAAGATGCTCTCCTTGAGAGCTATCTACATTCCAGGGACTCAGAATATTGGAGCAGACATCCTGTCGAGGCAGGGGCTGAGGTCAGGGGAATGGAGACTTCACCCGGAGGTGGTGAAGCTCATATGGGAGATTTATGGCCAAGCGGAAGTGGATCTGTTTGCGTCTCAGGATACGACGCACTGTCCACTTTGGTTCTCCCGCACACATCCAGCTCCTCTGGGACTGGATGCTATGGTACAGGCGTGGCCGAGGCTGCGTCTGTATGCATTTCCCCCAGTTGTTCTGCTCCCAGAAGTTCTGGAGAAGATTCGCCGGGAAGGGATAAGTCTACTGTTAGTAGCACCTCACTGGCCGAGCCGCATATGGTTTTCGGACCTGATAGCTCTTCTCGATGGCTCACCTTGGAAGATTCCGATCAGGAGGGATCTCCTGTCTCAGGCGGGGGGCACAATTCTCCATCCCCGTCCAGAAATGTGGAATCTGTGGGTTTGGCCTCTGAGGGGGCCAAACTCATAGAGGCTGGTCTCTCAACTGAGGTTGTAGAGACCATTCTTCAATCCAGAGCTCCTTCCACGAGGAAACTATACGCTTTGAAGTGGAAACTTTTCACTTCCTGG
This sequence comes from Ctenopharyngodon idella, assembly GCF_019924925.1. Taxonomy (NCBI): domain Eukaryota; kingdom Metazoa; phylum Chordata; class Actinopteri; order Cypriniformes; family Xenocyprididae; genus Ctenopharyngodon; species Ctenopharyngodon idella. The sequence continues at coordinate 3,463,478 of NC_067223.1, read as the reverse complement.
TGCCAAGAACGGCAGTTGGATCCAGTCTACTGCCCGATAGGTTCAGTACTTGAGTTCCTACAGTGCCGCTTCTCATCTGGGTTAACCCCATCTACACTTAAAGTATATGTTTCAACTATATCTGCTTACCATGCCCATGTGGATGGTACTACTGTCGGGAAGAACCCGTTGGTTATTCGTTTCCTCCGTGGCACCCAGAGGCTGAGGCCTGCGATGCGCACGAGGGTCCCTGCTTGGGATTTGGCCATTGTGTTGGAAGGCCTATCTACAGCTCCATTTGAGCCACTTGAGTCAGTCTCAGATAAGTTCCTGACACTTAAGACTGTCTTCCTTCTTGCTATATCGTCCCTTAAGAGAGTAGGAGACCTTCAGGCCCTTTCAGTGTCCCCAACCTGTCTTGAGTTTGCGCCGGGGATGGTCAAAGCCTTCCTCTACCCCAAACCTGGGTATATCCCTAAGGTTTTGACTAATGTTCCAAGGCCTATTGTGCTGCAAGCTTTTTGTCCTCCTCCGTTTGTTACCCCAGACCAGGAGAAACTGAATCTGCTGTGTCCAGTGCGAGCACTGGACACATATGTCCACAGAGCTGCCCTGTGGAGGAAAGCAGACCAGTTATTTGTGTGCTTTGGACCACATAACAGGGGTCGTCCTGCCTCTAAACACACTGTAAGCAAGTGGATAGTTGAGGCTATTTCGCTCGCTTATGAAGTCTCTGGCCAGCAGTGTCCTTTAGCTGTCAGAGCGCATTCAACTAGGAGTATGGCGGCCTCCAAGGCCTTAATTTCGGGGGTTTCCCTCAAAGAAATTTGCGATGCGGCCGGTTGGTCCTCGCCTCTCACTTTTGTGAGGTACTATGACCTTGACCTGGACGCAGCTCCAGGATCATCTGTGTTACTGTCCTAAGTGTGCCACAGTTTCACACAGACAGGTATTTGTGATTATGGCGTTTTGGTATATCGTTCCCAAAGCGATCCTATCGGACGCAGCGCGAGTTCCCTCGAAAGGGAACGTCTCAGGTTACGTATGTAACCATAGTTCCCTGAGAAAGGGAACGAGACGCTGCGTCGCGTTGCCATACTCCCTGCATCCCTGTGATCGATTTGCTTCGGCAGTTTGAGCTGAAGCCGGTCTCGCCGGATGTGTATTTATCCATTCCTGGTCGTGACGTCATCCGCCCGTGACGTTCACTCTCGCCATTGGACTAGTTGACAGACGTGCATCAGACGCTATCACGCTGAGGGCGTTCCCAAAGCGATCCTATCGGACGCAGCGTCTCGTTCCCTTTCTCAGGGAACTATGGTTACATACGTAACCTGAGACGGTTTGACTGTAGTAAAATTAACACTTCAAATATATATTTCAAAAAAAAAAAAAAAAAAAAAAAAAAAGTAGTCTTTGAGAATGTCAAAGTATAAATCCAAATCCACAACTAAATAAAAATAAGTATTTATGTCTAAAGCCACTAGAGAATTTATAAGCCACTTTATATAGAACTATATAGGAATCTAGTGGTTATGGCATTACAAAAGTTTTTCTTTTTTTAGTCCCACCAGATGGCACTAAACTACCTTCAAAAAATTTGATTTTAAATGCCTTGTCTCTATTTTAACATGAAATACTGCTTTAATTGAAAAATAGTCAAAAAATAAAATATTAGAAAAAAATGTGTATTATTTTCAATGGAGAAAAATAGCTAATAAAAATTATATAATTATTGCATAGTATCATAAAATACCCTCAAAATTCTAAATAATAATCAAAAAAATATTATTGAACAAAAATATATTTCATTGGTTCTCCTGGGGGGTTCTCCCGTGAAGAAGCCAAGTGTGACTTCTAAACGAAGAGGACCAGAGGGTTAATGTTTAAGTGCTGTTCAGTTATATTGTTAAATAAGTAATGCATATTGCATGATTTGAATATAAATATCCATTTATGGACAGTCACAGTTAAACAGCTCATCATTATAACAAGCTTCATTTTTCAATTATTGCTAGATGTGTTGAAAAAAATAAAATCTCTGTGACCTTCTGGTGATTTTTGACATTTTTTGAAGTTTTATTAAAGAATACATTTGCTTCCTGTATTCTCTATTCAGAGTGAAAATGTAATTGAATTACAGTCAGGTCAATTTAAATGCAGTAATTGGCTGGCAGCCCAGCTGCCAGTGTACTGTGTCCTTCTCTTTATACATAATAGGTTACTGTGATTTTCTACAGTACATAATTGGTTAGTGTGCTTTCTACAGTGCATTGGAAGTTACTGTGATTTTCTACAGGACATTGCTGGTTACCGTGATTCTAACAGTACTTCTTTTATTACTGCAATTTTTGACTGAATCTACAGTATTCTACTTGTATACAGTAATTTCCTGCACACAAATACAGTAAATTACTGCATATATACAATTTTTAAATTTTAATATTTGAAAATATTATTGTTTATATATTTTATATAATATTAATATTACTAATAGAATAATAATAATAATAATAATAATAATATGAAATATTACTAAAATTTTAAAATAACTGTTTTCTATTTTAATATATTTAAAAATGTAATTTATTCCTGTGATGGCAAAGCTGAATTTTCAGCATAATTACTCGTCTTCAGTGTCACATGATCTTTCAGAAACCATTCTAATATGCTGATTTGATGCTTAATATATTTTGTGTTTTTTAGGATTCTTTGATGAATAGAAACTTCAAAAAAAAAAAAAACAGAAATGAAAAGAAAAGTAAACGGAAAACCTACTGTTCAAAAGTTTGTGGTCGTTAAGGTTTTTGGTCCCACTTTATTTTAGGTGTATTTAAGACTTTTCCATTAAATTAATCATACAATGCACTTATTACGTACATAAATGTTTTTACATTGTACTTATATTATTATAATTACCTGCATGTGATTACATCTGTAATTAATTTCTGTAATTACATCTATAAGTACCCTTCCCTTACCCCTTAAACCCATTCCACCAAACCTGTCCCTAACCTTACCCACATCCCTCAACAGCAGCAAAAATGTTTTGCCATACATCAACACAATAAGTGCATTGTACTTATTTTCTGATGTATGTATAAGACACCTAATATAAACCGTGACCAGATTTTTTATGTCTCTTAACACTCACTAAGACTGCATTTATTTGATAAAAAAAAAATACAATAAAACTGTAATATTTTGAAATATTATTCAAATATAAATAACTGTTAATATACTTTTGAAATATAATTTATTCCTGTGACAGCAAAGCTGAATTTTTTAACAGCCATTAATCCAGTCTTGAAGATTACTCATCACATTAACTCGGCATGGAGAATGAGGGAGGAAAAGAGACAAGGAGGAAGACAGAAGGGTAGAGAGGGATGGCAAGAGATGGTTGTTGAAATACATACTGCTACAGCCAAGTTGAGTGATGTGAATATGTCCTCCTCTGTTCCTACTGACATGCCAGGCTCAAAGATGGCTCCCGCCGGAAGCACAAAGGACACAGTGAAGTTATCATTGAAGGTGATATTTGTTTTGGGGATAAAACGTGTCCTGGAAGACAACAGAGAGGACGAGAGCATGCATATCAGACCATTAGGAAATACATTATGACCATTTAGTGGCTTAAAATGGCAGGTTATGTGGTGTTTTACTGGTCATATTTCTATGAAGCAGCGTAATGCTATATTTTAAGAATATATAACATCAGATAACATTTTTGATTTGTATCCTTGGTAATTAAGCCAATTGATGCCCCTAAAATGTGTATGTAAAGGTATATTAATCTTACTTATAAATATATAACGATTAAATGCCAACAGCATGACGAAATCTTAAAATGCATTATGTTGATATTAGAAGTAGGCAAAAATAGTCTATACTATAGGCAAAATACTGATGCATTGAGATGCTTTCTTACTTTTTTCAGGTAGTTCAAGAGATAGAGATCTAGTCAATTGAATTTTAAAGATCAAGAGGTGAATTTGCTGGAAAAAGAAGAATGGTTTTTTATTGATTGATATCTATCTATAAGGCCATAGATCTTACCTGTACGTGTACGGTCCTTTCTGCACCAGCACAGGTTTGGCCCCTTGACTTACAATCTCGTCAGGGTTCTGAACATCAAACAGCCAGAACTGCCTGTATATTGCTATGTCAACAGACGTCCAGGTGTCAAATGCTAAAGTTCCGCTTTCCAACACTGTTTCCTTTAGAGACACAAAACATACTTGGTATTAGATACTCTATACATATTTTATACCTTTTTATTTTTGTGTACATGGGAGACTGGGGCAAGTTGTCACAATCCAATGAATATTTCTCAACATGGGGTTATTTTCAGTCAATTTCTGTATAGGCACACAACTTAAAAACTTGGCTATAATAATGCTATTGAACATTTCCAATGTTTTTGCCTCAGAAGAAAAATACAGCTCATTTAACACACACAGTCACTGACCTTGACACCATGAGGCAAGACAAGAACCTGCCGTTTAAATACCTTTAATATGAAATGCCAACATACACGACATATATTTATTTAAAATGTATTAGACATCATTTTAATGGCTTTTTCAGCTAAATTTAAACATTAAGACAGTTCATAAAAGAGCAGAAAAAAATGTGAAATGTTAACTTAAATTTTAATCAATAAATTGCACAAGCCCCAACATAATGCCCTTGACCCATAAACCCCATTTTATTTAATCTCATACATCATTAATAGTACGTTGCACCCTACATTGGCGATACCTAAATTATTCAGAATATTTCTCCACAGCAACTTCATCATGTACCCTATCTGTCTGTCTGGAGTACCTGCAAACGCATGTGCGCCGAATATTGATATGAAAAGACGACGGCTTACCTTGTGCACGGTGTTTTCAATGAACATGTTGCCCACAGGGATGAGAATCCCGCCCAGCACGGCTATCAGGGCGCCCAGCACGGCCCCTGTGATGAGCGCGCATTTCTGATCACAGCAGGTCATGATGGCGAGCAGCAGCCTGGACCAACACTGACCGGCGGCGCGTCAGGTGCGAGCATTAGGTCTTCCTGGGAATTATGTAAGTTCCTAAGTTCCAGGGATCGAAGGTTGTAGAGGAGGAGATTGAGGACTGGATTGCCGTTTATCACACCCGGAGACCCGAAAGACGGAGTTATCTCAGCGCGATAACGCACTGCTGGGCGGGGAGCGGGCGCGTAACACACGGCATTCAGAGGCCAATGTCACTATCAGACGAGAGCTGAGACCCAAAAGTGAAATATCTACTTCAAAAAGATTTAGATGACTTGGAAAATTCAGAATCAGATTCAGAAAAGAAAAAAAGTAAAAGAAGAGAAAAGAAAAGATTATGTTATAGAATATAAGAAATGTAACAGAACAACATGTAGGCTATCATTAATAGCTTTTAACTTTAATTTTATTTTATTTTTTATTAAATGTAGATTTTAATTCACTTTTGAACATAATACACAACACAAACAGAATTTACTTGTAATTGAAAGGAACAGAATATAACAGATGTTAACGGAACATTTTTTTTTATTCCGTTATTGCATTTCAGACAGCCATGTGTAAAAAAAAAAAAAAAATTGTATATTTGAAATACAATTTTTAAAATTAAACAGACGAATAAGAATTTCAGATGAATGCTTGATTCTGATTGGTCAGTTGGGCCATTTAGAAAATATCATTTTAAAAATATCATTTAGAATAGAATAGATTAGAATAGAATGCATTTCAAACAGCCATGTATAAAAAAAAATTATTTAGAATTTAATAGAAGAATAGAATAGAATAGAATAGAATAGAACAATAACCCCATGTTGAGAAATATTCATCGGATTGTGACAACTTGCCCCAGTCTCCCCTGTACACAAAAATAAAAAGGTATAAAATATGTATAGAGTATCTAATACCAATAATAGAAGAGTAGAATAAAATTTCAGTTCTGAATTCTTGATTCTGATTGGTCAATCAGGACATATATAAAAAATATATAATAGAATTTAATAGGATATCAGACCAATCAGAATCAAGCATTCCAGACAGCAAAAAAACAAAAAAACAAAACAACAACAACAACAACAACAACAACAAAAGCCAGAACATATTTAAATTATAATAGAATATGATTGGTAAAGGAAACAAGAAAAAAGTCATTGTGCAATCTGATAAACATGTTGTCAGATGAATATAATTTCCTTACATTTAAAAATGACAGCATATATTTTCCCAAGCAGCTGCGGAAGTATAAAAACATATAGCTGACATATCAAATAGTATAGACCAATAAAAAGTTCAAGGATTCTTTTTATTAGTTATTGCTGCTGTGCATTATCTTTACATAATTCCCCTCTCACATGTGTGCTGTGTGTGTTATAGGCTTCTTTTTTTTTTTTACAAGACATATATGACATTGTAATACATGTTATAGGCTATTGCAGCGTTATCTCTGAGTTTAAGTAATGTTACCATACTGTCCTCTAGTGTTCGTTGCTCTCAAGTTGTCCATACTGCAGACTGTAGTGTGATTATGTAGCAGATATGACACTGCTGGCGGAGTGGATTAAGACACAAGTATTATATTTGTGTTTACGTGTGGGGTCATTTCAGGGAACACGTGTTGTAAAATGTGTTGTAAAATGTACAGCTTGACTTTACTGTGAGTTGCTTTGGAGAAAAGAAATGTAAATATCTCCTCTATTATAAAAATGATGAAGTTCTTGTACACATTTCACACGAGCTTCATGCTTCTATGTTTAATTAAAGGGTTAGTTCACCCAAAAATGAAAATAATGTCATTAATTACTCACCCTCATGTCATTCTACACCCGTAAGACCTTCGTTCATCTTCGGAACACAAATTAAGATATTGTTGATGAAATCTGATGGCTCGGTGAGGCCTCCATTGAGAGCAAAGCCATTGAAACTCTCAAGGTCCATAAAGGTATTAAAAACATATTTGAAACAGTTCATGTGAGTACAGTGGTTCTATCTTAATATTATAAAGCGATAAGAATACTTTTTTGTGCGCCAAAAAAATAAAATAAATAAATAACGAATTTTCAACAATATCTATATAGGCCGATTTCAAAACACTGCTTCATGAAGCTTCTGAGCTTTATGAATCTTTTGTTTCGAATTAGTGATTCGGATCTCCTATCAAACGGCTAAACTGCTTGGGCACAAAAAGTATTCTTGTTGCTTTATAATATTAAGACAGAACCACTGAACTGTTTCAAATATGTTTTTAGTACCTTTATGGACCTTGAGAGTTTCAATGGCTTTGCTCTCAAAGCAGGCTTCACTGAGCCATCGGATTTCATCAACAATATCTTAATTTGTGTTCCGAAGATTAACGAAGGTCTTACGGGTGTAGAACAACATGAGGGTGAGTAATAAATGACATTATTTTCATTTTTGGGTGAACTAACCCTTTAAGTAGTCGAGTCAATGCAAGTTTGCATCTATTTGGGCACTAGAGGGCAGTGTTCAACTATTTATGTCAACTTAGCGGTTACAGATAAGCTGTACAAAATGTAGCGGTGTAGCGTGAATTTTCCTAGCTAAAGTTGCAGTAAAACGGTATCCTATACTATGACGTCACAGTGAACAGGAGCAGGAAATTATTGTAATTTACAGAAATGTCCTATATAATCACAATGATTGCAGTGAAGTAATGTGCATTCTAGTAATCTTTTTATATATGTGGGCCTAGTATCGGTAATTAGTGTGATGTCCACCGTACTTCTATTGCTGGCGTTGAATAAATAATGAATTTACATTTCTGTTTTGTTTGTTTGTTTTGTTGTCACTAAGTAACTTTTTTTTTTATTTTCAAAGGTTTCTTTGCCTAATGCTGAGTGTGCATAAGAATATCATATTTTACCTATTTATGAAACACCATGAATATATTTATGTATATTATCTAGTAGAAATTTACAATAAAGTCTAGTTTGTTAACATTAATGCATCAGCTAAAACGAACTAGGAATATTTTTAAAGCACTTTAATCTTTGTTAATGTTAGTAACAAAATAAAAATACAATTCGTCATTGTTTCTTCATGTTTGTTCACAGTGCATTTACAGATACGACATTTGATTTTAAAAATGTATTATTAAATGTTGAAAAGCAGTAGTGTTCATTGATAGCTCATGTTAACTATTGTAGTTAGCTTTTGTAAGGTGTTACTATATTTTTGTACTATAATATAAAACAGTCATATCGTGTCGATTACAAAATTATGATAGATACATTTTGGAATAAAACCTTGTGAATTCTTTAAATTGTGGTGTGTTTTTCTAAAGCATATTCTGGCACCAATTGACACCAGTTACCAAAAGTTTGAAGTTAGTACAATAATCTAGATATCAGATTATTGTTGTTCAGTTCCAAAGTTTTGACAGTTATTGTCTTATTATCACTGGCTCACGTCCTTGCCGAACTGTAGCAGACAGTCAAATACTTTGCATACAAGCTATAAAACCCTCATGACATGTAAATGTGTGGTTATAGTAGTGTAACCCTCTGAGATCCAATGCAAATGCTCACTCAAAGCAGATGTGTTTCCCAGACAGCTCGAAGCAACTGTAAGGTCTGAGGTCATTGTCTAATTTATCTGCTTTAACCTCACAGCATATTAAAAGGCTGAGTCTCGGCCAAGGAGTGCTAGTGTAATGATTTTTCAAGCTCTTTCTGCAAGCTACACAGGATTTTCAGCAGTGTTGATGTCACAGTGAGGAACGTCACAGTTCATTTGACCTTGGAACACATGGTCCAGTGTGACACTGGCATCTGTGATGGGTCTAGGACAAATGCATAAACCTGAGAAAACACAATTGGGATGCTGAGATGACAAAATAGAGCAGAACAACGGTGCATTTCCTGAAGCCAACTGTGGTCTAAAGTTCTATCGTTACAAACACAATTCAATGGAACTTGCCACCTTAGTTGGCTTTTGGGAAACACACCAGTATCCAGTAAACAAATAGGCGAATATGCAAAAAAATGTTACCATGAGGAGCTTATTTCTATTAAAAAAATAATAATAATAGTAAGATTGATTCAGTTAGACTTAAATCAAGTTCATTTAACCATTTCTAGGTTCAAATCATTATTTGACAAGATATTTTTACAATGTAGGGCACCTATTTATCCATCCAAGACCTCGATAAAAGAATTTAATGTATATTTTGTTTATATATAATGTGTTTTTTTTTTTGTATATTTAATATATGTTCGTTACTATATTACTGTACTGTGAAATATCTATTATATTAGATAACACCCGCTTCATGGGATGACATTTACAAAAAGTGAAAATAGCATATTTTTTTTTGCACTACGTATAAATAGTTGTTGCTATTTGTACTTAGCGCAGATAGATACTACAGTATTTGCACCTCAATGTATTGTAGTATATTATAAAACAGTATGCAATAATAACAACATATTCAGTGTATGTGATTATACACTGTAAAAAATCAAAAGTTGAGAAAACTTAAAAGTTTAAGGCAACAAACTTCAGCAGACTTTTGAGTTTTCTCAACTTGTTGTATTCAGTTTATACAACAAAAAGTTGAGAAAACTCAAAAATCTCCTACAAAAACAAGTTGAGAAAACTCACAAATCTGCTGAAGTTTGTTGCCTTAAACTTTTAAGTTTTCTCAACTTTTGATTTTTTTTACAGTGTATTTATTAAAACTATAAATGGATGCTTCCTTATTGGGACATTACTTGTCCCTATCCCTAAAGACCACCCCTAACACCTACCCGATAAAACTTTATTCTCATTATTAAATACCTGTTAGGTACTTTTCCTCCCACTTTTCCAATTTTCTATTTAAAAGAAATGCCTCTCCGAGCTGATATGCGATGGGAAAAGGAAAAAGGCTGCTTCGAACTTGGGTCAGTCATGTCAAAATGTAACGCCACCCACCTTACTCTAGTCTCTATGCCTCTGCTTCAGTTATCAGATTTCTTTTGTAATTTTGTCCGGCTCAACCAGACATTGGTGGGCAGAGTTAGTGTAAGTAGCCCCTTGGTGTAAATAGACACTTATATATATGCTTTTAGAGTCAAAAATTGAAGTCAAAAATATTATTTAAAATTATTAAATGATTACATGACTGATTAGGTTATACCAACAAAAGATCAGATCAAGTAGAAATAACTCCTTACGACAGCAGCTACCAATACCCACATTTTTACAATAAGCAACTTAATTTTATTATATTGGTTGGACTATAGCAAACATCATAGAAAAATAATTTCTTATAGGCTATATGCCCTATTCAAAAACAAACAAAGAATATGAATATATATTGAAGAACATGCACTTTAAAAAAAAATAATCTAAAAATGATTTATTTATTTATTTATTTATTATTGAGTGTTTAGTATTAAAACTATATATAACTATTATAACAAATATTTGTTTTATTATTGTTGTTTTTTGTTTTGGTTTACTTGCTATTCTAATAACTTACAGCTTCAATCAATGTACTGTATGCAGATACTTTCACAAAAGAGAAGGTATGTTTTAATGTAGCTCAAAGAGGCCTACAAGGGATTTTGTGACTCAGTCCCATTCACCTTGTTCCCAGCATGCAATGGAGCATGAATAATTAATATGGCTGCATTGTTTGACCATTTGCTGCTTTTATTTACACTGTTGTTGTTTTGTTGATTTAGTTGCCATGTTGAGTTTATGTTACCTTTGTCAGTTTGTTGATTATCAGTGTCACCCTTGTGTTCCATGCAGCAAATCTTGAGGTCTGATTGTAGCAGTTTTAAGTAAACAATTATTGTTTTTTTTAATGAGTGTTTACGTAAAGTTAATATTTTCACCCTGTAAAGGCTGCCATATGAAATCAGATATTAGATCAGAAAATCTAATATTTTGAAATGGAATAGTTAGTAACCGTTTTATAAAAGCAATAAACCTCGTGAAGCCGTGGTTTATAGTGAATTTATAACAGCTAAAGGGGTTTTAGGCACTCCACTCCGCTTCGGCTTCTTGGGGCTTATTGCTTTATTTTATGAAGCGACAAAAGTGCTTTGTTTGCGTAAAAAAATATAATATGCCACTTTACTTACAAAAATATAGATCTGCAATGCGCGTTCATGAGAGCTTCACAACGCATGAGTGTTGTGTTCAGACTCGCGCGTCAACACAAAACCTCTCAGATTTCATCAAAAAAATCTTAATCTTTGTTCCGAAGATGAACGAAAGTCCTCGTGTGGAACGACACGAGGGTGAGTAATAAATGACAGAATTTTCATTTATGGGTGAACTAACCCTTTAAGGAATTCACAAGCTTTTTTAAGACAATTTTTTTTGTTTTGTTTTTTTCATAATACTGAATTTAAACCATGTTCAGTTTGGCTAGAAACAATTTAAAGAATCTTCTATTTACTTTATTCTTATATCTAAATTATTAACAATTATGGCAGGTTTTAAGTCACGGCAGCTTAACATTTTAAGTTCAGCCAAGATATTTACTTAAGTAGATAAATAAAAGTGTATTTAACTAATGTTACATAGTAAAATGAGGATAAACCCATGCATAAAAATTAATTTAATATCTCCCGTTCATCCGGCCAGTCTGTTTGAACGTGCACAAAGACAGGCCACGTCGCCCTGACGGGAAAAGCAAAGCAGCAGCTCATTGACATCAAGAGATGACACTTCCAGCGCCTCGCCCTGCATCATTCATGTCCTGCTGATGCTGAGGCAGAGCGCGCGTCCCCTCACTCACGTGAACGCGCCTGCATGCATGCGAACAGGAAGCAGCGCGAGCCCGTGAATACTGACGCCCTGGGGAACGGATCGCTACGCTTTTACGGACCCTTTTTTATCCCTTTGAAGGGATTTACGGTGAAATAACAGCGGAAAAAGGAATAGTTTGATCGAACAAGGCAAGAGTCAGACCATATCCTCTGTCTTTTGATTTACAGGACCCCATTTTGCGCTCGGTTCTTGTTTTTTTTTTTTTTTTAAAGAAGGGCGTGTGGTGGTTTTCCGGAGAGGGAGCTGGTGCATGTTGAATACTGTGCGTTAGATTTAAACGGTTCGGATCGTCGTGAGGATGGGCTGTACGTTAAGCACGGAGGATAAGGCGGCGGTGGAGAGGAGTAAAATGATCGACAGAAACCTGAGAGATGACGGAGAGAAAGCGGCCAGAGAGGTCAAACTCCTGCTGCTCGGTAAGAAACTATTAAACATATATGAGAGGCCTAAACTGTCCCGTTTCTTTGTTATAACTGCATTATTGACAGTCACTAAAACAATATTATGCTGCATTTACCAACAAAACTATTAAGGAAACTTTGAGTGTGCCGTAATGGTGGTCTTTTGATACATTTGAAGCTTTCGGGAGTGTTACATTAAAGCTTTTATATCTTTATATTGCTTTATATTTTTTTATGACTTTATACCTGTCAAGGTGGTCAACGTTTCACTTTGTTCAGAATTATTATACATTATTAATAACAGAACATTTGGGCAGAAGGAAATATTGATCGTTCCAATAAATGGCCACAAAGTGACAGAGCTGTCAGGGAAAACTGTCGCAATGCACTCAAAACAAACCCCCACACACTATGTGGTGCACTGCAAACTAAAAGAAGAGCTTTAAGTAGGCGGAAATGCATCTTTTGAAGGGTCCATTGCTAATGAGCTGCTGTGGTGATGATGCTTTTACATGTAGGAGGGGTCTGAGAATGGCGACCTGTTGCTTCATTCTCTTCTCATTGTGAAATAAGGGTACATTTGATCACGATGAGTCGCGCAACTGAGCATCTGTGTGTCAGCACGTAAACATGTGAAATATTAAATAAATAAACATTTGAGATTAACCGCATACTCTCTGGTTCATGATAGATAAAGACAAGGCTTGTTTTGAAGTGTAGCCTAAATGCATTCATGGGTGATCTCTGGGCTGCTTTAACAAGTTTCCTCTATCCATAACTATCCGACTCTAGCCACAGTGATTCAAAAATAAGGACTTCATACTGGGCCAGGACCACTGTGAGAGACTTTTAAGCCAGAGGGCCAGAGCTTTATTGTACCTTTTTTTTTTTTTTAAACACATATAAATTAAGAAAAATTATCTAAAATAACTTAGATTTTCTCTATGATAAAAAAATAAAAAATTACATTTATATGTATGAAAAATATGGTAACCGGGAGGGGACATGTTTGGTTCATTTAGTTTTGTGGTGGCCATGACATATTAACTCGTGGGGATGTGATAATATGTCATAGCCACAAGATCATTTTGTTGAGGTAAAGACATCCTTATGTTGTGGCCTTGCGATGTGAAGAAGTGGTCTCGTGATCTGATGTTGAGGGAGGGAATGACACCCTTTTCTCGTGGCCATGAGTTTAAAGGGTTAGTTCACCCAAAAATAAAAATTCTGTCATTAATTACTCACCCTCATGTCGTTCCACACCCGTAAGACCTTTGTTCATCTTCAGAACACAAATTAAGATATTTTCAATAAAATGGCCCAGAAAGGTACTAAAAACATATGTAAAACAATTCATGTGACTACAGTGGTTCAACCTTATTATTATAAAGCGACGAGAATACTTTTTGTGTGCCAAAAAAACAAAATAACTACTTTATTCAACAATATCTAGTGATGGGCGATTTCAAAACACTGCTTCATGAAGCTTCGAAGCTTTACGAATCAGAGGTTCAGAGCGCCAAAGTCACGTGATTTCAGTAAACGAGGCTTTGTTACGTCATAAGTGTTTCGAAATTTCAATAGTTCACGTGACTTTGGCAGTTTGATACGCGCTCCAAACCACTGATTCAAAACAAAAGATTCGTAAAGCTTTGAAGCTTCGTGAAGCAGTGTTTTGAAATCGCCCGTCACTTGTTGAATCAAGTCGTTATTTTGTTTTTTTGGTCACTTCATAACATTAAGGTTGAACCACTGTAGTCACATGAACTGTTTTAAATATGTCTTTAGTAGCTTTCTGGGCGTGTGAAAGTGTAAATTATCTTGCTGTCAATGGAGGCCTCACTGAGCCATCGGATTTTATCAAAAATATCTTAATTTGTGTTCCGAACGTTCATTTTTGGGTGAACTAACCCTTTAATGCGTAAACAAACCTGATATTATTATTTTGAATTAAGGATGACAGAAAAGTGCGGAAATAAGAAATTATTATATTATATAAACTACTATTATATTAGACTTATATTATATTGCATGCAATGTTGCCTATAGACTGCATTCGAATGATGTTTGTTATTATCAATAAATGTTAAAAGAATATCTAAAATAATATAGGCCTATAAGAAAACAATTTTATCCTTTCCATCCCACAGCCTTTTAAATCCATTCACTTATTGTGTCTTTTTTATTTAATAATTTGATATCATTTTTATTATACAGTACATTCAAATTTGAAACATTTGTACAAAATAATATATATAAAATTCATATTATTTATGTATGTTTGCATGTATGCATATATGTTTTTGTATTGAGGGCCACTGAACATGTTGGCAGGGCAAATAGAAATCTGAACTATACTGGCCTGACGAGGCTTACAGAAAAAATCTTTACTGTTGAACCTTGCAAATCGGTATCCATTACTTTCTAACCTTCACCAATACCTGCATCTAATGCTAGATTTCTGATGCTACCTAATGCTACCTAATTCTGTCCTGTACCTACAATGATCTAACCGTACAGGAACTAACTATCCAACCTTAATCCTGATATGTAACTACTAACCCCAACCCTGATTATTCATAAGCCATTTACTGTTATGATTAGCAGCAATTAGCTGTTTTCTGCTTTAAAATATTAGTCCAATGAAAGGTTTTTTTATGAATTAGTGATAAAATTGCAGTATTGTTTGACAGTCAGGCTAGCATAATAGAAACAATTTAATTAAATGAAACCTTTTTTTATCTCTTACTGCCATATACTGTACATAGTTCAGACATTAACACTGTGTTGTATTTAAGAAAAACAAGATAATAGTTTTCCATTTCTCAGTCAGAGTTTGTTACCAAAAAAATGGCTAGATATCATACTGATGCTAGACAACAGATACAACATTTGCGTATCTGTTATCTGTTCTGTCTGTTGCATTAATCTGTAATTTCATGTTCAAGCCAGTACTGTCTGCAGTCATTCTGGCCTCAGTAGTACCCACTGCTTCCACTGAGATGTTAGCTAGATGGTATCTCAAATACTGCCACTCGTCTCCAGGCAACACGCAGACGCACACAGACACACAAACTCAATGTGTTCAAATTACCCATAACAGTAGCACCAATAGAGTCTGGTGAAAGAAAGGAACCAACACACACACACACACACACACAGGCACACTCACACTATTATAGTGTGTTTAATATGGAGTGCCTCTTTGGTTTGCATGACCAGCACATGGAAGGTTTGGTGACTTCATGTGTTTGTCTGAAACAGAACCGTATCAGGCTGTGGGTCATAGTCGACCCCGTGAATCTCACATGGGGTGCATTGACACCTGATGTGGTTTAGCAGCCAGAACACTCACATGCTGATGCAATTGCTCAGCGTGCTGAATGTTTGGCTGTAACATGCTGTAATATGAGCATTTTGGTAAGCGGTTTAATTGTGATAAAATCCAATAATATTTTAAATCTAATCCATTAGAAAAAAGAGAGCTGTTTTATATTTTTCTTGGTCAGATATGAGATTTTTGAGGGTTTTTTTGTTGCCCAGTAATCTTGTAGATTTATATAAAACTGATTCTTCATACATAACACATTTGCACAGAGATTTGTGGTGGAGAAAATGTGATTTTCTTTCAGTGTCGATGCACTGTGGTCAATAGCGAACATTATTGATTATTGGTTGCATTATTTGATCAAATATTTTTAATATTCCTTCTCACATAATAATAATAATAAAACTTGATATTTTAGCTATTTTTTATTATTTACTTATTTGGTAAGTACCCATGTAATTGGGTCATTGACGAATAAGGTTTTTAAAGTGTACAAAAACCTAATGGAGATATAATTAATTTTGAAGTTTTGTTAAGTGTTAACAATGAAATTATGTGGTTTTTATAATCAATTAACACTGCTTTTGTAATTTTTTACAAGATGGACAAAATTTGTCACCAAAAAAGTCATTCGGTTTAACCAAAATTTTGGTTTTACTGAATGACACTTTTGGTTATACCAAATGACGATATTTTCGAACAATGCTAATAGGCTGATATCTAGCTAGCTAGCAAAAGGACAATCAAACATTTTATATTTAGTACAAGTTTTTAAAATATTACAACATTTTCCATGTTTTATAGCGGTTGTACCGAATTACCTGATGTTTCGGGCATGCATATGAGCAAGCAAAAACTTTTTTCAAATAGTTAAAAGAGAGTTAGTTACTTTGCTTCACGACCATGTGGTCCTTTGCAGGTGTCTGAATGATGTCACATCCTGTCACATGATATTGACCACATGACTTAATCCAAAATGGTCCTTTTATATTGGTTACTCCGAATAAAAAAAAAAAAAAACATTTATTACATTTTAAGATATTTTAATCACAAATTAAATGGCTGTATTGGCCTTTGGATGGTTAAACCGAATGACCTTTTGAATCTTTAGCAAAATATAATTAAAACCTTTTGGATTCAATAAAAGAGATCTAGTTGTACTACCTTACATACTTTGGATGTCATATCTTTTATTATTATTATTATTATTATTATTATTATAATTAAGGCCTTTGGACAAAAAATAAGGTTAATCCACTGACAAGGCTGTATCTGGATGTTTACACAAAATTAAAATTACTGTTAAATAGTCAAGTGAGTACAGGTTTTGGCTGATGATTTTGGCTGAAAATATCAAAATGGTCCAATGTTGACTGCTTAATTTTTCTGGCTATGTATCGGTCTAACACTACTAACACTATCTGATTTTTTACAGCTGGTGCTTTGGGTTGATTTCCATTAGATTTTGGCAGGAAATGGCTAGTGTTTTTGCACCATAGAGGTCGGGGTGTGGTGTATTACAGATGATAACCTTAGGCTTTGTGTGTGATAACCCAACTGATTGCTGGACAGCTGGTCTCAGCGGATGTGTGTGTGTCGTGTTTGGAACTACAGGGATGAAAATGAACTGACTGGGCCTAATGTAGCAGCACTAATGTTTGTAAAGCATGTAAACCTCAGACCACCTCGCTGTTGATCACTTACACACACACACACACACTAAGAGAAGCATCACCATGCCCTTCAATATCTCCTTCAATGAAAAACGCAAGCAATTGAGAAGACCTTTTGTGTGGTATCTATTGGACAAGTGTTTTTTTTTTTTTACCTGGTAATTTAGCAAATTTAGTGTATGGTTTCTGTTATAGAGTAGTTTTGTGTGTGTGTGTATGAGTGAGTGAAAGCATAGACTGGTCTTTTTGCACGTCATGGTTTGAGGGTTTTAAGAGGGTTTGAGGTGCATTCCATTTACATTCCAATGATGTCACTGGAGTGAAAGTTCATAGGGCCGTTCAATAAATTAACATCACAAAGCACTCCAACATGGGTGTTTTCCATGGCATGGCTTTAATGCTTTTTAAAGTAAGCATAAAATCAAAATTTACCCTTGATACTAGGGATAGTTCACACTAGTAACACCCTAATAAAAGAAAATTCTGTCATCTTACAGTACATCCCCACCCTCATGTTGCCATTATTTCTTCCGTCAAACACAAAAGGAAATATTCTGAAGAATGTTTCTCCATTCACTTCTACTGCATTTCTTTTTATAAAATTATAATCCATAGTATTATGACTCATTCTGCCTAACATCTCCTTTTGAGTTCACTTTCTGCAACTCTGAAAAGAGTTTCCTATTTGGCTGATGCTATCAAGAGTGTATAAGCAAGGAGAAACATGTTAAAGGGATAGTTCACCCAAAAATGAAAATTCTGTCATATTTTACTCACCCTCATGGTGTTCTAAACCTGTATGAGTTTCTTTCTTTTGTTGAAAAAAAAAAAAAAAAAGATATTTTAAAGAATGTTGATACATAGGCAGTTGGCGGTAGCCATTGACTTTAGTAGTATTTTCTTCCCGTCAACTGTTTGATTACCAACATTCTTTAAAATATCTTCTTTTGTGTTGAACAGAAAAAAGAAACCCATACAGGTTTGGAACAACATGAGGGTGAGTAAATTATGACAGAATTTTCATTTTGGGTGAACTATCCCTTTAACCAACCTCCAAACTGATTTTGTAGGCCTAAGAAAATAAGCACAATAATTTCTGCAAGTAATATGTACTGTTTGAGGCTTAAAAAATGGATAATTTACAGTCTAGGGACCAGATTTACTAACAGCTTGCGCCAGCACAAACCCTCTTTTGGTGTTAAAAAACTACTGTCGGGATTTACTAAAGACACGCAGTACAAAATTAGCGCTGAAAAGGCGTGGACTGAGTTGTTTTTGCGGCTGACCTTATTGCATATGCATTTGTAGGAGTTTCCCTTTCAGATGCAAGATTTATGGGAGGCGAGTATTTAAATGAATCACGCAACACAATTTACTAATGGTTGAGCTAGTCAATTTACTGGTACTTGCGCCATTATTTAACGCTTAATAAAAGCGTGTCTTAACCCATTTTGCGACATGGCTGCAATTGTTGCTGCTAGGAGGAGACACCACAGAGAACAGAGATCACGCGGTAGAAGGGAGAAAATATTTTCCACTCGTATTCATTTCTTTGGAATGCCAGAGAAAGACGTTATCCGTATATTACATGTAACAAGTTGCGCCTGTGCCGACCCGCACCTGATGAGCATCAGCTCTGCTTATTTGCAACCCAACGCTAATTTGCACTGCTCTTGGTAGATTGCGTTGGCCATTATGTAAATGATTTGACCCTGTCTGTGTTCTTTAATTTGCGAGTCATCAGTAGATCACGCGCAAAACTTGCCACTCCCATCGGTGCATTTGTGGAATTGCACTCTCACGCTAATTTGCCGCATTTAGTAAATCTGGCCCTAGGCCTAAAATATAATGTTAAATTACTATAAATACTCATTTTACACTCAGAAATTGAAAAAAGTGACTAATTAACAAATATACATTTTATAATTAGTCATTCAATTAATTAAATTAATCATTTATAAATTAATTAATTGGTATCCATATCTGCGATACTGGCCTTGATAATACTTGGTATCTATCTGTATATTAAAAATATACCAATCTACAGTTTAAAATATGCTTCATTTATTTTAATTAGTCAATGTGTAAATATACAATATTACAAGTTTTAAGGTGTGATTAATAACAATTGACTGTACCCAACATTATTAATTACAGAAAACTGTGATTAATTACATTAAATGATTTACATTCCATTTAGACATACTAGGCTACTTTTATAGATGAAGCAGTCTTAGTAAAATCACTTTCCAGTAAGTTCCTGACCTAAATGAGTCCCGTCCAAAAAATTTTTTCCTTCTCATTGAATATCTATAGTTAAACTCAGAAAACTGTCACATTTTGACTTTAAGGTTAATCCAAACCCTGCGAAAGAGACGAGAAAGAAATTAAAAAGCCAAAGAACTCCTGTGAGTGTCAGCTGTTTGATGAGCCAGTGTGTTTTGTGAGACGTGGATTCAATAGAAGATGTTTTGGGAATACCAAATAAGATTGTTAGTCTTCATTAGGTGTTTACGTGCTTAAATTAGTGTGCGGGTCATGATTTTATTGGGATCCAAAAGAACAAACTGTTCATCTTGGATCATCTAAGAGGCTCTTTGTTTCAGAGATGCACTTGTGTATGCGTCTGTGTGACTATGTCTCTCTCTCTGTCTTTCCCATGGATGGGTACATTGATAAGTCCCTCTGGGCTACAGGCCTCTGTGGTGAGACATAATTAAAATAATACTTCCTTCTGAAGGAGTCTGCTCAATTACAGGTGTCTGCTAACCTATGTCCCTGCCAGGCCAAATGTTTACATGGAGCTGTTATTGAAAATAACATAGTAGCTACTGTAAAGTATGCTTTGGGATTTAAAGGAAAAGGGTATTTTTTCAATTTTAAAAATTGGTGCAATGATGTATAACTATTCGTCGATGTCTTGCTCTGGAGGCAGTCATATGCCAATGTATTTGCCTGTGTGATGTCACATCACAACATGCTGTTTTTGGAGCTTGATTAAATAAATGCTTTGTTTATAATGAGGAGGACGTTTCCTGAAACTTGCAGGATGTTTTAATGGTACAAAGATGTCTTGTCAAAAGATCAAGACAAATTCAGTTTCTCATGTCATGACCCCTTTAAAGATTTATATAAATACAGAAAAATAAAGATAAAGCACTGACCCAATAGTTCCATCAATTGACCCAAAACGTAAAAATCTTGTTTATTTTTGCATTACTGTTTTATTGGCAGAGAAATTACACAGTTCATTTTGTGACTTAAAATGCTAACAGATCTTACCTGCAAAAACAACACGTGAAAATGAATCATCAGAAGGGCTTAAAGTGTGTAATATAATACAGAGCGTGTGTTTGCTGTAATCTAATAAGACGGGGCAGTGCGACAAAGCATTGCATTAGAGTTGTCACATGGTGTCAGTGTGTTGAGACACGCTGGAGTTGTGTTTCACAGATAGGGCTGTGATGTAAGTCTGTTATCGATTGCAATCTGTACAAAAATGGGGAGAGGTATCCTCAGAGGGCCAGAAAAAAAGTTGTCATTTTGTCAAGTCTCAAGAAACCTTGTGGATGGAAATTGGCGATTGTGAAGTGCGACAAACATGAGGCCTGCTGCTATCAATTATTAAGATTATGCTATTTCTAAAATGTATGATAAGTGGAATAATCACACAGGAGCTGAAAACAACAGATGTACTTTAATGATGCCTGAGGTGAAATGGGATCATATATTGATTTATATCATACTGAAAGATTGCAAACATACATAAGACATATTTTGCAGGTTTTCTGTTGTTGTTCTTCTAAACGAAATGATGAAATCATGCTTTCATCATAAGCTGTCAGCATATTTGTTATAGCTGGGGGTGAAGCGTATCAGATGCTTTGGGGTAAGCTGTGCCAGTGGCTCAACTAATAGAAATAGTGAGCTATATAGTTGAATGCTTTTCTGGTTACAAATTGTTTCCAAGGCAGAGTAATATTCATTTATTAAAGGGGTCCTTGATTATGATTTCACTTTTTTAAACTTTAGTTAGTGTGTAATGTTGCTGTTTGAGCATAAACAACATCTGCAAAGTTACGATGCTCAAAGTTTAATGCAAAGGGAGATATTTTCTTTTACAGAAATCGCTTATTTAAGGACTACAACAAACGGCTGGTAGGGACTACAACAAGCTTCTTCCCGGGTTGGTGACATCACAAACCCCAAAATTTACATAAAACCTGTGCAACAAAGGGGGTGAGGCCATGTTGGGCTGCTTTAGAGAGGAAGAGTTGTAGTAGAGTGTTGTTACCATGCTGTCATTTTACGTCGGACTACAGGTCAATTCAACGCTGGATTTGCACAAAAGATTAACATGACAGCACATGCTAGTCGATGAGTTGAATCAACTCCACAGCAGCTACATAAATTTATCCACTAACCGTTCAGAAACGTCGAGTTGCATTCTACTCTGTCTCTCCACCTTTATTTATATAGCGCTTTTTACAATGTAGATTGTGTCAAAGCAGGTTTACATTGATAACTGGTACATTATTTGGCTGCACAGCAGCTCTTAAAAGAAAAGTGTCAATGCAGGCAGATCAGTGCATCAGTGTCCGAGTCCGGTTTGAACAATGTAAGGCTGAACACCGTTACTGACAATCGTCATTTTGGCTGCGTGAGATTCTCCAGTTTTGTTGTTGTTGAGCAATCAAAGCGCGAGCTGTTAAAGCTCCGCCCTCTTTTGGAAAGCGGGCCGGGAGCAGCAGCTCATTTGCATTTAAAGGGACACACAAAAAAGGCGTGTTTTTGCTCACACCCAAATAGGGGCAAATTTGACAAGCTATAATAAATGATCTGTGGGGTATTTTGAGCTGAAACTTCACAGACACATTCTGGTGACACCAGAGACTTATATTACATCTTGTAAAAGGGGCATTATAGGTCCCCTTTAAGATATATGCACTCTTAAATGGGCTCCAATAGAACAAAAACACATTGTGGACACAATTTTTATGCAAAATAATTTATGATGTTTCTTTCATTTTGGGGTAAAATATAACAAATATTTCTTTCTAAGATACATCGAAGGAGAAAACTATTTCATCCAAGGCGATTCCAACATTTGTTGACATTTGTTTATCACACCCCAGCTGTCGTATCTGCAGGTTTTCTCACAGTGTCACAACATTTTACCTAATTTGTAAGTTTACGAGGTGTTCAGATGTGTCATGGCGGGTGTTCTCTTGTGAGGAACTACTTGGCTTATTCAACCCACAAAAGTAGCGATGATATGTCAGCCAGGCTGATTAATCGGTTGATATTTGCTTATTTTGACATTAACTGTGGTACTGTAATCATTTTTTAGTACCATCCAGCTAAATTACGAACCAAGTGAAGCCTTTTCCTCCCATTTGGAGGAAACATTAGAACGCACGGTTTTGTTTAGGTCAACAAATGTTTACAGTTCTAACAAATTACAGCTCAGATCCTTGACCATACGGAGACTGGACATGAGCCACCAGAAATGATGATCAGAGAGAAGAGTTTTATCTGCCACAATGAAGTGGCACATACTTTATGCGCACAATCAGCAGGAAGCCAGTTACTATGACAAATAGGCATTATCATGCATTACTGGAAACGAATGCATATGAGCGATATGCTGCAGAGCTGCTTTTCGCTGGCACGCGCCCATCAGGTATCTGAGCCCTCTTTGGCAGCATGTCCTCAGAAACAGGGCCGGTTGCTATGGCAGTGTGACGAGAAACCAGGCTCGAGCATGCGCGTGTGCGGATGCATGCGTAAGTGTGCATGATCGCATGTGTCAAATGTACAGAAGCAAGATGAGTGTAATTGTGCCACAGCTCACAGCTCCTCAACAGTTCATTTTCACGAATGGAAACTGGTTTGCACCTTGTTCCTCTAGTGGCACATTCTCTCTGTTTGTCCGTTGCTTTATTAAGATCTCTCCCAGGTTGCACTAGCCCTGGAGAGCTGTTTCCAGCACTGCTTATAACACTGTTTCTTGTTATAAAAACATACACCTCTATTTTCCGATTCAGTGGTTTAATATTCCACCATAGCCTGTCGGAATTCTTCTGTTACAGGTGTAATGATGTTTTAGTGCTTAAAAACAGTTGGATGGAAATTAAACTTGTTTTGCATGACAGGATCTGATTTTACATACTGATAACAGAGAGCAAAACACACACGGATCTATGACATGACCCTCACTATATATTAAATACACCTCTTCTATGATCAGTGTTGTTATAGCTAACTAAAACTATTAAAAATTGTTTTCAGCAAGTGAAATAAAGCTGAACAAAATAAAATATAAATAATAGATGAAAAACTTATCTATTTTAGTTCAGCCAAGACAACATTTTTAATTTCCGTTTAAGTACTATAAAGACAAACTAAAACTGAAATAAAATTATATAAAAGTATTATAAAATTATATAAAAAACCAATTAAAATGACAAAAGCAAATAAAATGAGTAAAATTAAAGCGAAAACTAATATAAAAATAAAAGAGAAAATTTAAATACTACAATTAGTGAAAACTAATGTACATTAGTGTACATACAAATTAGGATAAACATTACAAACTAGTGTATAAATAATAATAAAAATAATGCCTGTCTATGATGGACATGTTTTTAATTTCTGAATTCAAATTCATTTTGATATTTTGTGTCTAAACAGGTGAAACAACTATCCTGATATCATATTGAGGAAAAAAGTCTGATTAAAAGAATGAAATTCATGAAAAGAAAATATTACTGAGTCATTTAAAAATAGGCAGTAAGAAACCTGTATTCAGGAAGGACAAAGAAAAACACAACATTAATATACCTTTGTGTACTATGTTGTAGTAGCTCAATTACCATCCAGGTGCTGGTCTATTATTGGATTGTATTATGTTGAAATGTCCGAACATTTTTTCCACAATCTTGAACCCTTAGAAGTTGATCGGTCACCATCCACTTACTCATGGTTTCCACTGTAACCCATAATAAGCTTATCAGATGTTGGTCTTTGATCAGGCACTAAGCCTTTGGCAAAGAGCTGTGCACACTTAAATATGCACTCTAAGTGCATATGTGTGTATATTAAAGGAATGTTCACAATGTCCAATACAAGCTCTATTGAAAGACCATTTAAACTTGGTAATCTCTGCATTTGCAATATGAGCAAATATATCGGAAAGAGATGTGGCGTAGCAAATTTCATTTTCTTAGAAAAGTAGTCCAATCTTTATAAGGTGATTTTGACAGCTGAAATATAAAATCTTTGCATTGAAGAATCCATTCCTCTGTCTGCCATTGGTCAGACAACCAGATAGTCTTTTAAGTCCATGGGGTTTTTCTGTGAAGCAGATCAAGACAACATACACACACAGCAGTGGTGTTTTCTGTCTCAGTGCTAGGGAACGATATCCCAGTAGATAAACTGGTTAAATTGGATTCTATAAGTGGAGCCGTTATTGAACAAATCAATGCAGCAGGAGGAGCTGACAGAGTTTGCCAGCAGTGCACATTTGTGAACATACACGGGATAGGAACCTTTAGGTGTGGTCTGTTTAATTTATCTACACAGCATTTAATTTACTCACTCATGTCGGTTCCAAACCCGTATGACCTTCTTTCTTTCGTGTAACACAAAAGGAGATGTTTAGCGCAATGTTCATGCTGCTCTTTACCATACAATGAAATTGGATGGGGATTGCGTCTGTCTGACTCAATAAACATTCTTCAAAACTACTTTAAGGAAGATGGAAAGCCGTATAATGGATGCTTGGAATGACATGAAGTAAATGATGACAACATTCTCACAAAAGATTAATAAAATATTCATATGGAATAATGAAAAAAATGAAAGTATTAGAATGACTATGTACAACAATGTTCAGTGTCTTAGATCTTGTATTTCCAGGACAAAAGAGACAGCCGTTGTCTGCATCGCTCTACAGGGTTTTAAAAATTCACACAGGCACTAAACTGAAATTGTCAGAGGCTTTTTAAATTTTAATTTTAGTTTTCTGTCTTAAGGGGCTCATACGAGTGAATACATTAACTCAGTCTTTGTTGTTGAAATTCATTAAGTCTTGCACTAGTTGTATCGTTTGTAGACAAATGAGCTAACTCTTACGCAACTGCTCTTTTACAGGTGCTGGGGAGTCTGGGAAGAGTACAATAGTCAAACAAATGAAGTAAGTGTTTTGTTTTCATTTTCTACTCTAAATACACTTCTGTTTTAGGCTGAATATCATTTATTGGTTATTCATATCTCTCTATATAGAATCATCCATGAGGCAGGCTATTCGGAGGAGGAGTGCAAACAGTACAAAGCTGTTGTCTACAGCAACACTATTCAGTCTATCATCGCCATCATTCGTGCCATGGGGCGACTCAAGATCGATTTTGGAGACGCAGCACGAGCGGTGAGTCACAGGATTCATGCGATTCATGTCGCCCATAGCCCACTTATGTAGATTCACAGACACTGTAAGAATGAAGAAAAAAGCGAATGGAAGGAATCCAATATGGTGGCTGTGGGAATGGAAGATTTGCCTTTCAGTTAAATTAATCAATTGTTTTTGATAGTTAGGGTCCTATTTTAACGATCTAAGTGCATGGTCTAACGCGCACGGCTCAAGTGCGCTTAGGGCATGCCCGAATCCACTTTTGCTAGTTTAAGGACGGGAAAAATGGTTGCGCGCCTGGCGCATGGTCTAAAAAGGGTTTTCCCTATTCTCTTAATGAGTAATGAGTGTGTTTGGGGCATAACGTGCAATAAACCAATCAGAGTCTCATCTCCCATTCCCTTTAAAAGCCAGTTGCGCTCGTGCCATGGCGGATTCGCTATATTACATAGCGTAATTTGCACGTGGAAAAACTTAACGCTTTTCTAGCGAGGAAACGGATCTGCTCGTGCACGAGGTTAAAGCGCGCAAGCAGACCATCTACGGGACAAGCCGGATTCCACCAAAGCATTTTTATCTTTATGCACACAATAATAACCTTTTACATTGTAATACTTTTATTTTGTAATATTTTGCACCCGCATATAGGCGCATATTACTAACGTGCTCTTTAAATAACAAAACAAATAATGCGCCATTGACTTTAGACCAGGTTTCAGTTGGTCAATGGCTCAGTCTATTTCAGTTGCCTCAAAATGGTAATGCGCCAACAATGCGCCTGGACACACCTTGTTTTCAGACCAGCACGCCCATGGGCGCACAAATAGGGTGCAAATACATTTGCTATTTAAACAACGTGGCACAGGATGTGAAAATGATAACTGCGTCGGGCTGAAACTAGCAAAAAACACTTGCGTTGCGCCTGCCGCCACATTGCGCTGGGTGTATTATAGGGCCCTTAGTGTTTACTGCAGGATAGGGAACTTACAAAAAATGCAATTCATATACAGTGACTGAAATACACCTCTTCTACTCTCTAAAAAAAGTCTTTAAAAATAGGGCCCAATGTACTGAATTTATCTGAAGAAATTTTCCATATTGATTTTTCACAGGTGTTTTACCTGTATTTTGAATTATGCATTCCATTGTGTTGTGTTTTAGGATTTAACAGATAATGTTCTGGCAGAAGATTTTTTTTTTCTTACAGTGTATGATGGCCATGTATTAAAATTTTGATATGTTGGGGGGCATAAAGTAAGTGAAATGTCAGAGTCGTACAACTGTCCAGAAGAAAAAAAAGACCTTTTTTTGACCTTTATAATGACAAGACCAAGATAGTTCAGGTTGTAAAAATGTCATTTGGTACAACCTCCCCTCAAAACAAAATGATATTTCTTAATTAACAATTCATGATAATAATTTTTATTTTTTTTTTTACCTTGAATAAATTTATTTAAAAACCTTTTTGAAAATAATGATTAAGATGTGTACACTCATGATGTAAGGAAATATTATTGCTTTTTACTTTTTATTGACTGACATTTTTTAAATCATTAAATTTAAACTCTTTGAATGCATGATATAAATACTATTTAAGGTATGAAAGTAAATGCATGAATATGGATACAAAGAGTACATATTAATAACTTATATATATTTTAGTTAAATTTAAAAGATTTTTCTTTTTCTTTATTTTGGACACTCTAAACTGTCAATCTGTTTGTCGGTTTTTAATTGAATTTCAATTGATTCATCTTTTTTTAAAATCAATAACTTTTCATTTTCGATAAAGGCCTATTTTTGGATCTGTGTAACAAACCTAGCTTGTTTAAAACAGCAAGTCATAAAGGTAAAAAAAAAAAAAAAAAAATGTTGTGGTATTAAGTTAATTGTGGTTTCATTATAATAGGGATGATTATTAGGACAATGACAATGATAATTGAATGTATGTGTGCTAAAATTGAAATCTGCTCTCCTCTCTCTGTGTCTCAGGATGATGCGAGGCAGTTGTTTGTGTTGGCTGGCAGCGCTGAGGAGGGTTTCATGACAGCAGAGCTGGCTGGAGTGATAAAGCGTTTGTGGAAGGATGGAGGAGTGCAGGCCTGTTTCAGTCGATCCAGAGAGTACCAGCTCAACGATTCAGCAGCATAGTGGGTCTAAATCTCTGTCTTCCTCTACCCATGCTATTTTTCTTGTCTTCTGTATACGTCCTCTGCTTCACCTTACACCACATCCTAACCAAGCGTGGAGGGCTAAAGCGCTAGGTGATAAATCACCCCACAGGAAAAAGAAAATCTCTTTTATATCTCAATTGTTTCCCCTACACAACAAGACTATATGGAGAGCAAATTGAGACTTCAGCATCTAGGATAATGATATATATATATATATATATATATATATTTTTTTTTTTTTAATAATAACTTATAAATGGATAAAGACAGACCTAATGTGAGCTATGAGGTTGTTAATCGATGACATATGCTTCTATTGAAGCCTGTATTATTTCAACTTATTTTAATTATATATATATATATATATATATATATATATATATATATATATATATATATATATATATATATATATTATATATATCCACACACATATAAAAACTTTAAATCAATAGTTTTATATGTTTCTCCATGATTTTACATTTTTAATTCACAATGCTTCATGGGACTGTAGTTTTTCCCTTATTGAAGCTGTTAAACAGTCTTGTAACCTTTGATTTTTGTCTGATTTTCAAATACTTTTAGAACAAAGACTGCTGAAAAAGTGCTGTTTTTGACCGCCCAAACCGATTTCTCCTTGGCCCAAGTTGTATAATAAACATAAAATATGTATCATTTCACGATTATACATTTTTATCGACTGTGATTTTATCATCTCACACAGCATTTTGCTCTCTGCAGGGGGCGTTTTACATTTCGTTAGGACGAGGATGAATCACCTCATGACTCTTTGTTTTTGTCCTTCACAGCCATTCTTTATTTATCTTCCTCTATCTCTCTACCTCACATACCATCCTCCCTTCCTATCTCTCTCAGCCTTTTCACCTTTTTGGGTGCTCAACCGTTCATTCCCCCTTCTGTTTTCTCTTTCCCTCCCCTTCTGTTTTTCTTGTTCACTGAACATCAGCCACTGCCAAAACAGCAAGTTCAAACAGCTTTATCCGGTACACTGAGATCTCCTGTCTTACCATATCCAGACTCTCACTTTTTAAGCCTTGAACGAGCTTGTCAATATTTGCCTGCTGCCTGTAGCTGCCTGCTTACTGTGCTACTAGAACATGCCGTTACCTTTGACTCAGAAAACCTGCCCTTCCGAGACTAGCCACGCGCATACGCTGTTGAATTTCACATGAAAAAAATACACCGATGAAAGTGTGTCACATGCTGCTACAGTTAAGGCATGCAGATACGTGTGGGTGCGTGTTAAGGTTTCATGTTGCACAAAACCACTACTAAAGATAAAGTTGATAGCAATTACAGGTAACAATAATGTAGTGTACTCAGAAATTCCTATTTTGTCTTAATCAAATAGTAATCACACTACTGTGTGTGTGTTTGAGTTTCTCTAGTTGTTTAAAAACCCAGTTTTACATAGGCAGCTACCTTCTAAGGAATCATCAGAACTGAATAGAACATTATAAGCGTCTGATGTGAAATGCTGCACATTGTTTTGTGGGACTGATACTGATATGCAGAACCAATTTTTTTTAATTATTGTTTTATTTCTTTTTCCATCCATCCATTTTCCAAACCACTTGTCTGTTCAATGTAGGATTGCAGCGAAGCTAGAGCCTATCCCAGTGTCTCAGGCCGTAGGCAAGGAGTTTAATTTGGAATTTCTTTTTAATAATTTTAATACAATAACTAACCAATAGATTACATAAAAAAAACAGATGATATTTTATGTAATCTATTGGTTTATTGTATTAAAATTATTAGAAATATATATTATTATTATATTATTTTTGGAAAACTCTCACTTGACAAATCAATGGAATTTAAATAAAAAGTATATAATAATTAAAAAAACATAATAATAAGAATAATTCAAGCAAAAGACTGTTTCAAAAACAAAAAATAGATTATGAATATTTATTATTATAGTATCACACCTCATTTTATGAATCAAAAGCTTTTACCTGTACATTGTTTTTTTTGCGAATGATTAAAACATAATTTAAGTATAATATCATTTATAATTGTTATATAATATTAAATTAATTTATACACAGCACACAAAAATATTTATAGGTTCATTATCAATAAAACTATGGTTTTATCTGCACTTTCCAGTATGGAATGACAATCAATAGTTTTTTTCCAGTTTTGTAAACATTTCACCCTACTAGTAAACCACATTTTGCTCACTGAGCTTGTTGCGATGCATTCTGGGATTGGCCTTCTCTGTGACGAATACATTAAAAAGTGTTTTATTATTCAGCCAAAGTGAAGTGTCTTATAAGGTTGCTTTTAGAACAGTATTTGTGCCAGAAACACCTGTGATATCTTAAAATGCTGTCTAGGTGGGTAGCTCACTAGGTTTTAGAACAGAGCTTCTGTGTAAATATGTGTGTGTGTTTGTGGTATTGGTTTCATTTGTATATTTGTGATTGCATAATGTGGTTTGGTTTTTGTTTAAACTGTTACTAAGCATTACCAAATCGCAAGCTAATGCGTAGTCTGTGTCATACCATTTCAGTCAGGGCCGTGAACATCATATGAAGTGGGCAGTTGGCTCAGTGTTTGTTTTCAGGAAACGGCCCTGCTGACTGTTGTGCAATTGTTTGAGCAGAGCTGCGTGCATGTGTATAAAAATCAGTTTTAGCAGAAGGGGATTACTGCAGATTGAAACTTTAAATCCTCATCTCCACCCAGGTCTACCCCTGTTCCCTTGTCTCGTGAGAGACCTAGTCGAGACCTCTGGTACCCCTTTTCCACCAAGGCAGTTTGAGTGCTGGTTCAGAGCCAGAGCCTAGTTTTTAAATCAGTTCTTTGTCGTTTGACACCCAAAGCACCAGCTCTGAACCAGGAAAAGTGGTTCGTAAGTAGCAGCAAAACATTGCTGGTCTAGAAGTAAGAACCGCTTGAGTCATGGGCTGGGGGCGGGGTTACCGTGACTAAGACGAACAGAAACTTGTGACCTCCATTTTTTAAAATAGCAGCTAATCGAGCTAATAGCAGCTGGATTGTAATTACACGTTGAATTCGCCGTGTTTAGATGTCGACGTTAGTTCGCAAAGCCATGAGCATCAATAGTAGAGCAACGTCCGCCATTGTTAATGGTGTGTTTGTGTTTAGCGCTTCTGCGCTAGTGTTGCTGGGAAAGATGCGACTTATACAGTGATGTAAGACCTGGCTCTGTGGTGGCTCTCTAGCCCATCTCTGTTGGTAAAACCAGCATATGCTGGTTAGGTATGTTTTGAAGCATGGCAGCTGGTTTGAGCTGGTTTAAGCTGGTCCTTAGTTGGTCCTTAGCCGGTCATGAGCTGGTTTAAGCTGGTCAAGTGCTGGTCCTAAGCAACAAGCTCCAGCTCAGGACCAGCTTAAACCAGCTCACGACCAACTAATGACCAGCATAAACCAGCTCAAACCAGCTGCCATGCTTCAAAACATACCTAACCAGCATATGCTGTTTTTTTCAACAGGGATGGAAAGGCAAACCGGTTCTTAGAAGGCTCTTGAGTCGAAACAACTCCGAATAAGCACTAGCTCTGAACTAGCACCCGGTTCATGCTGGTGGAAAAGGGGTATGGGTCAAGAGATTTACTGGAACCAGAAGGAACTGACTTACTGCACCCACGATTTCATTTCATTTGAACTAACCCTTCCCTCTCTGTTTTATCTCCACAGCTACCTGAATGATTTGGACAGAATAGCACAGGCCACCTATATACCCACTCAACAGGATGTGCTAAGGACCAGAGTCAAAACCACCGGCATTGTGGAGACACACTTCACTTTTAAAGACCTGCACTTTAAGTGAGCACTTTAGGTTGTTTTATTACAAAACTGCAAAGAAAGTACTGTTATTTCACCCTAAAAATCAGAAGAAAAATGGTTCTAAAATAGGCTTAATTTTCTTGCATCCATTTTCTTATATCTTATAAAATATTATTATTACTGTGAGAATACACTCATATACACAAAATATATTTTAGATAATTACAATTATTTAAATTGAGAAGTGCATTCATAGAATGTAATTGTACATGTAATATTTGTTGTACTAAATTTAATTTATGCTGATTGTAATAAAAATGATAAAAATCACAGTATTGAGAATTTGGGAGAAGATGTGCTTAATTGTCTTAATCATTCATAAAATTTAGGCAAACTATAATTTATTATTTATTTAAACATGTAAACATGACAGATTTCTTTGTGAAATTCACGTACAGTGGTTTATTAGCTTTATTACACTTACTGTAAGTGCATTTGCATATCCATGGATTGAATTAGGAAGTACTTCACAGTAGTTGTATTGAGTTTTGGAGTAAATTGTGAATATTGGGACATCCCATGCAGTGTGTGACTGCAATCATGAGCAAGAGTGATAGAAAAGAGAAGCAGAGAGAGACAAATAGAGAAGTGTCAGTCTTGAACTGGTTTGCACTCTGATTCAGACAGGAAGTGGAAGAACACAGCATCAGTTTCTTTGCCCATATTTGGCTTTAGAGCTTTCAGAGTTGAAAACTAGTGTCCAACTCAATATTGACGTATGCTACGTATTTTTAAGCTTATTAGAGCATCACAGCATTAGCTTAGCAACATGCTATTTAAATCAATTGTAAGTGCAGTTTTGTCATTTTTGTGTCACACAAAATATCAGTCTTAGTGAGTACCAGATCAATGACTTCTGTGGTTTCATTTCAGTTAGTATGCTCACTTAACAGGCAGCTGTGTCAGCAAAATAGATCACTCATTTAAGACTGATTTTTGTTAACCATTTTAAAATGTCATATATTTCAGGATGTTTGATGTCGGGGGTCAAAGGTCAGAGAGAAAAAAATGGATCCACTGTTTTGAAGGTGTGACTGCCATCATCTTCTGCGTGGCACTGAGTGACTATGACCTGGTGCTGGCTGAAGACGAAGAGATGGTGAGAGAGTACTTCCTGTTATTTCGAAAAATACAGAATTACAGTGCTTGCAAGGCAGTGCTAAATTGAAATTCGACTTTTTATTCCTACATTTCTGTAATTAGTTCCAACTGGAAGCGTGAAACATACAAACTTCATTCAAACATTTTTGTAGATAACATATTTTCAGAATTGAAGAAAAATATGAAAATCTCCCATTGACTAGTTAGCTATTCAAAAACGAACCGACAGTGATGGCGTGACTAACCAAAGCCTAAAACCCAACACAACTTATAACTTTAATTCTTTTTTTCCTGGCAAGCATTAGTATTTCCTTCAACAAAAAAAAAAAAATTAAATCTGTATATTGTAGTCTGTTTATATGAGTCTTAAATCAATAGTTCGCCCAAAAAGGAAAATTCTCAAAAAGGAAACATAACTCTTCTTCGCTGCAAAACGTTTTTCCCTGTAAATCTTCCGTAGATTTACTAGTGACACTATTATATACAGGTCCTATTGTTTTAAGTATTTTTGAATGTGTCATTGGGGTGAATGAGAGGTAAATTCAGCCTGACTAGAAAACCAATTCCTGCAATTATCATATAATCCATACCAACGTGATATTGATTCAGGCTAAACCCTACTTTATTAAGGGTTCGCAAAAAGGTATTGATTGATTTAATAGTAAATGGCAGAGGGCTAAAGCACATCTCCCCACCCCCAGCTTCAACTCGATACAAAGTTCGGCATGTAGTCATTAAGTGATTGTTAAGTGGATGGTATTTGTCATTGTGTAATGTAATATAGTGTTTAAAGATGCTTCCAAGCCAAGATACACAATCAACACCCATTTTCTATCTCTTTCTGTCCTTATTGCTTATGGTCCATCAACCAATATCTCTTTCTGCAGAACCGAATGCATGAGAGCATGAAGCTGTTTGACAGCATCTGCAACAATAAGTGGTTCACGGACACCTCTATCATCCTGTTCCTGAATAAAAAGGATTTGTTTGAGGAGAAGATCAAGAAGAGTCCGCTCACCATCTGCTACCCAGAATATGCAGGTCAGACCCCCATACTGGTTTACTCTTTGTTACATGACTGTACTTTTTCAGGGCTGTCAATTTAACACGTTAATTTAATTAATTATTTTTGGAAAAATAACACGAATAAAATTTAACATTTAACACACTCGCCTCGACCCAGACCTACATATGTCATCTTACATTTCAGACATTTGGTTGGTGATGAACATGAAGCAGGGCAACAACTCACTGCATGATGTAGCCTATAGAATGCAGATATGTGCCCCTAAAATTCAAGATATTGGGGCAAAAATGCCCCGTATGAGTTTTTGTCTCATATTTATATAAGCAATATCACACGTGTGACGAGTGCAATATCACACGAGTGCTGTTTTTGTCCCAAATAGCATGATTTCGAATGTGATATTGATTTTATACAACCGTTCAATAAATAAGAAGTTAATATTGTGTTATATTGTTTGTTTTTGTTCAATTTTTCAAACAAAAACATTATCTGTGATGTCAGAGCAGAACTGTTGTGCATCTCCGAGCAACACACAGTGGTGTTTCATTACTGAACTAATCCACGTTTTGAGCAAAACAATCGGGTGAACCAATGATTCAATGGCCCATTCATAAAGAGAGCCATTTACTTCATTCCTGAATGAATCTGCCATTTTGAACGAATCAAATGAATGAATAACTCAATTATTTACTCATTTAGACATTTAACGCCACCTACTAGCAGTTTTAGTTTCTTATTTAGAGTATCAATTCATTAAAAAAAATAATATCTTATTTTGGGGATAGTTTCCCCAGAAATGAAAATTCTGTTTATTCACATTTACTCACCCTTGTGTCGTTTCAAATCTGTACTACTTTCTTTCTTATGCGGAACATAAAAGAATATATTTTGAAGAATGTTGGTAACCAAACTTAGTTTGGTCTGTAAATATATCTAAATACCAATTCGGATGCAGATTCTGAAAGAAAAAAAGAAAAAATAATCATGGCTGTTGCCTAAAAGTTTGTGTGTAATAAATTCTGTGTTGATTATGATGCTTTTCTCATTTAACACAATAATGACTCAAAACTTTTGATGTGTGATTCATTTGTTATTAATTAGATTCTAAATATTAATCACTTGACAGCAGTGGTGTAGTCTACGTGATACGCAGGTATACGCCGTATACCCACTTAAAAAAAAGCACGAGGATACATAACATCCAATAAATCACAATAGGCTTTGTGGTTTGTTGCTTTTGACATGAAACAAAGTCCCATATTTCAAATTCTGCCCATTTTACTTCGAAATAAAAAAAACAAAAAACAAATACTGCTTTGGCGCTCTTCAATGTGTAGTGAGAGATCACTGTAGTTCAAGAGAAGTGGCAGCGTGAAGCGCGCGTGAACTGATCCTCTCCTCCGTTTTAATACCAATTACAGTGCAAAATAAACATGAATGAACATCTTAAGGTATGTTAAAAGATAGTACAACTTAACGAAATCTGTATCATGTCTTGTGTAATCGCTTAATCAGTGTTTCAACCGCGGAAAGACGTTAATAACAGTAAACAATGTCACGTAACGTCACATTTAGGCAGAACACACATATTCAGTGACCATAAACTTGTTAGTCAGCTAGAAAAATGAACTATAGAGAGGAGCATTTAGCTAAATATATGCACCATATAACATATTAATTAAAATTTTATTGTTCTTCAGTAGCCTATATAATGCATGTTTGAATAAATACGTCAAGTTGACAGCCACCATTTAAATGTCTATATTTCAAAAAACGAATTGGAGTAGAAATAATTTTAAAGTTAGAAGGCATATTATTACCTTATTATTATAAAAAATTTCCTTAAGTGTAATTTATGTTTGTATACAAATCAGTTCATTTTAACCTTCAATATTAATGTACCAACTGATTCCCATGTATATTTTACAGCATTAGTTGAGAGATTTTTTTTTCTTGAGAAAATTTGCCATGTAGGCTACTGTAGCCTACCTGATATACAGTATATCCAAAATAACTGATATCAAATCGAATTGCAAGTTAGTGAATTGAAATGCATAACTATGATGACAGATTGGCAGGAAATGGCGCAAAACAGAAAACAAAGTCCAAACAGGGTGATATTGTGACATACTGATAAGCCTCATCTTTCCATTCCTGTACTCTAAAACAATGCTGGGTTAAAAACAACCCAAGTTGGGTTGAAAATGGACAAACCCAGCAGTTAGGGTTAAATGTTTGCCCAACCTGCTGGGTAGTTTTATTTAACCCAACTATTGTTAAAAAATTACTATATGGATAGCTTAAAATGAACCCAAAATAGGTTGGAAATTAAAAATCAGACATTACTAGAGGCAACAATAATAATCAAAAGGTGAACATTTATTTATAAACAATTTAATAAATGTTTATTGTTTAATTATTATAATTAATATTAATAAACGTTAATTTCCAACATATTTTGGGTTCATTTTAAGCAAGCAATACAGCAATTTTTACACAATAGTTGAGTTAAATAAAACTACCCAACTGGTTGGGCAAGTGGTTTAACCCAACCACTGGGTCAAAACAACCCAATTGCTGAGTTTGTCCATTTTCAACCCAACTTGGTTTGTTTTTAACCCAGCATTTTTAGAGTGTAATAATAGTTGCAACTTGCACTCTTAAATGTGCAATGAAACTTGCCAGCTGAAAAAAATCTATGCTCCAGGCATCATATTCATATAACATCTAAGGCTAATGTAGATCTTAACTGGCTGAGTTAGATGGTGATTGACACTAAACAGTAGAAAATCAGTCCAGAGTTTCTCCAGCTGTCAATATCATTGGCTGCTAAAGTCTTGTGTTGCTTATAATAAATTGACATGTTGATAACACACACATAGGCAGTCTTTCGGAATACTCTCAATTACATGTAGCCTAGATCAGATGCATACTATGCATTAGTAAGTGTGGCGGTGCTTATAGGGTGTCGCTCTGGGACGGGTGAACATGAGGCTGGGAGAGAGAAAAAAAAAAATCGGTATACTCACTACAAAAAACTAGACTACACCACTGCTTGACAGCCCTATAATAAATTATTTGAAAAGGTTAATGCTGAAATTTTAAGAAAGGCCCAAGTGTAGTTATTTCCCTTTACAAACCCTAAACCTATCCCTAAACCTAAAAAGAAAAATAAAGCATTATTTCAACCCCATCTCAGAAAACACGTAAAAAAAAAAAAAAAAAAAAAAAAAAGTACAATTATTATTACCAGGTCTGGAAATGACATGGAAATGAATGAAACTCATTTTTAAAAAACATTACTGAAAAATGATGGAAATTTCTACAGCTCTAAATTATCAATAAATTTATATCAGCTATAACTTGTTTTTTGCAGGGCCTCTATTTGAAATTATTTGTAAACATATTTTAAATATATATTTAAATATTTCTATTACTTACTCAGGAATATTTGAATTGAAACAGAAATCCGTTGATCAAAACGTGTGGAAACCCTGTTGGAATACATACTGCATACTTACAATTTGAATATAATTTACATAGATAACTGAATTAATTCTCATAGTATCACAACGACCATTTAACCGTTACATACCAAATGTTTCGAAATGTTGAGTGTTACGGGGGTTGAAAACTGGAGCAAAAAATGACTAATCACAGCCTGGAATAAAATTGATGTGGTCCCTTATATATTACATCATTTCCAGTTATTTGATGTCACAGGAACATCATCCTCTGACATCACTTCCTCATACTGAAAATGTTTCCTGCCCATCTGACAGGGTCGAATACATACGAAGAGGCCGCAGCCTACATTCAATGCCAGTTTGAGGATCTGAACAAGCGGAAAGATACCAAGGAGATCTACACTCACTTCACTTGCGCCACTGACACCAAGAACGTGCAATTTGTCTTTGACGCAGTGACCGACGTCATCATCAAGAACAACCTGAAGGACTGCGGACTCTTCTAGAAACTGGCTCGTATCTGGTGAGGATCAGCTTCCTCAATGTCACGTGTGCCAAGCTGGCTATGCAGTGTGTGCTTATGTGCAAAATAATCAATGTTCATATTGCGGATGAAGTCACATACTGGCCCTGGAGCCATCATGGAATAAAACATTACAGGACGAATGTGTGTTTAAAGGTGATGTCTGTAGATGTTTCAATGTTTAAGGGATAGTTTGCCCAAAAAAAATTGAATTTCTGTCATCATTTACTCACCTTCATGTTATTCTAAACCTTTATTACTACAAGTTGACATGAGTGCGAGTAAGTGATGAACAAGAATTATACATTTTTGGCAAAGAATTTCTTCAAGTTTAGAGCCGGACTACCTTTTAAGGGGGCAATATCTTTTTAAACATACACTACTGATGATCCAAGATTTTATTTTTGAAAGAAATTAATACTTTTATTCAGCCAGGATGCATTAAATCGATCAAACTGATCATTAAATTGATTGTTTGGTTGTTAGCTTGTTCTGCACACAATGATGAAAGCTGTTCGTTTGTCATGCTTCACCATTACTTTTTGGGAAAAATACTTTGTTTCTTCTCTAATAAATCTGAATCTCTAACAAATCTGAATGTTTTTGCCATTCTGTTTGGTGCAATAAGTGGCATAAAAATTCCACACTTCACCTTTAAATTGTGATGTTAAATGCGGAAATGAACTAGCAAAAGTGCAGTAAA
This sequence comes from Ctenopharyngodon idella, assembly GCF_019924925.1. Lineage (NCBI taxonomy): Eukaryota > Metazoa > Chordata > Actinopteri > Cypriniformes > Xenocyprididae > Ctenopharyngodon > Ctenopharyngodon idella. The sequence continues at coordinate 3,425,037 of NC_067223.1, read as the reverse complement.
TAGTTTATTTTTAATGCTTTTTTAATATGGTAGTGAATCATTTAAGTCACATTTAAGTAACTCTTCTTTTTCTTTCTTTCTAGGTGCAATTGAAGCCAGTTTTGATGTGCATTTTGTTGGAGAAAGATTGCAAGACTAAGTATTGAGAAAATTAGTCTTGGACCAGTGCTGTACATTACGCCACTTTTGTCAGCTTTATTTATGGTTTTTGTCTTTGGAAATTTTAAAAAGTAGCATTTAAAAATTAATTGTGTCGAATGTTCGTACAGTCGTTGCTGTCACGGCCATGTTGTTTATTTTTCCCCCTGGCACAAGTTTGTTTCTTTAAAACAAGGGATTTCTTTTTATTTTGCTTTCTTGCATCAGAGAAGTTTCCCTTTTCTTGTAAAATGTTATTTTTTTTGCCTTTGTGGTTGTTGCTATGGGGAGAGAGGAAGATTGTGCTATTTGATCCAGTTTGTTGGTTCTCGTGCCTTCGCATGCGTTTCTGCAGTCTTTGTCCATTTGCTTGGGTTTGCCTGCTGAATATCTCTCCAACGTCAAAAAAATTCATACTGGATGTTACTAATTTGAGAGCACAAATCCTCATATGCATTGAATGTGAGCGTGTGAGAGAGAGTGAGAGCGTGTATCTGTTTGCGTGTTTATGTATATATATTATGCGGCGGTGTAGAGAAAGCTAATGGTTAGTACAGTGAGAGGTGGTCCAAACCTCTGGGTCTCCATGGCAACAAGAGTAGACCAAACAGCCACTTCAGATGGAGATGAGTCCTGTTCAGCTGTCAGACGCTGAGACGCACGCAGGACTTGGAATCTGTCTCTCAAGCACCTGTCATCAGACACTGGTCGCCATTTTAATGGCTTACTGCTCAGAGAATGACGTGTTTTGCCGAGGAACGCCATTGAGAGACAAATGGACTGAGAAGGGGCTCAGGATTTCACAGGAAAAAAAAAAACAATACAAAAATGTCTGCAAACAGACATTTGAGGCAAGCGATACTATTGATTGATTATGAAGAAAACTGCCACCTCTGTCTGTGTGTTCTCCATATTGGGGGAACATTTGTACACTCATTTCCCTTATTTTGCTAATAAAAGGCATTTACTTCCTGAGTTGTTTGTCTGTATCCTTTCTCACATTCTACTCATCCTTGTCTGCTTACCAGCTTGAGAAAAACAAATTCTAAAACAACTTATGTATCTTTTGTGTACATTGCAATACAATGCAATGAGCTCAGTGAAAACAAATCCAAAATGGCCGACAGTGTAATTCAAAACAGAGTGCAACAGTCATGTTCCAGAAGTAAAAACTCATTACATTAATTTTCTCCATAGGGAAATTGATTTTAAATGGTAACTTGTAAACCATTAAAGACAACCTTACTGTGAGCTGCGAAGTTGTTAATCGATGGTATTTGCTTCTGTCAAAGCTGTCAGCCAGCATTATTTCAACTTAGTTTTAAAATCATGTTTAACTGCGGAATTCGTAGTAAAAACTACTAGGGCTGTAGCTAACTGTTATTTTGGTAATCGAGTAGTCGTTCGATTATTCTAACGATTACTCGAGTAATCCTTTTTTTTAAGACAGAAATGCTACCACTGTAATTTCTTGAACAAGAACATGTGGACTTGAACGAGGGCTTAAACTTTTATTTTGAAATCACGACGAGCAGTTAGCACAATAGAAACATACTGTATAATGTATTCTCCTGCGTTTGCTAAGGTTTATAGATGACTTACCTTACAAATCTGATTAAATGTCGCACATTGCCTTTCCAGATGAACGTTAAAAGCAAACCAAACTCACAGCATATGCAGAGATGGAGTTTGAGACGCGCCACTCATGTAAATAACAGTTCACATGAAGCAGCATTTACTGTGAATGGAGCCGCATGAGACGCACGTGGATAACCTACACGTATGTAATTACAGCGCATATATTTTAAACCTGCAGCACATACATTTATTTAATTAATTTACAGCCTTTGTAAATTCACAATAGCATTATGCTTTATGATTATTAAACGGTTTTAATATCGTGCAGCGTTAGAAAACGGTCTAATAATGCATTTCACGGATTCTCGTCCGTGGAAAGCGCCACTTCCGGTATTTTACCGGTTACTTGACACGGGCAAATTGAAATCGAGGACTTTTTAAAATCGAGTATTCTATTTTAATCGAGGAATCATTACAGCCATAAAAACTACATTACCCATAAAGCTGTACAGAAAATTCCACCAATCAGAGAGTCGAAACAAGTTAAACTTGGCAAAAGATCTCTTTAGCTCCGCCCACTCCCATTAAGCACTGCGAATGACGTAAATGAGTCGGTTTCTCAAAATACTTAAAATATTTGTAAATATATGCATGTCTTGCAATAAACTTAAAATATAATATTTTGAATTGTTATACATAAAACATTTTTAAATGAGTAGTTATGCTTCAATATTCTTCGCAATGCTTCATGGGATTGTAGTTCTTCACTAAAGCAGTTAAGTACAGTCTTGTAACTTCGTATTTTTGTCTGATTTTCAAATACTTTTTTGCCTCCAATCAAAGTTTGTAATGTTATGTTTCACCTTTTAGCTGGTTGGTTTGGTTCATGATTAAGATGCTTAAAGACTCATTTGAAATCCCTATGGGAGAAATGAATGGAAAAAAATACTTCTAGATCCAGCGCCGCTGAAAAAGTGGGCGAGTGCTAATGCACTCTATTGATTATTTTACCAAACATTGTTGTGTTATACAATATTTTTAGGCAAATTAGAATATCACACTATTAGCTTAGCAACACGCTAACATAAAACTCCACAGAGATCAATTGCAAATTAAGTCTCCTGAGTTGAGTGCAAAATTGTGTCCTATATAGTTTAAATCATTCCAAATCACTCACTTGGAATATTGCCTTGAGGTGGGGTCACATTTACTGTTGCTCAGCAAAATTCCGTGATAAAAGCATCTGCTAAATGAGTAAATGTAAATAGGGGCTTTCGCACCAGAGGAACCTTTTCATAGTTCCTAGAACTATTGGCTGAAGTACCCGGATTTTGCCGTGTTCGCACCACAGGAACTAGGAACGATTTTAGTTCTAGGAACATCTTTTGGGGGAACTAAATTAGCTCCTACTTCAAAGTAGGGTCTAAACCAACACTATAGGAACTATCAGTGACATGAGTGTACGTTGATTGGTCAAACGAATGTCAAACACTGGCACCCGGCATTTTTAGCGATAACAGCATTTACCTGTTGTCTGCAGGGTTGTGTTCTTTTCTCCGCCTCGATACTGAAAGTTGTCATAGGAGATTGTCTCTTAGCCCCAATTTTTCCTCTTTCAGTCGCATAAATTATGCGTTTACATTCCATCTTTGTTATCACAAAACCCACGACACACAAAAAACACATCTCCGATCACGGCGTCTTCTATCCACCGGTTTTTAGCGTTTGTAAATGCCGCACTTAAAGACGCCGCTGTCGGCCGCTTCACAGTTCCTATTCCTGCGAATGTAGCCAGGAACATGGCCCGGGGGAGAAATTAGTTTCCAGGGAACTATCCTAGTGGCTAGTTCTTATAAGCGAGTTCCTAGAACTATTCGGTGCGAAAACCCCTAATGTAAAGGCGAAAAAGTTCCACATGCAGATTTCACTCATGTTGATCCAATCGAAAGTTGGTCATGGACCACCTTCACCAACAGAAAGCTGCTTGGTTTGAAAGTGACTTCTTTGTGAGCTGTGCTTCATGCATCTCTACATTAGTAACAACAGAAAATGGACACTTTTTTGTCCACAAAATTGTGACTGCACTTTTAGAAGGCAACTGACAATGTAGGCAATGACGCAGCTCATAGGTTTTGGAGCAGAGCTAAATCTGCTACTCTCTGAGATTTCTATATTATGGCCTTCATATCCTACTTAACATACAAAAGTCATTCGCAATCCATTTTACTTTGTAAAGTGTACTTCCCATTGAAATGGGGAAAATAATGTACACTGGTACTTTCTTTATCCATCAGGAACTGATTGGATCATAAAAAAGTGGGTGTTCCAGACCGGAATGGAGCCAGACTTCAATGAGAGTTTGCCAACACAATTCCCAAATAGCTATCTTGGCTATTGGTTAACATTATGACTGGCTCTGACTGCCAAGAAAAAAAATGTAATGAAATCAGTGTGCTAATATAAGCTTCAGACAATTATAGCCCCCTGTAGCCTCAGATAAGACTCAGGGTGGTATTTTCCTAACCTGTTTATAGTAAAAGCACGCTATCACTTTTAGTTGCTGGATCCATAGCTGAGCAAATGGAAACACTGAAGATTACAAGCTACTCTAGGGAATCATCCAGAAAACCTGGCATGTATATAGGTCACAAGCCAGGGGGCCAGTAGAGGAGCATATAGAAAATTGCCTACATCCATAGCGAGTTCATAGTTTCGTGTCTGGTTGATGGTCAAAGTCACCATGAAATCAAAATCGCCAATTCCTATTTTTAGTGGAATATTTCAGAGTTTGTTATAAATTATATATCTGTGAAATATTATTTTTTTAATGTTTGTGCCCTCATAATCTTTAATCAAAAACATTTCTCGTCTCCTTTCCAACAACATCTCTTTGTGTGAAGGCAGAACAATAATCCCTCTCCTCCAGTAACCTGTCACTCACATGACATTGCAGAAATTCACAAACAACAACGAACCAAGCAATTCTCAATGGACAAAATCATGATCTGTCCTACATATTTTCTTGTTCAAGACCAAACGTGTTGTTAACATAGCTATCTATAAACATGTAGCCACAAAAAATATTTCACACTTTTAAGAGACTTCAAAACAAGTAGTATAATGTGAGAATATCTGCATAGTTCGCTATAATGATATTTTATTCTAGCTAATCCAAAGAGTTAAGTTAGTAGGCTAAGCTGTTAGCTTGCTAATCGATGGCTAAATGCAAATTTGACAATTTTTGCTTTGCTAATAGAATGTGATATGATGTGTAGCTAGAACCATTTGTGATCATGTAAATATTTTTTCTTTTTTGTGCTTACTTGAATATTTATGGACCTACGTCAAACCCCAACCACCACAGACGGCTCAACAGCAGCGCTCTTCAACTTCGGGTCAGGGATGACGTTCTGAGTGCTATATTTATGTGAGGTTTTGCTGCCTGTGGAGGAAGAACAAGACAAAAAAAAAGATGAAAAGATAATGCTGTATTTTTAGATGGAAAAAAAGAGCAAGATAAATTAGTGATGATGTCATATGGGGGAGGGGTGGGGAGGCGATGATGTAGCACTTTGACACAGTAGCTGCATTGCCATCAAACTCTCTGACACAAATGAGCGGAACGACTGATGTTTTGTAAAACAGAACAGAGAATGCATTATTGTAGTGCTTTTTCCATGTGTGTGTGTGTGTGTTTGTGTGTAGCCCAGTGATAAAGTGCCTTATCAGTGTTGTTCCAGCACTGAACACAATGTCAGTGTCAGGCACCTTCTTTAGCACAAGATGAATGCCACATGCCTTACCTTTGTCTCACAAACACACACACAGATACAATTTAATGACCTTGTTGGACATCCTATTATCTTTTACTAACCTTAATGTAAACAAACAACATGATTTCTTTTAAAAGAATGGAGCAAAACAAGAAACAGAAAGCAGACTGCAGAATGTTAATGCTGCTACTTTCCATATAGTGAAAGTGGGTGGGGACTGTAAGGGCACGTTCACACAGCAGCAGAATACGGTTGTCAGTCCTGTATTTGAGTGTTTAATATGGTTACGTTAACACACAGTACGGTTATTTACTAGGGTGCGCAGACGTCCCCGTTTTATAGCTCGTTCAAAACAACCCGCAAATACATTGCATAAAGACCGACGAGCATACAGCAGCCTGCTGGAGAAATTGTGTAGTGATCATGTTCTCCAACAGAGGGGGCTGTGCGGCTACAGTTGGTCGCGCGCGCGCCGCTACTTGATGAAGAACGTAATCTGGATCTGGACCAGAGCAAAGCGCACTTATCGTCAAATGTCAAAATAAACGTTGTTATCGGTTTCAAGGTAGTAACATACTAACTATTCATGTTAAATTAAAGTAATACTGTTTGTATGTTTTATAACAGGGCCTCAATTGTTTTGCACAATTTTAAACGTCCACCAAAGTTCCGCAGTCACAACGCAGCAATTTCCGCACACACGTCTTAACTACGGTACACTCAGATATGAATAAATAAAAAATAAAATAAAATATTACACGTACTTTGTGCTTAAAATGAGTCTAAAATGCAAAATAATAGTTAAAAATAGTTAAAAGTTAAAACAGTTGTAATTTCTGTATACAGTAGCTTGTGAAAATTAAAATATTAAATTCAATAATGTTAAAAAATATTTGTTAAGTGCCGTTTTATATTTATCTTCTTATATTTATGTTGTTTTATTTTTGTAATGTAATGTGCTTTTGTAAAGTCATACTAGTGTTATAATAGGCATATTGTTTTGAACTGCTTTTAAACAGTGGTTATCATGTAAAAGTTTTTTGGTGAATTGTATTAAAACCATAGCAAAAATCCTAATAATAAAACTATATCATAATTATTAATGTAATAATAGCCTATAAGGAACCCACAACAATTAAAAACAAAAACATTCAAAAATGTATTGCCCCTGTTTTTTAATAAATAGATTATAACAAAGATTTTGGTGATATTTTGACCACTCAAATAGGAAATGTCCCCAGTTTCCATTTCAGAAATCTGGTCACCTTATTATTTACGGGAGTGACAACCGCATTCTCAGAAAATCGTAACTTACAGCATCATCTTAAGGCGTTAGATCCAGTCACTGTTCTCCACCGGGAGCGGCTCCTGTCAGTTTTGTGTTTCTTTTCCAAATTCAAATGCTGTGTCATGCGCGAGACGTCGCAAAGGACGTGACGCGTGTGCAACGGTTAAAAAAGACTATAGAATAACACAAGACGCGTCACTCGTATTATTATGAAAGTGCAACGCGCAATATGGCGGAATAAGTCCCGCCTTCTAAATAAGAGCCAATCGCCGATTGGTAAAGTCACGCGTCACTGCAGCGGCCGTTAGAAGCTCCGGTTTCTATAGAAACAGTCAGACTCGCGCCTCCGAAATGAGGCACAAGAGACGCGCAATTAGGACTGCGCATGCGCATTAGGTTGATCCAGCCTGAAAAATACCGTTTTTTTGTCATGATTCGAGCGTTGAGAAACAAAATTTATGAGACAGTCTAGCACGTGTTTACATGCTGCTGTTGGTTAATGAAGTTTTGACAGATGAACTCGCGGTTCAATTAGTCTCTTGTCATGTCAGAAGTGATAAGACTTTTCAGTTTTATGGACGTGGCCATCTTTAATATTATGCTGGTCACTGTCGTTATGGTTACTAGTAAGAGAATACTGGCTTGACTCTCGTTGCACGTTCATACAGACAGTGTTCCAGACAAGTTGCTGTGTGAACGGGACATTTCAAGACTCACACCTGTAAGTAAATGCGGTTGTCAATCCCCAGAACGGACAGTGTGAACTGTGGTCGCCTGAGTGTCAAGCTCCAAAAAGCACCATAAAAACACGATATGTGACCCTGGACCACAAAACCAGTCATAAGGTTTATTTTTTTAAATTGAATTTTAAATTAAATTTATATATCATCTGAAAGCTGAATAAATAAGCTTTCCATTGATGTGTGGTTTGTTAGGATATGACAATATTAGGACGAGATACAACTATTTGAAAATCTGGAATCAGGGTGCAAAAAAAAAAAAGTAAATATTGAGAAAATTGCCTTTAAAGATGTCTAAATGAAGTCCTTAGCAATGCATATCCACTCACAAAAATACATTTTTGATATATTTACAGTAGGAAATTTACAAAATATCTTCATGGAACATGATCTTTACTTAATATCCTAATGATTTTTTGCATAAAAGAAAAATCGATAATTTCGACCCATACAATGTATTGTTGGCTATTGCTACAAATATACCCGTGCGACTTATGACTGGTTTTGTGGTCCAGGGTCACATATAAGAAATACAACCTGTGAACTATATTCTGTCTTCCAATGCCATATAAAGATTTTCAGCAAATAATGACTTAAATTTTATTCTGTTCCTCACCTAAAGCTATCAAACTGCTTCAGAAGGTATTTTTGTAAAGTAATAGCTCCAGTCCCCATCCACTTTCATTATATTGAAAAGAGCAGTCTGGACATTCTTCAAAACAGCTTTTTTTGTGTTCCTCATAAATTTTTGATGGCATGAGGGGGAGTATGTATCTGAATAAAAAGCATTTTCATTGGAACTATCCACTTCAGGCTCACATAAAATTAGTTTTTAACCTCTTTTGTTGAATCCTGTACTGTAAACGGTAATTTATTTGGCACATGAGTGTGTCTCATTGTTGTATCCATTGAGCCCTCAGCGTTCTCTGTTGAGCGTGGGAGACGAGAAGCATTAGATTTTCCATTAGTGACCTTCTCATGCAATTAGACATCATGTTGTAAAGCTTTCATTTGATTAATAGATAGCACTTCCACTGAGACAAGACACTTTTGAGTGTGTAAATTGCATATGCAACAGGGCAGATTAGTGTTTTGGTTTTTATACCCAAAGCTTTTTTAATAGAAATTCTAATTTGTACAATCTTTAAAAAACAACACCACCACCACACATTTTTGTCAGCCATGCTTTATGCATGTGTACAATATTTCCTCCCTCTCAGTAACCAGCAGCCTTTTTTTTTTTCATATTAACGCATGCCCTGTGATGTCATCAACTCTGGACTCCATAGCAACAGAGATATTCCTTTGGTCTGATGATGCCTTCAGCAGGCTGTTATTAATAGCTCCTGATGTTTTCACTGTGACATTGGACAATGCGTAACGGCGCAGTTCTACGCATGTTCGGCTATTATCGTTTATCTCAAAACGAGTTTTTTGATGCCAAATGAGTTTAATGTCACTTGAACAATGACTAATTTTCAGCATTTTCAGAAAACCTGGAAATAGCGCTACCTGGAATAGCTACATGGAAAGAGCGCGTTTAAAATGAAATTAACATTCATCGACAGTGAAATGAGGCAGTTATAATTTTCCATGAGCTGACAGCAAACAGTTAAAGTGGGTCACAAAATGATTTTGTCGCCCACTCTGCAATTGGTTTGTTTTTCTTTCTCGCTCTCATGCTCGCCCTCCCTTTATGCTCTATATTGTTAATTTCATGTTACGCATAATTTCATCCCACATTTTGCTGCTTTAGTATAGAGAGGCACATTGCTCATATAATTTTAAGAAAACTCAACAAAACCACACTGTGCTACAGACATGAATAATGCTTATTGAAAGAGAGGTGTCCTCTCATAGGACCAGAATATCATATCATGGGACATTTTTTTTTTTAGTATATAACCACTATATGTATTAAATAATAAAAAATATATACATAGCTTACAAATAATACACTTAGCTTGGGGACAATTAATACACTTAATATTCAACAATATTATTGTTTTGGCTGCACTTACTGGATGAGAACTGAACTGAGCTGGATGACGATATCACTGCTTTTCTGCAGAACTGCTTCATAGATAGACTAATTTAATAATTGATGATCTTTACAATGGAACTGAATCAACACTGAACTGACTTCAGCTGAATAATGACACTATTTTCTTTAAGAGCCGCGGTACAGCGGAAATGAATTGTTTGTCATTGAATAATTTTCCTGTTATTACTGTAAAGCTGCTTTGAAACAATCTGTATTGTATAAAGTGCTATATAAATAAAGGTGACTTCACTTACCTATACATAGTTTTTGGTATGATTTTGAATGTTTTTGAAAAAAAAAAAAAGTCTATCATGTTAACCAAGGCTACATTTATCTGAGCAAAAAAATAATAATAATACTGCGTAATTTTTTTTTTTTCAGGTTTCTTTGATTAATAGAAAGTTCAAAACAACAACATTTACTGTATTTGGAATTTTTTGCTACAATGAAGTGTCTTACTGTCACTTTTGATTAAAAAAAAAAAAAGCATCCTTGCTGGATAAAAGTATTAAAGGCACAGTATGTAATTTTTTGCCACTAAAGGTCGCTTATTCGAATAGGCGTAGCTTGATGACGCCTTGATTTCGCGGAATCACGGGAGGTGTTGTCTTCATGTCTACAGCCGGTAGAAAAGAATCCGACAAGACTCGGGCAGAAATCATATTCATGGATGAGCTAATGTATAGGTTGTTTGCACATGACGTCATTGCTGCAGCGAGAAATGCGGCTGGAGGGCAAGGAGTGATTTTTCTACAAAAAATCCTATCACAAACTCAAAATTCCTATGTTTTGTGCCATTTATGGTAGCAAATCTATCAAACCGAGAAACCACAATGAGCTTTTATCGTTTACGTAACTTAGCCTATATCATTTTTTAACTTTAAAAGTTGTCACCTTTTATAGTGTTTTGCGTCTGCTGATACTGAAATGAATATGGATACCTGCTTACCCTTTTTGATTTTGACTTGGTTAAATATTCACATTCGTCATGCTATCGTTTGCAGGGAAGAGAAGATATTTTATCCCATTGCATAATCATTTGGTGTTTTCACTTCAGTTTTGTAGAATTCCGTTTACAATGTTGATCTGGTTACCGTGAAAACAGTGTCACGCGCTGCTGCTTCAGCCATCATATGGTAGAAAATGTCCAAATAAATGTGTTCAACAAGCTGACAGAAGTCGATCCATTTCTTTGTTGGAAGGGTGTAAATGTAACTGTAGTTTTAATGTTGTCTTTGTAAATATTCACTTTCCCATATGACCACGCAGGAGAATCGGAGGGGCACTCAGTGGACAGACACCCTTTTTAACAGTCTATGACAGATACCAACACACTGTATTTTATTTTTTTTTTTGGTATTTATTTCAACAAATGACAACCAAAATCAAACCCAGAAGCTTGTGAACAGTTTTGAAGTGGCTGCGTGCAAGTTATACTCATTCACAAGCCGAGTGAGGGTCATACTTGCAAATGTTAATTATTAAACCAAACAAAATACAACACTTTCAAAAACACTCAGCTATGTGATTATTTTATTGAGTGATAGGCAGTGGGTTCAATCAGTGACATTATTAGATTTGATATACGGCCGTCACCTCCTCAACCCTTGGTGTTTTTACACGTAGAAAAGGCGAAAATTGTATTACACTGTCCAGTTTTTTCCCTGAACGATGATGTGAGCTACTGTTGCAATTCTCGATTCAGCATAAATGACCTACAATGGCGACATTTTTCACAATCACGACAGAAAATCAAAAATACTGCCCTTAACGTCACTAGCAGAAAGGCAGCGCGATGTAAACAAACCCAGACTAGAACTGAAAGCGGCGTGACAGCAGCTTCACATTCTCTACATCTACCTCCTCGATGGTAGTCAAGTCTTTCAATTCAGTAGAAAAATCGCTCCTCTTCATAACATAAGGTTCACGTCCAAAATATGTTGTGATTTTACTGTTTATACCTTTCTAAACCAGCACAGTACGGACTTTTCACCATCTCTTCCATTCTAATTTTCACTGCTTGCCCTCTACATTAATTTCGCACGTCACCAGAACCACATGATTGCAAACAACCTATTAAAGATTTAATAACATTACTGTAGTATGAAGCAGGGTGTGGCTGAAAGCCATTGGAGTGGAATGAGGCTGCTGGAGCGATTGCTAATGAGAGACGAGTGCGACACAGCTCGAGAACAGCGGAGCTTTTATTATGCCGCAGACGACCGCTTTCGATTCTTCCAGTCAAGCATATGTAGGGTAACGCAGCACTGTTTTATCATATTGTTTTTCACTTATTGTTTTATAATAAGACTTACTGTGTTGAGCTATATAACATGATTAGTTTTCTGTCGATGAATGTATCCAAACAGTTGCTCATCTGTCTAATAAAACACATAATATATTAAATCGTCTTTGGTGTTTCTACAAAATAAAACCGGAAATCGAGGGTAACGCGGGTATGATGTCATTGATAGGCGACACACGGACACGGTCCGTGTCCTGGTTAAAATTGATTATTTCTCTGGATTAAAACATACTTGGAAACATTTGGGATAATGCAAGTACACAAGTCAAGAAAATATACAACATTGTTCTAGTGTTTTTTGGATATTTTAATCATCTTACATAAATTAATCTTACAGATGCCAAACTTTTAAACAGTAATGAAAAATTCTGAACCTTTAAATGGCATTTACTGTAACATGAACACCGACCAGCAGTTTCAATTGGTACACTTACACAATGACCTTGCAGTGAGCAAACATCATGCGCCTTTAGACTTTCCTTCCAGGCTCAAATATGAAAATAAACAATGAATATTATCTGTTGATATTTATTCATTGTATCACAGGATGATGACTGTCTGGATATAGCAGCATGTGTTTGTTAGAGCAGATGTTTATGTTGTTTTACCGAATCGAGAGATTCTGTGGGCAGAGAACGCTGAGAGTTCTTGCGTGAATCATCTAAAGCATGGCCTACATTTCTGAGTCTGAGTTCATACTGTGACATGAAGACACAATTTATATGCAGAGCAACCGCCTACAATCACTCCCGCGTCTGTAAACAAGGAAACAGAAAATAAAATGCTGTTACACAAACAAAAAAAAATATTCATCATCCCATCATTCTGGTTGGTTCTTGTACTCCAAAAATAGTTGGTTGCACAATTTTAACCTGCAACAACACAATGGAGGCTCTTTACTTACAGTGATCACATGAGGTTGATGAATATTGAGCAGGTCAATGCTCAGTTAGCACAGTAACATCTGTCCTCCAGTCATTAACATGTGTTGTTTCCATCCCACCACATGGTGCAGGGCCACTGCTTAAGCACTTAATGGATGATGGTGAGCGGCACTGGAGCTCCATCATATATATTTAATCAGTTAATTGGTCATTTTAGATGCACTGCTTTCAGAAACTCTATACCTAATGTATATGGATTAGAAATGCACAGGCTTATTTCATTCCACATGTATGATATATGTGGACAACCATTTTATGTTCAAATGATAGCAGCTTCATTTATTCTGACCTTTCTTTAGTGAACAAATAATAATTTGGATTATATTATAATACAGTATATTAGCTAAATAATATATCTACCATTCAAAAGATTTTTTGTTTGAAAAAGTAAGTCTTATTCAGCAGTGACACATTAAATTGATCAAAAGTGACAGTAAAGATATATAATGTTACAAAAGATTAGTAATAAATGTTTCTTGAGCACCAAATCGGCATATTAGAATGATTTCTGATCATGTGACACTGAAGACTGGAGTAACGACTGTTGAAAATTCAGCTTTGCCATCACTGGAATAAATTACATTTTAATATATATTCAAATAGATTACAATTATTTGAAATTGTAATAATATTTCTCAATATTACTGTTTTTACTGAAAGAAAATGCATCCTTGTTGAGCATAAGAGATCTATTTCAAAAACATTAAAAAACTAAATCTTACAGACCCCAAACTTTTGAAAGGTGTATATATTTAATTATTAACAAAGCACTTTATATGTTTTTTTTTTCCAGAATTGTTATAACATTGTGGTAAATAAATTTAGCCACAGGTTATAATGTCCTCTTGACACACGGCAACTGTGTTCAAGAAACTGTCCGATTACACAGTAGGAAAAGACTTATTGCAGGTCAGATCAGAGCAATCAGCAATTTCACACCCTCTCAATTTCGAAATGAAAGATCAAACCCCAAGCTGTTCAGTTCCTCATTCTGATTTACTGAGTGAAACATACTGTCCTGTATCACAGCGCCACCCAAAGGACATAGGATGAATTATAAATAGAGTTTGTTCAACGCTTGTTGAAGGTCTTCACACACACACACACACACACACACACACACACACACACACACACACACACACACACACACACACACACACACACTGGGTTTCCATGTTTTATGGGGACTTTCCATAGACATAATGATTTTTATACTGTACAAACTGTATATTCTATCCCCCTACACTAAACCTACCCATCACAGAAAACTTTCTGCTTTTTTACATTTTCAAAAAACATCACTTAGTATGATTTATAAGCTTTTTTCCTCATAGGGACCAAAAAATGTCCCCACAAGGACAAGGATTTTGCCATCTCTGTGGTGACATTTTGTCCCCATAACATAGGGTTTACCTAGGATCACACACATACTTGTATATGTGGTTTATGGGGACTCTCCATAGACGTAATGGTTTTTATACTGTACAAACTGTATTTTCTATCCCCCTACACTAACCCTACCCCTAAACCTACCCATCAGAGAAAACTGTCTGCATTTTCTGAATTTCAAAAAACAAACAAAAAAACAAAAACAAAACACCATTTAGTATGTTTTTTAAGCCATTTTTACATTGTAATACCCATATCATTATACACATTTGTGTCCTCAAAAACACACTTTATGGTTATAGTAGACATCAAACATCGATAATAATAAAGTCATAAAATAAACAAAATGTGTTAACTGTTAAATACTGTATATTTCGTTGATTTATTTCTGAAAGAGTGTGTATTAATGAAGAGGCATATAGCATTTGTTGTGGGATCATAATTAATTCTCAGGGGCTTTGCTGGTTTCCTGTGTGGGAAAGTGAAGCTCTTTAATGGGAGTCAGTAATCAACACATTAGGGTAAATGCACACTCATCCAGAACAGAGTGGGAGCAATCAGACAACGTGATGCTGTCATTGGAAATTATCCAGAGACCCATTTATCAGTAGAAACAGTACTATAGATTTGTAGTCTAGATGTTAGACAGAAAAAAAAATGCACTAAGCAGACCTTAATTTTAAGCATTTCAGACTAAAAAAATGAATTCCTAATGTGTTACCTCATGCCATCCTGATACCTTATCAAATGACTACATATTTTAAATGCAAATTTATTTATTTATGTATTTATTTTTAAAAAGTACATTATGTGTAAGAATTTGTGGTGTTTATACACTATCATTCAAAAGTTTGGGGCCAGTAAAAGTTTTACTATTTTACAATTTAGTTTTACTAAGTCTCTGATGCTCACCACAGCAGCATTTATTTAATCAAAAATACAGTAAAAACAGTAATTTTGTGAAATATTACAATTTTAAAATACTCCAGTCTTCAGTGTCACATGATCCTTCAGAAATAATTCTAATATTCTGATTTGGTGCTCAAGAAATATATCTTCTCAATGTTGAAAACAGCTGTGCTGCTTATAATTATTATTATTATTTTTTTTTAAAATAGAAATCTTTTGTAACATTATAAATGTCTTTCCTATCACAAAAAAAAAAAAAAAAACAAAAAAACTTTTGAATGGTAGTGTATAAGGCAAGACAATTTAATGATATATATTACAATTAATCTTTTTTTTTTTTTTTTTTTTTTTAATTTCGTTAGAATTTGGACTTTTGATATGATAAATGTGAGATTGCACAATTTTGTTACACAGTGAAGCTGCATTTTTCTGGACATAAACCAATATACAATATACTTTAAAATTAATAAATGATAAATAAAAGTTAAATGAGTTAAACTGATCTTTTTATTTAATAAATGGTATTTATATGGCAAATAAACCATTCTGTTAGATCAAACTAAAAACAATCAAAAGAAATACAGTCTTGTTAGAAGAAGACAAACAAGATGGAGCATCACATACTGAAATGCCTCTATAGTTATTTCCTGTGAAAGTGGGCTTCTGTCTCAAAGACAGTTCCTTACTCTGGTTCATTACACACAAATATTGAGATTTAAAAGGCTTATCTGCTTTCGTTTTTCCATGAACCCCAAATTAACACTTTTAAATGAACAGTCTTCACTAATTGGGCTGCTCAAACACACAGGAAGTTCTTTAACATTTCCTGTGGTGAGATCAAACATCTATCTATTCAGCCAAGTAGCAGTATATGACCCTCATTAACACTAAATGAAGAGCGCTCAACCAACTCCCCTGGGAAACGGCTTTTTAAAGAGCCCTAACAAACTTGTCAAAAGTCTGCTGATTTGGAGAGCAGGAGAATCTGCTGTGTTCGTTTGGATCTAGATTAAGAGACGTCCCCCGTAAGGTTGACACACCAGGGTTCACTGTATTCTTACTTCCTGGCAAGCAATTTGTCTCCTGTCAGAGTGACAGAGTAAGTGACTTAAACTTAGATGGGTTTCTCCACTTACACAGACAACAACCCACAGGATGGATTGTGGATCACTATCAGGAAGATGTGCTTTAATCTTGTGTCCTGCACATCTTGCACAGTCCTGTGACAATAATGAACAGTCTTCCTCCTAAGGTGTTTCAGGAATGTTTTTTTTGGAAAAGTATCAAAATAAGAAAAATCATGTTGTTATGTGCTTATCTCATTTTTACAAGTTTTACAAAATTTTTACAATGTGTTTTTTATTTATTGTTTTACTCGATGACTTCAGAGGCTGAACTTAAAACTCTCTAGTGATAATGTTAATAAAAGACGTGCTAAGTTAGAATAAAGCTTAAAAAATAGATGAAAATAATAAATAAAATGACAGAATCTGCACATCCTTGAAGGTGCAATAGGTGATTCTTTAATCGATCTAAATGTATTTTTATAAATATTTATCGTCTGTGGAAGGCGTAGGACCATAAAATGTTAATCCAATCATTATATTCGGTCCAAATGAAATAATACGGTACCTGCCTGTCAACGTATGTTCTAACTGGAGCCAAAGACTATAGAATAACACAAGACGCGTCACTCATATTGTTTTGAATAAGAGAAAGTGCAACGTGCAATATGGCGGAATAAGTCCCGCCTTCTAAATAAGAGCCAATCACAGATTGGTAAAGTCATCGTGTCACTGCAATGGCCGTTAGAAGCTCCGGTTCCTATAGAAACAGTCAGATGCGCGCCTCCGAAATGAGGCACAAGAGACGCGCATTTAGGACTGCGCATGCGCATTAGCTTGATCCAGCCTGAATAATACCGGTTTTTTTGTCATGATTCGAGCATTTAGAAACAGAATTTATGAGATAGTTGTTGTCAGATTTCATTTGTAATTTCAAATATGAAATTTAATCGAAAGCTTGGCAAACAGCTTTGGAGAATTTGATGTTTCCCCATTCAAAGAGATAGGAGCTGCGCTTGAATGCCCGAGAGGTGTTTCAAAGATGGCCGCCAAGTGAAATGACTTGTCTTAAAGGGACTTTGCAGGAGCTGTTCAGTTAGACACGGAATTATGCATTTCCATGTCAACAGTATCAACACTGAAATTAATCTGCAGCAGTCAGGTACAAGCTCTCCAAGGCCCCCATTTTCGTTTTAAAACGCATAAGTTTTGCTACGGTTATGCCTGCCGTTTACACTACGCCGGCATTTTTGAACCTCGAAAATAGAGACTTTCGAAAACGTTGCATGGCCCGTTTTAGTTTGAAAACGCCGGGGGATGCGTTTCAGTGTAAACGTACAAAAACTGAGACTTTTGAAAACGATGGCATGGCTGCTCACATTCGTTCTGCATATCCTTGACGACCGTGTAATGGCTGCCCATGTTCACTCTGCATATCCTTGACGACCATGTAAACAATAACATGGAGACTGAACTGCAATCTTTGCTGGCTTTGTTGTCATTTTTAGCAGCCACTGTGCAGTTAAACTCTGCATTTTTTTAATACTGCAGCTACCTACATGCACAAGAGGCAACTGTTTACACTTGTACGTGCATTCCCAGTGTGCATGAGCGGTCATGTGACATGCATTTTCACCATGTAGTGTAGACGGAGATCGTATCTGAAACGCTGTGGAAACGCCAGTTTAGACAAGAATCGTTTTTCATTTTAAAACGGCGTTTTAAAACAAAAATGCACTAGTGATTTTTCGTTTTAAAAGCCATAACTTTTGATATGGTTACACCTGTCGTTTACGCTACTCTGGCATTTTCGACCCTCGAAAATGGAGACTTTCGAAAAGGTTGCAGAGCTCGTTTTAGTTTGAAAACGCCAGGTTGCGTTTCAGTATAAACGGACCAAAACGGAGACTTTTGAAAACAATGGCATGGCTTCCCACATTTACTCTGCGTATCCTTGACGACCGTGTAAACAATAACATGGAGAACGAACTGCAATCTTTGCTGGCTTTGTTGTCATTTTTAGCAGCCATTGTGCAGTTAAACTCTGCATTTTTTAATACTGCAGCTGCCTAGATGCGCAATAGGCATGAAAGGTCATGTGACATGCATTTTCGGTCATGTAGTGTAGAGGATCAGTATACGAGGATCGTTTTCATTTTAAAACTCCATTTTAAAACAAAAATGCACTAGTGTAAACAGAGCCTAAATTGTTTACATTCATTATTATTGTAATGTTATGTGCTTTGAGACATGAGCTAGTTTAACGCCGTCTCTTGTGACACTTTGCCGAGAGCAGATGTGTGTGTGTGTGTGTGCTCGTTCATGTGTTTTGTCGTGGCTTTGGAGAGCACTCTGAAGGGAGGGTGGGATCTTATGATTTATAGCTCAATATTGCTAGCCTCTCCTAAAATGTCCTATTACACTTTTAAAATAAGATTTACAATAACTTAAAGCAAACTTAAGATAACAAGACAGTTTTCAGAGAAAATTTCTAGTATTAAAGGGATAGTTCACCAAAAAATGAAAATTCTGTCATCATTTACTCACCCAAACCAATATAAATGTCTTTGTTCTCTCTCTCATATATATATATATATATATATATATATATATATATATATATATATATATATATATATATATATATATATATATATATATATATGTAAATTCAGTGTAGTTAAATAAATGAATAAATCATAGTAAGTGGCAATATTGTGCCTAAAATGCACACAACAAGCACACTATTGCTCATACTGATTAATTATTTTACTGATTAATCCATGTCCAGTAACTGTAACAAGAGAAGTCAGTAGTGGTGTATTAGTGCCCCTATATTATCCTAATGTCATTCTTCCAGCATTCAGATGGGCTTGACTTTGGGCCTCACATCTATCTGCACTGCATCAATCACTCATCCATCTCATTAGCCTCCCATAATGCCTCTCATCCACTTTTACAGCTGTTTATTGGTGGGAAAGATTGATTTCATGGTTTTAGAGGTATATGTTTTAGGTTTATTCATTGATTTCTGTTTAGAAAACTCTACACTTTAGACTTGACAAACTAAATATAGTATGCTTAGGCTAAATGATCATGTTTTAACTTAATTTAAATTCAAATTTAACTTAATTTAATACAGCTTTATAACCTCTATAACAGTAGTTTTCAACCTTTTTGACTTGAAGGCCCCCCTGTTGTCAAAACAAAACAAAAAGGCAGGAATTTTCGGTAATTTGCTAAAAAAAATTACAACAAAGCTGCTTATTTTAAAACTATTTTTTATTTACAAAAATTAGGTATAGTGATATATTATATTAATTAACCATGATTTATAACTAGTGTCATGTTAAATAATTATTGTGGAGAAAAAAATTAAATGATTTCAGCTTACATCTTGATTTTATGCGCCCCGCTCACCTGATTGAGAACCACTGCTGTGCAGTATTGTGAAAGCAAAACATGCTTAAATTAACACTCGTTTTTAAATTATATTGATGTTTCAGGTCTGGGACTTGAATGTGAGGTCAGCGTATCAATGTTATTTATTGATTTATTTAAATTGTAACATGGTCCATGAACCAGAGCAACCCAAGACAGAATATGATGTCAAAGTAACAAGGTCAACACAGCCTTTTCCCTTTTGGCGACTATTTATCAACACTGTCAAAGAATTCAAAGCACTTGAATAATTCATGGCGTACAAATAAAAAGGTAAAATATAGTAGCCTATAGTAAATAATAAAATAATAATAATAATAATAATAAATGAAATGCAGAAATATGCTAGAAAAGGCATTTTGGCCTAAATGGTCTGACATTTATTTTTCTTTTTTTTTTACCTTGTAACATAGTCTACTATAACCGAACTCGCACCCATACATCTTCAGGACTCACAAATGCATTTTCGTATGGAAAAAGTCCAAATTATGAGATATAAACTCTCAACCGCAAGAAAAAATAAAAGTCAGAATTGGTAGTTGTATCAGAATTATGAGACAAAAAGTCGCAATATTTTCGTCTGCGTTGTGTGTGGTAATTGAAAAGAATAAAGAAAGAAAGCACTTTAAATAGCTCACACACTCGTGTATTGTGGTTTGGTAAACTCACAGAGATGGCGTCGGAGATATAAGCTGTGTCGTCTGAAGGTTTTCGGTCTTCCGCCGGAGACGCTTCCGTCAGATTTGCGGTCTGTCTGCGCGAGACACAAATGCTGCGCTTTAAGTTGACAGATAACGAACTCGCGTCAAGATTGGACACTGTCGTGACAGCTGTGAAAAGACTTCCCAATAATTGTGTGTTTTTCCGTATTTTCTGCCAGCTGTTTCTAATTAGAACTAACATACCAGAATCGCAAATGAATCATTTTTAACGGTTCTTTACAATGAATCGGTCATACGGCTTAGCAAACCGGTCTGAATCGGAATCGGTCTGAATGATTCGAAAAGCTCACTCACATATTTTTTTTTTTTTTTTTGATGTTGGAATATTGAAAGCTTAAAGAAAAATAAATGATAAAAAGTGGAAATAAACCAAGCTGATTCTCTAAGACTATAAACTAAACCTGTTACTATAAATAAATATATTTTTAAGGAAGAAATAGTTGAAAAATCAGTGTGACTCATAAAAAATACATCTGCAGCTAAACAACTGACCAATCTTTATTCAAATACAAAATTATAAAGCTCAATTTTTTTCCAAACAGGACTAAGGACATAAACAGCATGAGAAAACATGGTCTAGGGCTGAATCTCATATCCAAGAGGATCCAGGCCTTTATCCAGCAGGAGTAGAGAGGATTCCCTCATCTTCTGGAGAAACTTCTGTAGTTCCTCTTTAGAGAAAACCTGACAGAGAAAGAGAGTTCAGATCATCACATAAACAGTTTCACTTCAAAACAACACAGTAATGTATTTACTTTCACCACCTATGGAAATTTAAAAAGAGTTAAAAAAAAATGTCATGTTTGACAATAAGATCATCTTATTGTGAAACACTATTCATGTCTACATTCACAATCATTCTCTAAAAAGGGTTTTGATGCCACACCTCATATAGCCTGTGTTGGTCAGATGCGATGATGTCAGCCAGACGCAGACTCTCCTGGTGGAGCTCAGTGCGCTGCAGTACGGTTAACAGAAGGAACGACATCATGGGCAGACACAAACGCCGCAGCAGAGCCATTTGATGAGCACGCTCAGAGTCTTCCTCAGATTCCTGCAAAAACACACAGTCATTAAATCCTTAACATCCTACACCCAAAAAGAAGAAGCCTCGAGAAGAGGCTTAGTCGACCAAAATTTTATTAGTCGCAGGAAAAAAAAAATATCCACAGGAAGTGGCAAAATCACGCAGTCTACGATGGACAGATCATTAACAGCTGGTCTATGTAATATTAGTACATCGGGCAGCACATCCAAACGCTCGACTATCATTAATCGACCTCAAATATGGCTTACCATCTCAAACATGCAAGTAGTAGCAACTTTACATGGCTGCTCGCTCTAACGTTAACCTAGAAAAATGTGCAATTGAAGAGTTTGTGCGGACTGTGTAAGCTGCGCTTACTGCATGACATGGAGGCGCCGGTGCGATCACTTGCACTTAAAATACTGCATTTTTGGTCATACAGATAAGAGTAATACATCTTTCGAATCGGTAAAGTCTAGGGCTGCACGATTAATTGTAATCGAATAGAAATCGCGATTTGGCTTATGACATCGCAAACGATGTGATTTTTAATTATATAAATATGTACACAGCGTGTTAGTGAAGAGCTGCTCTGTGATCGGTAGTAAATGATGCTCCATCTGAGAGCACTGCATTAGAAAAAGCAACACACGTCAAATATACAAACTTTCCAAACATGAGAAGCTTTTATGAACTTCGTTCCAAACAAAAGACAACATTTAATGTGTTTTTACTCCAAACTCACTTCATAACGTCAGTTGAGTGTTTGAAATAGCATTTTGATTAGCATTGGATTATAAATATACTTTATTATTATGGAAATACCCGAGAAGGCTTGAAGAAAACATATAAACCATGTATTGTTGTAGTCGTCTGTTTACTTTATTCATGTTTAATCAATCAAAGGCGTTTCTACCTTCTTTTTATTCAGTCACAGCGATAGCATGATGCCCATTGGGGATTTCCTGGAACGGCGTTTGTTTTGATCTATATTTGGAGTATTTGGAGTATCAGACATGTTTAGCGCCAAGTAAAGCTCACTGAATCCTATTCAGGGTAAAAATAGGAAAAATAATTCCTCTCTCTAAAGAACTTTGAGGGGAACATATAATCAATATGTTTTTCTCCAGCGTACATAAGTGTACAGGGGTTTTTTTTTTTTTTTTCACAGTGGATGCATAAGAGGCACGTAGTTCATATTAAATACATAGACTCCATTTTTGATTTTGCATACCTCCTGACAAAAACAAAGAAATTATTGAGATAGATTTTTATCATAATAATATAATATTTGATAATAAATCCTTAGACCTTTCTAATGATTTATAGACATACTGCTTGCATGTTAACAGGTAACCCCACATTTTGTCATACAAGTTTTAAATATTATTTTCTAATTATTATAGTTATTTATAATTAAATACTAATGCTAAATACTTTAATAATGAAAGTTATTACAACAGTAATATTTCTTATTTGGTTTAATATTTTTATTTAGCAATAATGAAAATAATAATAAAAATAATTAGTCAAAATAATATATTAGCACAAAATTTCGGGCCAAATTGTGCAGCCCTACAAACAAGCCTGGTATCGTTTAAATATATTTTTTTTATTTGTTTTATAAAATCGCATTTTAACCAGAAAAATCACAATTAGATTTTTTCTCCAAATCGTGCAGCCCTAGTAAAGTCTACTTTTATTTGTGTGCACTCACAATAACAACAAAACATGCTTTTGTAAAATAATGAAAGCAAACAGGGTGTGCTTTCTGCCGTCTCTCTCTGTGAACTTAAACGTGTCAAAAACAAAAAAACAAAACTCCATCTTAACTTGCCTCACAGACATGAAAAATATATAGAAAGCGAAGTGTCCACTTTTAAATGAACTAATTCAAATGGAAAACAAATATTCTCAGGTAATGTAATCCATATGAAACATGCATATAGGTGCGTAATGCAGAGATGCATCGTCAAATTGATCACAGTAGCCAAAAATACAGAAAACACTAATTTATCAATGAATTATTAAAATGTTAAAGCAATCTCCTTGCTGTTTTTCTCCCCGACACATTCATAATCATTACTTTTGCCGGTGCGCTGTGGCAAGCTTTATGTGAGCACTTGAGTGCTGATAGGGCTATTGCTGATAGGCATTAAAGGCTCTTTATTATGATTTATATGGTTTATTAAAAAACGTGCAATTAGTCGACTAATCGCTTAAAATGAACGACTACTAGTTGACCAGAAAAAGTTGAGGGCAGCCCTAATATGTGTATATTATATAGTAATGTTGATCAAACCTGTAAATTAACAGAGAACCTACTCACCTCTCTAACATCCACCATCCATCCTCCATCTACAAACAGGAGAACATTATAGATCCTCTCCTTCACATCCTCCGTCAGCGCTCCCAGACGCCCCTTCCAGTTCTCATACTCTATCTGGAGGAAGTAAAAAGAAAAGCCATTAAAGATAAAGGTTAGAAGTGTTCACTACAGAATAGTGGTCAGCACTGTGTGCATGTCCTGTTCTGACCTTGTACTCTTCTTCTTTCATCTCATGGGCCACCTTCTCTGTAAACTTAGCTTGAGCAGGTGCTGTGGGTTTCACTGGAGGGCAGTTCATGTGCTTGAACCACTCATTAAATGCTTCATGAGCTTCCTGCGGGGGCGGGAATAATTAAGAAAAAAGGTTTGGAATAATTAAGATTTTTTAAAAATGTTTTTAATGTCCCTTATGCTCACCGAGGCTGCATTTATTTGATCAAAAATACAGTAAAAACAGTAATTACAAAATATTATTACAAATTAACAGAAATGTTTCTATTTTAATATATTTCAAGTGTAATTCATTTCTGTGATGGCAAAGCTGAATTTTCAGCAGCCATTACTCCAGTCTCAGTGTCACATGATCCTTCAGAAATCATAAAAGATTTCTTTCAAAAATAAAAAAAAATGTATTGTATCGTTCATTACAATGACAAACAAATCAGATTTGCCCAAAGATGGTTCTTCTCACCAGATAGGCACGGATGCACAGATGCTCTCGAATAGCATTCTCCTCCTCAGCAGGAAGGGGCGTGTCCATGCCCTGCTCCTCCCACTGTCGGTAGATCTCCCGCATGGAATCTTCCGGCACTTTGGCAAAGACCATCTTGGCTGCGTCATGCTTCTTTGATGCTACAGCAATAGAAGAACATTAGATGTGAATAAATAATCAAAGCTAACTGACTAAAACTAAGACTAAACTAAGCTATTTAATTATAGTGGAATAAACTAATGTATTTTCTGGAAAATAAGTCACACCTGAATATAAGTTGCATTATAAGTTGCATTATAGTTTAAAGAAAAAAATCCCAACAGATAAGTTGCATCTTTGTATAAATCACATTATATTATTAAATTCAGAAATTACGCAAAATTCCGGTAAATAAAATGAATAATTTATAAACATAAACATTATAAAAACTATAAACACGTATTTTAGTTTCCTTCACTTTATAACAAATCCTTCAAATGTTATGGTATTAAGAACAGAAAAATAATTAAATATATACGTATACAATAAATTATAGCGGCTTTCATTCTAAACAACACATTATAAATAAAAATCAATTCTAAAATCAAAATATAAAATCAATTAGTGTATAAAATGATCAATTACAACTCAATTACATCTTAATACAATAACTTAACTGTAAAAGTCTCACCTAAGAACTTCCTCATGATGGCATTGCTCTGTTTAAGGGCTTCAGCTCGCTGGGCAGGATCAAACACCAGCCAGTCAATGACATCAATCTTCTGCTGATCCTCCTGTGTGAACAGACGAAGAGTTTTGAGTTCATTCTATTTGTAATTGGATATAGTTTTATAAATTAAAACAGTTAACAGGTAAATTGTACCACTGTAGTTGCCGTATCCAGGGCAGGGGTCAGGTCATGGTGGGCAAACTCATCTGTGTCTCTCTCTCTGATGGTCTCGACCACTGTTTTTGTGATCGCTGGCACGTCCAAACCTAAACACCACAAAGCATAAACATGTAATGTAAAGTGAAGGCCCGATATACTTCAAATCGCTAACAGTATACTGCTGCAAATGTATTTCAAACATCTTTTTACCCCTAAACGAAGAACGAAAAAGAACTTTGCTGTGATTATACCAGGGCCTTGAGTCTGTCATTATCACAAAATAAACCCCTTTCACCTTGATGCAAGACTCTTTGACCTCACCTGCTTGCGTTGCCAAGTCCAGACAGTGTTTGCGCTGCTCAGTCTCTGTGACTTCCTCCAGGAACTGAGCGTATTGTGACACGGCCATGTCAGAAGGGAGATGACTGACGTAGAACGCAATGAGATCCACTTGCTTCTCCTTCACTAACAGAGAGATGTAGGCCTTCAGGATATCTACACACACCTCCTCCTGACAGAGACAGATCAAACCAATGAGTTTGAATCAAACATTTCAACATTTTGGTAATACAAAACAGCAATACAATCTAAAACTAAAGAAAACCACGCATATGAGTACGTACCTTGAGCTGCATGCCCAAACTGCGATAAAACAGCACTAAATGTGACATGAAGCGCAACAGATGAGCTGGCAAAGATGTACTTCTTCCCAACCAATCACTGAACTCCTCCAGAAGACCTTTCAACACAAGTTCAGTGGACATTAAATTCTTTATTTTTTCCTTTGCAAAAGAAAAACTAAGATTCCTTTAACATATCTGTTCTCAAAGCGTACCATTAAGATCTCCAAGAATGACAAACTTCTGAATAACATGGTAATGCTCCTTAGTTGCATCCAGAACCCTCTGTCAACATAAAACATTTGTGCAAGATCAGAAAAGAAACTTTTCAATCTGTTTAATCTTTTAGAGATGAAACCTCATTCATTAATCCTCACTTTGGATTCTGTTGCTTGAAGCTCTTCAAAGACTTTCTCCAAAGTCCAACTGGAAAAGCCACATGATAGAATGAATCATTTAGTGGGAAAGGATATGAATTAATATGATGTACATTAGAACGTGTTTAAAGTCGTACTTGGTCTCCAGAAACTCTCTGGGCAGCTCCTCCAGCTCCTCACTGCCCAGACCAGAAGAACAGATCTCCTGCTCTACCAAAGTGTCTACCATCACTCGGAAATACGCCCAGACCGTGTCCTCCCATGACTCGCACACAGGTAACAGCTGCAGGACATGAGGACAAATTCAAATAATGACAAAATCAAGAGGAAAGAAATAGTGTAAAAATGGATGGATGACTTTTTACCTGTTTGAGGTTTCCACTAAGTGCAGCATAGATGGCTCTTTCATATCTGTTGAACTGCTCCTGAAACAGCAAAACAAAGCAGAATCTAAATCAGAATGACAAACAAATTTACTTAGACATTCACAGAAGCAGTCCATTAAAATTACAGACATTTCACCTAACTTAATTATCAATTTTTAATTTCCTGAGACTTTTATCCAGACAGACCAAGAGTTTTCAGACTTTTTAATGCTTAATAACTTAAATGTCCTAACTGAACTAAGGCCTAATCCTGGCTTAATCTGTCTGTGAAACCAGGCCTTAGTAGTTTTTTTTCAGCTCAAATTTCCTACCGACCCTCTAGCACCCCCTTGTAGAGCCCTGATCTAGAGTTTCCTCACCTCCTCTGCCATTCTCCAACAGCAAACCTTCCACACGCTCCGATGAGGATTCCCCTCTACTGGCTGAAGCTCTCCACCTCCTAAACACACACAAATCAAAAGGGTTTACTCCACCTGACCAATGAACGTCCATGTCTCGATTGTGATCACGGGATTTAAAAAAACAAAGAACTTCTAAATAATTCAATATTGATAACTAGAAAAAAAAGTAATTGCCATGCCTGTTTATTGACTGTTTTGCAATATATCTTCAAAATTTCCTGACAATTACAGGGTGTCCAAGAACGCA
Source organism: Ctenopharyngodon idella (assembly GCF_019924925.1). Taxonomy (NCBI): domain Eukaryota; kingdom Metazoa; phylum Chordata; class Actinopteri; order Cypriniformes; family Xenocyprididae; genus Ctenopharyngodon; species Ctenopharyngodon idella. Next base: position 3,397,732 of record NC_067223.1, on the reverse strand, counting down.
CAAATTATGAATCATACTACTGTTATAACATGAATGGATGCATATAGTCATATTTGAAACAATTAACAAAATTTGATCATTTACTCACACTCATGTCTTTCCAAAACCCATATGAACATCCTTGGTTTTCATGTCTCAAGCCAGCACATTTGAGCTTCCATTTACCATATTTGATGTGCTCTATGTATGTGCCTTGATCAATATTTATATGTGAAAAGCCTAAATTAAATCTGTTTATTACAAGACTCTCTAGAATACCTGATTATGAGTGATCAGTCGTAACATTTTGAGGTGTGTTATTCCCCGATAACAATCGTCATTAATAGCAATGCTGAATAACATCCCGCACGTTCGGATATCTGAAGTCTGCACGTCTTTCATGTCTCTTGTATCACACCGTAGACTCGCTTGTTTTGTTTCACAAACACAGCTTCTGCCCTCTTGTGTCTCCGTTATATTTATCAATTGTACTGAAAATGAAATTGACTTCAGTATTAATAGTACAGTTGTTTCTGTGTTCTGTGTTCATCAATATCTCGTCCCCATAATTATTTATGTGGTGAAAAGCTGTATCCCTGAGCACTTGTTCACTCGTCTTGGCTAAAAGCCGCTTGCTAGCAACTATTTTCTTCACTGAAGCTTTGTGTTTAGTGAGCTACTAAAATATTTCAACAAAAATCTATATTTTGTGCCCAATTATTTGCTTATGTGTGAAGTAACTGCGTAAGAAGCAGGATAATGTACATCCAGCTGGTTGTTATTGCAAAATAAGCCCTTTCAGGGTGATACAAGACCCCTCCGCTTCACATCAGGGTCCTGATCACCCTGTCGGGGTTTATTCTGCGATAACAACAGGCTGAATGTACATTATCCCTTCCTTATCATATAAGGTGATTGTGATTGAAATACTTGGATTAAACCACTTGATTCATATAGATTGCATTTACAATGTCTTTATGAACTTTTTGAAGCGTCAAAGTTTTGGGTAAATGGACTTTCAATGGAATCAGGTTTTATAAATATCTTCATTTGTGTTTTAAAGATTAATGAAACTCTTATGGGTTCAGAACAACTTGAAGTTGCGTAAATGATATAATTTTCCTTTTTGGATGCATTTTTTAAAACTATCCCTTTAAGTCCTATTTAACATAAAAAGGTAACATGTAGTTAAATGTTGGTTAGTAGGTGTGTGTGTTGACCTCCGTTGATGTTGGGGTCATGGTACAGTTTCCAGCCTTCCAGAGTGGCAGCACGCCAGGCCTGACCACAGCGCTTACACAGCCTCTGAGCCTACACACACACACAAAGATATATACGGTGTCATTTTCAGTATTCACTACTCTGCTTTAAAAAAAAAACTGAGAATGTCCAGGCTTGTCTGCAGTCACCACAGAATCTCAAATGTCAGCTATTTCTCTCAAAGCTCTTAAAAAATGTATTAGTTTCTTAATATATGTCATGTCATATATTTCTGGATGACTATCATAAGAGCCTCCTCTGGCTCTGTGGCCGATATGACACTTTTCTTTGCGTATTCATCTGTTGTATGCACTACTGAAATAAATCAGTGACCAAACCAAAATATTTCAAATGTGTCAAACAGAACATTACTTGTTTTGTAGTATTACAATACTCAACTACAAAACGACACAGAATCCCCATCAGACAACACACACACCTCATCAGTCATGCCGGCTCGTATGAGATTGAAGAGGTTTTTAAGCAGGCGAGAGTCGTCCTCTCGGTCCAGGTCTGCCAGTGGTCTCTTCTGTCTGATTGGAGCATCAGGATCCAGTTCTGTGACCAGCGGCCTGCTGAAACCACCGCTGGACTGATTCCTCCTCAGCTTCAGGGTATGGAGCGTGTTTTCCCTACACATGAACAATTCACCATAAATGATTTACTGGATTTTAATTTTATTTTGAATCTGAGATATTCAATAAGTAGTAATATTACTTACCAGTACACAGATTTGGCGTAGTATTCAATGTTATCAGAGAAGTCTCCTATCTCATCTTTGGCTATACTCTCCAACCAATCCACCACCAGCTAAATAAACACACCAGATATTGAGTAGAGGTGTTTTTCCACACAGAAACCCTCAGAATGGGTGTAAATGGATGCGTGTGTACCTGGCTCTGTCGCACCATACTGTCCTTTTGGAAGAACTGCTCCATTACTGCCTTCTCACTCTCACTGGGCATCTACAGAGAAAACACAACCACAAGTTCACAAGCAGTGCCCCCCAAAAATATTCAAGTCGCTATTAATGTTTGAATGTCACTGCAATGGATACAAAATATCACACCAAGTGGCATCTGCAAAAAAAGTGATGCTACTTGGTGACATAAAGAAAGTTTCTCAACACGTTTTGTCTTCATTTTGGACAGTATATCATTGTTTTATCATTTACAACCTAGATGTGCCATCTTAGGGTTTAATATTTTGAAATATTATGCAATGACACTCAATTTTTAAATGTGGCTCCAAAAACCTTTTGGCACCACTGTACATATCCTGTAGAGCAGGCCAGTGTAACACACAAGCACTTACAGTTATATCCATCATGATGTCTTCTTCCAAAACTGTCTGGACTCGGTCTCTGGTTTAAGAGAATTATAACAATATGTAAGCAAGCAAGTAATACTTTTATTCACATATACATTATCATACAAAAGTTTCTGGGTCGGTAAGATTTTCTTTGTTCGTTCTTGAAAGACAAGTAATGTTCACCAAGGTCGCATTTATTTAATCAAAAATACACTAAAATTGTGAAATATAATACATTTTTAAATAACTGTTTTCTATTTGAATATATATATATATTTTAGAGGGATAGTTCACCCAAAAATGAAAATTTCTTTGTTCTGTTGAACACAAAGGAAGATACTTTGAAGAATGTGGGAAACCGAAACTTTCTTCAAAATATGAGCTTTTTTCAAATATTGTGTTCAACAGAACAAATAAATTTATACAGGTTTGGAACAACCAGAGGGTGAATAAATGATGACAGAATTTTAATTTTTGGGTGAACTAACCCTTTAAAATGTAATTTATTCTTGTGATGCAAAGCTGAATTTTCAGCATTACTCCAGGCTTCAGTGTCACATGATCCTTCAGAAATCATTCTAATATGCCGATTTGCTGCTCAAGAAACATTTATTATTATTATCAATGTTGAAAACAGTTGTGTTGCTTAATATTTTTGTGGAAACTGTGATTTTTTTTTTTTTCAAAATTCAAAAGAAGAGCATTTATTTGAAATTGAAAACTTTTGTCACAATATAAATTTCTTTACTGTCACTTTTAAATCAACTTAATGCACCCTTAATGAATAAAAATAATTTCTTCAAGAAAAAAAAAAAATCTTACTGACGTCAACAGTAGTGTAAGTCATGTATGAATGTATGAGTGTGTTGTACCTGTATAGGGAGGTGATGAGTCTCCAGGTCACCATCTCTTGCTGCAGCAACCAGGTAATGCTGACCGTCTTGGAGGATTTCTGCTGACCAGGGGCCGAACGGAGAACCAATTTCTGCAACATACTGACCTACAATACAGGTGAAGTCTCAGTAAGGTTTTGTTTAGCTTGCCATGCCAACATTTAAATAATTATTGTTTAAAAAAAAATATATTGCTGATTAATGAAATTATGATTTTAAAATTCCCTGTCTATGCACTACTGAGTGTGTACCTTGTCCTGACAGAGAACCTCATACTCCTCTAACAGATCAAACACGGCTGTGGACGCATGACGCAAATATGACTGCAGAAATTCAGGAAACAAACTGAGAGATGCTGGGAGAAAAAAGGGAGAGAGAGTGAGATGTAAATCAACTTATTTAAATAAACTGATCACTTCATTTGTGAAGGTTTTTATGAATATTCACCAGCCTCTCCGGGATCGTCTTCCTTTAGCATGAGAGCGCTCATGCTGACATCATCAGTGAAGCTTGTGTCCACCAGCCCAGACAGAGGAGACGGGTAAAGACTGTTCGTCCAATCACTGTCATCCATGTTCTGAAGTGTCAACAAACAAGAACCAGGTAAAAGAGTTACCACTGAAACCATACAAGCAAAATATATGTAGTCAGGATGAATAAAGGCGGTTGTGTTCATATGAATTGTGGTCACTCACTATGCTCAGACTGCCTTTGGTACGGGGTGTGTTTACAAAGCGAGGAGTTCTGCTTCCTGTCCCGAGGATGGCCGACACATCTGGGTTCCTGAGGGCACTTCTTGGGGTGACTGTACACAATATAAAAAAAATCTGCACATCAACACAGATCACTAAACATAAAACTTGCAAGAGAACATTAAACAGACTTTGAGGAAAAAATTCCCCAATTTACAAAAAATAAATAAATTAAAAAAACTGCCCCTAACATTCGATTCTGATTGGAAACTCACAACTCTTTTACTGTGGTGCTGTATAGTGTAAACACTGCTTACTCACATGTCTGTTTAAGGAGAGATCCAGGTGTTTGGCGCGGTATGGTTCTAGCAGGGGTAGTGCTGGTTCCAGGACTGTCATCCTGTGCCAGTGGGACTGAACACACAGTCAAGGAAAAGAAAAACCTACATGTTTAGAGCATATTTCCAGTGCATATAAAGGAGATATGGATAGTGTTTAACATTATGTCTATTTCATGAAGTGTCTGACCATTGTACTTAAACTATCAGATGAGAACAAAAACCTGAACTGTTGAGTTGGGCTGGATAATGACACCATTATTGTCTTCTGTAAATAAATGACTTATGGTATTTGGTCTCGGTAAGGATACATGCAACTTTTTTGTGTGAACTCTTTCTGCGGGCAGCCCGGGTCACCTCAGTGTCCCGAACCACTGGACTCAACCAGGTCTGATTCCTGCACAGAATACAGATACACCATCATTACATGTAAACCATTATAACATGTTACTATGCATAGTTAGCTGCGTTATGTCACATGTTCACAAATACAGTTGAACACAGATTGTCTCAAGACTATTGCATTAAACGGTATTAACGAATCATACAAAAACAGAACTAAAATGACTTAACCAAACCCAAACAAACTCAAACTTCAAGTAAAACATAATCAAATAGCAAATAGCTAAAAACTCATTATGAAAGAAGTGTCAAAACAAAAACAGCTAACTGTTAACTATTACTCTTTTGCTAAACGTAAATTTTTGTGATCCGAAAGGCTGTATTTACATAAAAATAACATTACACATGTTATCTTTTCAAAACAATAGATAATAAAAAAGATACCATTTTCTTTTCTGTCATGTGTGTTATGAATGTTTATATTCACAGTGTGTAAATGACATGTGGAGTCGTTCTCTCAACAATAATTAAAATTGGGGCAACACACGAACCAGACATAATAGCCAAAATAATCGGATAACATTTAAACATGAATAATGTCATAATAAAATGTAATATTTACCAGTCCATAATGTTTTAAGTTCACGATTGCTAGCCAATGATGCTAGCGCACTTAATTTTGCGCCTCCACTTCTGAGGTTCGTTCTTCTTCTGAGCTGTGTATTTTATTGTGCTCATCGCACTGCCCCCTACTGGAGCGGAGGAATGAGTAATTACAAAACTATCACCGTCTGTCTGGTACTGCCACCTACTGGCCTCAGAAGGAATTACATGCATAGCAATATGTCTTTCTATTTGTTCAATTAAGTCACGTAATCTTTTGAAATTTATAACCTATTGCATTATCGGGATAACATTTAATCTTGGCCTGATTATATTGCACTAAGATTGGTCTGTCTTTTCAAAAAATATTTTCACCCTAATCCAATCCAATATGTATCCATTACATTAGTGGCACATGACATATTTATGATGGGATTATTTTTTAATTTATAAAATAAATTGAAATGTCACGTCTCATAAGTGGTATTCGGTGGCTATTTATCGGATTCTCCGTACAAATATCACATACTTATTAATGCCTATATTAATGCCAAGTAATTATTTCTCGTATTAGTACTATACTTTAGGGATAATCAGGCCTAGCTGTCACACCTTGTATTTCAGTGAATATTTTTTAAGGTAGTGTTTTTGTTTTTTAAGTCAATTTCTATATAGACACATAGCCTACCTTAAAGACTTGGCTACAAAACAACTGAACAGCACTGTTATATTCCACTGACCCAATAGGCTAATGGAGCATGCTGTCACCTGACAATTAAAATTATAAGCATTTCAGCTACATTTAACCAGCAAAAAGCGGCTAAATGATAAAGGCAATGGCAAACCAATCGTCTGTGTAAATGTATGGTTTGCCAGAAGAAGTAGCTAACAGTATTTTCTTCCCTAGCACAGCTAAAGTCAGCAAGACCAAAGAATTTCAGGTTGTAAGAGGAAGTTCAGTAGCAGCACTCCTCTGTGTGATCTAAAACTTGAAAAGAAGCAGAGCATGACACACAACAAAAAAAATATGTCTCATACAGAAAGGATTGTGAGTTTGCAAAGTCCACAGCTCAGTTCCACCGGAATGCTGTTGTGAGATCTAAAGCAGTCTGTTCCACCAAGACACTGACATTTACTGATGTTTTAAGAGGAATATATACCTCAACATACAGTATATATACTATCGGTAACACTTTACATTAAGGTTGCCTTTGTAAAGGGTTTATAAAGGTGTTTGTTAATGACTAAAAAGTAATTTACAAATGCATTATAAATCATTGATAAGCAGTTATAACTGCATGAATAAAAAAGGACTTTAATGCAATACCTGCCAAATAGTGAGCCATTTTTAACTCACATGTTATAAATGCTTAATAAATGTATTTATTCACACTCATTTAACTCAAAACCAGATTCCTGATTTATTTCATGATGCAGCAAAAAATACTACTATAGTGAGACCGAAGGGTGTTGTATTTGTGGTTTTCCCATTAATACCTATCTCATGACTGCCACTTTCTTATTACAGTATGTCGCTTACCAGAATTGTCTTGCCCATTATACTTTGCAAAAAGGTCATAATGCCTATCCACAGCAGTGTATAAAACTGATTTCTTGTTACCAAGATGAAATTCGAACTTTATTTTGAAAATAAAGACAAAGAGCACAACCATAACTTGATGAGATATTAGTAATTTAATTAAAATGAAAATAAAAATTTAATTCCAGTATTAGCTACTTGTAGGGGTGTAACAATATATTGTGTCACCGAAAAACAAAAATGCAACAATCTGTATCATGGATAGTAACTATATGTATATTGTGTATATTTCACCCAAAATGAAAAATTACTGTGTGAGAAAAATTCAAGTTTACAGAGTTTTAGTGTCATTCCTACATTAAACTACTATATATAATGTTGAATATGTATAATGAGGGAATGATGTGCAATGAGGGAATATTTGTGAGTCCTGATAATGCTAAATGTCTTATGTTATCCGTAAATATTTATGTATTTTCAGCTTCAGAACAATGAATATTTTTATTCTGGTGTCACCATTGTCCTTGTGCACTGGGTTACCAGCACCAAGTCCTAGCCTATTCATTTCCACCTCCACTGTAATACCAGATTTAGCATTTTAATCAACAGTTAATTTTTTTGTTAACCTTTTACCTTATGTCTTGGAGTATTGCAATAATATTGTATCGTGAGTTTAGCATCATGATATATATCGAATCGTGACATGAGGGTATTGTTACACCTGTAAACCTATAGTGGACATATCTGAACCATTTATTCATGAGTTACAAACATTAATAGCCTATTGTTAAAGTGAACCTCAATGTAAAGTGAACACATGTGAACCATTTATTTATTAATTATTAATACGCACAGAGAAGATAGTATTTTTTTCTGATGAAATATTGGTAACACTTTAGTATGGTGAACAATTCTCACTTTTAACTAGTTGCTTATTAGCTTGCATATTGGCTGTTTATTAATACTTATAAAGCACATATTAATGCCTTATTCTGCATGACCATATTCTACACCCCTTAATCCTACCCAATACCTTAACTTAAATGCTTCAACAACTATCTTACTAACTATTAATAAGCAGTAAATTAGGAGCTTATTGAGGCAAAAGTCATAGTTAATAGTGAATATCTATCTGTTCCCCATAAAGTGTTACCAAAATATTTTATTTTTGATGCATTGTATCAGTAAACACAACTTTAAACTTGAAACAAAAAAGATTAAACTTTTCTTTTACAGCACATTGGAAAAATTACTGAGCGTGACTTAAGAGCAAAAGGTGCAAAAGCAAACATCTATCATGGTATAGGGGTGCATCAGTGTAAGAGGCATGGGTGACTTGCATATGTGTGAAGTAATCATTGACATGGAGGCATATATTGGGATTGTAAAGACATGTACTGCCATCAAGATGACATCTTTCCTGGGAAGCAAGACGATGCAGGTCTCGTTCAGCATGTGCTACATCAGAGTGGTTTCTTAGACACTACATCGTAGAAGGGATGTGCTTGACTGCCTGCCTGCACTCCATCTGTCTCTTATTGAAAATGTATGGCCCATCATGAAAAGGAGAATCAGACAATGATGACCACAGACTGTTGAGCAGCTGTTTTGTATCAGGCAAGATTTGGCAAAAAATTCACTTGCAAAACATTAAAAATTAGTATCCTCAGTTAAAAAGTGTAATTGAAAGGAAAGGTGATGTGACACAGTGGTAAACATGCCTCTGTCCCAACTCTTTTGGAGTGTGTTGCAGCCATCAAAATTGAAATGTGTTTATATTTACAAAATACACTTAAATTGGTCAGTGAAAACATAGAAAATATTTTCTTTGTACCTTTGTTAAATAAAGATTAAAGAGAATGAACAAACAACAGATTCTTGATTTGGCATGAATCTAGAGGCTGAGAGTGAAGAAGTGTAGCGTCGCTCACTGCCAGGCTATGCCCAGTGTGACCCAGAGACTGAGGAAACTGTTCTTTCATTGAAAATTTGGGTACAGAAAATATCGAAAATTTTGGAACAGAAATAAACTTTTAATTAGAACAAAAGATTCTCTGCCTAGCCCTCCTCTGATGGAAGGAGTCCTCCTGATTCAGAGCAGCTCCCTCCATCTCTGGGTCGCCTGTCTCAGGGCCACTTTGACAGACGTTTGGAGGGTTTAGCGGCGACCTGAGGAACGGGCTGTGTCGCCTTCCTGCGGGTTGCTCAACTTTGCAGTCGGGATGTTGTTTCTGGCAGCGCCGGAGCAAGTGTAGAAGCTGCAGGGGGACTCCCTTGGTGACAAGCAGACTGAGGGCCAGCCTGATGGCAGTCGTATCATGCAGGGGCAAGATGTGTTTAATGGTCTGTCTGCTTTTGGACTTCCAAGAACTGCTGGGCATAGTCCTCGACAGTGTTGCTGAAGAGGCCGCCATGCGAGATGGGGGTGTCTTCATCCCCCATCTCAGCAAGGTTCAACCAGAGATGGCGCTGCTGGACCACCAAGGTGGACATCATCTGGACGAGGGCCTGCACCATGACCTTGGTCACCCGGAGAGCAAAGTCGGTCACCGTACAGAGTTTCTGCATCAACCCCAGCTCAGAACTACCCTTGTGCAGTTCTTTAAATGATGGTAGTGAGAGTGGAGGAGGCCATCAAGTGGCTTCAGGCAAAGGTGCCTTCCATGACTTCTGGATCTCCTCATGCACCTCTGGGGCAGCACATGGCTGTGAACCATGCCCCACACCCAGGAACCAATCATTCAACCGAGAGCGTTCAGGGCAAGGCGGAGGGTTCCACTCAAGCATGATGCCCGTGGCAGCACAGGAATGCATGCCTGTCAACTCTGAATCCGACTCAGCATGAGCGACCATCCCAGAGGGGCACAGATCAGCTTCGTCTTCATCCATTGAGAACAATAGCCCACTTGCTGATGCAGCTATCGACATCTGGTCCTCAGCTGTACCCCCGAAAGACAACCGGGCTGTGTAATAGCAGAGGGGACTCTAGCCATCATGTGGTTGGAAAGTCCCCATGATCATATTCTTGCAATGAGGACATGACACTTCCATGAACGCCGTCTCAGCATGCTTGCGACCCAGACTTATACAGCGATCGTGGTCAACAGACGAGGCCAGGAAATGACCAAATCCAGAAACACATGAACAGAAAGGCATCTTTAAAAAGAAAGAAAGGCTTTTTGGGGAACTTGCTCTTTTGGGGAAAACTGCTCTTTAAGGCTAAAGCGCCCAGGGGGGAATTGCTGCACTTATCTGTGCAAAGACTGTGGCGAAACTGTGGTTGACAGTTGAGGTTTGGATTTAAAGGTTCTAAGGCTAATTAGCGATTGATTTATTATTGTAGTCTACCTGACAGTGTCAAGTCTTATCAAAGACTATAAATGCTTGGCTACTACTTATGTCAATGTCTTTTATGCAGCAGCAAAAGAATGGACTATTTTATCCTTTGCATAGCCTAATGTTTTGTTCGTCGTCCTGTGTACATCTTATAATGCACGTTTTTGCATTATGTCACTATTTTAATTTGTGTCGGTGTAGCAATGTCAGACAAGTCTTTGGAGTTGCATTTTAAGTTAAAATAGTTAAGCTTTTCTAAAGGGTCCAGTTTCACTCCGTTCCTTTCTGTTTGACTTGAAACGCGTCGTCCTATTCGTGAACAAACCGTTGTTTTCAGTGAATCAGTTGAACCGATTCAAAGAACCAATAATAGATGTAAATTAATTTTTGTATTGTTTAACGTCAAATATTTAGGTTTGAGTTAAACTTTATGCTTTTATTAGCTGAATTGTGGCTGCAACAAACTGAACGTGGACACATACAAAAACAGCCTTAAAAATAAAACATAACTGAAAGAAACAGCAATATACTGTATGTATAATTTTATTGGAATGGTAGAATGTCAGGGACGATGTGACGATGTAATTACATGATGTAAAACAAGTTCTGAATTACGTTCTTTTAAATTAAGTTTATTAGTTAAAATTTCCTTTAATTGTGTTTGTGTAATTAAATGTTCCTTTAAAAGTGTGCTCTTTGTACACTCTGTAAAACATTAATTGGCAAAATGACTAGCATCATCATATTGATGTTCAATATGTTAACAAAAGCTTGGTTGAATTTTCTTCACAAGCCCTTCCCCACCTCTTTCTCTTTCTTGCGTAAGTACCTGGATGACGATGGAGACTGGATGGTGGAGATACAGCGAGGCAAGAGGGACATCACTGCTAGTGACATGCAGGCCATCCTGGACCTTCACAACAAACTTCAAGGCCAGTCTACCCAAGGGCTTTAAATGTGGAATAAGTGGTAAAACGTCTGTACTCTACTAAAAATTATAATGTATGGCGAATAACGTGTATTAGGAATAATTATCCACTTAAATTGTGCTTTGGTTTAGTTGATAGTGTACACAATACAACGTTGCAATCTATTTTGCATTAATTTGTTTTTGTATCAGCTGTTATCTTTTTGACTTTGGTATTGCACAGAAATGTGCCATGACTGTGTTTCATTATAAACAAAACTACATTTTGGATTTCATTCAGCTTTATTAATTTTTTTTTTATTGGTGTGTTTTTAATAATTGTTTGTCGTTTTTTGGCATCCTAGGGTGTGGCCTGTGTCCCACCCACCACGACCTTACAGGACACACCCTAGTCCTAACTCCAAGAGCTCACTTGGGGTGAACTGACAGCTCTGCCAAAATATCCAACTGGCCAAGGTGTATAATGCGCAGAGTGCGCTCTTGGTCCATTGCTAGGTGTCCCGCACATCGTTCAATGCCACAACTTCCCTGTTTCCCTGACCTGAAAGGGCAGCTTTTCCCTAATTGTACAGGTGGTTAGGGGTTTTCTGGATGTAGACTACAACAGACTGCGCTTTTGGCACGTAGCTGGTCAGTTCCGCCCAGAGTGCTGCACCAGAGCTAGGAACCAATACGACAAAAAGGCCAATTCACCACAGATTTTGTATTTTAAAATAATTATATAAGGGCATTAGTTTTGCTTTGTCATTTGAAAATGTGTTTGATTGTGTTTCCTTTTAAATTTAAGTATTTCAGATTTAATTTAGCTTTTTTAAAACAAACAAAAAAAAAGTTTTTTTTTTTTTTTTTTTTTTTTTTGGCAACCTAGGGTGTGGCCTGTGTCCCACCCACCACGACCTTACAGGACACACCCTAGTCCTAACTCCAAGAGCTCACTTGGGGTGAACTGACAGCTCTGCCAAAATATCCAACTGGCCAAGGTGTATAATGCGCAGAGTGCGCTCTTGGTCCATTGCTAGGTGTCCCGCACATCGTACAATGCCACAACTTCCCTGTTTCCCTGACCTGAAAGGGCAGCTTTTCCCTAATTGTACAGGTGGTTAAGGGTTTTCTGGATGCAGACTACAACAGACTGCGCTTTTGGCACGTAGCTGGTCAGTTCCGCCCAGAGTGCTGCACCAGAGCTAGGAACCAATACGACAAAAAGGCCAATTCACCACAGATTTTGTATTTTAAAATAATTATATAAGGGCATTAGTTTTGCTTTGTCATTTGAAAATGTGTTTGATTGTGTTTCCTTTTAAATTTAAGTATTTCAGATTTAATTTAGCTTTTTTAAAACAAACAAAAAAAAAGTTTTTTTTTTTTTTTTTTTTTTTTTGGCAACCTAGGGTGCGGCCTGTGTCCCACCCACCACGACCTTACAGGACACACCCTAGTCCTAACTCCAAGAGCTCACTTGGGGTGAACTGACAGCTTTGCTAAAATATGAATGAATGCATTTATGTAGCACTTTCATATGTACTACTGTACACCCAAAGCGCTTTACAATCATATCAGGGGTCTCTCCTCATCCACCACCAGTGTGCAGCATCCACTTGGATGATGTGACGGCAGCCACATTACAACGGCACCAGTGCCCTCACCACACACCAGCTGTAGGTGGAGAGGAGAGAGAGTGATAGAGCCAATGCAAAGGATGGGGATTATTAGGAGGCCATGACTGGTAAGGGCCAATGGAGGGAATTTGGCCAGGACACCGAGGTTACACCCCTACTCTTCACAAAAAGTGCCATGGGATTTTTAATGACCACAGAGAGTCAGGACCTCGGTTTAACGTCTCATCCGAAGGACGGTGCTTGTTACAGTACAGTGTCACTGTCAATATACTGGGGCATTAGGAACCACACAGACCACAGGGTGAGCACCTCCTGCTGGCCTCACTAACACCTCTTCCAACAGCAACCTAGTTTTCCCAGGAGGTCTCCCATCCAGGTACTAACCAGGCTCTGCCCTGCTTAGCTTCAGTAAGCAACAAGTCTTGGGCTACAGGGTGATATGGCTGCTGGCCAATGTGTATAATGCCCAGAGTGCGCTCTTGGTCCATTGCTAGGTGTCCCGCACATCGTTCAGTCCCACAACTTCCCTACTTCCCTGACCTGAAAGGGTAGCTTTTCCCTAATTGTACAGGTGGTTAAGGGTTTTCTGGATGCAGACTACAACAGACTGCGCTATTGGCACGTAGCTGGTCAGTCCCGCCCAGAGTGCTGCACAAGAGCTAGGAACCAATATGACAAAAAGGCCAATTCACCACAGATTTGGTATTTTAAAATAATTATATATGTGCATTAGTTTTGCTATGTCATTTGAAAATGTGTTTGACTGTGTTTCATTATAAATGTAACTATATTTCGAATTTCATTTAGCTTTTTTTAAATAATCGTCTGTCATTTTTTTTGGCAACCTAGGGTGCGGCCTGTGTCCCACCCACCACGACCTTACAGGACACACCCTAGTCCTAACTCTAAGTGCTCACTTTGGGTGAACTGACAGCTTTGCCAAAATATCCAACTGGCCAAAGTGTGTAATGCGCAGAGTGCGCTCTTGGTCCATTGCTAGGTGTCCCGCACATCGTACAATGCCACAACTTCCCTGTTTCCCTGACCTGAAAGGGCAGCTTTTCCCTAATTGTACAGGTGGTTAAGGGTTTTCTGGATGCAGACTACAACAGACTGCGCTTTTGGCACGTAGCTGGTCAGTTCCGCCCAGAGTGCTGCACCAGAGCTAGGAACCAATACGACGAAAAGGCCAATTCACCACAGATTTTGTATTTTAAAATAATTATATATTGGCATTAGTTTTGCTTTGTCATTTGAAAATGTGTTTGATTGTGTTTCCTTTTAAATGTAAGTATTTCAGATTTCATTTAGCTTCTTTAAAACAAACAAAAAAAAAGTTTGTCGTTTTTTTTTTTTTTTTTTGGCAACCTAGGGTGTGGCCTGTGTCCCACCCACCACGACCTTACAGGACACACCCTAGTCCTAACTCCAAGAGCTCACTTGGGGTGAACTGACAGCTTTGCTAAAATATGAATGAATGAGGCATTTATATAGCACTTTCATATGTACTACTGTACACCCAAAGCGTTTTACAATCATATCAGGGGTCTCTCCTGATCCACCACCAGTGTGCAGCATCCACTTGGATGATGTGACGGCAGCCACAGTACAACGGCACCAGTGCCCTCACCACACACCAGCTGTAGGTGGAGAGGAGAGAGAGTGATAGAGCCAATGCAATGGATGGGGATTATTAGGAGGCCATGACTGGTAAGGGCCAATGGAGGGAATTTGGCCAGGACACCAAGGTTACACCCCTACTCTTTATGAGAAGTGCCATGGGATTTTTAATGACCACAGAGAGTCAGGACCTCGTTTTAACATCTCATCCGAAGGACGGTGCTTGTTACAGTACAGTGTTCCTGTCACTATACTGGGGCATTAGGAACCACACAGACCACAGGGTGAGCACCCCCTGCTGGCCTCACTAACACCTCTTCCAACAGCAACCTAGTTTTCCCAGGAGGTCTCCCATCCAGGTACTAACCAGGCTCAGCCCTGCTTAGCTTCAGTGGGGAACCAGTCTTGGGCTACAGGGTGATATGGCTGCTGGCCAAGGTGTATAATGCCCAGAGTGCGCTCTTGGTCCATTGCTAGGTGTCCCGCACATCATTCAGTGCCACAACTTCCCTATTTCCCTGACCTGAAAGGGCAGCTTTTCCCTAATTGTACAGGTGGTTAAGGGTTTTCTGGATGCAGACTACAACAGACTGCGCTATTGGCACGTAGCTGGTCAGTCCCGCCCAGAGTGCTGCACAAGAGCTAGGAACCAATATGACAAAAAGGCCAATTCACCACAGATTTGGTATTTTAAAATAATTATATATGTGCATTAGTTTTGCTATGTCATTTGAAAATGTGTTTGACTGTGTTTCATTATAAATGTAACTATATTTCGAATTTCATTTAGCTTTTTTTAAATAATCGTCTGTCATTTTTTTTGGCAACCTAGGGTGCGGCCTGTGTCCCACCCACCACGACCTTACAGGACACACCCTAGTCCTAACTCTAAGTGCTCACTTTGGGTGAACTGACAGCTTTGCCAAAATATCCAACTGGCCAAAGTGTGTAATGCGCAGAGTGCGCTCTTGGTCCATTGCTAGGTGTCCCGCACATCGTACAATGCCACAACTTCCCTGTTTCCCTGACCTGAAAGGGCAGCTTTTCCCTAATTGTACAGGTGGTTAAGGGTTTTCTGGATGCAGACTACAACAGACTGCGCTTTTGGCACGTAGCTGGTCAGTTCCGCCCAGAGTGCTGCACCAGAGCTAGGAACCAATACGACGAAAAGGCCAATTCACCACAGATTTTGTATTTTAAAATAATTATATATGGGCATTAGTTTTGCTTTGTCATTTGAAAATGTGTTTGATTGTGTTTCCTTTTAAATGTAAGTATTTCAGATTTCATTTAGCTTTTTTAAAACAAACAAAAAAAAAGTTTGTCGTTTTTTTTTTTTTTTTTGGCAACCTAGGGTGTGGCCTGTGTCCCACCCACCACGACCTTACAGGACACACCCTAGTCCTAACTCCAAGAGCTCACTTGGGGTGAACTGACAGCTTTGCTAAAATATGAATGAATGAGGCATTTATATAGCACTTTCATATGTACTACTGTACACCCAAAGCGTTTTACAATCATATCAGGGGTCTCTCCTGATCCACCACCAGTGTGCAGCATCCACTTGGATGATGTGACGGCAGCCACAGTACAACGGCACCAGTGCCCTCACCACACACCAGCTGTAGGTGGAGAGGAGAGAGAGTGATAGAGCCAATGCAATGGATGGGGATTATTAGGAGGCCATGACTGGTAAGGGCCAATGGAGGGAATTTGGCCAGGACACCAAGGTTACACCCCTACTCTTTATGAGAAGTGCCATGGGATTTTTAATGACCACAGAGAGTCAGGACCTCGTTTTAACATCTCATCCGAAGGACGGTGCTTGTTACAGTACAGTGTTCCTGTCACTATACTGGGGCATTAGGAACCACACAGACCACAGGGTGAGCACCCCCTGCTGGCCTCACTAACACCTCTTCCAACAGCAACCTAGTTTTCCCAGGAGGTCTCCCATCCAGGTACTAACCAGGCTCAGCCCTGCTTAGCTTCAGTGGGGAACCAGTCTTGGGCTACAGGGTGATATGGCTGCTGGCCAAGGTGTATAATGCCCAGAGTGCGCTCTTGGTCCATTGCTAGGTGTCCCGCACATCATTCAGTGCCACAACTTCCCTATTTCCCTGACCTGAAAGGGCAGCTTTTCCCTAATTGTACAGGTGGTTAAGGGTTTTCTGGATGCAGACTACAACAGCCTGCGATATTGGCACGTAGCTGGTCAGTCCCGCCCAGAGAGCTGCACCAGAGCTAGGAACCAACACGACGAAAAGGCCAATTCACCACAGATTTGGTATTTTAAAATAATTATATCTGGACATTAGTTTTGCTTTGTCATTTGAAAATGTGTTTGACTGTGTTTCATTATAAATGTAACTATAGTTCGAATTTCAATTAGCTTTTTTTAAATAATTGTTTGTTGTTTTTTTGGCAACCTAGGGTGTGGCCTGTGTCCCACCCACCACGACCTTACAGGACACACCCTAGTCCTAACTGCAAGTGCTCACGTGGGGTGAACTGACAGCTTTGACAGCTAAAAGGTGCAAATTTCTGAACAAAAAAGTTACATAGTGCACCTTTAACTACAACTTATCTGACAATTTATATGTAGTGTACCTTTAACAACAACTTATCTCATAACATACATGTAGTGTACCTTTAACTACAACTTATCCGACAACTTATACGTAGTGTACCTCTAACTACAACTTATCTCACAACATACATAGAGTACCTTTAACTACAACTTATCCAACAACTTACACGTAGTGTATCTTTAACTACAACTTATCTCATAACATACATAGAGTACCTTTAACTACAACTTATCTGACAACTTACACGTAGTGCACCTTTAACTATAACTTATCTGACAACTTACACGGAGCGTACCTTTAACTATAACTTATCTGACAACTTACATGTAGTGTACCTTTAACTACAACTTATCTCATAACATACATAGAGTACCTTTAACTACAACTTATCTGACAACTTACATGTAGTGTACCTTTAACTATTACTTATCTGACAACTTACACGGAGTGTACCTTTAACTACAACTTATCTCACAACATACATAGAGTACCTTTAACTACAACTTATCCGACAACTTACACGTAGTGCACCTTTAACTACAACTTATCTGACAACTTACACGTAGTGTACCTTTAACTACAACTTATCTCATAACATACATAGAGTACCTGTAACTACAACTTATCTGACAACTTACACGGAGTGTACCTTTAACTACAACTTATCTGACAACTTACACGTAGTGTACCTTTAACTACAACTTATCTCATAACATACATAGAGTACCTGTAACTACAACTTATCCGACAACTTACAAGGAGTGTACCTTTAACTACAACTTATCTCATAACATACATAGAGTACCTTTAACTACAACTTATCTGACAACTTACACGGAGTGTACCTTTAACTACAACTTATCTGACAACTTACAAGGAGTGTACCTTTAACTACAACTTATCTCATAACATACATAGAGTACCTGTAACTACAACTTATCTGACAACTTACACGGAGTGTACCTTTAACTACAACTTATCTGACAACTTACACGTAGTGTACCTTTAACTACAACTTATCTCATAACATACATAGAGTACCTGTAACTACAACTTATCCGACAACTTACACGTAGTGTACCTTTAACTATAACTTATCTCATAACATACATAGAGTACCTTTAACTACAACTTATCTGACAACTTACACGGAGTGTACCTTTAACTACAACTTATCTGACAACTTACACGTAGTGTACCTTTAACTACAACTTATCTCATAACATACATAGAGTACCTTTAACTACAACTTATCTGACAACTTACACGGAGTGTACCTTTAACTATAACTTATCTCATAACATACATAGAGTATCTTTAACTACAACTTATCTGACAACTTACAAGGAGTGTACCTTTAACTACAACTTATCTCACAACATACATAGAGTACCTTTAACTACAACTTATCCGACAACTTACACGTAGTGCACCTTTAACTACAACTTATCTGACAACTTACACGTAGTGTACCTTTAACTACAACTTATCTCATAACATACATAGAGTACCTGTAACTACAACTTATCTGACAACTTACACGGAGTGTACCTTTAACTACAACTTATCTGACAACTTACACGTAGTGTACCTTTAACTACAACTTATCTCATAACATACATAGAGTACCTTTAACTACAACTTATCTGACAACTTACACGGAGTGTACCTTTAACTATAACTTATCTCATAACATACATAGAGTACCTTTAACTACAACTTATCTGACAACTTACAAGGAGTGTACCTTTAACTACAACTTATCTCACAACATACATAGAGTACCTTTAACTACAACTTATCCGACAACTTACACATAGTGTACCTTTAACTACAACTTATCTCATAACATACATAGAGTACCTTTAACTACAACTTATCTGACAACTTACACGTAGTGCACCTTTAACTATAACTTATCTGACAACTTACACGGAGTGTACCTTTAACTACAACTTATCTCATAACATACATAGAGTACCTTTAACTACAACTTATCTGACAACATACACATAGTGCACCTTTAACTATAACTTATCTGACAACTTACATGTAGTGTACCTTTAACTATTACTTATCTGACAACTTACACGGAGTGTACCTTTAACTATTACTTATCTGACAACTTACACGGAGTGTACCTTTAACTACAACTTATCTCACAACATACATAGAGTACCTTTAACTACAACTTATCTGACAACATACACATAGTGCACCTTTAACTATAACTTATCTGACAACTTACATGTAGTGTACCTTTAACTATTACTTATCTGACAACTTACACGGAGTGTACCTTTAACTATTACTTATCTGACAACTTACATGTAGTGTACCTTTAACTACAACTTATCTGACAACTTACATGTAGTGTACCTTTAACTATTACTTATCTGACAACTTACACGGAGTGTACCTTTAACTACAACTTATCTCACAACATACATAGAGTACCTTTAACTACAACTTATCTGACAACTTACACGGAGTGTACCTTTAACTACAACTTATCTGACAACTTATTTGTCAAATCCTACTTGTTGGTGACTCTTCTGGCATCTGTTATAGTCTCATGCCTGCTTGTCTTGTTATTGTAGAGATATTATTTCGCACTTTCCACTTGCCTGAAGCCCTCGTTGTGCAAATCTGTGTGGCCAAGAAATCTAAATTCCAGTATGTCATAACGGTTGAAGAAAATAAAAAATATGTGCACAAAACGCAAGTTATAAGCACTTGTGAAAGTGATCCACAAATACACAACGCCGAGAAACAGCCTCCAAATGAAACAGCGAAACATTCTAAGCGTCTTCTTTATAAAGGCTTTATGCTGTGACGTCACATAGAAACAGGCCCCGCCTACAACTGGCGACAGAAACCATTAGCTCCTCCCCTGAGTGCGCTGGCTGTATACAGTTCTCCGTGTTTATCTCCTCGCTGGATCATATTTGGGTAAGAAATTGGTACTAAAGTTATTCAAGCAAGAGCAGTGAGTGATTTTATGTTTTTGATTATCATTATCAGAATAGACAGCAGCATGCTACCTATCAGTGCTGTGTTTCCCCCAAAAAGGCATTATTTAAGCTCACAATACTTTTGAGAAACGCAGCCAAGGATGTGTTACAACATTATATTTACATTTTTTCTGTGTGCGTTTAAACTAATATGTCTTTAAAACGCATGAAAATAATACAAACTTTCATGAGTAGCCAATTCGCCACAGCAATGTCACGTGAGCGTGACCGAGATAGAGATGATAATCAAAAACAAACATGTTTTTTGGCGGAGTAAAGATCGGAATCTTCCAGCTTCATACATTACAAAAATATGAACGTATTCGCAGATATATATTAAGCAACAACCTAAAACCGGCCTGCTAAAGTAAACTTAATTTTTTTTGGTAAAAATATTATATAACATTTCCCCCGCTATTCAGGCAAAACGTGACCCTCGCACACCAGTCTCCATGGCAGCGTCACTCTCTCGCTCTGTTGACATATACTTTTGTGGCCAGTCTTAAAAAATAGAATTATTTGCTGTTTGAGACCCGAAGAAAGACACTTTTATTGTTGGCCACTGTCAATTATTCTCTGTTTTCATTGTTTTCTGCTGTGTGTTGTCTTTCTCTCTGTCTGTTTGTGGTCAAAGATAGATGATCTTGTCTTTTGAAGGCTGAATCCAGTATCCGACACATGATTTGTCTGGGTGAAGTGTTCCCCCTCAGCCACAAACATGAAATATATGGTAAGTCACTACAGTTATCAATGTTTTAATGTATAATGCAGTCAAAACACTTTATGACATCAAAACTGAATTGCTGAAATACTTTGCAATTTCAGATGTGTTTAAATAGAACCATGATGGATTATTTTGGTATTTCTATATTTTGCTGGCATAATAAAAGGAAATTGGGGTCTAAGACTCAGTGAACAATCAAATGTCTGTCTTGCCCTGGACTTTAACTTATTCTAAATTGTCATTTACAGAATCAAAAAGTCTTGCTCTTTGTGGTACTCTTTAGGAAGACTTGGAGTCTGCATGGGTCTTTGGGTCAGAAGTCACAGTTGGTTCATTAAGGTTTGTACCTTCAATGTTGGTCACAAGAGTGAAATAAAATAATTTGGTCCCATTTTATATTAGGTGGCCTTAACTACTATGTACTTACATCAAAAAATAAGTACAGTGTACTTATTGGGTTCATATTGAATTGCTAAACACTTTTGCTGCTATTGAGGTGGGATACGGGTAAGGTTAGGGAAAGCTTTGGTGGTATGGGTAGGTTTAAGGGTAGGGGTAAGGTGTAAGGGATGGGTCAACAGTGTAATTATAAATGTAATTACAGAAATTAATTACAGATGTAATTACATGCAGGTGTTTTTAAAATATAAGTACAATGTAAAAACATGTATGTACACAATAAGTGCATTGTATCAAATGATTAATTTAAATGTAAGTGCATACTAGTTAAGGCCACTTAATATAAAGTGGGACCAATAATTTTATTCAGTTAGGATGCATTAAATTGATCAAAGTTGACAGTAAAAACATTTATTATGTTACAAAAGATTTCTATTTTTAGCTATGCTCTTTTGAACTTTCTATTCATTAAAGAACCATGAATAAAAAAAAAAACATATTGAGGTTTTACTCATCTTATTTGCATGAAAACAGATTCAGTATTCTTCAAAATGCTGATGTTTGATGATAATTTTATGATAATTTTTATTAGAATGGTTCGATTAACTATTCTAATAACGAAAACTTCAGCAACGTCTTTCGAAAAAAGACCGTTTAACTATTTCTGTTTACATGATCACAAGTCGTGCAGCAGGAAATCAGTGCAGACCAACGATGAAGTAAAACACTCACAAAACACTTGCATTTTACTTGAATACTTTACACCATGTCAAGGTTTTATTTGACAGTATTTCAGTAAATATCATACAGTAAACAAGAGCTCTGCAAAAGTAAGTATATATCCATTGAGTTGCATTTCATAAAAATAGTAGCTCACTTACAGTTTTTGTGACTAGGTCATAGTACATAGTGTCATATTTATAATTTTTAGCTGTACAGGGTGAACCGCACTGTTTTTTTTTAAGTTCTACACAGTGATACAGAGCCCCTTTAGGGCATTGCGTTGCTGCCATGGCTCCACCAATAAATCAACTCAACTCATTAGGCTGAATCATTTCGGTAACGTCTCCAACATTTGCCAAACTCGAGACAAATTAAATGGAAAAGCCTATTCTCTCTCTTTTTAAACAAACTTGCTACTCTACAAAATGAAAACCCTAAGGCCAGAAACATAGCCTAAACAAGTATACAATGCAAATGCTGCTAACTACGCAAGCTAATCACATTATTTTCTTGTTGTTTTCCAAAATGTGTTAGAATGACATTCATAACATGACATGTTTTCTTAACGCGGTATTAGCTCAGGAAATTAGCGTCAGTTGACCAAAACTTTAAGGTGAACTTTTGAAGTTCATTTGACATGTTATTAGCTAGCTAATTGAATGAATGTGGAGTCATCAAATTTTTATGGACAAAAAAAGCTTCATTGTCTATTGTAATTAGTGTAGCGATGTATGAAGCACAGCTCACATAGAAGTCACTTTCAAAGCAAGCAGCTAGTCAACACAGCAAAACCACATGATCAACTTGATTGAACCTGTTGCGAAATCTGCGTGGGGAAATCTTTCGTCAGCACATGAAATTCCAGATTCATATTGAAATGACTGGATTTCGCCCACAAAAATTTGAAAGCAAAGGTAATTGTGACAGCACCTTTACAACACACAGACATTTGAAGGTAACTATGTCGCCCCCTTGAGTACAGAGGTTTGTTAGCAGCACCAGTAGTGCAATAATGGATGCTAAGGATGCTTGTAAGGATGTACAAATGAGCTTTATGTACAAATATTTGCGTAGGCCTACTTGTGTAGAGTATATCTCTGGCCTTAAGATTCTTTGTTCGTAATTCGTAAAACTCCAATTATTTTGTACTTTAAACCAAGCTCCTGTCTAACACTACGGAGAGATTTTAAAGCGTTTGTAGTGATCCAGCTCATTCTTATGCACACACAATCTTTGCTGGCACTCTATGGAAAATACATTTGCTTTGACAATGTCTGTCTGGGATTTCTAAGGTTGTATCACTCAGAAATTAATAGCCACTGAGGCACGCTCGCTTTTGGAGTGCTTCAATTAATTTGTCTTTATCAGAGAATTGTTAGCACTATCTTGTAACGACTAGATCATTGTCAACTCTCCTTGTCATCTACAACAGTTGTCAAAGAGCATCAGTAGAACCAGTCATCGCTTTATTTCTGTGGGAGATGAATATTATTGAGACAATATTATGACAATGGATAGAACGGATGAGGTCTTCTCTGGGGTCCTTTTACACGGGAGCTGGAGTTGACATGTATATAATTATTAAAATTAACAAAATTATCAAAGAAGTGAGTAATTGTACAACATTTTTGACAGTATTGCAGGAAAAATACACAATGAAGCACCATTGGGTGTGTGATTTCTGTGTCATTATTGGTCATAAAATTGGTTGAACAGTGAAGACACTGCCTCAAAATCATGCAATTTGTTGTGCCAATGCTATTTTGTTAGCCCAGTTTTGTAGTTCTGTTTGATGCCAAATCATCCAGTTGCACAGAAATTACCCATTCCACCTTTAAGTGATGTTGAAATGGTGTATTTATTAATGACAGTGACATTAATGGCAATGAAACACACAAAAAAGTGAAATATGAAAGAAAATTCAAATACACTGCAGGATAATAATGTATACTGAGGCCCAGATGTAACCTAAAGTTTGTTCGGTTACACTTCAACATTCCTGATTACATTTTAAGCCCAGGTATTAAGTGCCCTTTCACATGACTCGCATCAACATTCCCCAATCCATTAAATTCTATGGATCAAGTTAGAGCAGGGATGGGTAACTTCGAGGGCTGCTGTCCTGCAGAGTTTAGCTCCAATCCTAATCAAAGACACCTGAACAAGCTAATCAATGTCTTCAGGATCACTAGAAAGCTAAAGGCAGTTGAGTTTTTATCAGGATTGGCTAAACTCTACAGGACACTGGCCCTCCAGGACTGAAGATAGCCATCCCTAAGCTAGAGTATTAAGCCTCATTCATGCCAAGAACTAAAGATAGCTATAACAATAACTATGCTACATGGATGCACAGCAATTCCACACCAACGGACAATAACGTTCTGTTTATTATAAGCACACACTACAGTTTTATCATCCACCACTTTAAATTGCTTGAGCTCTTTAAAGTCAGGTGGATTCTGATTGGCTGTCAATGTATTTATCATTCATCAGCTGAAAAAAAAAAAATGTTCTGAAAGTGATTCCAATGATAGGCCTATCGCTCCTCTGTTGTTATAGTTTTGATGTGGATTTCCCTATTCTCATAGAATTATAAGAATTATTAAGACTTTATAATTATAGTTATTGTTAAAATGATCATTCTCTGTGTGTACAGACCTTTAGCCACCAAGCGGATGTATAACGTGACACTCAAAAAAACTATTTCAACTTTGACCCCATTTACTGTTGACATTTCAAAGCGTAGCCAAAGAAACCCCACATAAATTCCATTGGCTGAGACCTTTTAATAGATTCTTTGAGTTTTCAGTTAGCCTTCGTTAGCAAGATAACATCCTAGCTTACTAGCTTAGCCAGTTGAGATTGAGAAACCATGTGTATATAGATACATGAAGTTACAGTATCTCCAACACAGCATCAAAGGTGGATGATGACATTCGGAAAAAAACAACGCATGACAGAATAGCATTCGTCACCTTTTTCATTTGCTTTCACAATTTGCTATTAGCAAGCTTGTAAAAATCACCCTTTTGTAAAGAGTGCAAAGAGCATGATGTTTTCACAATAAGCATGTTGAGAGGTGAGTTGAAGCCCTGACGTGAATCATGTGAAAGAGACTTACCATCACACAATATTTTATATAGGGAATATGTTAATAAACAAATCTTCATAGCAGGATTTTGAGAATTAACTTCCTCAGAAATATTCAATGAATACCATGGATGCACAGCATTTACTCTTAACAGTACTGCATTCTATATGTATATATGTCTATTTAAAGACAAAGTGCTCAACAAACATTTGAACTCCTCTCAGAGATATCATTAATAAATATCTGCACTTCTCTTAGAAGACTGCCAACTCTATTTCTATCTATGTATGAAAATAGCTTTCAATTTTATATTGATATATCTATACTGTGGACATAAACTGGCCTCTCAGTTGATCTAGACACCAGTCAGCATTCAGAGATAGGGATGCAGCGACATATTCATTTCTGGTGTTATTGTTGCACAGTTTCAACAGAACAATAGTCAAATTAATTTATAGCACCCTACATTTTTTTTTTGTCAATGTCGTTGCCTAGGATTTGGAGCTGAAATTAAGTGGTCGGCATAAGGCAGGTGTGTCCAATCCTGCTCCTGGAGAGCCAAAGTACTGAATATTTTATCTCAAAACCTGCCCCAAAACACTTACCTGGACATTTCTAGTAATTCCGAATACCTTGATTAGCAGGTCAGGTGTGTTTAATTAAGATTGGAGTTAAACTTTACAGGACAGTGGCCCTCCAGGATTGGACACCCCTGGCATAAGGCACTCTGCCCTAATCAAAACCTTTCTATATTTCATCGAAACCATCTCGGGCTCCTTCAAATAGCTTTGTTCATGTAGACATGTAAAGGGAGAATAGATTGAACCAAGAGAAGGTCAAAGCCCAGTGGCTCCTTCAGAAATTGACAGAGCAGTTGACCAGTCAGTGGTCTCAAGAGGTGCTCACACTGATAGCAATTTTCAGCAACTACAAGTCATTAATCATCAAGGAGGGTTGGCGATTTTAAGTGACACAAGCGAACGTTGCTGTTGAGATCTTGAACTGGAGGTGGCAACTACCAATGTCAGTGAAGACAGTGAAGGTCATGTGATCTGTATCCTTTTACAGTTCGATATTGAGTTGAGTAGGAACACCTATAGCAACCACTTGAGTTTAAATCGCTGTCAGTGGGAACGCACCTTAAAGTGGAGTAGGAATGAATTCTAGATTACACTCTTCTAACTTACACCGTGTATGATGTCAATACTCCAGTATGGGGTCACAATGGTGTATAAAGACCATATTTACAATATGTCTCACATATATGTAGTCATATAATATATCTATTTCTATATTCATTTTTACCAACCCTTATACAGACATCTGCAGGTCAGTCTTTAAGGCAGAGTTCCATAGTCGAGTGTCCGCTCATATAGAATCTTTTTAATCATATTCATTCTTCAAATACACAAAAACTGTATGTCAGGTAACTCCTTCAGTATTCTTCATTTTTTATGAAAGTGTATAAAAATTGCTGTAGCCACCAGTGGTGGTTTAGAGTCAGTAAGTGGTTTTCTATGCATGTACATCTCTGAGTCTTGAGTGCTTTTCCCCAACAGTTCAAACCAGTCTGGGATTCTTTTAGCACGCTACATGCATCACTCATTCTACCGTGGTTCCATTTTTGGAGTGAATGCTTCCAGTTCTTAAGGTGGTGGGTGTCATATCTGTTAAAATAACTTAGAATAAAATATAAATAAAAAATGCTCTGTCTAGAAATGCATGGAAAGTTCTTTAGCGAGAATTGTGGGAGGGTGGTACCTAGTCAATTTTAAAACAGATCTCTACCAAGTAGAGCAAGCCTGTGAAAAGCAATCAAGCAGAGTCCAAGCCCAACCAGTCCCAAAAAAGGCAGATCATGGCCCAATGTTGGTCCAAGAGTTGGCTGAAAGAAGTCAAGGCCAAAAGTAAGGTCTAAACTCGGGCCTGAGATTGGGGTGAGATGTTATCTGCTGATGGTGGAGGTGGCTGAGCGTAGGGTACTAGGTAACTTGTCCGTACCAGGGATCTTCCAGGGCCCTGGGGATACTGTGGCCTTCCTGCCTGATGCACTGCTGCTGGTCTTGGAGTTGTGGCTGGGACGACTCTCTTGGCTCATTTGCCCTTTCTCTGGTTCCTTTGGTAGGGCTTTGAATGGCACCAGAGTTCCTTGTTGGTTGTTGCTACCATCTAGGCATCCGTTTCCCCC
Organism: Ctenopharyngodon idella; assembly: GCF_019924925.1. Taxonomy (NCBI): domain Eukaryota; kingdom Metazoa; phylum Chordata; class Actinopteri; order Cypriniformes; family Xenocyprididae; genus Ctenopharyngodon; species Ctenopharyngodon idella. The sequence goes on along the minus strand of NC_067223.1, from coordinate 3,370,541 downwards.
ATTCATATTGGTGTCAGTTGGTGAAGTTTTGGGCGAGTCTCGCTTTCGAGATGGTGTGTTGCTCCGTTCCCTCCTGCGCTCCTTGGACTTCGCCCGGCTGCTTTTGTGGGATTTGGGCTCTCCCGCAAGTTCATCAAGGTATTGTTGCTGAACCTTCCCTCCACTAGAGCGACGATTGGTCCTGCTACCCTCCCTCTGCTTGGTCCCACCCCCAACTCCACCTGCCATGGCTGACCTCTTCCCCACACTGGTCTGCTCCAGAGCCCTACTCTCTGGGCCTCTAGGACCCTGGGAACAGTCTGGACCTGCTGCTTCCAAGGACAATGTATGAGGTGGGTCAGTGGGTGGGTTCACATGAGAAGAAGCTGATGGATTAGATAAGCTGTCGAGGGGTGGTGCTACTTCCGACAGACTTGGGGAGGCTGTAGTGTGAGTATCCCAGGGGGCGGGACTATCTGCTGGGAAAAATGGCAACAGTTATATCCAAAGAAAGAAGCACAAATGGAAACTCACTCACACGTCAGAATAAAAAAAATAGTGGAACCAAAGCTAACACTGGAGGTGCTAACTAACGAACATGAACCACACAAATCGCAACATTTTTCCCCCAAACCAGTTCAGGTAAAACCCCACCCCGCAAGAAAAGTTCAGACTTCATAGATTCAGTTCACAGTTAAGAAATATCATGGATCCGATTGCAACAAACAGTAATGCTATCTACAGTACCAATGCTACGATGAGGTGAAGGCTAGGATTTAGATTGGGGTTAGGAGATAGTATTTGTTTCAGTGTTATGTCGACACTGAAATTGTCATGACCAATAAAAGCGTTAGAATCGGCTGTGCGGCGAACTGGTTTGGGTGAAAAAAAAAAAATCACACAAACCACACTAACAAAAAAGTACCAGAAAGTACAATGGTATTACCATTGTTTTTTTTTTGCACATGGTACAATGAAAATGCTATGGGATTTGGACCTGTATTATGATAATTCCATAAAGTATGTTTGAAGTATATTGAAGTAAAAAAAATACAGTACCATGGTAAATATCAAAGTACTATGGTATTACCAATTGATAATATCAGTGTATCATGGAATTGCCACTTTTTAAGGACACAGAGCACTATATTACATTGTTTACATACCATACAAAACCAATTTCATTCCATTACTGACAGGAAATTCGATAGTTTTCAACCAGTAAACCAGTTTCATATGTGTCTACTGGGTGTGGAATAATCAGGTTTCCCCATTGTCTTCTACTGCTATCCGCCTCCCCACACACACACACATCACTTCATACCGAGATGCTTATATTGGAGTGACACCCACAATCCACAACCACAACCCTAACTGAAAGAGGGTCACCAACTTTAATATTCTCATTATACATCTCTAATTCTACCTGTCACCGCATATATTGCAGGATACACTGAGGACTGCTCAGCTTTATACCAACCTATGCAACACAGATGCACCCAGGCGGCCATTTTAAGGTGTGCTAACAAACAAATTGGCTGGGAATTCATTTCAACAGAAGAAAACAAACACTTAAAACAATATTGCTTTATCATCAAGCTTCAAGTGCAGAGAAATATAGCAAGGGTAAACAATTATGTATCATTGTGTCTCTGTTCTAGTTCTTTCTTACTCTACGGGGGTAAATTTTCTCTCATTTAAATGGCCCAGGTGCAGCAGAAATCACTAGCCTATAGAGGAAAAAGATGAATCCAAGCTCATAAAGGGTTCTTCACTGTGAAATAGAAGACAGGTATGGAATATAAAACCATAGAGGCTGACACAACCATCTCATGATGACTGTATTTCAGCTAGGCTTTTGTGGCGCCACAGAGGCCGCAGTGGGATACTAAACGCATGAGAAGAGATGGTCGAGTGTGAGTGGAATTCAAAGGCAAGTGCACACAGGGTTGTTTCAGTGGCTTCATAGGTGTTAAGTTTTCATCACAATCGAGAGTCAGTTACAAAAATGTTAAGTTTATGTACGTCCAAAGCAGGGATGGGCCCTTCAGGAGTGAAGTTGCTCATCCCTGGTCTAGGAGTAGATCTGCTGCATCTCTTTCAATGCGTGGATTTCAATAGACATGTATCTCTGTGCTTTCATTGTATGACCTAAATAGAGTATGGTTAGATAATATTTTGAATATTTTAATATATTTAACAGGGCTTAAAAAAAATCTTAGCAGAATTTGTTTTCTTTATTTAAAAAACACGATGTTCAAGGCTAATATTTTATGTATTTGAGGAGCAGAGAAGAAAGTCTTAGTCTGGTATTTGTCGTCTGGTCATAGCCAATACAGCCTGTGCATAGCACTTCATCTTTTATAACACAAGATTTTGGCCAAATGTATTAAATGACAGGAAAAACAGAGAGATCTCATAGCTACAATAAACTTAGTAAGCTGTAAGTTTATGAAAATGTAATATTATTAGCTGGTGAAATCAAATTAATCAATGTTATTATCTCAATGATTTTAATGCACTTTTTATTACACCATTAATTGTCCTAAAGACCACAGCGGTAGGCAAGTTTTGCTTGTGCCACAACTTGTGAGTACGAGAGCTCTAAAACAGAGATAGTTTAAGTAGCATCTCTGATTTAAACTTCATTAAAGTGTTCAATGATTTGTGTCATCACTAAAAAAGTTCACAGATATTCCTCTGTAGCACTGCATATTTTTAAAAAAATCTGTAAAATATATGCAGGTACAATGGGTGTTTATTACTATTTATAATTATATTGCAAAACAAAATATATAGTGCAAAATAAAATGATAAAATATTCGTCACTGTGTTGTTCATTTACTAAAAACATGATTTGATTATTTTTAACTAGATTTTTACCTGACAACAATGGCCAATTCATATACAAATATAAAATCCACATGCTATCATACACATACACATTACAGATAAATAAAATAATCAAACGCACAAACACACACACACACACACACACACACACACACACACACACACACACACACACACACACACACACACACACACACACACAAAGAAAAATCACAAAAGAGAGTACAACTAACCAATCCAAACCACAGCACTCCAAGAAAGAATGATGGACTGGTGTGTTAGAACGCATGCACTCTATTACAAACCGTGTCTTTAGGATGGCCCATTAGGAAGAAATAGGGGGAGCCATGGTTGTCACTTTTCATGCACATGGAGAGACTGGAAGGTACCATTCCTATAAGAGGCGAAGTAACAACCTAGACCAATCATTAGGGTTAGAACAGCAGCCACAGGCTAAGACAGAATTAAGATCAGTGCTGAGATAGTATTCAGTGAGGAAACTTTAGAAAGGAAGTGAGAATTATTCACTAACAGCCAATAACACTGATGAAATAGAAGACTAGCTACACCTGCATTAATACCAAGAGCATGCTGTCATAGTGTTGTGTTAGCAGGAAAATGGAAGGGTTTTAATGTATTACAAAAATCATTTTGGGGTTATTATTAAATATTAGTGTACAAGAGAATGATTTTTCTCCATCGCTTTGGCTCTTGAATGAGTTCCAAAGTTCAGATCTTGTATTTTGTTCTTACCAGATTTGAATCTTATTCATTTTATTAAAGTTGTACATGTTTTTGTGCAAAAGAGTATGTAAAATTGTATACAAGACTTGCTGATCAAAACTGATGAGATGATTCTCAGTGAAATTGTCATTCTCATTCATACAAACATTCTTTCATCATGTGAGCCATCACATGCAAAAGGATCCATTATCAGATATCATGTATATTCCATAAATAGGCCTATCTATTACATGTAACATTGCTACAAAATAAATGTACTGTATACATACAACTGTACATCTACAACTCGAATTCCAAAAATGTTGGGACGTTTTTTAAATTTGAATAAAATGAAAACTAAAAGACTTTCAAATCACACAAGCCAATATTTTATTTACAATAGAACATAGATAACATAACAAATGTTTAAACTGAGAAATTTTACAATTTTATGCACAAAATGAGCTCATTTCAAATTTGATGTGTGCTACAGGTCTCAAAATAGATGGGACGGGGGCATGTTTACCATGGTGTAGCATCTCCTCTTCTTTTCAAAACAGTGTGAAGACGTCTGGGCATCGAGGTTATGAGTTTCTGGAGTTTTGGTGTTGAAATTTGGTCCCATTCTTGCCTGATATAGGTTTCCAGCTGCTGAAGAGTTTGTGGTCGTCTTTGACGTATTTTTCATTTAATGATGCGCCAAATGTTCTCTATAGGTGAAAGATCTGGACTGCAGGCAGCCCAGTTCAGCACCCAAACTCTTCTATGACGAAGCCATGCTGTTGTAAAAGCTGTAGTATGTGGTTTTGCATTGTCCTGCTGAAATACACAAGGCCTTCCCTGAAATAGACGTCGTCTGGAGGGGAGCATATGTTGCTCTAAAACCTTTATATACCTATCAGAATTTCATAGTGCCTTCCAAAACATGCAAGCTGCCCATACTATATGCACTTATGCACCCTCATACCATCAGAGATGCTGGCTTTTGAACTGAACGCTGATAACACGCTGGAAGGTCTCCCTCCTCTTTAGCCCAGAGGACACGGCGCCTGTGATTTATAACAAGAATTTGGACTTGTCTGAATCTTTTGATGATGTTATGCCCTGTAGATGATGAGATTTGCAAAGCCTTTGCAATTTGACGTTGAGGAACATTGTTTTTAAAGTATTCCACAATGTTTTTACGCACTCTTTCACAGCTCTGCCCATCTTTACTTCTGAGAGACTCTGCCTCTCTAAGACATCCCTTTTATAGCTAATCATGTTACAGACCTGATATCAGTCAACTTAATTAGTTGCTAGATGTTCTCCCAGCTAAATATTTTCAACATTTCTTGCTTTTTCAGTCATTTGTTGCCCCCGTGCCAACTTTTTTGAGACCTGTAGCAGGCATCAAATTTGAAATGAGCTCATTTAGTGGATAAAAGTGTAAGATTTCTCAGTTTAAACATTTGTTATGTTATCTATGTTCTATTGTGAATAAAATATTGGCTCATGTGATTTGAAAGTCTTTTAGTTTTCATTTTATTCAAATTTAAAAAAACGTCCCAACATTTCCGGAATTTGGGTTGTATTACAGTTTTGACGTCTCCCAGTAAACTTTTACCTACTGTTGAAATCTGTATCTAAAAAGATGTTTGTGAGTTTGATATACAATAGCATTCAGACAAAACTGATATTCTTGTATAGTATAATAAGGAGGCAGTGTCAACAAAACAGAACAAAAATTAAATTTATATACAGTATAACAAACATTTCCAGAGTTGACTCTAGTGTGGCTCACGTGATGAAAAAAAAGTTGGCATTGGCCAATTTAATGACACAATAACTAGTTTTGAAGCATGAAATAAGTTACTACATTTTGCGTTGTGATATCCCATAAAACAGTTCTGACAATTGCACTTACATTTTAGAGAATGTTAAGACTGTTTCAAAAGAGAAGTCAAAGCGATTGAGGAAACCTGTAACTGATGGTGACCTCCTTCTAAAAGTACCTACTAGAAATTCCTATTGAGAGCAGAATATTGATAATAATAAATCATATGAAACCTCTCAACCAGACAAATTTCGCTCCTGGTGTGAATAAGTCAATGCATTATTTCACAACATATGAAATGTATGCTAAATATGTTATGCTATATTATACATATTCTATGCGTTACCCAATAAAATATTACATCTTCCAAAGATGAGGTAATATTTGTCTTGTGCCGATGGTTACTCCATCTCTTTGGGGCCCAGTAACCTTAGTGATCTAATACTGTAGACAATTATGCGCAGTAAGGTATGTGTTCAGACAGTTGGTGTAAACCTACCATATTCAGGGACCTGCCCTGTGCCTCTCTTGAGCAGCAGGCGAACTCTACGGCCACCCGATTTGATGAGCTCAATAGCCCGAGCGTGGGTCATATCCCTCGTGCTCTCCCCATTTATTTCAATAATCTGATCACCAACCTGAAAAACAGACAAAATATGGCTATTATCTCGGTATGAAAAAAGTGTTTTTGATAGAAAATCCATCCTGAACAAACATACGCATTCAAATACCTACGTTTGTGAAGATAGATGTGCAAATGCACGCACAGAACAGCGGTAATTATTTTTCGACAGCTTTGAATTGCACCCTCTCTGGTTTTAATGATAATATGACTATCATTTATTAAGGATAATTATTCAGTAGGATCAATATAGGTCTATAACTCATGTCGGCTGTTTTGGTTAAGCGCTAATCAGCATTAGCAGTCATGAATGAGATAGAGTACCAATTAATTTTAGAATTAGCATCACTGAATGAGTGAATCATGGGTACGAGGCTCCTACGAGCTACAATACTGATGCTCTTCATCAACTGTGAATAAGGTGTGCGACTACTGAGGATAATAAGGGACTGGTTAATTGCCTTTTCTTGATATAAAGGAAGGTGGTATGATCAATACTATAATTACTAGTCAATTACTATAGTCAACTAGTCAATTGGTGGGGTCTAGAATTTTTTTTATCATTTATGTTTTATCTTAATATTTTTAGCTGTGGTGCTATCTCTAAATTCATCTTCATTAAAGCACAGCCATCAAAGTGCCTCGTGTAACGAATCTACAGCCTTCAACAATACATTTCAAGACAATTACTGTCAGACTGTCATATCATTTGCTGTGAGCAATATTCTTGTTATGCATATTATGCATCTGTAGGGCTCTTTTTTTTTTTTTTTGCGTGGGCTAAGACGGTTTTGTGCAATAAAAAGGTTATAGATTTTTAGACTGTTCATTTGTTAAATATCTGTCAGTCTTTGCCATTTTTTTAAAGTTCTATGTTCACGTGCACGTGTCTTGGTCTGCCATCATTCAATTTTTAAAAAGTTAATTATAGAGACTAGTCTATTTTTTTGAAGTAATATATATATATATATATATATATGTTATAATGTATTTTATTCTTGAAAAATACATTAAATTTTATAATATAATATGATAAATTATTATATACTGTAAATATATTTTTACTAAATAATAATGTGTATTGTTTTTACATTACTGTAGTATAATTGCATACTACATACAACTACATAATACTTACTAATTAATAAACAAATAATTCAGCTTTGCATAGTGGGCAATTAAACAAAAACTTTATGACAAAAAAAATAACAACTGATCTCAAGTTAAAGGGTTAGTTCACCCAAAAATGAAAATTCTGTCATTTAAGACCTTCGTTCATCTTCAGAACACAAATTAAGATATTTTTGATAAAATCCGATGGCTCAGTGAGGCCTCCATTGACAGCAACTTAATTTACACTTTCAAACACCCAGAAATGTACTAAAGACATATTTAAAACAGTTCATGTGACTACAGTGGTTCAACCTTAATGTTATGAAGTGACGAGAATACTTTTTGTGCACCAAAAAAACTAAATAACAACTTATTCAGCAATATCTAGTGATAGACGATTTCAAAACACTGCTTCATGAAGCTTCGAAGCTTTACGAATCTTTTGTTTCGAATCAGTGGTTCGAAGCGTGTATCAAATGATCTCAAACTGCCAAAGTCACGTGATTTCAGTAAACAGAATTTTCATTCTTGGGTGAACTAACCCTTTAATTAAGAAAATATGTAGTTTTTCACTTCCTTAATAAATACTATAATATTCTCCCTTAACAGACAAACAAATAATGTACAAAAAGGTTGCATAATTATGAAAATATTGGTGCCCCTAAAACAGGAAAATATGCCTACATATATGCTGATGCTAAGCATGTAGGTGCATTGAACTTGTCTTGTGTCTGTGAACTAATTGGCCAGGGGCTGAGGAAAATGAACGAGCCAATTATAGTAACAAATGGAGAATTCCTCTCAAATGGTCTGGATAATGTGGAAGTCTGGGCAGGTCGCTGCCAGCAATGGGCGGCAAGTTTTTTATGACTCATTAAGATCTTGTTTAAATTAGGGGCAGAGAGCAGTGAGACCTCAACTCTCTCATTATTGACAAGGAGTCTCTCGTTTTTTGCTCCTGCACTTTGTCTGAGGCCGGTTCCTCTGACCTCTGGGGTGGAGAGTACTAGTAAAAGAATCGCAGCTAGCAGCATCAGCATCAGCAGCTCTATCATGTTTTCAGTTTATCTAGGGGGTATATGTGGAAATCTACAGCAGCAGCAGTGTCTGCTGTGGGCTATATGACTTCATGCTTAATGGACTTTTTAAATACCACAGGTCTGTTCCACCACAAACTAATTATAGTTTCAAAAGGCATTTTGTGCTGTGCTATATTCATACCCTGAAAGAAGACAGGGTGATGTTTACAGTCAGAACTGAGGCTCTTGAATGGAAGAGAACGGTCAGGTAATGGACTAAATATGAAAAGGATGGAATGAGAGGTAGAAAAAAAAGAGATAATATCCTAAGGGGCCTGTTTCATTCACATTAGCTCTGACAGCTTCATTACAGACAAGAGCTTAACAGGGAACAGAATAGCTGCAGATGAAAACAGACAGGCAGACAGACAGACAGACAGATAGATAGATAGATAGATAGATAGATAGATAGATACAGGCAGGAAGTGATTTCAGCTCACCCTCATCCTCCCATTGCGTATGGCTGGTCCATCTTCAGCCAATCGCAGAACGAACAGGTCCATCTTATACTCGCGTCCTCCACGGATACTAAAGCCAAAACCTTTCATACCCTTTTCCAACTCAACTGTGAAGAAGTCAAAATCCTGCCAACACACACACACACACACACACACACACACACACACACACACACACACACACATGAACTAAGGACTTTATGGACATATTATGATCATGCATAATATATACTTTATGGAAATGAACTGTCAGTGCCACCTAATGCACTTTAACATTGTCATTTCATGATATTAATCTACTGACTACTAGTGATAAATTATGATATCAGAGTGTATTTCTACTCCATTTAAAACTGTAGCACAGTGTGTGAGTGAATAAAGAGTGGCAGCAGAGTTACCTGTGGCATCCTGTAGTCTGGTAAAGGAAAGGTGCGAGGGTCAGTAGACAGCTGTCTGTAGTCCAGCAGCGGCGGGTGTCTGTAATCGAGCGTTGGCGGCTGTCGGTAATCTGCTACAGGGGGGTGTCGGTAGTCCACCGGGGGTTGGCGGTAATCAGTGAACGGCTGCCTAATATCGGGTTTTACATCCTGTCTTGCTTTCACCTCCGACCTGTAGCTGAGTAACAAATCAGAGCAGAACCAATGAGCACTAATGCCATTTGGTGACGTCAAATCTTATGCACAGAGTTGGAATATGTGCAACTGCAAGAATTGCACTACTTCTGTGGTGATTTTTTATGACACATGTCATATGTGTCAATTCAAAATAGTAGCTTTTATTAGGAACACAAAAACTGTAATATACTGTTACCTATATGAGAATGAGGAGATTCTCTCATAATATTTACTCTGTTTACGTCTGTTTTCCAGTGGATGCCATCAAAAAGACTTACCACTGACAGAACTAACGCTCTAATGAATTTTAAAGTTTAATGCAGGATAATGTTCTGTTGAAAATGGCGAAGCCTGAGGAGCTCTAGGGTGTATATTGAAACTTGAGTGAGCATGGAGAGGAAGTGAAATCATTGGTCCCTGCAGGCTACATAAATGATTAAAAACTGTTTTAAGGAGACATGCAGGTAAATTATTCAGTTCTGTAAGAGATAAGTGATTTTACGCAACAGCCTAATAGTGAGAGAGAGTCTGTAATAGTGAACTTTAGCCAAGTTTTAACTTGATGACAAACATATTTGACCTGGATGTATCCATTCAAATGATTTGGGATGCACAATATATGGTTTCCATATCGGTTAACCATCAGCAAAATATCAGTTTTTCATACTATACATTATAAAGTTGTGATGTCTAAATTTACTTGTGGAATATAAAACAACTGATTTTAGTTTTTAGTGTTGTATTTTTAAATTTATTTAGACAAAATAGTATAGAATTTTATTATCGGCCATAATAACCATTAAGGTGAGGTCACAAAAACATGTGACCAACTTGAACCCATTGCGAAATCTGTGTGGTCTGAAACTCTCATTCGAGCAGATTTCTATTGAAATGACTTGGTTTCACCTGTGAAATTCCTCTGAGTAACGGTAAATAATACTGGTGTACCTCTAAAAATGCCCTAAACTGCCCTGTCAACCTCTTTAATCACTCCATGGTCAAACACCACAGACATTTTCTTTAAAAAATATATATATTTGTTAGCTTAACCTAAAATCATAATTCTGTCTAAATGTTAACATTAATAAATCAGGTACAATAACGGTTTAAACCAATATTTAAGTAATAAAGATCATTTGAGTTGGTGTCTTGCCTGCTGTCGTGGCTGTAGATCTGTACTGGCACTGCGGAGGGCTGGGTGGGCGGGTTCTGTTGGGTCACTGAGCTGGGCTGATTGGCTGGGCTGGTTTGAGTGACAGGGCTCGGTTGTGCTTCTGAACTAGGCTGCGATTTGGGGCTGGGTTGAGGTGCAGAGTTGGTTTGAGGGTTGGAGTTGGGTAGAGGGGCAGCACCGGTCTGGTTCACAGTGCTGGGTTGGCAAACTGGACTGGGCTGGGCCATAGGGCTCTGCTTTGCTGAGCTGCCGGCAGAAGGCGTGCTGTTTGTCTCTGAAAAATGGAGAAAAGTCAAAAAGTTAAGCTATTTATACAGCTTCTTTTTGTAACACATCTTCTAAAATAGCAGTTTAAGGGTTGCATTAATACCTAAAATTAATTATGGCTCTTGATAGCATTTTTTTTTGCATGTACTTTCTACGTTGTTTTAGCATTAAATCCACTAAAAGGCCGGTGCAAGATGGAAAACTGAGTGCTAGTTCATGGAGTATACAGCAGTCTGCCATAATCTAGCATACTTTACTAAACTGTATAACATTACATTTTTTAATAAGGCAGAATCTATGGGTCTATTTATACTTGGTCACTTCATGCATTTTCGTGAAATCGTGAATTGATTGTGAGGTGTAAATGCCCACCGAAAATCATTTGAGATAGATTGCAATCCGATCACTCAAACCACTTCCGGAGGTGGTTTGAGACACTGTAGATGAGTATCACTTCAACAAGCTGATGCACAAACTGCCGCAAATGAAACTGAAAGTAGTGACACTAAATTCTCCTACCAGTGCTGATGCCACTCTCTCTCCTATTACAGTTTTTGATCTTGAAATCAGCTGATAAATAAAATGCAGCACACATCTGTTGCTTTCGGTGACATGAACGTCACTGAATTTGCATATACAGTAGCACAGAAATTGAAGATCGGATTTACATTTGTGTTCTGAAAACACATTTTTGTGGCCATATTTAAATTGAACAGTTTTAACAAATAGCTGTTCAGTAAAAATGCATGAAGTGACCAGTGTAAATAGGCCCGATAATAATTCTAATTTGACAGAATGACAGTGAGTAGTTAAAGGGTTAGTTCACACAAAAATGAAAATGATCCCATAATTTACTCACCCTCAAGCCATCCTAGGTGTACAGTATATGACTTTCTTCTTTCAGTCAAACAAAATCAAAATTCAAAAAATATTCTGGCTCTTTCAAGCTTTATAATGGTAGTGAATAGTAACCAATATTTTGAAGCCCAAAAAAGCACATCCATCCATCATAAAAGTAATCCATACGGCTCCAGGGGGTTAATAAAGGCCTTCTGAAGTGAAGCGATGCGTTTTTGTAAGAAAAATATCCATATTTATAACTTTATAAACTAGAATCATTCCCATTATAAAGCTTGGAAGAGTCAGAATATTTTTAATATAACTCTGATTGTGTTCGAGTAAAAGAAGAAAGTCATATACTGTACACCTCGGATGGCTTGAGGGTGAGTAAATCATGGGATAATTTTAATTTTTTGGGTAAACTAACCCTTTAAAGTGGATTTCTGGTTGTTAGTGAATAAGATGCAGGGTTTTTTTGTGTGTGTGTGTGTGTGTGTGTGTGTGTGCAACCATTTATTGAATTTAGCCCTTAAAAGGAAAGTTCACCCAAGAATTGACATTCTGTTGTCATTTTCTCACCCTCATGTCATTACAAACCTGTATGACTTTTTTTTGTGAGTAAATGATGACAGAATTTTCATTTTTGGGTGAACTATACCTTTAAGGATTAATTTCAAGTTTTTTTGCACGTCATTCAGATGTATATCTAATATATCAATCTTAGTTATTTATTATGTTGTAATTGTACACATTTTATTTGCATATTTATTTTTTAATGTTATTTTTTAAATATTTTTATTTAAGTTAGCACTCACATTTCAGTCACAATCTTCATGAACCTCCTGCATTTTTATCACAAACTACTATTCAGGAAAAACAGTAATGACATCCAATCACATTTCAACTTCTAAAACCTTCAACTTCTAAAAACTCCCCCCCCTCCCCAACCTCAGCTAATTGACATGACAGAGCATTGCTCAGGAAGTCAACCTGCAAAGTCAGTTTAATAGCAGAATTAGTGTTCACAGATGTCCACTCACCCTCCTGAGGGATGATCCTGAGTGTGACGGTGAGTCCTGCGTCCTTGATCAGTTTGACGATGTCGGCGTGTGGCATGTTGACAATAGACTGATTGTTGACGGCCAGTATACGATCTCCAACCTTGAGCTTCCCACAGTGGTCTGCTGGACTTCCCTCAATGATGCGGCCAATCTTATGAGGCACGGCTGATAACACACATGCACAAATACTTTTTACATAATACATTAAGAGAGCTCTTTTTCTGCACTCTGTCCTTTCCTGTTAGTGGAGCTGTTTTTATATACGAGCGTGGGCGCTGCATTAGAACATTGTAACTAGCCTCTTCAGCCCCCAAATAGAAGTGCATCTATTATTAATACACAGGTTTATGAGGACATGCTGCACTTTTAAAATCACTATGACCCTCTGAAGCAGCCAGCCCGAGTGAGCTATTACAGTAAAGGAATGTCCCAGATTGAAAATAAGTTAAAGTTGAAGTGCACGAAGTGTACAAAATAATCATTCCTTACCAGCAGCAGCCGCGGTTTCAGGCCTGTTCAGTGAACTGATAATAACGAATCCAAACCCTTCGCTCTCCTTGCGCTGGATGGTGACATCTGATGGCTGCAGATTCTGATTGGCTACTGTGTCTGGTGGGGAGGAGCCTGTGGTGGATGGGGCGGAGTTTTGTGAGGGGGCGGAGTTGTTACAGAACATTCTGGAGTTGAAGTCACTCCTGGGGGAACTGTGCTGGGTAGATCCAGGACTGCGGCCGTTCTCTGGAAAGGGTTCACCTGAAGATACCAGAGCGAGAGATAAAGTACAATAAATTGACTTTTCAAGTAACACTTCCACTGACTTGGCATTTTCATCAGACTTAAATGGGAACTATCATGGTTAAGAGGAACAAGGTTCTCTCAAACACTGGATTCTTATGGGTTAATTATCTGAAGTATCCCTTTAATACTTACTAGAACGTTTACGAATCATCGCAATCGATTGGAACCATTGTATTCATCACTTTTCCAGGATTTTCTACCAGTTTTCCCTGATTTTGTTTTCGCTAACAGTTACATAAAATACATAAAATACAATTGTAAGATTTAGAAACAGGTATCAACTACAATTAGTAAAAGTATGCGAGAAAGAGAGAAAACAGACATGCTATAGTTTGGCTAAAGCTGGTCTAAAGTTCCTCTGCGATCAAACACTAAGCCTAAAAAAGCCAGCAGCCAGACATTTCCCAATGCTCCACTGAGATGCAAAAGGGGAGAAACGATTGTTCAGGGAAGATAAGAATGAGAGGATGAGTCAGACAGCGAGAAGGATGAGGGAGGCAGAGCTTGAAAAGGCACAAAATCTGAGCCTCAGCTACACCAAGAATTATTAGAACGGGTGGACGAGAGAGAAAGAGAGAAAACAGAGGACACATTATAAGCAGCAGAGGAAAAGTTTAACAGAACCTGCTTCATTACCTCCATTACCTTCTTCACATAATATATACTTTGCAACAATCTATAATTGCTGTAACTGTCAGGAAATAACAAGCTTTAGCCTTTAAAGGTGGTTTCTTCAGTTTCAGGCAGAAATATGTCCCATGGGTTTATTTTTATTAAAATAGATTTCATTTTTTTTTCTTTTGATATATGAAGGTCATGTTGGAAACTATATATCATGCCACTTTTCAAATGTCTTTTATGTACAGGTTTTATTGTTTTAATCTTGTCCTTGACGCAGACTTTTTTATCTTTATATTTTCAAAATAATATTGCATGTTTAAAACTATGATAATCTAAAAGAGAGTGAAATAAACATTAACCATTTATTGTGTGACAATGATTTAAATATAGAATGTTCCACCACAACAAACAATTTAAAAAAAAAATCAAAATCAAATGTTAGTGTATTTGTTTACCATAGCGAAGATAGTAATGTGCATGCTTGAGATGAAATATGAAACGTGATGGCGAAGAAGGTAAATTAAACTTCGTATTTTATAACAGAGTATTTTGAATTTGTGTAATTTCCAATGGAACTGTTTGTTTATGTGTGAAAATATATTGTTTAACTGTGTATATTTAGGATACTTAGGGCCTGATTTACTAAACAGGGCAAATTAGCATAAAATCGCAATTCCAAAAAAGCGTGATGGGAGTGGAAAGTTCTGCGCGTGATCTATTGACGACACGCAAATTAAAGAACTAGGGGTGTGACGAGACAGGTAGCTCATGAGACAAGACGACACGAGATTGAGTTCACGAGAACAAGATTTTTACACAGTATTTTTAAGAAATCCTCAATGACGAAATACATGACTAGAGCAATAGTCTGCAGGTGCATTTGAAATGGTTTAACTAATCATCTTGTAATGAATGTCATTTCAGTTCTACTTTGAGTATGAATTATCATATGCAGTAAAAGGCAACAATACTCAAGCACTGTAAAAGGTTTTGCCACAAACTCAACTGTATTCTACAAATTTTGACCTCCTAACTGAACTCCTTTCCACAAATTGATCATAGAAATAAAAACAGTATAAATACAAATTAATTTTCTTAGTCTTATTATTAAGTGCAAACAATACTGTAAGTGCAAAGTACTCTCTTAATGTTCAAAGTGCAAATAGAGACCAAATTTTTCTTCAAGCATGATACAGAGCTAAGAAATGGTTACAAACCTAAGATAGCTTTCAAAATGCAGGGTATTGAAATCGTGTTTGAATGCTCGCTCGCGTTTTACTTTCACTTTCGTGATCGCGTGTATTCTGTGAATAGGGAACGCCTGTGCTGAGTGCGCATTCCACAAGATCAGACATTTGTCAGATGCTATTAGGCTATGTTGCGCAACGAATCCTCTGCCATGGTCTTGTCAGTCACTTTACTCTCGTCACATGATCAGTGAATGCTGATTCCTGCTGCACTATGTACGACTCTGCTGCTCGTGTTGGATGAACTGGATGAAATTGAAGCGACAGTTATCCAACTGAATTAAATGGTTTTTATTTCTAAAAATAGCAAAACGACAGTGGAGGTGTAATGTAAATGTAGCGGTGGCATATTTTATCCTAATTTCACCCTCACACTCCGCCATGTCAATGTCGTGAGACATTGACAGCTTTAATCCTGCGATATCTTGTGGCACGAGATCTCGTCACACCCTGATAACGAACACAGACGCAGCTGGATCATTTCCATAATGACCAACGCAATCTACCAAGAGCAGCGTCAAATTAGTCTCTGGTTTAAGACATGCTTTTTTGTGTGGTAAATAATGGCGCAAATACCAGTAAATTGACTAGCGCAAACCTTAGTAAATCACCTTGCATGATTCATTCAAATACTCTTCTCCAATAAATTTTGCATCTAAAAGGGAAACTCATACAAATGCATATGCAGTAAGGTCAGCTGCAAAAATAACTGTGTCCATGCCTTTTCAGTGCTCATTTTTCACTGTGTGTCTTCAGTTAATCCTGACAGTCGTTTTTCGCCAAAAGAGGGTTTGTGCTGGCGCAAGCTATTAGTAAATCTGGCCCAAAAATAGTAGCCTTGGCAAGATAAAGGATGTGGCCACTTTACACGCAAATTAAAAATGTTAAAAATGTCATTTCCACCACAGAATGCTATTAAACACAATACATGATTTGATATGGGATGGAAATACCATGTACATTCAATAAATGTTTGTTCACTGTTGTACATTGTTAGTAGACAAATGAAACAAACATGCCAATTCTCACCTGTGGGCTGAACTCTCCGTCGTACAGTGAGTTTAACCTGCCCAGTCCGGGCTGCCCCATGCATGAGGTCAATGACGTAACGGTGGGGTTTTCCAGCCACAGGGATCCCATCAACTGACATAAGCTCGTCTCCTGGCCGGAGACGCCCGTCTTTATCTGCCGGGCTCTTCTCGATGATTGCACCAATCAGGATCTGTACAGGCACAGCACGGTTACTATAGGCTCTCTTTAAACTCTGTATGGAAACTAAAGTGGATGAACAGACATGTTATCATGTTAGCTAATGGCAGTGAGCTCTGTTTTAGGAAGCGTGTGCGTTAGTTCTTAAGTACGAGCCTTCTCCTGAGCCTCCGGACTCACAGGCTGTCCTGGTTCCTCTCCGCCCAAGATCCTGAAGCCAAAACCGGACTTCTGTCTGCGCAGGTGCACCTCCACTTCCTGGAACTCTGATGCTGACATTGAAGACACATTTATCTCACTATTTAGTCATTTCTCCAGATTATTCTCATCCTTCAAGTGTAATTTA
This sequence comes from Ctenopharyngodon idella, assembly GCF_019924925.1. Lineage (NCBI taxonomy): Eukaryota > Metazoa > Chordata > Actinopteri > Cypriniformes > Xenocyprididae > Ctenopharyngodon > Ctenopharyngodon idella. Next base: position 3,353,721 of record NC_067223.1, on the reverse strand, counting down.
CTGTTCTAGTTGACATTTAAGACCTCCATTTCTGTTCATTGAGCACTTAATTTGTTAATTCATTCATTTTATGTTCTTGAACCTGTATTGGCAGGTTCATTTTCAAGGCAGTGAGAATGACAAATGGCAAAAACTGACTAAAAATGAAATTCCAGGAATCTCCAGGTACTGTTTCACAGAGGTCACAATAACTGGATATAAAAAATAATGAATTTCAGACTTTAAGACTTTATTTTAACACCCTGTAAAGGCATTTCATAGAAAATTCATAAATACTGCGATATTGTTGTCAGACTTTTTTCAATATTGTTGATTCTAAGACTATTGTTGTAATGAAATAGTCTAAATGTCATCATCTTTTAAATATCATATGATTTTGGGTGACAAAAATAACATTTATTTGAAAATACTAAATTTGATAAAATTCTTAATGTAACAGACCAAACTTATATTTATATTTATACCCCAATTATACTCGAATCAGGTGGTTCGGAGCATAAAAGTCACGTGATTTCAGTAAACGAGGCTTCGTTACGTCATAAGTGTTTCGAAATTTCAATGGTTCACCACTGGGGGGCGTGACTTTGGCAGTTTGATACATACTCCGAACCACTGATTCGAAACAAAAGATTCGTAAAGCTTTGAAGCTTCATGAAGCAGTGTTTTGAAATCGCCCATCACTAGATATTGTTGAATAAAGTCGTTATTTTGTTTTTTTGGCACACAAAAGTATTCTCGTCACTTCATAACATTAAGGTTGAACCACTGTAGTCACATGAACTGTTTTAAATATGTCTTTAGTAGCTTTCTGGGCATTTGAAAGTGTTAATTATCTTGCTGGCAACGGAGGCCTCACTGAGCCATCGGATTTTATCAAAAATATCTTAATTTGTGTTCCGAAGATGAACGAAGGTCTTACTGGTGTGGAACAACATGAGGGTGAGTAATTAATGACAGAATTTTCATTTTTGGGTGAACTAACCCTTTAAGGTTAGGGTTAGTCATATTTTTTATTAAATAGGCATATTATTTTAAGCGACAAAAATAATTTATTTGAGGTTATTAAAAAAAGTAAAATTACAGAAAAAAACTTTACTTAACATTTAAAAATGGTAAAAATGTATAGAGGTCACTGGATATATAAAAATGAATTTCAGACTTGACTTTATGCAGAACTCTTTCTGTCAGACTGTTTCTGTTTTGGGTGCAGATATATTTACTCACCGGAGAGGTCAGCTGGGATGGCTGCTCGAGGAAGCCCTGGCTCTAAGAAAGGGAGAGATACAAGGACAGCCCATAAATCAATGCTTATATAAACATACACACCTGGAAATATACTAACTACAATATATACATGATCTATCTCACTGCTAATATAATTCCCAGCGACTACAAAGCAATGAAGATACTATACAGTGCCCCCAAAAAGGAACTTGAGGTACACTTAAAAATGTAATCTGATAACAAAATGATGTTGACTTTCTCAATTTTAGAAGCCAGTTCTTGATTTTATACAGTAAAACAGAAGTTCATCTTCTGGTTTAGAGCAGACTGGAACTGAGATTAGCATTTGCAGCGCCTAAAAACTTACACGTGGCCATGTATAATGAACTCTGCTGCATGTTTCACATTTAAAATAGGTTGCAGGTTGAGCTTGAGCCTGATTCTGATTCTGAGAGGGAGTCTGATCTTCAACTGCTTCATTCCTGCAACCTCATCTGCCTCTCTGATAGAGCTGGTCAATATTTGCAACCCTATGCTGGTGATATTTAACCAATATATTGGTGTATATTATGATGATTTACACACTTTTCATTTGACTGTAGCAGTAGGCTGGTTTTGTGTTTTGTGCCCTCTCCTTGTGTAATGACTTGTAAATATCACAGTGTAAGTATGTTAAGCGCATCTAATTTAAACCAATTGCATTAGAGTTTGATTCATTTACGCAAATTAGCTCTTTTGAAAAGAATCAGTTCAGAATTTAATTACTTCTTTGTGTTCATGGAAGTCTTTGAGGGACATTTTGCATGCTTTAATATGTTTTGATAAAACATATGTAGGTGAATGTTGCTGTTTATTACTATTTATTGTTAAATTAGTTCATTTAAAATGATTAAATATTCTTCTTTGTGATCATTAAGAGCAGCATGGTAAACAACATGCACTGAATAGATTAACTTTTTAATGATCGCTAGTTCCTATGACTAAAAAATTACCCTGTAAAGTCATTTCAGAGCAAAATACATACAAACTGAAATATTATTTCGAGCCTTTTTACAATATACATCAAATATTGTTCAAAGAAGTGTTGATTTTGATTTTTTTTGTTGTTGTTGTTGTAGAGATAAAATGTCATAAAAGTCTAAATTTAATCATGTTATATTTTTCATTACATGCCATATGGTTTTATGTGACAAAAATAACATCTATACAATGATAAATTAAAAAAAAAATCTCAAACTGCAGTAGATCACACTTTACCAAATATTAAAAAAAATAAAGATTTATTAATTTAAACATATATCAAAGATCACATAAAATATGCATTAACATAAACAGAATATGTGTCCTTGTTGTGAAAACCTGAGCTCCTGTAATACTTGAATATAATGAGTATTAATGAGATTTCAAGAGTTTGACAGAACGCAAAATCTTTACAGCATCCTTGCGACATCAAGCGCATATTCAAACAGCTATAAAACATTACTGAACGTACTGAAACATTGTCACTGCCGGTTTAGTAAGAACTGCAATTTCACAGAATGAGGCAGTTTAAAACATCTTGCTCATAAAATACGATGAGGCTCACAAATGTACAAAATGTAATCAACCTTCAGGAAGTGCTTACCTGGAAGAAAAACTGAATGGTTTTCGCTCATATCAGATCTCTGTATCACCAGCATATACAATAGATGCTAAAGTGTCTGTGTGATCTAATAAGATCTATAAATATAAAGCAAAAACCTCGTATAATTCTATGGAGGATCACTGTACATGACATTATCAAACAACATCAACACACTATATTAACCAACATCCATTGCTATTTGCCAACCTGTCATTGCTAGCTGTGAATACTAAAGGGAACACTATACAAAATAAAGGAGGAGGTATAGAATATGAGACAGTAATGAGGGAGAGCACACCAACTCCCTGCTGAATTAAAACCATAGAAAATGTCTAGTGTGGTACAGCAGTTCAACTTTATGCAAATGCACAGTGAAAGGATGAAGTGACCGGTAATGGGAGTGCACAGTAGTTGAATACAGGACCGCCTACTAGTGAGTAACAACAGCACGACATGTTGACCTCTACTGATTTAATCGCTGTCAGTCTAAAACGCACCTTTAGAAATGCAACATCAACTCTTTTGATAGTTCAGACGTATTTGTTCAATATGCAGGTAATGTCATACAGTTATATTTGTATGAATTAATGTATTTCAAACTATTTGTTGAATTAAACATGCTTTACTTAAAATGCTATGAATGTTGGCTCACGGGGGACCGCGAAAAGTTCAGAAAGCCTGTATGTGTGGTAATGTCTCTAAATTTGGTTAAGAAAGTACCTGCATTAATAATGTAAAGTGTTATATAACGTCAAAGTCACTAAAGCAACTGAAGTTCACTCAGACTCCAGAGCAGCTCTACGGATCTCATTGTGGGAAAATTCCAAAATGACAAGACATGCCAACCTCAAAACACTTACCATAGAGGATAAGATAGGTTGTAAGTTACAGCAATTAAAAAGTGTATTGTGAGTCTGAGAGAACTGACATAATAATCACTGGAGACTTACACCATGTTCTAACCAGGCCTAACAATATAATGCACCAGTAAAAATCATTTTATGGGCCAAACTTAAAGTCGTAGGTGAGCATATTTGATGTTTAATATCATTTTACTTCATGGCCGTCTTGATATTACACTCTAAAAAATGCTGGGTTAAAATCAACCCAAGTTGGTTTGAAGATGGACAAACCCAGCAACTGGGTTGTTTTAACCCAGTGGTTGGGTTAAATGTTTGCCCAACCTGCTGGGTAGTTTTATTTAACTCAACTATTGTTTAAAATTACTGTATTGCTTGCTTAAAATCAACCCAAAGTACGTTGGAAATTAACATTTATTAATATGTTTAATAAATGAACATTTATTTATATGTTTAATGAATAATAATTAAACAATAAACGTTTATTAAATTGCTTATTAATAAATGTTCACCTTTTGATTATTATTGTTGCCTCTAGTAATTATGTGTGTGATTTTTAATTTCCAACCTATTTTGGGTTCATTTTAAGCCAGCCATATAGTAATTTTTAAACAATAGTTGAGTTAAATAAAACTGCCCAGCACGTTGGGCAAACATTTAACCCAAACACTGGGTTTGTCCATTTTGAACCCAACTTGGGTTGTTTATATATATATATATATAAACGGTTAGTTCCTGTCCTTGATTCTGATGGGTCAATAGCTGTGTTTTATTCACGATAAAACACGGCTATGACCGCTTCACCCAACGGTTCTGTGTATCACTACACAACACCCTTAGCAACCACTCTTAGCAACGTAAACTGTATGTTCTCAATTAATATTGTTCATTGAAGCTTACTGTATTATGTAGAAGAGTACTGTGAGAAAGAGATCGATTGAGCGAGTTTATTACCTGCATTCAGATTTAGCATTTTCCTTCAGATCAGTCCTACGTTCATAATAAAACATCTGTTTAAATGTCCGATGTATTATCTTGTCCTTTTAACAGTTAAGGGGTTTTCCCGTGACTGACAGCGCTAGTCAAAGCATTTGTCAGTTGCGTTCCGTGTTCACAACAATTCAGTCTTTTCAATGTAAAAGTCTTCACTACTGACTGACACACTCATATATAATAATGTAACTTCTGTTGCTGTTCACGGTCAGGGATTATTTTTTCCGGCGGAAGAAAGGCTTTTGGTGAAAGTTTAATTCATGAAAGTTGCATTGATACATATTTTTGGCTTTAATATTTGTATTGTGTGGTAACCGTTTTATAAAAGCAATAAGGTACTCAAGGCTAGTGCTATATCGTGAATAAGTCACGGCTGAAGGGGTTGAAGGCACTCTGCTTTGCGTCATGCCTAACAACACCCTTCAGCCGTGACTTATTCACGATATAGCACTAGCCTTGAGTACCTTATTGCTTACATATATTCAACATTCGGCTTGTTTAGTTCAAATAATGCCAAAAAAAAAAAAAAAAAGCTTTATGTGGAAAAAAAAATGGTTTAACTTCAATTTCTATAGTCAGCATTTGGCATTACGATTTCTTCCATTACATTTTACAGCTTTTTACGTTTTTAAAGCTATGCGAGTGCAATTTTCGACTTTGCACTGTGGGTAGAGCCACTCCTCATAATGCTACAGAAATATAAATAATGTAATCACAAAATTTATTTATCGCTAATCCCACTCTCAGAAAAACGTACCACAGAAAAGATAGCTTTTATCGCTAGCTACTTTAGAGCATTGTGTCTCCTAAAGTGCTAAACACAGTGCTGCATTTTTTTTTTCTTTTGATGAACAGCAGGAAATGTAATGTATATGCACAACATAAATTCCATATGTTCAGTGTATATGAGCATGTGTGCAACTTTCAGAGTGGAAAAACACAGCAGGTAAACGGCACAGATTAGCAGCAGGCTAAGTAGACAAATAGCTTTATGTGCTAGCAAGATGTTGCTTCAGTTACTTACGCCTATTCTCATAGATAGCCCTGGACTTCTCATACAGGTCATAGGGGTCAGGTTTGGTCAAGTCAAACTCTGGACCTGAGGGCCAGTGCAGAAATGGAGTGCTGTGAGGGAGAGCATGGATAGATAGACTGGTTGTGGGACTGCTGTGAGGATCCCAATGTTCCAAGACCTGCAAATACACCGGCATTCAGTAAAGCACCCAATCATCTCCCAGCGCTGAGTTTATTAAAATGCTGAACTGAATAAGCAAACTGTGCTCTTCCAGGCAACTTCCGCCTGGAATTTCACTGGCCGTGGGATAGGATGATGTTTAACAATGAACTTGCTTTTGCGGTAATTAGTTTTTAAATGAAGTGTACACACAATGCATGGCAAGTTAGTTCTAGCTCAGCAAAATAAGGCGGCATCAAGGGCTCATCAAGGACGCTTGATGCGTTTCTCTCTTGCTGACGATACTGAATGTAATCTTTGTGTTTTCTCATGCTAATGCAGCTGTGGGCGAAACGTTCTCAAACCACTTCACTGCACCGGGCTCTCGCACGACACCCAAAATTAGGTTATGCAAACAGAATGCACAAAGAACAGCAAGCAGGCATAGAGGTCCGCTTTTTCTAATATCAAGGCTGTTTTCACACAAGATTCAATTGCTTGGCCTGAACTCAAGTTCGATTCCACCCTCTTGTCCTGCTAGTCACTTTGTATGTTTGGGTCTGAATCGCGGTATGTTTGTCTCATTAAGGCCGTGTGTCCACCAAAGACGCTCTGCTTAAAACGCCTATCTGTGAGCGCTTCGGCAACACGTTTTTTTCAGTTGAGACGCTTTGTTGCTATGATACATAATATCCGTGGCACTGTTACTTATAACTGATTTTGCAGGTAATTTGTTTCAGACTTAAAATGTTGACGCAATGTAGAGTACTTGCTATGTCTGTTTGGAGACCAGCAATATTAATTTCTCATCCATTTTGTTCCGTTCTCTGCTTGTTGATGTCGTTGTACAGCAAGAATGTTGTGACAGTTGGTCGGTGTTGTATTTGTCCCGCCCCTCCTCCACTCTGATTGGATGGCTGAATAAAAAGTGACAGTGATGAGCGCAGCGTTTTACTCAAAGTTAAACATTCTTCAACTTGAGGCGACCGGTAAAAAACACAGAGCTCTCAGCGCTTGAGCATGAAAAAGATGCTCAGCGCCTCGTTATGTTCCTGGCGTTTAAAAAACGTGGCACTTCCACTGAAAACAATTGGAAAAGTACGCTAGCAGCTGGAAAAAAACGCTTTGGTGGACACGGGGCCTAATGCGAGTATCACTGTTAGGGATGGGAATGATAAAGAATTTAATGATACCACTTCTGAATCAGCTTCTTAATGGTTTCATTAATGATTCTTTTATTAGTTTTAAAGAATAAATATTTGAAAAAAAAAAAAAAAAAAATTCCATTGTCAAATAATGAGATTTCAGTAAATACATTTCAAACAATTCTTCCAAATACAGTTTACACGGATGTTTTAAAGACTTTTTTTCAATTCAATAACTGACCGTAACTATATATTGAACAATTTCAATTTAGTAAATTTTACTTAATTTTGTCCATTCAACTTCCTTGTGGGGTTGTGGACAGTTCAGTTCCAGCTCATAAATCGAAAAAGAGGTGATTAAATTCCCTGGAAGACACGGTTACAGCACACCCTTAAAGGGTTAGTTCACCCTTATATTACATAATGTCCTGTCTCTCCTAAGCTTTATAATGGCAGTAAATAGAGGATGCGATTTTTCAGTAATTTTTCAATAAAGGCCTTCTGAAGCGAAGCGATGCGTTTGTGTATGAAAAATATCCATATTTAAAACTTTAAAAACTTAACTGGTTTCCGGCAGACGGCCATACGCACGTCGACTTATGCCAAAAGAGTAACCCCTGATGCGATGTAGGAGTAGCGCTTTGACGCCTCTCGCTGTTCAAACAAATAAGGCTGTGCAACAAACTCTCTTATATCGAAATCCTCCGACATTTCTCTTTAAAAATTCTTGTTTTAGACTTCTAATTCGTGACCGGTGTTTTGTTTTGCTCTACCCTCTGCGCTTCCGCGTTTGTCAATGCGTCATGCGTCAGGTCAGAGTTCACTCTTTTGCCGTAAATTGATGCGTACGGCCGTCTGTCGGAAGCTAAATATTTTGGTATTTAAAGTTTTAAATATGGATATTTTTCTTACACAAACACATCGCTTCACTTCAGAAGACCTTTATTAACCCCCCGGAGCCATGTGGATATCTTTTATGATGGTTGGTTGCACTTTTTTGGGCTTCAAAATCTTATCATCTATTCACTGCCATTATAAAGCTCAGAAGAGCCAGGACATTATTTAACATAACATCGATTGTATTCGTCTGAAATAAGAAAGTCATATACACCTAGGATGGCTTGAGGGTGAGTAAATCATGGGGTAATTTGCATTTTTGGGTGAACTAACCCCTCCAAAAGCTTTAAAATTAACAAAATGAACCAAACTTAGACAACAAATGGATATGGGTTCATGCCAAAAGCTCTAGTGTAAAAGCACCCTAAAAGCAAAGCCAAACAAAAGGCATAATTGAAGACGACGTTGTAAAAATCAACAAAGAAAGAAAGTAGATGCCAGGATGAGAAAGATGCCAGGGCTTATTAAAGGAGGACCGTGTTAGCATGTTAATCTGGAAGAGCTCTAGAGGATGAAGGCAAATGCCCCTGGGCTGCTGTGTGCAGCTGGGAAACAAACAGATTAAAACATGTCACTGCCAAGTAAACTCATGCACATGCGCACATTAGCTCACTGATGACGTTATTATTGCCAGAGCAAGGCGATGTGGCATACACACTCTTGCAAATAGGTTTTTGCTCATGGCAAACGCTCCGTTAAAGAGTCATCACCCATTGGAAATGTTTTGCAGCTCACACTAGAGGTCTGCTAAAAGACAAACTGTTTTGGGAGGGTTCACGTCAGTTTTTCATATATAACTTCAGGTTTGTGCTTGGTTCAGGTGTTTGATGAATAAAAAATATGGTTATTATAAATATTTTATGTTAAGGCAACTTGTTTTATTTGCTCAGACACTTCATCTTTGAGTCAGAGTCTGTGATAATGGGTCATTTAAGTTTAATCATTCAGAGATGAAATGGAAAGAGACTGATATTGGGTATATATATATATATATATATAAAATGTAAGGCATTTTACACACCTCACGCATTCTGGTGACTGTTAACTCCTTCACTATATAACCTTCACTATATAATGAATATGCCACATAGTTCACTTTATGCGGAAAGAGTGGACAAAAATTAGAGTATTCGGACAATGTGGTTTAGATGGGTTTTGTAAAAAATATTTCATATACTCCACGATTCAAAAAGATATCAACATATTTCAGCTGTATCATCCCATCCCTTTATACACCATATTCAGTTAGGCGGTTCTCAAATGCATTACAGCATTTCTGTATTTTGACAGCTGTATTGAGCAGTCTGTAGCAAAAGCCATTGTGCAATTTACTGGCATTTCATAATTTCAATCGATTAAATGATGCAGTGCTGTGACCGTATAACCGTCACACTCCACGTTGGCTAATATTCTTCAAACATGGATAATTGCGAAAAAAAGATGGACCACTTTAACATTTTCAAGTAATGAAACTTTTTCTGGCTGTGGAGATATTCTTAAAGCAAATGATGACTAATTAAACCCCAGCGTTAGTGAGGGAGCGAGATGATTAAGACCAAGCAGCTCTCTACTGTACTGCAGTAGTGGGTTCTTTAACTCTGTCCTAGTTCTGTTCCCTAGAGATAGATATAAAGATATGTGTTGAAGAATGACAGTACAGTTGCCAGCAGCTCAAGGCAGTGCCACAGACTCTCTGTAGTGTGAAGAAAAATCATTCGATTTATGACCAGTCAAGCCTTTGTTATATGAAGTAGACAGGGCAGGGTTCTCAATCCAAAAATAAATAGATGTGTGGGTGCATGGGTAGGCATATATATATGTATATATGTGTGTGTGTGTGTAACATGACATATTTCAACTGGGGTTCCCACATCTTTTAATAATGAATTTCCATAGACTTTCCAGTTGCGATTACTGGATTTGCAAAACATATATCAAATACATATATTATATATGCAAAATATTGCAATTTCTAGCCGTCCGCCTACGCATAACTAGATTTAACTACGTTTTTAACTAGTAAATATTATTTGCTCTATTAAATTCATTTGATTTGTTTCCAAATATTGTATACATATACAGTTCAGAGTTTATTGAGGAAGATTTTCTTTAGGATGTGGTCAAGCAGACAATATTGGATCAGAATCCGTGGACATAACAAGGACAAACTGCTGCTGAGGGTCAAGGTTTTATGTGGCACATTACACAGCACACTGGTTAGTGAGAAAAGATTAGTAAAGGTGCAGTGATTTTATACGTTTGTTCTAAGCTGTAAAATGATGACATATTAAGTGTTTATTTCAACTAGGGTTTCCACATCTTTTAACAATGAATTTCCATAACCTTTGCTTCTAACTGAACAAAAAAGATTTTTTTTTTTAATAGAACAAATTATATATATATATTCTTTTAACTTAGAAAATATTATTTGCTCTATTAAATCATTTGATTTATTTTTAAATATTTTAAAAACAGCTGGCGTTTGGTGTTGTAGTGGTGTGTCTGTGAAGAAAATTAGTAATTCTTATTGTATCTTAGTACAATGCAGTTAGTGTTAATATGTTATAACAATATAATAAAGCATCTATTATGCATTCAGCTTAGTAATAAAGCTCTACAGTCATGGTTATTCATACATACGCTGCATAATGTATAATGTGGCCTAATCACTCAGTAGTGAGAGTGCACGGTTATTGTTAGTTTATTTATTAAAATCAGAAGGCTGGAATACGATACGTTTTACCTGTTTAGAGGTCTTCCAAGGTGAAAAGTGACCTGTAATGGTAAAAGAACAAAACTTTTAGCCAGTTGGAGCTTTAATATGAGGTTCAAAGTGGGAATTTTAAACAAGACTAAACAGGAAAAGTCCTACACGACAACCTCTTATTAGCATTTTAGATTGTTAACTCCAGAGCCGTCCCTACTTAGGGTACAATCTGAGTGTGAGGATGCACTTTCATTAATTGTTTTATTTATTATAGCTAGTATTATAGTTTTTTTTTTTTCTATAGTGGTGTCCAAAAGCCATTTCTGAGATTACTTTTATTTTGTAATATTCTAATTCAATACAAAATGTAAATACAACTTTGTGCAAAAGCTGATAATCCAGCATGATTTGAGGAAATCTCAACTTTTATACAAAGAAATTCAAATGTGCCTATTTGATGAGTGATCTAGAAATAGTTCAGAACAAATCTTTAATATTTAGATTTTTTTAAAAATGTATTTCAAATTCTATTTAAAAAATCCTAAAACTTGGATCAAAAATACAACGTCTAAATAGCCGAACACCGTAAACGGCTTTTTGGCAGATTGAGCACGTTGAATCACTGTCCGTCTGTGTTGGTGTCTTTAGCAAGAGAAAGAACTCTGATTGGCCATTCAACTTAGCGAACCAGTCAGTGCACGAGAAGAAAAGTGAAATAAATGAAAGCGAGCAAAGAAGTCTTACCTGAGCGCTCCAATATGTGAATAATTTCATAACGACGGAAGTGATCAACATTGATATTCAAAACGGTAAGCTCATGGAAAGTGCTTTTTTTGGTTTACAGTTTGTATATACACAGTCCAATTTCCCTTTTTGACGAATATACACTATTGACACCTGCCAATACAGAATGTACCTGCTAGTTGGGCATTGGCTGTAGTCTTTGTGGTGTGTGAAAAGCACAACTTTTTAGCCCAGAAGCATGTGACGCAAGGTGATGCCACAGAAGGCTTTTCTCGCCACTAGTTCTGTGATGTTGTTTTGGTGTTTCACGGCCTTAAAGCGCTTAAAATCAACTCTAACAGGATTAGTCTGGAATTACAAAAAAATAAAAAATAAAAAATAAAGTTTAAAATCTATACAATTTTCATTATTTCCAAAGATACAATTCAAACAGCAGCTATTCAAATATCTATTCAATCTAGAAAAGAAAAAAAAATCCTCTCTGAAGCGGTTGCATTTTGAGGACAAGTAGTTATTATTTGAATATTTCATGTATCTGTTTAGTAAAAGAGAGGTTTGAATGTTAAACAGACAAGTTTGACCCTAAGGACGGTATTTGTTGATCCTTTTTTGATGACAAAAAATATATAAATAACATAATAAAAAAAGTCCTGTTGCAATCAATGAAAGGATGCACAAATCCAATGACAGAAAGATACTTAAAATGCAGTGAACGGCATCTTCACATCACATCAAATGCTCATTTTCCCCCTGGAGGAAAAACATTGGCTGAGATGAGGCGAAAGGCCATGAGGCTTCTGAACTCTAATCATAACAAACAGGAAGCACTGTCAGCGTAGAGCACCTCTCCTGGTATTAAGAGCTAAACAATACCCGCCGACATCAAACGGCAAATTCATGAATATTTTCTCTCTAAACTCCTCCTAAATCGGCCTTGAAGCGCACAAAACAAATGCATGCAAACACACACACACAGGCCGTCCAGTGTCTTGAATTCAACTTCTCCCTCTCTGTCTTTCATGTCTTACCACAGATGACCTTCAGGAATGAACAAGGCAGTGAAAATGACCTGTTTGGAATTGGCGAAAAAGACAGAGTCAATGCAAACATTAAAACTGCACAGTTAATCCAATAAAGCATTAAGATTGTGCGGCTGTGAAAAAGATTGATTGCAAAAATGCACCTCTTAGGGGTTGATAAGGTACAAAGTTGTCCTTTTAAGGGTACTGCCCCAGTGACAAACTGTTGTACCCTTTTTATCAAGAACCATTTTTTCGCTGTATCCACTAATTTGTAATTTGTAATTGAATGTGTTTGGCTTCTGGTGCTTTCAGTTATTTTTAGCTTTACAAAACAGCTTGTTATGCACCTTGATTTTGCAAACTGGTATTTCTTACCATATTATTTTAATTATAAACACACTGGTTTGTAGCGCAGAGTTTTACCTTTTTCTTTTAGTTATTTACCTATAGTGGCTAATGAATCTGAAGTCTCAGACATTCACAGAAAATAGCTTACTTCCGCGTTGCAAAATAAGGTGGATATGATTCTTCTTCTCTGGAGATGAAAAACTTATTGATGTCATAGGCTTGTCAGAACAGTTTATTTGCTCTTTAAGGCCCCAGGTAGATTGTGATTGTGATTAAAATGCTTTAGCGATTATGTTAAGGTGACCTTTTAGTCAATCTTGAGTTTCTGATGCATAAAACATTAGGAAAATAATTCAGAAATAATTCCTCAGCTTTTTTTGGAAGTGTAGCTTACATAAAAAAATCTGACACACAGTCGCCTCACACAAAAGTATTTTAATGTAAACTAAATTCTAACTGAATTTAATAATCCAACGTGATCTCGTAAGTATTCGGATGTATTTTACATAAAATGTGGTTCTTACATATAGGTATATTGCATAGGCACTAAAATGTACATTGACGTATTGACATAAACATAAAACGTAAATCATTTATGTATGAACAACTTTATAGGCAACTTTAAATATTTCAACCCAATCTCACGGCAATTTGTACGTATTTTATGAGGTGAAATATTTTTTTATGAGGTGAGATATTTTTTTAGTGAGCAATCAGCGTGGTGAAATTAAAGGTAGGCTACATCTTCGTGTCTGTGACCACTGACCAGTGTGTACAAGCTTGATGACTGCTGAAAGTAAATTGACTATTAAAAAGAAAAGCTGAATATTAGTTTATAAATAATATACATTGTTTAAATTGTTACCGTCTTTAGTTATTATTTTGGAATAAATGTAAAAATTAGTAAAAACACTAACTTGATGAAATTTATACTTGGTTTTAATAAATAGAACATTACATAGTGTAAAAATAACAAAATAGGATTGTATTTGGTCTCTCTTTTTATGTAATGTTAACTTAAAATTGTGTAACAGGACTTTGCCTCCTCATTTTAAAACACCACCGCACACCACTGATATATATATATATATGTGGGTTTTGACTTGGTTTGTGCCAAATTTGGGGGTATTACCAGAGATTTTAAAGTATTGATTTTGTTTTAAAACCTTCAAAAAACCTTAACTCGATTTTTCTCAAAATTGACTTTGCTGACTCTATCGACATTTTTTGTCAGATTCCAACAAATTTTACATCATTTTGAAGGTTTTTAAATAGAGAATGTAACAATAACAATAAAATGCTCATTGCAACTCATTTTGCCAGCATGGGCCACATATATTTTATAGGAAATGGTTAGGGTTAGGTTTAGAGATAAGAGAGAGATTGAGACAAACATATTTACATAATTGTATATTGTTACTAAAATTCTTGATACTGTGCATTTTTCTACCTGTTTCATTGTTGAAAAGTGCTTATATTTAGTTTTGGAAATCTAAAATATATCTATAAATACATTTAGATACATTTATATCTTGATTTTCTCATACTGTTTAAAACAGCAGTGAAATAATTCAGAAATGGTCCTCAGCTGTTTTTGGATGTGCAGCCTACATAAAGAATTTGACATGCAGTCGCCTCACACAAAATAAGCATTATAATGAACACTAAATTCAAATCAAATTTAATAATGACACACTGCTACTCTTTCTTTATGCTACTTTTACAACAAATGCAAAGTGCAGCGTGTTGCTTTTGACTGGCCATGAGCCATCAAATAAGGAGTGGAGAGTCGAACAGGCCAAAACTGGGCTGCTTCAGTGAGAAAGAAATCAGTGACACTAGGGCAGAACAGCTGAAAGGGAGGGAAAGTGGCTTGATTATGCTTCATTTATATGTGGATAGAGAAATGAATGGAAGGCATGTTCTGGAAAATACAGATACAAGTCATATCAAGCCTCATTAATGGACAAAAATCAACTGAAAAAATTATAAAAACATACTAAAGACATACCTAAAGTAGTGCTTTACAAAAAAAAGCCCTTTTGCTGATGGCTTTTAATCACAATAAATGCATAACAATGCTGAGATTTCGATTCGTAATGTAGTTCACATCACTTCACAAGTCTTAATCAACTCATGGATGCAGTTGTTAAATATCTCCCCCAATTTGAACCTGGATATCAAAGCGCTGGTAAACACACTGTATGACACATTCAAATAAACACACGTCCTAGATTCTGCAACACCCTTGATGCATATTAAGCAGATTATGCTAATAACAACCATCAAACAGTGTAAATCAGTATGATGCAGGTGAGGGGTAAACCTAATCCAGGCAAGCTTCTATCAGTAAATGTGTCCTGGAGTACATCCTGCCATCTGGCAATTATGGAAGAGCTGCCCACTTGTCCAAAATTGCTATCCACTAATTGGTGATCACATGAGTGGAGGACGACAAGAGTCAGGGAGAGAAGATCCTACATTATAGATTTCTTTTCAGGTTGGATGTGGACAACATACAGGAACTATTCTTTACAATATAGCCTATATACAGATGAGAACTGTCACAAAGGCTAACTGTTAATAATAACAAAGTCCCTTTCAAGGAAGATCTGTTCACTCGGTGGCCATATTTGCAATGCCTCCGGGCAGCTATTTCAGGCATCCAAGACCAAGTTCTATCTATTTGAACGGGGGAATCCTGAAATCTCATAAACTGCTTGGTGAACTCACAATTAAATAACATATTTCAAATCAGCAACAAAATCTGACACAAACTGTCCCATAAATGTTGTTTCTTATGCTCAGATAGCATTAAAAATCTTATTTTTCAGGCTAGATGAGCTAATACCTGTGTGCAGTCCTAAGCACGAGTCTCAGGTTTCTGTGGGAAACCTGAGACTCTGTGGGAACCGCAGCTTCTAACAGCAGATGCAGTGATGCATGACTTTATTAATCAGTGATTGGCTCTTTTACTTAGAACGCGGGACAATTCCGCCATATTGTGCATTGCAGTTTCTCCTATTCATAATAGGAGTGAACCATTTAAGTTCTGATAGGTCAATTGCTGTTATTTATAGTTTGTTAATTATCATACAGAAAATTTTAAAATTTAGTTTACATAAGTTTTACGTAATACATAACACCGTTAATCTAAAGGGGATGGTAAGGGGGGATGGTGGCTTTACAGAGAGCATGATTTTTGTCATTTTTTCAACAAGAGGGATACCATCCCCCGCATCCCCCCTCAAATCGAGCCCAGGTTCTGGTGCATACTGATGAAAATATGCTGTGGACAGTTAGGACATCTGATGTCCACTTTGGCGCAAATCAACGGCTTGCTTACCCTCTAGTGCTCACTTTATGACTGAGGCGCATTTCATTACCTAAATAAGATTTAAGCAGCACAGAGATCAGATGGGGGCCATTAATCTTCATTTATTCATAATATACACAGAACCAGCGGGCAACTGTCTGACTGCTGAGTGCATCAAGGTATGTACAACCCGAATTCCATAAATGTTGGGACGTTTTTTAAATTTGAATAAAATGAAAACTAAAAGACTTTCAAATCACATGAGCCAATATTTTGTTCACAATATAACATATATAACATAACAAATGTTTAAACGGAGAAATGTTACACTTTTATCCACAAAATGAGCTCATTTCAAATTTGATGCCTGCTACAGGTCTCAAAAAAGTTGGCACGGGGGCAACAAATGGCTGAAAAAGCAAGAAATTTTGAAAAGATTCAGCTGGGAGAACATCTAGCAACTAAGTTAATTGATATCAGGTCTGTAACATGATTAACTATAAAAAGGATGTCTTAGAAAGGAAGAGTCTCTCAGAAGTAAAGATGGGCTCTCCAATCTGTGAAAGAGTGCGTAAAAAGATTGTGGAATACTTTAAAAAAAATGTTCCTCAATGTAAAATTGCAAAGGCTTTGCAAATCTCATCATCTACAGTGCATAACATCATCAAAAGATTCAAAGAAACTGGAGAAATGACATTACTAAATGGGCACAGGAATACTTCCAGAAACCAGTCGGTAAACACAATCCGCCATGCCATCTCCAGATGCCAACTAAAGCTCTATCATGCAAAAAGGAAGCCATATGTAAACATGGTCCAGAAGCGCTGTCGTGTCCTGTGGGCCATGGCTCGTTTGCAATGGACTATTTTAAAGGTGAAAAGTGTTCTATGGTCAGACGAATCCAAATTTGACATTCTTGTTGGAAATCACAGACGCCGTGTCCTCCAGGCTAAAGAGGAGGGAGACCTTCCAGTGTGTTATCAGCGTTCAGTTCAAAAGCCAGCATCTCTGATGTGCATAAGTGCATACGGTATGGGCAGCTTGCATGTTTTAGAGGCACTATGAATGTTGGAAGGTATATAAAGGTTTCCAGACAACGTATCATTAAACGGAAAATACGTCAAAAACGACCATGAACTCTTCATCAGCTGAAAACCTATTTCAGGCAAGAATGGGACCAAATTCCAACACCAAAACTCCAGAAACTCATAACCTCAATGCCCAGACGTCTTCAAACTGTTTTGAAAAGAAGAGGAGATGCTACACCATGGTAAACATGCCCCCGTCCCAACTATTTTGAGACCTGTAGCAGGCATCAAATTTGAAATGAGCTCATTTTGTGCATAAAATTGTAAAATTTCTCAGTTTAAACATTTGTTATGTTATCTATGTTCTATTGTGAATAAAATATTGGCTCATGTAATTTGAAAGTCTTTTAGTTTTCATTTTATTCGAATAAAAAAAAAACGTCCCACCATTTCCGGAATTCGGGTTGTATATGTCTATGCGTGTGTTTATTCATATCCACTGTCAATTCCCCATAAGCTCTTTTTGAAATTGTGAAGCATGTGTCTGGTAAGCTAATGGTCCCATGCCTATATCTCAGTTAATGGGTATAAATCAGCTAATGAGAATATCAGTAGAGCTGGAGCTAATTAGCTCTTTGATGAGACGCTGAGAGGCGTTTGTTTTCCTCAACCAGCTAAGAGTCATCTGCTTCTGCACACACACACACACACACACACACACTTTAGGATGGACGAAGCTGCTAGTAAAGAAGACAATTGATAAGACAGATTGATCACACCTTATGAGATATTAATGCAAGCTTTGAAAGGTAATTTAAACAGTGCACACATACTCTCTCAGACACGCATAGACACACACTAAGCTTGACAGCACATTTCCTCTAAACACCAACTACAACCAAAATAGCAGATGCTTTAACTGGTGGCCATGACAACAGTGAGACTGGAAGCACAAGCCTGAATGATATCCATCACCTTTTGTATCCACATGTCTAAATGACTGAAATATATAAATGTTCTCTCAGAGCTCCGGAAAAACAACTTGACAAATGTGCCAAAAAAAAAAAAAAAAAAAAAAAAAAAATGAACTTCTGACAATAATTTAGAGCTGAAGTGTTTATGCATTTCTACGCTAAAATACTTTCTTCTATTCACAGCTTAATATGCAGTAGTTGTTAAGTTTAGGTATGAGGTAGGATTAAGGGATGCAGAATATGGTAATGCAGAATAAAGCATTAATATGTGCTTTATAAGTACTAATAAGTAGCCAATATGCTAGTAATATGCATGCTAATAAGCAACTAGTTAATAGTGAGAATTGGTTCACAAACTAAAGTGTTAACCTAAACTCTAGTACTGTTTATTACAAATATTACATGGCAATGGCAAAGCTTAAAAACGAGTTTGACATGCCTCTGGTGGTGCTACGATGGGAAATTCTACAAATCTTTGTAGTAATAGTATAATGGGGTTTGGAACGACATAAGGGTGAGTAAAACGATGACGATCTTTTTTTTTTTTTTTTATTTAACTATTTCTTTAAACAACTCATGAAATGGCTCACTTTATGTGCTGTATTGATGTATGTCCTATTTAAACAGGAAGTTGGGGTGATACTGAAAAACTTTAATTTTACTTCACAGCCATGAACCATGACTAGCTACTTGATAATGCTAAGCAGACTCAGGTAGTAATGGGAGGGACTTTCTCATTAATTTAGCATTTTATTGGACAGAAGTTTGGATACGCCTGTGAGTGCATGATGAGTCATCATCATTTTTGGTTTGTTTTCTCAGAAGACTGTAATTCTCAAATTTGAACATTTGTTAATATGATTATTTTAAGGGGTACACAACTATAGCATAAAGACAACCTCAAACAGACACAAGCCATAGAAAAGCGAGCATGGACAACAGTAACTAAAACAATTATTTAGCTCCTTTAATTTTAGGGATAAAGTAGTCTTTTTCTTCTGGAAACCTTTGTCTTGCTTTTGGGCATCATAACCAATGTTCTGTTGAGCTGTCTGTCATACCAAGGCTGTCATAGTGGTGGTCCACGGGACATTTCATTGCAACAATTATCTGATAACAATAAGATCTTCACTAAATAAGCCAATCATGGAAACAGCAGATGGCGCTCTGGTGGGATGTGTGTAAATCAGTAGATTCCGGTTAGAGATCCTGGAGCAACTCTTCAAAGACAGATCCAACCAATAACCATTCCAGGGGAGCATGCCAAAATGCACTTAAATCAGCAGCCAAGGGCATTTTCACAAGTGAAGAGTGCTAGACATGTGGGGCAGTGAAATTATTGCAGAGACAAAGAGATCTGGCAGAAAAACCACATCACCATCTGGCCATTATGAATGAGACATTTATAAACAATCAACCCACTGTTACACAATGGACAAGCCTTGAGATTTAGCTTTAGACTGCCGCTCCGAAGATAGAAGGAAAGAAAAGATTAGAAATGATCAGCAGGGATACAGAAAAGGAGAGTAATAAAAAGAGAAAACAGAGAGGGTGAACCAAACTGTTCACAAGAGATGCTCACATTTGCACTAGTGTAATTAGAAAGGATGGCCAGTGTCCAGTGTTGAGACAGAGGGGCCAAATTGCAGCACATTAAGAAGTAGCACATCATTTCACTGGAGCACTGACAGTTTTATTAGGGTGTATAATAGGCTGTCTAAACGCTCCTGGACCATTCCACTGATTGGATTCGTAAAGAAGCCTTTAAGTGTTGGCATTATGCATATCTCTGTGTGAGTAAGCTACACCTCATGTCATTGACTCAGGATCCAGATCAGTAAAATAGAGAACGCCTGTTTGCTAATTGGTAAACTGCATGTATATCTTGTTATAACAGTAAGTCCTGAAGAACAGAATGTTTGCTATGGCATTTCATATATAGCATATCATGATTTAACCAAGTGAAACATTACCACTCATTCATCCAGAGTGTTTCCTTGTCTATGTCCCGAGACACTATAACAGGCTCCAGCATCCCTGAGACTCTACAAAGGATATACGATTTGGAGAATGAATGGAAGATCTTTGTTACTAAGACAGCAACATTGCTACCAAACAATCATAAGCCAAAATCTATTCCATTGTGTACTCTCTGATCCTTTCACTGGGAGGGACTTTCTAAACCCTGACCCTAAACCCAACCCCTAAACTCTAAATCTAAGCCATATTTCTAACCCTGATCTTAAACCCCTTACTCCAACTTTTTCAATTAACCTACATTCTAACCCTCAGCAGCAACTCCTACTCCAAACCATAACCCTAATCCAAATCCATTATGGACTCCCTGATCCTTTCACTGAACCCTGACTCCAAGCCCAATCCCTATTCCAAACCCCAACCAAAATCCATTATGGACTCCCTGATCCTTTCATTATTACTCTTTCGCCTTAACTTGACTTGCGTAGGCCGTCTGCCGGAAACTAGTTATTTTAGTTCATGAAGTTTTAAATATGGATATTTTTCGTACAAAAACCCATTGCTTCGTTTCAGAAGACCTTTATTAACCCCCTGGAGTCGTTTGGATTACTTTTATGATGGATCGATATAGATAAATATTTTAATATAACTCAGACTGTGTTTGTCTGAAAGAAGATAGTCATATACACCTAGGATGGCTTTTGGGTGAGTAAATCATGGGATAATTTTCATTTTTGGGTGAACCTTTAACCCTGACCCTAAGCCCAATCCCAATTCCAAACCCCAACTGAAATCCATCATGGACTCCCTCATCCTTTCACTTAACCCTGACCCCAACCACAAAATTCTAAATCTAACCCCTATTTCTATGCCTGTCCCAAACTCCTTACTCTTAGCCCTTCATCTTACATGGATCCTAACCTTCAGCACCAAATCCTAATTCTAACACCAACCCAAATCTATCATGGACTCCCTGATCCCAACCCCTAAATTCTAAATCTAACCCCTGTTTCTAACCCTGATCCCAAACTCCAAACCCCTTACTCCCACCCCTTCATCTAACCTGGATCCTAACCCTCAGCACCAACTCCAAACCCCAACCCTAACTTCAACCTTAAAATCCTAACCTAAAATCTTAAATTTTATCATCAAAAAGAAAATCTCGAATTTCCGCACACAAAGCTACCGTACGGCTTCAGAATACTTAGGAATATAATGCCTCAAAAGAAAGAAAATGAAAGAAGAGGTGAAAATAAATACAGATGGAAGCAGCATTGAATAAAACTGACCCTGCGACTTGGCTTGACAGAAACTGTTGGTTTTTGCAAATCATCTTCTGTCCTCCTTATGTCAGTCACGGTATGTTTGAACAGACGGATGTTAAACTCGGGTGGTAGCGTGATGCAACAGGCTGTTTAGCGTTTCAGGGCTCACTGTGCAGTCTGTCTGCACACAAGGATGATGAGGATGAGAATCAGACAGATTGCTGGTGTACGGCACATTAGGCCATATTCGCTTTCAAGTGACCATAATGACCTTCAAGCAAGCTAATTCTGTTGGTGGCACAGAAGTGTAGTATCTACCCACATGCACTCGAAACAAAACATACGCACTAGTTGTGGGTCAGTGCCCTTGAAAACACACATGGTCATTTAATAGAATGTAGTTTCATTACACTTCACTTTGGTGAGGCATAAATGTCAACACATTAAGAGAAATAAAGGAAGGTATGAATACCAATAACCTTACTGCGATCAGGATTAATCAAGGTGACTTCTGTAGCCCTCATCATTTCAAATGAACTGAATGACAATAGAGCTGAATGCCCACTTTTGAAGCAGACTGATTTATATTTTCTCTAAAAGTCATTTTTGCAGTTCCTTTTAACCAACTGGTGTCAAGTTTTTAGTGGACGTATGAAGTCAGTTCTTTAAGTTCACAATATTTGTTATTGATTTATCACTTAAAAACTGTGAAATGTTTTGCTTAAAAGTGTGTTTCTGCTATCCTTAAAAAAAATCTTGGATTGATATTTTGTCATTAATGCAGTGACATTCATACATTTTTAAATGTTCATTAAATTCCCTTAACCTTAATTATGCATGTGTACTTATGAGGGTGCGTGCATTGGAGTGCATTCGCTCTTCATACTGTATGTACAGCGCATAGAAGCTGTAATCCAGCATACTGATCACTGGGGCTTAACGAGGATTTAATGTCTCTCTCATTAACCTTTGACCTACACTGACACAGAGGAGAGATACAATTCAAATAAGCTCTCAAAATGCCTCTCTAGATCTCTCTGTCCTTCACCTCCTCTTTCTTGCTTTCTTATTATTAACCATCAAAGATGAATTGTGACATAATATTGAAGAAAATTATACTCATTTTATATCTTCAATTGCAATATGTCTATGAGTCCTTATAGTGCAATCGTAAATTACACTATTTTTTCTTTTGTTATTGGGGTGAAATGCGACCTGGATATTTCTTTAAAAGTTTTGATATTCTCCCAAATATTTTCATTCAAAATGTGTTGCTATTGTGCATTTTGGAGTGTGCAACATTATTTAATTGCTTTGAACAAATGTTGCAATTTTGCTATAGTGGGTCTCTGAGGGTTAAGATCTCTATTCCTTCTCTCTGTCCTGAATCTTTATTCCATTCCCTCGCTTTCTTTCTCTCTGTGTTACATCAGACTCTCTGATTGCTAAGGGTCATAAATCACACTGACTCAAGCTGCTTTTAAAAAGAGCTTATATGTTCTCAGTAAGGGTGTCAGTTAGAGCTAAAGCCATTGAAGGGCTTTTTTTTTGTATTGAATACCAACTCAACGTATGAATGAGCTGCTTTTCTGCAGTATAGACAGGTGCATGTGGATCAGCTTTTGCTGCCTTTTCATTTCCTAACATGAATGACTCACAATTAATTTTGGCCTAAAACCACAGGCCTAAAAAAAAAAAAAAAAAATCAACGGCGAGTGCTTCCATCTGCAATTAGTGCACAAATTATATGCTTTCCGGGTTCTGACATGCTGGACAGGCTGTACTCATACCACTGATTCTTGAAACAAAACAGGCTATAGAACTGGAAAAAAAGTGTCATGCAATTAAATTGAATTAATCTACTAAACATGGCCGCCGTTGATTTATTATTATTTTTTTTTAGGCCTGGTTTTAGGCCAAAATTAATTGTGAGTCATTCATGTTAGGAAATGAAAAGGCAGCAAAAGCTGATCCACATGCACCTGTCTATACTGCAGAAAAGCAGCTCATTCATACGTTGAGTTGGTATTCAACATAAAAAAGCCCTTCAATGGCTTTAGCTCTACTAAACATGGTGGGGTGCAACATTTTGCTTCTTCCATTTTTTCTCATATGCATGTTTTTTTTTTTTTTTAACCACCTGTCAACCAATATCACTGTGAGATACAGTACTAAATTAAGGTGCCAAATACGTAATATGAATATGGACAAATCTTAAATTCACTTCAATTAATGAATATATTAATATTATCTGATGGTTTCAAAAGTGTTTTTCAGCTCAATCTTAAAGAAAGAAAGAAAGAAAGAAAGATTAAGTAAGTATTTGGAAATTATTACTTAAAATGATAAAACAAATATAACCCAACAATGTCTATATGGCCTTGTTCAACTCAAAATATCAAAAATAAATATCAAAATAAGACCTTCAGGATGAGGTCTGACTTTAACATCATAAATGTCTGCCAGTCTGAAAACAAACATCTCACAAATAAAAGAAAACAAAACAAAAAAAGTAGGAATACCTAGTACCTAGTATACCTAGTTTACTCTTATTGGTAAAAATTATTTTATTAATTATTAGGCCTAAATAGTGAGACTTGGTAACCACAGGTAAAACCATACATTGGATACTCACTACCACTGTCAAATGATATTATATTATGATATGTTATATAGGCCTATAAAAAAAAAAAACGCATAAACACGGGTACAAACTACACCTTAACAAAGACATGAATTATATATTCCCCCACCTAATAAATATATTGCAATATAAATGGCTATAACATAGTTTTCAATATAAATATTCCACATTTCCACAAACCATGGTAATTTACTACAGTTCATTCATGGTAAATGTTTGTAAAGGGTGGTGATTTTGGGATTTAAAAGTCTTTTATCTTCATTCATTGCACGTTTCTCCTCTTTTCCTCATCAGTCTTGTTGGGAATGTTGAGGTTGTTTCATCCAATTTAAAACTAGTTTAATCATCGAGTTGTAAAACAGCACAATTTGTTCTGTATTTGTTGTTACTGACCAAGAGACCACTTCAGATGATTCAGTGACAGAGCGGTCCGAATGAATCAAAATTGTTTCAGATCGTTATGCAAGCACGTTTGGCCAATTCACAGAAAAGAAAAGAATCGAGACAAAAGAATGATTAATTCACGAATGATAGGTATCGCTGGTTCAGTTGACAGAAATACGGGACACAGATAATAACTGCTGAAATATTCACACAGAAAACGTTTCTCAGGTCAGTCGGGCGAGCGTGCATGGCACGAACAGTGCGTATATAGCCGTACAGCTGCAAGCAGCACTGCGGCCACGTATCTAACCAAATTTAGCCGCAGGAAAAGAGGAGGAGGGAGATTGGGGTGCCGCAGGATGAAGATGATTGGCGGGCCGGATTTGGCCCACGGGCCGCCAGTTGAGGAGCCCTGACCTAGGACATCTGTGAAAACTTTAATGAAGAGGTATACTTTTAAAATTATTTTTCTGTCAAGATACACTGTATAGTATATATTGTTTTATAATATGTATATTTTTTGTTTATCTAAATTTATCTAAATATTTGAAGTATATATTTGAAGTATTAGAGTATTATGGTCTGAGGGCAGTTGTTTTAGGGTGTGTAAAAAAAGTAAAAGAAAACAATGTGATAAAATAAATGAAAATTTTATTTAATTAATTTAATATTTATAATTTAATTTTTTTAATTATTTGAAATAAAATATAAAGGAACAAATACAATAAAAGAACATTCTAGTTATCATCTAAATCGTCAAACTATCATATATCATATATAAAACTGTCCCAGGTCTCAAGAATCATTGATATACAGTAAATGACTGCAGAGCTGGCTTTTTTATTGAATAGCTGAAGTAATCAATTACTTAATTAATTGAGGAGAATTTAAAATCAGTCTCGGGTGAGAAACAAGTTATCACCAGCAATAATCAATAGCACTGTAAAATAATCAGTATTGATTCACTGCCCCTTGAGAGCCAGACACTGAACCAGCAACCATAATTTGTATGTGAGACAGTGTAGGTGTCTGGGACACGGTGTACGTGAGTGTAGGAAGTGCTTGTGAGCTGGAAAGCACATCACTGCACAATGCCACGTGTGAAGCTTAAAATAGCTGTTTGGCATCAGTTTTGGGATCAATTTTGAATTCAGTTTAACTTTAAAGACTCCATGAAATGGCTTGACGACTGCAGTTTTCTTTCCTAGATTGAAGGTGGAAGATATCCAAGGGGTCAATAGCCTTGAGCCTTTGGTCCATTTTACCATAATTTAAAGACAGTAAATTTTAAATGTCTACATCTGCTAAAATTTATTTTGTCAACTTTAAGGTGCGCTCACTTTAGAGTAAATTAATGAGCAAAAAAGGTCCACTTTCTATTGTCAATAGCATAGCAAACCGTTTGACAAGCAACGGTTATTTGTCTGTACCGTGTACTGTGCTTCTAAGAATGCTAACTCTAGCATTCAACTCTATTAGTTTTGACTATCTGCTCCATTATGTGTTTTTGTTGCGTATTTTGTGCTTATGAGAGTGAGAAGTAATTGCTTAACTATATGCTAATGTCAAACTAGCAGTTTTCACTTTCTGCTCCATTCTGTGTGTGTGTTGTGTATTTTTGTGCTAATGGAGTGCAAAGTCATTAGCTTAGCAACATGCTAATGTCAAACTATCTTTTTTTGACTATCTGCTCTATTTGTGCTGTATATTTTATGCTTATGAGAGTGCCAAGTCATTAGTTTAGCAACATGCTAAAGTCAAACTATACATTTCGACTATAGCTACAGTAATCAACTGAAATGCTGATGGAGTTTCTATCATAATCATAATCTAATGTCAAACTATCAGTTTTTACTTTCTGCTCCATTCTTTTTGAGAGCTGTGTATTTTTGTGAGCAGTAATTTAGCGAGCAAAAAAGGTCTACTTTCTATTGTCAGTAGCATAGCAAACCGTTCAACAAGCAACGGTTATTTGTCTGTGCTGTGTACTGTGCTTATATAAGAGTGCTAACTCGTTAGCTTAGCAACACACCCAAACTCTATTAGTTTTGACTATCTGCTCCATTATGTGTTTCTGTTGTGTATTTTGTGCTTGCTTAACTATATGCTAATGTCAAACTATCAGTTTATAATTTCTGCTCCATTCATGTGTGCTGTGTATTTTTGTGCTAATGGAGTGCAAAGTCATTAGCTTAGCAACATGCTAATGTCAAACTATCTATTTTGACTATCTGCTCTATTATTGGGCTGTGTATTTTTGTGCTAATAGAGTGCTAAGTCATTAGCTTAGCAGCATGCTAATGTCAAACTATACATTTTAACTGGATCTTGGACTACATTTTGATGGAGTTTCTATCATAATCATAATCTAATGTCAACGCATCAGTTTTTACTTTCTGCTCCATTTTTTGTGTGTGCTGTGTATTTTGTATTTTTTCAAATCAAGGAGCTTTCTGTTGGTCAGCGCTGGAAAT
Organism: Ctenopharyngodon idella; assembly: GCF_019924925.1. Lineage (NCBI taxonomy): Eukaryota > Metazoa > Chordata > Actinopteri > Cypriniformes > Xenocyprididae > Ctenopharyngodon > Ctenopharyngodon idella. The sequence continues at coordinate 3,326,921 of NC_067223.1, read as the reverse complement.
TTGCATGACCAACTTGCTTATGAGAGTGCTAAGTCATTAGATTAGCAACATGCTGAGCCTACTGAAATGACAGGATTGTGTCCACAAAAACGTGACCGCACCATAAGGCATAGACTAGCATACAGATTATCCTCAAAGCTAACAGACGTGCTAAAAGTAACAAAACTTCAATACTGATTTCATAGGGTCTTTAAGTGTGCTGGTTTGTGAATTGTAGGTGTGTGAAAGCATGTTATGCAACAGTCCTTGTACAGATAGCAGGATATTAATATACTAAGTACACAGGTAGTGCGTATGCATGTTTGTACACTACTGTAATTATGTGTCAGAGTCTATTTTCACGCAGTGCTTTTCTGCAAAGTGAAGGTCGCAGGAAATGCCAGAAACAGCTCATTCTTCAGCGTGACTCAGCGCTTTGAGAAAGCCGAGGAGTGAATTATAAAACTGGACCAATCAACCAATTAAGAGGCCTTTCCATATGCTAGGCCACGAAAATACACACAAAGCCCAAGACACACACCCACACCACCACAAACATAAGCCTCCTTACCTGTCCCTCCTCTCTGTACGACCAATGTGGCCTCTGCCCCAACAGGACACTCTTTTAGCAGCTCCACCACCTGCGTGTGTGGCAGGGTTAGTGCGGGTTGCTGGTTAATTTCCACGATCAGATCTCCCTCACACAGCCCCGGGCATCCCTGTGCCTCCAGAATCTGCTTCACCCTCTGTCCTCCATTACTGTCTGCTATGGTGAATCCAAACCCATCTGCACCTTTCACCATGGTAACCGTTAGCAGCTCTCCACCAGCCGCTCCTGACGATGCCATTGAGACGCTGTCCTCCAGCGGTCCGGCGTCCAGGTGGGTGTCTCCAGGGTGGGGCTGCGGCAACGTAGTTTGGAGGGGGTCGATAAAGCGAGCGGTGCGGGAGATGTACTCCATGTAGCTGTCGTAGCTATTCCGTCCGTTGACCAGCAGAGGGCGCTCAATGAGGCCGAGGGGGGACAGCAAGGTGCTGGCTGCATCCTCTGGGTCGTAAGGAAGAGGGTAGCCCCTGCAAAGGACGAGGGTTACACTTTGTCCGATTGGCACAGACTGGAAAAGTTTCACCACATCAGCGTGGGTGGTGCCCAGGACGCAGACGTCATTAATGTAGACAATCACGTCTCCTGGAAAACATACAGAAAGAAAGATATATTAGCATATATTAGCTCTGGTTGATATAGTATATGCGGCCCAGATGCAAAAGTTAGACGTAATTACTTTAAACATAATTATGCTTCTTTACAAGATACCACATTCCCAGAATGCATTGCAATGAACACAGTGATAAAATGCATCCAAGATGGTGGATGAGTCAAAAAAAATGTTTGATTCATTTCAGAAATGTTTCGATACAAATGAGTTCAATCCGATTACAAATAATGTTTATAATTTGTGTGTATTTTTGTGCTTATGGCAGTTAAGACATTAGCTTAGCATCATGCTAATGTCATACTATCAGTTTAAACTATCTGCTCTATTATTTGTCTGTGCTGTGTACTGTGCTAATAAAGCCCCGGGTATACTTCGGCCGTCCGCGTTCGTGCACCGTAATTTTTGTCACGCGGCCGCACACCCCATCCGCGTACAGTCCAAATTTCGAGACCGCGGTGCAACAGTGCACGTGCAACAGCGCATGCGCAAGCAGGACAGAAGAGTCCACTAGGTGGCAATACGCACAGTACTGAGCATAATGTGCAGTCGTCGCAGAAGTGTATGTAAAGAGTGATTCAAAAACAAGACGAGTAAACTCAGAAGCATGCCTTCTCCATCGTTTTTGATTCTTGGTCTTGGTGTATCTTCTGAACTATGTTGCAGTGGTGGATGCACTATTTTCTCCTCCGATCCTGCCCAGCGAATGTCCCGTTGATGACACGATGTCTGGTAAAGAGTATATATATATTTAAAAAAAAAAAAAATACTGCGCATGTGTCGAACTCGGTCATCCGCGTGCATCCGTGGTTTAGTGTACTTTGAAAGATGCGCGTGACGCGTCCAGGCGCGGAAAGTGAAGTATACCTGGGGCTTAAGAGTGCTAACTCGTTAGCTTAGCAACACACTCAAACTCTATTAATTCTGCTCCATTATGTGTTTGTGTTGCGTATTTTATGCTTATGAGAGTGAGAAGTCATTGCTTAATCATAACTATATGCTAATGTCAAACTATCAGTTTTTTACTTTCTGCTCCATTCTTTGTGTGTGCTGTGTATTTTTGTGCTACTGGAGTTCAAAATCATTAGCTTAGCAACATGCTAATGTTAAACTATCTATTTTGACTATCTGCTTACAAAAATTATCCATTGTTCTATTATAGTAAAACCATGTTTTTTGGCATATTGATTACCATTTGTATAACCACATAAATACCATAGTTAAACTATGTTTTTTAAAGCAAAACCATTGTGAATTTGTGGTTACCATGGAATAACTACATTTTTTTTGGTTTTATTTGTAGTAAAACCATGGTTAATTTTCATAAGCTGTACATTTTGTGCTTATGAGAGTGCTAAGTCATTAGTCTGGCAACATGCTAAAGTCAAACTCTATACATTTTGACTATGGCTACAGTAATCAACTGAAATGCTGATGGAGTTTCTATCATAATTTGGAACTCATCCTATTGGGCTAAATGCGAACTCTTTAACAATGATCTAACTATCACAAGATCCAACTGGATATGCTGAGATTCCAATTTAATTTATGTCAGTATATTTCTCCCACCAGAATATTAGATTTTTTTATTCTTATTTTGATTCTTGAGTTAATATCTCATTAGAACTGTTTATGATTGCTTCCAACTAATCATTAAATTTCATTAGTACTCCTTTAGGATTTTTTGGACTGGAGGAGTCAAATCTCTTGTGTGCTTCACATGAGAAATGCTATTTGTGTGGCTCGCTGCCTGTGTAGAATGTTCCAAATCAATCGTTTTGCCCAACAAAAAGGAATCAGTGGGTGAAAAAGCTCACTAGGTTTTGGAACAGAGCTATAAGGGAAAACAAAAATCCCAATGAGAACAGTTTCTTTAATCAGGGTGAAAACTTTCCCCAATTTGCGACGATTTTAGTCATCCAATATTTATTCATGTCGTCTCCCCTGGCAACTGTGACAATTACAGCGCACCAATTTGAAGGAACAATTTGAGGGACCTACTCAATCCTTCCCCAAATCCTAAAGTGTCGCCATGCCTCAAGCCTTAATTGTGATCTTCACTTTTCTTTTATCAAGAAGTTTACCATTCCTTCCAGTGTTTGTTCACTCATTCAATTTGCCCGTAATGTGAAATCAAGCTTGTGTAGTGAAAAGCATTCCCATTAACGTTTGACGCATGTTTGCATTAACGTATGTTTCGGGCCTAATTTAGGCTTTTCCCTCCATCTTTGAATGCTGAAAAAGAATTAAATATTAGAAATGCAATTATTATGAAATTAGATGATTCCAGCAAATGTGGCGAATGTATTTGTGGGATAAACAAGATCACGGGTCTCACACAGTGTGTCTGTTGTGCTCAGGCCTGGCTTCAACTTTGGGGGGCCAAGTGAAATTCCTGGTGGGCCCAGAGTTTTAACTTTATTTTTAATTATTTCCCCACATATCAAAATTTTATTTTATAACAAAAGAGGCAGGTCTTGAACAAATTACAAGCGATAGCACAGATAAATTCAAACAGGGAAGGCATGAGTTTATGTTTGGGCCCTATACTGACACTACAAATGACCTCAACTAGAACATCATTATGGAGTAGCACAAAATACACAAAAATTAAAAAATTCTTTGAGGCTCCTAGAAAAATTAATATGCAACATGCCTAGCCTGGTCAAAGTTTAGAGGTAATATTAATTAGTCATTAAAATACAATAAAATAGGATGCGCTCTCTCAGATGAGAGAAGATCAAAACCCTGAAATAACACTGAGCAATAAGAGATGAACAGTATTTTAAAATGTATTGTCATATCTGTGTTCTCTTGTGTCAGATTCTTTCATTTAATCAATAAATTCAATCAGAATAAAAAGACACGGTATGGCTATTACCAATCAAATAAAATCAGTATCAACAAAATCCATCTTTGTATTTATACTTACTGTTAAATGCAGCTCAGACGTGGCATGAATGGATTTACACTGCAATTATAATTGCATAATCACTGTTGGGTGTAATGCATTACTAATTAATTAATTACTGTAATTTAATTACTTTTCCTTTTAAAATTGTAAAGTAAGGGATAACTCCTAATTTTTCTGTAATTTAATAAGTTATTTCTAATGTAATTCCATTAAATACTATATAGACTATACAATAATTCTATAGTGTGATGGCAGTGAGACGAGAGAGTACTCAAAACTCTGCAGATTGCATAATGTAGTGGAAAAATAGGAGAAATTATCATTCTCTCTCAAGAAATAAGGCGTGAACATATGAGACGTAAAAGAGAACTGTTTAGACGCGGCTCTCTGTGTGCGCTTTGGGTGTATGAACAGAGAAAACAGTTCTCTTTCGCGTCTTATCCCGCTTGAACGGTTTAAGATCTTTTGAATACCAAGGGCCCTATTTTAACGATCTAAGGCGCGCATGGTCTAAAGCGCACAGCGCAAGTGCACTTAGGGCGTGTCCGAATCCACTTTTGCTAGTTTAACGATGGGAAAAATGGTCGGCGCGCCCGGTGCATGGTCTAAAAGGGTTGTCCCTATTCTCTTAATGAGTCATGGGTGTGTTTTGGGCATAACGTGCAATAAACCAATCAGAGTCTCATCTAGGTTTCAGTTGGTCAATGGCGCAGTCTATTTCAGTTGCCTCAAAATATCAACGCACCAACAATGGGCGCACAAATGGGCGCAAATGCATTTCCTATTTAAACAACGTGGCACAGGATGTAAAAATTATATATGCGTCGGGCTGAAAGTATAAAAATACACTTGCGTCGCGCCTGGCATCTCATTGCGCCAGGTGTATGATAGGACCCTAAAACTGAAAAAAAAAGAGACTTATTTCTAAATAACAAGCAGGTTTTTACTGCCAAGCGGCCGAAAAGCATGATCTCTCTCAAAATCTGCAGCTGAAACATTGAAATCAGTTATTTGACGTGGGGTCAGGGTGGTTCAAGCTTCAGATTAGGTGGGCCAGGCCTGGTTGTGCTACTGGTTTCCTGGAGACTTTTCATGCAGTGCTATACGCGTCTATCGATAGGCTTGTCCCCTCCTGACTGTTGTGTGTAGAAATTTTAATTAATCTCGGTAAATACGTTCGACATTTGCCTAGAGCCTCTGGTGTTCCAATCGATAATTTCACATGCTTCCAGAGAGCAAATGATATCGGTGTGACCTCACTGTTTCACATCTAACTTTATGTCAGCATCAATCTGTGCCAAAGCCCCACAGGGCAAAGCAGATCACTACATTCCTACAAACAAGACATTATCATCCACTTAAAATTCAAGCTTACCTCTATAGTGTCAGGGATATTTTTAACAGCTCCCAGATTAAAGCTTAGAAATGAATATGAAACATATTCTGTCTTGTATTGTATCATATTCTTGTCCTGTTCTGCTTTAGAATATGCTTGTGTATGATGACACTGGATAATAAAAGGTTGTAAAAGTGTAAAAGTTCAAACTAGGGTTTATATGGTTTATATATATATATATATATATATATATATATATATATCACCTTTTTGTGACTTGTATGAGAGCATTTAAATAGAGATGTATTAATAGGTCGTCTGATTTCAACATTAATAGCTAAATGTACAGTATGTTTGATTAATTTCAATGAATCAGATAATAAAATCAGTTCCAATTAATCTATTCAAATGATTCATTCATCACTCACAAGTGTTCAGATGGCCCCTGCATAGCATTTTTTTTATTTATTAAGATATTTTATTTAAAATATTTATTATTTAAGTAAATATATTTTTTGTTTATTGCTACTTATTGTTATTTGGGGCATTCAAATTAAAATGATTACATATTCTTTATTTTCTTTTTTTGTGTTTTTTTTACTATATTTTTACTGTGTTTTAGTTCTTACATTAAACATTTGGAATTTTTAACTGGGCTAAAATGTCTGTTTGGTTGAATATATATATATATTTTAGGGCTGTCAACGTTAACGCGTTAACGCATGCGCTTAATTCAAAATCCTTAACGCGTTAAAATAATTTAAATGAAATTGCGTCATAACGTAATTTACGTCATGCAGTTAGATGATTTAAAAGTCCATGCTGATTATATCAGAGATGGCAGAAAGAACTATTCATTCCAGTGTCTGTTTCGCTTTAAAACACAAACTCTCTGTCATGTTCTGTCATTGTATCTGAAGAGCACAAGCCCTCCCGCATCGCGCTGTTCCCGTCTGAACAAAACGTCGAAACATCCCACCGCTGTATGGCCAGATGATATGAAAACTGTTTCTTGGCTGGATAAAGCAAACCAGCTTCTTGCTATGAAAGTTTGATGGATGAAGATTGCAATCAAAGTAAAGACGATTGCGTTTTTTTTTTGGCATCTCCATGTGGTCCTGTTCCGTATCGCAACTTGACTTGTCCAAAATATAAACAAGCTCTTTGCTGTTGCACATATTATACACTGTGAATTCTGAAACGTTTTTTGCTGTGATTTTTTTTTTTTTTATGGGTGCTTTGGTGTACATAAATATATGAATTATATGAAAAAATATAATTTGGTTATTTGGTGTCCTTTTTTGGAAAGACATCTAAATTTACCTTGAAAAAGCTGAAAAATTCAGTTTTGTGAAAATCACACTTCAATCTGACGGTTTACTTTTCTGGATATAGGCAATGATGGCAAAATGGGCGTGTTAAACAAGATAAATGGTGTATGCTTAATTTCACGATAAGTGTGTGATTAATCATGATTAATCGCGATTAAAAAAAAAATTATCTATTGACAGCCCTAATATATATATATATATATATATATATATATATATATAAATTATCCTTATATGTCATGAAATTCCTCTTAATTTTTGTATTAAACTTTTTCAGTAATTGTTATGCTGATAATAAAAATATAAAAAATATTTGTAAATAGCAATATAGAAATTTTAAAATAAACATTTGTAAACAAAAATAATTTATCAATATATAAAATTGCATCTCTATATTTACAGCCATGGACAAAATTGTTGGTACCCTTGATAAATACGATCAAAGATGACTGTAAAAATAAATCTGCATTGTTTATCCTTTTGATCTTTAATTAATAAAATTAGCAAAAATCTAACCTTTCTTTTTAACCAAAGAATTGAAAGTGGCTGGAAAAAATCACAGTATGAAATAAATGTTTTTCTCTAAAACACGTTGGCCACAGTTATTGGCACCCCTAGAATTTTTTTATGAGTAAAATATCTCTGAAGTATATTCCCATTCATATTTAGATTTTTTTTTAGCACACCAGGGTGATCATGAACATGAAATTGTCCAGCCATGGCTTCCTGTTCCACAGGAGTATAAACATGAGGAAACACAAAAGCCAAATTCCCTTAATCATTCATCACAATGAGTAAAACCAAAGAATATAGTTCTGATGTGCAGCAAAAGATTGTTGAGCTTCACAAAATAGAAAGTGGCTGTAAGAAAATAGCTAAAGCATTGAAAATCCCCATTTCCACCATCAGGGCAATAATTAAGAAGTTCCAATCAACTAAAGATGTTACAAATCTGCCTGGAAGAGGACGTATGTCTATATCGTCCTAATGCGCGGTGAGGAGGAAAGTTTGAGTGGCCAAAGACTCTCCAAGGATCACAGCTGGAGAATTGCAGAGATTAGTTGAGTCTTGAGTCTCAGAAAGCCTAAAAAAATTATCAAACAGCACCTACATCCCCACAAGTTGTTCGGGAGGGTTTCAAGAAAAATCCTCTGCTCTCATTCAGAAACAATCTCCAGCATATTCAGTTGTCAGACAAGACTGGAACTTCAAACGGGACCGGCTTCTATGGTCAGATGAAACTAAAAAAAAGCTTTTTGGCAGCAAACCCACCAGATGGGTTTGGTGCACACATGGATAAAAAGTACCCCATGCCCATGGTTAAATATACTGCTGGATCTTTAATATTGTGGGCCTATTTTTCTGCTGGAGGTCCTGGACATCTTGTTCAGATACATGGTATCATGGATTCTATCAAATACCAACAGATAAAAAATCAAAACCTGACCGCTTCTGCTAGAAGTTCAATAATGGGCAGTGGTTGGATCTTCCATCAGGACAACGATCCAAAACAAACATCAAAACCAACACAAAAATGTGTCACTGAGCACAAAATGAAGCTTCTGCCATGGCCATCCCAGTTCCCTGACCTGAACCCTAAAGAAAATGAGTGGAGTGAAGAAGCACCAACATGGAGCTGGAATCTGAAGGATCTGTAGAGATTCTGTATGAAGGAATGGTCTCTGATCTCTTGTCAGGTGTTCTCCAAACTCATCAGGCATTTTAGGTGAAGACTCAGAGCTGTTATCTTGGCAAAAGGAGGTTGCAAAAAGTATTTAATAAAAGGGTGCCAATAAATGTGGCCAACGTGTTTTGGAGAAAAAACATTTATTTCATAATGTGATTTCCCCCCTACTTTCAATTCTTTTCCTTCAATGAATGGTTAGATTTTTGCTAATTTTATGAATTAAAGATCAAAAGGATAAACAATGCAGATTTATTTTTACAGTCATCTTTGATCATATTTATCAAGGGTACCAACAATTTTGTCCACGTCTGTATATATTTATATGTATGTGTGTGTGTGTGTGTGTGTGTGTGTGTGTGTGTATATATATATATATATATATATAAAAAAACACTAAACTCTGCAGCTGAACTACAGTCTTGTTCTGAAGGGGCTGCGTAAAACTAATGACAGCAGGACAATATAAGAGGTGCTTTGGGAACCAGCGTCTGAGAAATCTTTTGTCTGTGCATGCATGGAAACCCAAAGGAGCACTGCTCTGTGACTGGCATTCTAAACAAACACAATCAATACATACACAATCCCCTAAACATCGCTGCTGAGAAACAATAGACATCCTACACAAATGAAGCTCTAAACATCAAATGCAGAGATCCTCCAGGAGGCATATGACTTGAGTGCTTCCTGTCCCTCTGCAGCACACTGGTACACCTGATTCAACTCATTATCTGCTTGTTAAGTTCTTTATGAGAGGACTCAGGCACAGCTGTGAGGGGCAGAGCAAACATCAGCGCCGCAGAGGCATCTATAGTGGGCGTGGATGGGGTGGGTGACAGGGCTCTAAGACGAAGGAAGTGAAGCATGTCACGCAGCAAATCCCAGCACTCTGCATGATAGCTTTAATTTACCAAGGAAGCACTTAGCCAGGAGTACAGGAGAGAGAGAGGAATACATGTCACGTTTATGTCACATTAACATTAATTTGTGGATGAGGTTTTATAGAGTTATGATTATTGTGTTGGTGAGTGTTATCTTGTAAGTATCAAAAATATGAGTAATATTAATAATGTGATTTGCCTTAGCAAACACCACTAATGAATAGAAAAGTAACACATTAATTGTTTGAAAATGTAACTCTTGTATAACGGTGTATATTCAAAACCAGTAAATATTAACCAATAATTATTTTCTTGTTATGGAAAAATGGCCAATATTAAATTTCTATACCATTTTTGTCTAAATAAATTAAACATAAAACGCTAAATTAATCATTTAAATGCTGTCTATTTAGTCTATTTATGCCTCACATTATAATGTACATTATGAAAAATAGATATTCATTTTAAGATTTCTTAAGGTTACATTTAATAGTGTTAAATTATCCATGTTTTTTTAAGGATTAAAGTGAGTGTTAGATAATGCCAAAGAAAAAAAAAAGAAAAAAAATGGGGGTGCTGATTGGTCTGCGGCTATACAGCTCCATACGCAACAAACTGCGATGCACTGTGTATTCTGACACCTTTCTATCAGAACCAGCATTAACTTCTTGAGCAACTTGAGCTACAGTAGCTCATCTGTTGGATTGGACCACATGGGCCAGCCTTCACTCCCCATGTGCATCAATGAGCCTTGGCCGCCCATGACCCTGTCACCGGTTCACCACTGTTCCTTCCTTGGAGCACTTTTGATAGATACTGACCACTGCAGCCCGGGAACACCCCAGAAGAGCTGCAGTTTTGGAGATGCTCTGACCTAGTTGTCTAGCCATCACAATTTGGCACTTGTCAAACTCACTCACGCTTGCCCATTTTTCCTGTTTCTAACACATCAACTTTGAGGACAAAACGTTCACTTGCTGCCTAATATATCTCACCCACTAACAGGTGCCGTGATGAAGAAATAATCAGTGTTATTCACTTCACCTGTCAGTGGTCATAATGTTATGCCTAATCGGTATATATTTCAGTTGGTCTAGTCAGTAATATATTAGTAAGGATAATTCTGAAAATGTAATTAGTGGTGTTTTGTTCTTGAATGAATCTGTGTTTTTGAATCAATCTTATAAGAAAATTGTTTCGTTCACATCTGTTGTTTCAGTTGTGAACCATTCAGTGTTTTAATGAATCCGTTGAGTCAACAATTTAATGAATTGCAATGATTTAATGATATCTGGCATCTGAATTGTAATAAGCAGCATCTTTTTGTCATTCATTTGTAATTCAAAATTAAAAAATGTAGGTTATGTAGGTCTGTTTAATTATAGGCAATGAAAAACGGATGTTGTTCCCTCAATGCAGGATCTTGAGGCCATGACTAAAGGATTTTATGACCTTTCAGGTCCTCAAAATAATATCTTGTGCTCACTACATATTACTCACAAGTTCATATGTTGTGGCCACAACAAAACTAAGTGAGCAGTACTGATAAATTAGTGTGAATAATATGGAATCACTAATTGTGCCAAATTTGCTACTAGCTAGTCAGCTGCAACTTGCTAGAGGGACATTCTCATTCTAGAGACCATCTGATTGGACTTGTGTGGATCTGTGTAGTACAGGATGAGTCATTCATATTTTAGTCAGGTTTTTATTGGCTGAGGTGAGTTTTAATCAACATTTCGAGGCACATTAGCATACAGATTAGCCTCAAAGCTAACATACATGGACTAAAATCAACAAAACTCAAATTTTGATTACATGGGGTCTTCAAAAGTTACATTTCCCAACACTGGTGATGGTTATGTACTGTATGTACTGTATGTCCATGTGCAAAGCAGGACATTTGTGTCCACAGCAGGACATGTTTTCTGAGTACTTCAGCAGAATTGAATATTTCACACTGGCGTAGACCCGAAGCTCCTCCAGAGCACTGTCTGAGTGTGTGTGTGTGACTGTGAAACAGCACAAGTAGGACAAGGAGTCCAGAGGGAGCGTGAAGGGTGGAAGAGAGGAGCAGAAAGGAGAGGAAAGGAGCAGAGAGGATAATTTCCACAACTACCAACAACAATAATACAATAAAGCAGCATCATGGGAGACGCATTGACTATTTTCTGAACTCTGCACTGCGGGTCCCTCTGAATGTACGAGATATTTCAATGCTGATGTATGTGTGTGTGAGTAATGCTGCCGCAGTCACACTTCCACTAGGCTGGACTGGAGTTGCAGGGTTTATAAAGTCCCACTGTGATTAATGGACACATGCCCTGCTGTGAATAACACACGAAGCCAATAAATACACTGTCCGTAAATGCTTTTAACCCCTGGATGTCCCTAATGCACTATCAACCAATAAAATGACAGATTCACACCGTAACCTTGTCAGTAGTGTGGGTGCAAACAGAGATTGAGAGAGACTGGCCAGCTGGGAGCTCTGTTTGAGTGAGAATAGCACATTAGTGCCGTTCAAACATTGACCTGCAAGTGTGTATGTGTGTGTGCTTACCTGTAGCCATTTTCCCATCTTGTGCAGCAGGCCCATCCGGTATGACACTTTTGACCTGTAGAAACTCATCCGGTTCATCACCGCCGATGATAGTGAAGCCAAATCCCATGTTGCTTTTCTGCAGGGCTGTAGACAGAAAGCTGCCCTTCAGCTGAGTAGGGTCCCGCGTGAACAGAGGCTTCTCTGCCAGGGTGAAGAAACGCAGATAGAAACATGAGATTGTAATCAAGCAGAAGATATCCAGAAATTAATGGGTTACTTTGTAAAAGCCACTCCAAACCCATCAAAAGCAGCAGATCACATCACACTGGGGAATTGTGGGTAGAAGGCCAAGCGCTCTGCTTACAGCCAAACATACAGAGACATGATGGCTTGTTTTTTGCTCAAACCTCACTTTTGGCTCTTTAGGCATACTCCAATGTTACACTCAACAGTGTTTAGCCTTGTCCAGGGCCATCTCACAGGACAGCCAAGACTTAAGCAAAAAAAAAGCCAGGAGAAGAACCAGCACAGGCAGAGCGGTTCTTCTGTTCTCTCAGAGTGGAGAAACGCAGTCTCGAAAACTGTTCTGGAGAAGCCGTTTCGCCGTAATTGCACACCAACAAGGACCTTTGTACTGAAGAGCTGCTTCTTCGAAACTGAAGAGATGCCTACTTCAGTACACAGTATGAAGTTACAATATGCCAGCCATAGTCACTCGATCTTTTTTTCTTATTTGAGAGGTTCTTAAGTCTTTTTTTTCACCATCATCTAGGCCAAATCTAGTCTTTTAGCAGTTTCTGCCATGCGTTTGTTAGGGACAATAGCCGGTTCAGATACCCTGCTGAAAGACCAGCATGAAATTCTGTGCTGATCTATGCTTGTTTGGTGCTGATCTACCTGATGGACAAGCACAAAGCTGGAGCAGCTGGTTGACCATGGTAGCCTTGTTGGTTAAAAGAGAAAATACAGATGGGCAAAGTTTGTAGGTTGTCTGGATGGTTTTAAAGTCAACACAAAATAGCATACGCCACTCATTTTACCTCTGTAATCAGAATTTTCAAAGAGAAATAGTGTACTCAATGAGAATAAAATTAAGAGCGGGACTTAATTTTGTCTATTGGGAGTTGATCGCATCATGAAAAGCTTGATGTCTTCAGAGAGGATTTTGGGGCACTAATGGCACTTTTCCACTGCGTGGTACTACTCGACTTGACTCACTTTACTTTCGGTTTGCTTTTTCTTTGCAGTTAGTACCGCTTCAAAGTTGTTGGGATTATAGATTGATTGTTATAGTTGCGGCGCCTCTACTGCCGTGGATCCACTCCTTGTCTACCAACGAGTCTGCACCTCGTCTACTGACCACGATACAGCCATTTCTTTTTTCAAGTTGCGTGCAACAGTCGTTTAAAGCAAGTCGTTTCGTGAACAAATGATACTGCAGTGGCTGTTCCTGACTATTTAAATCTAACACGTTTGGTGTCTCGAGTTTCAAATCAAATGATGCTGGTAGTGACGATTCTCTCTGCCCAATCAGTGATCTGCAGTGTTTACACGTCACATGTAGTATCGGTACGGCTCGCTTGGAACCTCAACCGAGGTGGTACTATTTAAGCGAGCCGTACCGTTCCTGTTAGGAAATTAGTCCCGAGGCGTGCCTCATCCCAGTCCTCTTAATTAGCAATTGAATGAACAATCACTCAGCGCCAAGGGAGATTAAAAAGCCTCATCTTTATTGAGCGGGGTCTGAGATTATATAGAAAGAGTACAAGGGGTGTAGTATGGATTTAACCAATGAAAGAGAGAGTACATCATATCAGCTCATGGTATAGGAATGTGATACATATAGAAAAACAAGTATAAATATGGTCAACTTCCGGCTAAGTACCCCTGCCTTCCTGGGGATCCAAGAAGACCCCTTCCATTCTTGCAATACAAAAGGCAGGGACCATTTCTCATCTCACCATTAGGTCCTAGCAGAGCCTCATACCTTACATGGAAGTTCTTCCGGTACATAAAGAGAATCAGATGTTATAGTATAGTATACAGCTTCAACAGAGGACAAAAGACCCTCTGTCTACATTCCTTCAATGCTGAGACCTGCACTTTAAACATAGAATCTTTCAGTTCCATACTGAGCCGTCCCATGCAGTGGAAAAGCGCCAAAAAGTGAGCCATATCAAACCATATCATGCAGTGGAAAAGCGTCATAACAGTCAGTCGGAATATATCTGTGTATGGTGCTTTCAAAATATATGACGTAAACCCCAAGTTGTGAATATAACATTATTTTAATCTTAATTCTAATATGAATAATGATATGAACAATTAAAGCTACCTTAATATTAACTTTAAAATATTAAAGCTTAAATATTGAAGTTAAAATTAAACTGGATAATCTGACTAGTCACAAATCTAGTTGGTAGTTATTGGTTACTTGGCTTATGGAAACAACAGCCATTTGTTATAAACCAGCATCCCAAACATATGATGGAGACCAGTTATGCTAGTCTATTCAGCAGGGTATATGTACTCATATGTGTCCTGGAAGCACAGGCAAAAAGTAAAATACAAAACCAAAAAATTAAAAGCCAACAAAAAGTCTCCACTGGTTCCACTGAAACCAGAGATTGCTCCTTAAAAGGACTTAAGGACTATGCAAAAACAGGCCAGGCGAATTGACTCCTGCTGTAGTCTCCCCTTGCACAAAGGGGGCACCGGTCAAGGGACGTACCATGAAGTCCAAACACACCGGCCCGGTACAGGGGTGCCTCGGACAGGTCAGTGAGACTGTGAGAGCGCTCGGGTGCGGGACCCACATATGCCAGTCTGGCCCTTGGTAGGGTGGCAGAGGAGGGGCTCTCCTCCACTGTTACAAAGAACAAAAACCCTCAACTCACATAGGAAATCGAGAAATGTCATTGAAAGATATAAGGTATGTCTACTATGGACATAGTAGAGTTACATTTGAAAAGAAAAGCTAGAGTGATTTTGCCAAGTTGAACACCCATGTTGGTCCTGGAACAACTGTGAATAATCTGGTTTTAGAGTTTAAGGTTAGACATAGGACTGGGGTTGCATCCTCCACTCACATAGAAAATCTGTAAATGGCATTGAAGGATACAAATTTGGTGTACTATGGACATAAAAGTGTTACATTTTAACAGGAAATCTAGGGTGATTTTGCCAAGTTGAACATCCTTGTTGGTCCTGGAAGAATGTTCCCAACAATGAGATTTTAGGGCTAAATTTAGCATTAGGCCGTGTGTCCACCAAGTATTCTAGCGTATTTTTCCAATTGTTTTCAATGGGAGTGCCACGTTTTTAAACACCTGGCACGTAACGAGGCGCTGAGTGTCTATTTCATGCTGTAGCGCTGAGCGCTTAGCATTTTTTACCGATCGGCGAGAGTTGAAGAATGTTCAGCTTTGGGTAAAATGCAGCACTCATCACTGTCACTTTTTACCCAGCTGTCCAATCACAGTGGAGGTGGGGGCGGGACAAATACAACACCGACCAACCGCCACATTCTGCATGTACAACGTCAACAGATGACAACAACAAGCATAATAATGGAACAAAATAATTTAAAACAAGAGCTAGAGCAAATACTTTACATTATATCGACATTTTTATATAGAAACAATACAGAAGCAAACTATATGTGAAATGAGATACTAGTAACACTCCCACGGATATTCCGTATCAAATGCTGCACAGCTCTCAAGCACCCACAGCTAGGCGTTTTCAGCTGGCTAAAAATGCTTTGGTGGAAACATGGCCTTATGGATAGGGCTGGAGCTGAAGCCTCAAGAATATTATCATCCTATAATATTTCTTTGGTTTATGGATAGTTATGATTAGGGTTTGTGTCTAGGAATAGGGTAACTTAAGTACCAACAAAATATGTTGATCCAGGAACATGTCCTACTTGGCAAATTGCAGTCACCACAAAGGGTTGATCTACTAATGAAAGAGGAGGTATTCCTATAGATTAAAGAAGTACGCTCTGTATTGTCCACATTTAACATCTGAGCATCTGAGAGACTGAGCATCCAGATCAAGCATATGATTTCTCAGTCCTCTAATGTCCATTTTTGCTTAAATCTCAAGGTACTGTACCTCTCTCTTGTGCACACATGGTCTGACACTACATGACTAACAGTCACCGTGATTTTTCCAAGTAAGACATGTTTCTGGAACAACATCTTTTGTTAATACTGGAACAACATTTCTGTCCAAAAACAGTCCTAAACCTATCCCTAACCCATAAACCTAACCCTACTCTATCTCTAAAATCAGAACAAAATTATAGGTGAATATGAATGGTGTAAAAGCCCCTAACCCTTGTTGTAAGCCTAAATTTGACATTAACTATAAACCTACCCTCTAATCTGATTGGAATGTTGTTCCAGGATCAACAAGGATGAAATCACGCTTAACATGTGGACAACCCCTTCTAAGGAACCAGTCTGACTAGAATTCTAAGGAAGACAAAACTGAGTAAACACAGTTATTAACAGTATACAGTACTTCCATTTTTGTGGAGAGCAATTTGCTACTCTAGTATGACCATATAAGACGACATATAAATGATTCTGGTATGGAAGAACTTGAGTGGCCTGCTCAAAGACTAGACCTGAGCTCCTATCGAAAACCTTAGGGATGAATTAAAACACAGACAATAACCTCACTGATGCTATTTTGTCTAAACAGGAGCATATCCCTCCAGACATGATCCAACATCTATAGTGGAAAGCCTTCCCAGATGAGTGAGAGCTGTTGAGAGCTCATTAATGGCTATAGTTTTGAAATTAAATATAACAAGCACATATGTGGTGTTCAGATGTCCACATACAGTACTTTATATTGTAGGTATGTTGGAGGTTTCTAGTGCAGCATGCTCTCTCTGAAAGATGGACTGAAACAAGTTAGAGAAAGTTCTTCTTTTTTAACGCCCTTTCTGGCTGAACTTTGCCCCTTACTTCATGTGGGTAGCAGCATGACAATGCTGAATGGATAAACTTAAACAGGAATTATTACAAGAAATGCTTCTAACCATAATCAATCCAAGGTCAAAAATTTGAAAGGAGACATTCTCATTCAATAACTGAGTCTCAGAGAAAACAGGAAGCGCTCAGGCTTAGCTCAAATAGACTGTATTTACAGGATTAGTTCACCAAAAATGAAAATTATGTCATTATTTAATCATTCTCATGCTCATACAAACTTGAATGTTCTTCATTCTTCCATGGAACACAAAAGGAGATATTCTGAATGAAATACTGTTTTATTCCCTCCATGCATTTACAATGAATAGAGACAAAGGCTTTCAAGCTTTAAAAAGCATGCATAAGCACAATAAAATCATAAAATTGTCCATATGACTTGTGTGTCATAAGGGGCTTTCGCACCGGAGGAACCTTTTCATAGTTCCCAGAACTATTGGCTAAGTATCCAGATTTTGCCGTGTTCACAACGCAGGAACTAGGAACGATTTTAGTTCTAGGAACTCCTTTTGGGGGAACTAAATTAGTTACACCTACTCAGTGTTGGGTAAGTTACTTCAAAAAAGTAATTAATTACTAATTACATCATCAATGTTGTATTTAAAATACTTTTCTAATTAATCTGTCTGAAAAGTACGGAAGCCCTAAACGGCCATGGATTATTATTTTTTTCTATCTTGTTTTGTCGTGATCACGACTTATTTTCTCGTGATCTCGAGATAACAAAAGTTATTTTCTCGTGATCTCGAGATAACAAAAGTTATTTTCTCGTGATCTCGAGATAACAAAAGTTGTTTTCTCGTCATCTCGACATAAAAGTTCTTTTTACAGTGATTGATTCTGAAACTTTCACGTGCATCTGATCGACGGATAAATCATGTGCTCTTATATCATGTTTACTTCACTTAATAATAAAGTTTACAATAAATAAATACATATAGGCTAATCAATCACTGTTCAATAAATGTACGGATAGGCTGTGATATCATTAAACTTTCTTCCTCCAGCTTCCATTAAAAAGAGGTGCAATACTCCAGATTTCCAAAAAACAAAACTTTAATCCAGTTGATATAGGCTAAAACAATCTTGGGATGCTGTTTGAGAAGAGTGTTTATGTATGTGTGTTGTTTCCAAAGAAATGTAGAAAATACAATAGGTTACACACTATCACTGAATTAAATGACATGGCTATAAATCATATTTCTTATCAATATACATTGAGTGAGTGAAACGAACACTGAAACTGCGATGATTAAAATGGCGTCTTAAAGATGCACAATAAGGTGCAAACAGAATACTATACAGTGACATCAAAATTAGTTTTAATAAGCAATAAGTTTAGTATCACACCGAACTATTGCGGTCGTGAAACTGTGGTGAGTCATGCACTAGTCAGAACGATAACAGATACACTTTCAAGCAAAATAATCATATTCAAGCATTTAACAGTTAAGTTAATTACTTAACGCACACAATACTGCACAAAATAAAGCGATCACGAAGACTCTCTCTGTCCGAAACTCGTACAATCTGGGCCAATAGGCTACGAACTAGGCCTAATACAGTAAAGTGGATAATTACCGCACATCATCAGTTAAATTTGGTAATATACTGACACCTGTTGGCACATTTGTGTAATTTAGAGCAGAGATTAAGTCGTGATCACGAGAAAACAACTTTTGTTATCTCGAGATCACGAGAAAATTAAGTCGTGATCACGACAAAACAACTTTTGTTATCTCGAGATCACAAGAAAATAAGTCGTGATCACGACAAAACAAGATAGAAAAAAATAATAATCCATGGCCGTTTAGGGCTTCCGTAGAAAAGTAATTTAATTACTCAATAAGTAACTTACTAATTACTTCTTAAAATCCCTATAAACCTTGACCGGATAGACAATAGAAAGGAAACTCTTTTAATAATTTAGTCAGACATGGAATAGTTTAGCCTTTTATAGCTTTTTAAAACATTTTAACGTTATTAAAACATATACTATAATACCTTTATTTACTTTATAATACTTAAATTTTTTTTAGTAACAAATAGGGATGTCACTATACCAAAAACCTAGTAGTCGGTACCGATACCACCAAAAGTGCACAATACTCGATACCACGGTAAAAATATATAAAAATACAAACAAAACAATGCTTCTTTTTTTTTTTTCCCCAGGTAGGTCTAATAGTAGTAAGTAAAAATACCACAGAAATTGAATAATCAAATATAAAATAACTCTGCATAGTCATAACTGTATAAATTAAATATAGATTAATCCTTATTAAAGCTTTTCTTTTGTTGTTTGATTATCATTTATAATACAGACAGCCAATAGTAGACAGTAGCATGTTTTAAAGGCTGCTGTCACTAAGACCTAACGGACGGAGACAATATGCTGTTACACATGCTGTTCACATTCACATAACCAACGCAAATATACGCCAAAACGGGCATTTTGACATAACTGTGTGTGTATTTGAACGTTTATGTGTAATAAACCGCGAAAATCTGACACTCGCGAGAGGCGGCTATGTGTGTGCGCTTTGATTGAGAGCGCACTTGACTGAAGACCGTCTCTCAGAGAGCGCGCGCAGTTTTTTCTCTCTAGGACATAGCTTACATTTTACCGTAATGTTCTTGCCTACCTGTGTCAAAAAAGTGAAGTAATTGGAATATTTCCATTCTGCAAAAAAGCCACTCGCTTCAGACAGCGACTACGCAGCCAACTGGTTAAAAGTTGCGAACTCACGCGCAACTGCACTACAGTTAACGATTTTAAAGAGGCAGCGTTCACTTTTACCTTTAGACGACAAATTTAGATTTTAAATTCAATATTGATTTAAACAGAACTGTTGAACTAATTTACAGTATGTAACGCAAGTACATTATAAGTAACTGTAATTAAATTACCTAAAAATGAACAGTAATCCCTTAATTTACTTTTTCAGTGGACAAATAATTTAATTACAGTTACTTAGTAACGCGTTACACCCAACACTGCTCCTACTTCAGAGTAGGGTCTAAACCAGCACTATAGGAACTATCAGTGACGTGAACGTACGTTGATTGGTCAAACGCATGTCAAACACCAGCACCCGGCATTTTTAAAAAGCTGTGTAAACATATTTACTTCACGAACATGGAAAACAGCGATAACAGCATTTACCTGTTGTCTGCAGGGTTGTGTTCTTTTCTCCGCCTTGATGATATGTAATACTAAAAGTTGTCATAGGAGATTTCGTCTCTCTTAGCCCCTCTTTCAGTCGCGTAAATTATGCGTTTACATTCCACCTCCGTTATCACGAAACCCACGACACACAACAAACACATCTGCGATCACGGCATCTTCCACCGGTTTTTAGCGTTTGAAAATGCTGCGCTTAAAGACGCCGCGGTCGGCCGCTTCACAGTTCCTATTCCCGGTGTGAATGCCCCAGGGATAAATTAGTTCTCGGGGAACTATCCTAGTGGTTAGTTCCCATAACTGAGTTCCTAGAACTATTTGGTGCGAAAGGCCCTATATATAAGGCATACTACACAAATTTAAGTCATTATTTAGGGATAAGTGAAAGAAGCTATTTGTGAATAAATGGTTCATTTAAGTGTAATATTGGCAATAAATCAGGTGATCTGGTTCACAAAGCCAGTCTGAATGATTTGGTTCTCAGGTTCAGTTCATTGACTTGAGGGGAGGGGATGCTGGTGGTTTTGCATCTTCTCTTTTTTTGAAGCTTGAATTCAGCTAAATGTAAGTGCATGGGAAAAAAAGACCAGGTCTTCATAATTTCTCCTTTTGTGTTCCAAGAAAACCATACAGGTTTCAAACAGCATGTGCACGAGTAAATATGGACAGAATTTTCATTTCTGGGTGAAGTAAAACTAATAATTCCAAAGGTCTGGCTGTAAGGAAGTAATATGCTTAACAATAAGTTCACTCACAGATGGTACACTACCAAAGACAATGTCTGAGCTTAGATGTGTTTCTATGGAGACAGACAGACACTGAGCTCATAAGAGAAATATAATAATAGTCATGAACATCAAGGCTCAATCAACAATTCCAGCAGATCTGATGTTAAACATGTCATTGCATTGGAGATAATAAGCAGATAATTGTTATTATGATGTCATCAGTGTGCCTAAGATAAGGTGGTTGAGAACACCATAATTTTTACCCAGATTTGCATTAGTACACCTTAAAATCAACAGGTACTTTGTTAAGATATCAGTAATACTTTACCTCTGTAGACTGTAGGTAGGGGGAGAGAGGACAAGCCCTGACTCTGCATCTGCTGCTGCTGTTGGAGTCTTCTCTTGGCCTCTAAAACTGGGTTCTCAAATTGAGTCCTTCGGTTTATGTGACTGCAATCAGAAAACCAGAAACAGAGACTCGTTCAAGCGTATTTCTTGAGTGGCTACTTGAAAATACATGACTATTCAATATATGAGCCACCTAGCGATCTGCCTTGCTGACTACTGCCTTCGAGGGAGCATTTTAGCTGAAATGGAGCCTCATAAGTAACTGATTTGGAACACTCTATAGGCCGCAGCTATATCTGCAGACTGGCTCTGACTTTTTCGCAACTATCATTGACTTGTCAAACTGAAAATCAGGGCAAAAATATTGGCAAAAGTCATGTGGTGTATTCCAGCCTTATGCTAAAGGTACTCTAAAGCCCGGAACACACCAAGCCGTCGCCGACGAACTAGTGGTGATGAAAGCAGACAGCGGGGTTAGCTCACGTTGGCAGCGTCTGGGTCCAAAGTTGCCCAGACACACCAAACCGATGCTTGATACCTGACAGCCAAGTAGCACGTCTGTTCTGCGCCTGCGTAAGAAGAAATGCCTTTCCGTAGCAGCAGGTGGCAGTAGCTGAACAGACAATCAGAATTTTCAGATGGCCCGCCTGACCGATAAGCTCCAACGTCGATTCAACATATCGAATCGGCCGGAAAAAAAAAGCCAGCGGGAACCAACTTCAGCCGACAGTGCGGAACACACTGGGTAAACTTAGTCAGCCGACGAACAAG